>NC_139536.1:49313381-49913381 GCF_965153285.1 Podarcis tiliguerta
GCAGATGATTTGAGGAAGGGACCATGCTCTGGATTTGACAGCATCTCCTCCTCTGGTGTCTCCCCCCAAATCTTCTGCAGGAGCCAGAGGACCAAGGAGAGTTTTTGCAATCCGTGTTGATCTTGGGGAAGAGGCTTTTGTGCTTCTCGCATTGGGGAAGGTGGGTCATTTAGATCAGAGGCAAGAGCATTTGTATTGTATACAGAAGGATTTAGGTTCCCATTCTGGCTTCCTCGGGAAGGACATGGAAATATTTATATCTGAAACGCCTAACTGGTTAGATGCTGATGCAGCCTGAGGCGTTGTTAGGAGAGGAAGAGGTGAAGTTGGAATGTGAGCATGAAAGGCAAGAATTTGTCACTGCTGCTTTATTTTGCGGTGGTGCCTAATGAATATGAGTATCTGCTGCAAAAGGCTAATGGGCACAGATACATCTGTCATCTCTTGCCCTTTTACTTACTAAAGAATAGTTTGGTCTGACCCCTTAGCTCAGATTGAGCAGTTGTGAAATGGAGTGGTGGTTTGCTAATTGTGGAGTGTGTTTAGTAAATAGTTCACTCAGCTTCACCTATGAGCAACCACAAAACAAATGATCGCATCTGTTTAACAGAGGCCTTGGAAAAGGAAACATATTGGCCCCCTCAAGGTTAACTATCTATCTACTAACTGCAAATATAGATTATATTTCCTATCTGTTTTCAAGTTAATCTGGTCTGGCTTTAAAGCTCAGTAGAAAGACTTTTCTCCAAAAGTGGTTTTGTTCACTTCTACATGTGGGCAGCTGCGACACTGCATGATGGGTTATTCTGAAAATTCACCAGCTTCATAACATCTTACTTAAAAGTAAAAATGTATATGATATTCTGAAAATGCTACACATTTAGCTACTCATGAGGCCTTTCAGTTTTGAATAAATTTCCCTAATGTAGATTTAATTAGCTTCAGAAACGTATGGAACATACGTGGACACACTACTGGGACAGGGTAATTATACTGAATAAAGCGGTGAGTAAGCCATACATAGTTGTGTCAAGGCTAAACACCATAAATATGGATCACACATGTTCCTGGGATATTCAAAGTTTACAAAGTTTCTCTCAAAATGAGGAAACCCTAAACTCTGATAAGGAATGTCAGAGTTGTTTGCTATCTCACTTTTGGGTGCTGCTGTTGAATGTTTGTATTTCTTTTCCTTGCTGCCTATATATGGATAAAGATTTCGATAGGAAAAGGTAAGTTATACATTGTTGCATTTTGAAAGCTTAAATTTGTTTTGGTCATGGGAAAAGACATTTCAATAGAGTAGGAAGTCAGCACAATGGCCTAAGAAAGTAACATATGGTCCATGATAATAGCTGTATGAATTAAAGGTGGGGACTGACAAGAACAGCTGCAGATACAACTATCTCCTTAAGCATGAGGCAAGGGCAGGGAGGGAGGTGGAAGAGAGACCTTCAGGAGGTCTTCCATTTTCCCTCTGCAGGCTTATCTTTGTAATTGTCTGTGGCCTTGATTCTTTTAGGTGGATTAAAAAATAACAAGGCTTTTTATTTTAAAAAATTAATTATAAACAGCTTGGCCAAAATTAAACCAGAATATAATCGTGTTAAATCTACAAATTTTAACAGATCATAATGTTAAAAGTTGCATCTCAATATAAAGAATTAGCAGGGAGTGCTCAGAGCTGCCCTCTTGCCAAGTTTGGCAACAATACCAATGCTAAAAAATGGGTTAAGTCACACCAAAGTCATGTTTTGGTTCTCCATCTTGATTCAAGATGGTGGCCAGCATCTAAACGTCAATGAAGAGTGCTGCCCACACCTCGGGGACCCTTGTTCCAAGTTTGGAGAGGATATCTTGAGATGCATCCAAACTTATAGAGAACAAATGGACAAACCCCTTTCCAAAATATATAGTAGATGAAGTATGGGAGAATTTATTTTTAGATCAAAAATAAGTATGGCATGCCAAGTCCTATAAGTGGTGGTAAGGGTTTGATGCGAGATGGGATGGGAGCAGGAACTGGAAGTTGGCTTGGACTCCTTGGCTCCAGGAGATGCCACCTTATATCACTTGGAGGATCATACATTATGTCCATGAGATTAATTTTGTTTACTCATACTTTTACGACTTCTAACTGCTTATGCTGTGTTACTTGCTCTCAAAGCAAACAAGAACATTTTCATTTCACATGAACATAAACTGCTCTGCCCAGTTCAGTTCCTGCCCTTGTTTTTGGCAGGTTTTGAGCCCTTAATTGGCTCTACACTGGCAGAACACCTGTGTAAAGTACATGCTCTGCAATGAGCAAAAGTTTTGAGTTTCCTTTTTTAGGGTGGGGGCATGGGAGCAAGACATGAGAGTCTTCCAATAAAAAGGTAGGGAAGGAGTAAGCAGCAATAGGGGAAATGTCCTTCCTAGGTGATGTCTCTTACATAGCTGTAAATTAACATGCTTTGGTGGACAATCAGTACTCTTAAGAGGGTGCTGGAGTTTTCAGGTCTTTCAACCATTGAAGGGAATGCTGTGCAGAAGTGTTTGAAAATAAAGACCTGTTCATGTGCTAGACCTTGTTGTGAAGAGGGCCACCTCACCTGGCCATGCCCTCAATATTGTGCCCCTTGTTGGGGATCCCAGTTGCATGGATAAGCCTATGTAGTTAGCTTCCCCCTTCATACTTCATGAATGTGTAAAGGTCAGAGATAGGGGTAGGCCTGGGTGGGTGTAGGAGATTGGTTCACAGTATTCGCCATTGTGCATTCCAATTTCAAAGACAGCAAACTCCATTAAGGAAAGATGTTCAGTTGCTGATATCCTCAACTTTTTGTATTGAATCTCCAAAATTTGCATGCTATCTACAGTGGGTTTGAGGGAGGAGTAAGAACAATGTATTTTGCCCTAAACATATTGGAGAAAAAGCCAGATCCTGAAATGATGGTGGTGTTCTCTGTTCAAAGTTCTTGAGTTGGGGAGGTGAAGAGACAGCCTGTTCTTGACTGGGTTGCACTCCTCCGAAAGGTAGCTTGGTGCTCTTGAACACAATACTGTCCCTGGAGGTTCAGGTTTACAGAATCATAGAATTGTAGAGTTGGAAGGGTCCCTGAGGATCATATAGTCCAACCCCCTGCAGTGCAGAATTATGCAGCCATCCCATACGCAGATTGAACTTGCAACCTTGGCATTATCAGCACTACATTCTAACCCAGGCATAGGCAAAGTCGGCCCTCCAGATGTTTTGGGACTACAACTCCCATCATCCCTAGCTAACAGGACTCAGTGGTCAGGGATGATGGGAGTTGTAGTCCCAAAACATCTGGAGGGCTGACTTTGCCTATGCCTGCTCTAACCAACTGAGCGATCCAGGCTGAAGTACACAAACTCTAGTGGTAAGTTGTTAAAGTTTCGAGATTACTTACCTCACACAGAGCTCTTCCACTTGGTCAAAAAAGAACCCTACCTGTGGAGAAAAGGCTTTTGGCTCAAAGACATAGTCTGTACATGCTCTCTGTTATTCAGCAATTATGTGACTAGAAAACCGTTAGTTAAGAAACCTGTTTATGTGAATTGGTCTAAGATATAGTATTGTTAGAAGCTAATTTCTTTCTTTCTTTCTTCACCCACAGGTGCTTGATTCTTCAACTCTTAGTTTTAGTACTCGAGTCAAATGGTTTGCTATCTGCTTTGCAAGTGGCATTGTGTGTTCCATTCTTGTAAGTAAAAACTTTGTAGAACATATGAAAAGCAACCTGGTTTCTTGGATCTCTGCTTATACTCTTTTTATTTTCTGTTCTTGAACAAAAGATGCGTAAAACTTCCTTGGGCAAGCAATAGTAAATCTCGATGTTCAGAAAGTGGTATAGCTCTCATGGCACTGTCTTGATTTCATTCTGAAATGAGATTGTATAATAGACTTCACCTCAAAATCCCCCTGTCCCTTTAATGCTGTTATAGCAGTACAGTATATGCATTTGAGACTAGCCACCTAGTCTCAAATGCATATACATGAAATTTCTACGTGCAGGGAGGTTTTTTAAAATATATGTGAGAAAGCCATTCAAACATGGCGCTCCTTGTAAGGGTTGTGCATGACAGGGTATATATATGTTCATATACTGCTGTTCACTTGCATTTATCAATCACATTTACCTGTAAACATGAGCTCAGACCAATTTCAGATCTAACTCTTAAAATCAGTTGAGCAGTGACGGTGACAATTAAAATTATATTTAATTCATTTATATGCCACTTATATGCCAAAATGTCTTTACAATTAATAAAAATATCAGCATGAATATTTAAAAATATTCAACCATTTTTCATAAGCTGTCAGGGAAAGCCTTCAGAACTTAAAGCAAGCATAGAACGGAAACTATAGAAGGAGATGGCCATTCCCTGTCCGAGATCTGCCAGATACAGTCTGGGTGTTCACACAGAAAAAGGGCTGCTTCACATCGTGGCTGTTCTCTGTTTTGTAAACGAGGGCAAGCAGGACAAGGTTTCATTCTTGGATCATAAAGAATGGGGAGGCATTTATCTCATGGCCTGAAATTAAACAAGACTAGCCACATCATTTTTACCATTCTGAATGGAAGGTCCCTTGTAAGATCTAGGTTTCCTGGTGGCCTTATATTGAGAGACAACATGTACTGGGAAGTATTGTTGATTTGAAATATTATTTCAAATAATTCGTTTCTTACAGTCAGGAAGATGTGATTTACTGAAATGGCTTAAATTTGGGCTTCTGCCTTTTTAGTTGTACTTTGTAAGAAGAGTAATTGTATAAATTGGTAGATAAACTGATTGACTCATACATGCATTTCTATTAATTCCAGATATTTAAGTCTGTCACAGTTAAACACTTAGAGGCAGTTAATTAACATCAGTATATCTAGTTGCCAGCAGAGGGTAATATTAGAATGTGCTAGATGTTTGCTGCTGTGTTGATTTTGCGTTAGTATAATATTTAATACCTTGCCACTCTGACATCACCACGGTTCTAAAGTTCGCAACTGGGCTTATTTTGTATAGGGGACAGCAATGCTTTGGCTCCCAGGCGCTGGCACAAAACTCTTTGCAGTGTTCTATACCTTAGGAAATATTGCTGCATTAGCCAGGTATGGACAGATTTATTTATTTAAAAGTTTTAATGAGATGTGTAGTTTTAAACTTCATTTGGAGAGAACTGCAAACTGAGAAAAACATTGTATATGGTACTTTTAAAAGAAAGGACATAATAAAAATTGAATCTCTTTGTAAAATGAAAACTGCCTTCCTGTGTTGCTGTCTGTTTATGTGTATTTGATGTGAGACCTTTAAAAAAAAAAAGGATGCATCTTATCAGAAAATACTGATATTTCACAAAAGGAACTGGGGCACACCTGCCTATCTGAGTAGATGACTAGTAGGCACACCACCCTTGTAAATAACCCCACAAAAATTACTAGCCTGCCAAATAAGTTGCTAGTTTGCAGGGGATTGGTAGCCTAAGGATCTAGACCTCTGCCCTCCTTCCAGCAGATGGCTCCATTTATATGCTTTTACAAAGGAAGTTTCCCTCTTATAGGAGCCATGGGACAAAGGGCTCCATCCCCTCACTCACCAGCATGCATTTCCTTGTTGCGTGTGGCTACCAGGCAATCATTTACATGCAAAACTGATTACATACACATTTTTACATGTACTTACATCTTCTTCAAGGTTAAGTTGTTTGCTCCACCACCAATTTTGTCTGTCAAGAACTTCAATTCTGAAGTTTTTGCGCTGCAAAAAGTCCACCCCTGTTCTTTCCCCACTCCAGTAAAACATGGGGGGGGGGGTCTCTTTCCAGTATCCTTGGGAAAGATCATTAAATCCATCTGGATATTCTAGGAGTAATTAAGCACAGGGCTACTTGCTGGTATTGCAGACATACTTCTTAAAAATTAGACAACATCCTTACGCTTTAAAGCAATGTTTTTATCTGTAACACTGTACCCTTTTTTTTTTTTTTTTTGGTCTGCTAATATGACTTGCATCCGAACTTTTGGCAGTTTTTTAGAACTGTGTTAAAACTTGTAACTCTGTAATGCTCGAATAATTTAAAACTGTGGTGATTTTAAGGAACAAGTAGAGTGCCAGTGCCACAAGGAGGCAGCTGTTTCATGAAATTCACAAACTAGCTGGATTGCAAGGTCTTCCTATATTCTTCCTATATTCTCAATGTAAATCAGTTCTCCTCTCATTATGCTTTCAACACTAATAGAGGGGTATGGGGTTTAAACTATAAACATTGCCGTTCAACAAACACACTCGCTTCTTTGGTTCAGTTAATGGCAGGCATGCTTATTGTTTAATTTCTTGCAAACCAGTACTTGCTTCTTGATGGGCCCTGTGAAACAACTGAAAAAGATGTTTGAACCAACAAGATTAATTGTGACAATTGTTATGCTGGTAAGCTACAACTTTTCTGTATTTGAAAATAATGAAGCGTAATGTTGAGTTTCCCTGAGGGTATTCTGGCAGGGTCGGTATTTAAATTAGAACTTCATAACATCACTGAGATGTTCCCTCCCCCCCCAAAAAAAAATTGTCTTATGTATAACATATCTGTTTTTAGGAGGAATCAGAAAATGATATGATACAAGCAGACAATTGAAGATTGTGTTCAATTTTATCAAACTAATTTTGTCAGCAGAATAGGTAATTCAGGTTAGGTTATGACTGTGTAGTGAGCTTACATAATGCTTCGGTGGTATCTTTTGATTTTAAAATGAGAAAATGGAGGGAATGGGTACATAGTGCTTCTGGAAAGATACTAAATAAAACACTAACTTTGGTAGATTTTCTACATTCCAGAGTTTTAGTGGGAGAATATTGCATAATTATGTATTGCTTAAGTATATACTGATATGATTCTCCTTTTCTCCAGTTGTGTTTTATCTGTACCCTGTGTGCTGTGTTCTGGGTAAGTAATATTGTCTTCATGCCAACCTTTCTGGGTGTATTGGCACATTTGGAATTTTGAAAGTGCACCACCCCCTCTGTTTGTTCTTCTTCGCCCTCCCTTGGTTTATTCCCCTCCCAAGAAAAAGTGTAGTACACACACACACTTTGTGTTTCCAAGGGGTTTGGGTAAAAGTTTGATCTAGTGGAGTTAAAACGAACCTCATGAATTTGCATGGGTTCTCCAAAATCCTATCAAATTAAGCTTATATTGGTAGACTACACAATAAAAATTGCAAATCTGATATTTGCCAGCACCACGGAAACATTGATCCAATGCAGAAAAAACTTCATAATTTTAATTGGACAACAAAACTACCAATGAAAGACATAAAGCTTTTGTAGACACACAGGGGGAAAAGGAAATTTCTCAAGAGCACCATTACATCCAGGGGTGCCATACTGGTGACCTCTTACCAGATTTAATGTGTCATCAGCATAACCCACTCACCAGCATGCAGTTCCTTGTTGCGTGTGACTATCAGGCAATCATTTACATGCAAAACTGATTACATACACATTTTTCCATGTACTTACATCTTCTTCAAGATTAAGTTGTTTGCTCCACCACCAATTTTGTCTGTCAAGGACTTCAATTCTGAAGTTTTTGCGCTGCAAAAAGTCCACTCCTGTTCTTTCTCTGCTTTGTCCCAGTAAAACATGGGGGGGGTGTCTCTTTCCAGTATCCTTGGGAAAGATCATTAAATCCATCTGGATATTCTAGGAGTAATTAAGCACAGGGCTACTTGCTGGTATTGCAGACATACTTCTTAACAATTAGACAACATCCTTACGCTTTAAAGCAATGTTTTTATCTGTAACACTGTACCCTTTTCTTGGGGGGGGGGTCTGCTAATATGACTTGCATCCTGCCCGTACGGGCCAGTCGTGTCCGACTCTAGGGTTGTGCGCCCATCTCACTTAAGAGGCCGGGGGCCAGCGCTGTCCGGAGACACTTCCGGGTCACGTGGCCAGCGTGACGAAGCTGCTCTGGCAAGCCAGCACCAGCGCAGCACACGGAAACACCATTTACCTTCCCGCTATAAAGCGGTACCTATTTATCTACTTGCACTTGGGGGTGCTTTCGAACTGCTAGGTGGGCAGGAGCTGGGACCGAACAACGGGAGCTCATCCTGCCGCGGGGATTCGAACCACCGATCATGCGATTGGCAAGCCCTAGGCACTGAGGTTTTACCCACAGCGCCACCCGTGTCCCTACTTGCCAAAAGTTACTTCCTAATAAATATGCATACTTTGGGTTATGCTCTCTAATGGAAGTGTATAGCAATGCATTTTGCTCAAGTGTTTTAATCAGGGTTAATTTGCCATTGGAGCTTCTTGAGACTCATTTTAAATTTATTGATTTTAAAAACAGTGTCAACAAGCTCACCATATGTTCCTTATCTCTTTCTCTCTAGTGGGGTAAGAAAGGGCTAGCTCTGCTCTTCTGCATTCTGCAGTTCTTGGCAATGACCTGGTAAGTCATTATAAACATTTTTAACACTACTGTCATATAAAACTCAGCATGTAAGTACGGTATGTTATCTTGCAAGCTGTGCAATGTGATATTGCTGTCTTGATCCGTAGCCTTTTTAAAAAGTATCTCCTCTGCTTCAGAACTTACTGCAGGTATATAAAAAAAGCAGAATTACCTTTTCTCTCTCCTTCCCTGCACCCTCTCCCACCTGTTGCTTGGATTTTGAGGTCTGAGTAGGGCTATAGGAATAAATATGTATGTGTGCATATTAGTAGTTTCTTAACTGTGTTCTTGTGAGCTTTGAGATTTCTGTGAAAGTTACCAGAAGCTCCCCAATGAGATCAGGAGTAATGAAAGCAAAAGCAGGGAAGTCCATTTTTTTGTAGGCATATACCATTGGAGGTCATCCAGTATTAGATGGGGGGAAATAGATTCCAATTTGTTTTTTCTGTAAGAGTTTTCTAAATTTAAATTTATTAAACTGCATGTAGGGGCGAAGATAGTGTCCTATTTTATTATAGCCTTGTTTATTACTAGCCTGGTAGCCATGGGCAGCAAGGTATTTCATGCAGGTGAATGAGTGCATTAGTGCCAGGAGGACACTGTGTTCCATCCTACCTCCGTCAGACCCTAGCAAGCTAGTCACTTGTGCTTATTTTAAAGGCTGTTTTTGCTTCCTCTTGGACTACTTTGGTTCTGTGGCACTTGCATAAGGCCAGCTTGTGTACCATCTTGCAGGAGGCTGTGTAATTTGCTTGCAACAAAATCTGAAATGGAGAGTGGATTCAGGAATGCCTTGGCAGTACACCTAGTTCTTTCAAAAGCCCTCTTATTCGAAACTTACGTATAATCTGAATAGGTAATCTAAAGGACTTATTGCAACAGGTTGACATTGTAGAAGGTGGAGTAAAGCAGGAAGAGTGAGCTAATGTTAACTTTTCCTCTTTCTCTTTCAGGTATAGTCTGTCGTATATCCCTTATGCACGGTGAGTCAGCTTGCTCTTTTGCCCTGCAAAAATAAGAGCCTGTATAGTTATCTTGCAGCTTTTAAAAACTGTTCTTGTGAGAAACTATTCTTCAGATATTTTTTTCTATGTAATCGTATCTAGCACATCTTACATCACTAAATATTTTACAATTGCTATCAAAAAGCAAATTTCCTGTTACACTCAACTTAACCTTGTACTGTGCATCTTCTTACGAAGTTGAGCTTCTAATATTCCCTTCCTGAAAGGGCAGAGGATTGTTTTGAAAGCAACACACTAGTTCTTGTGATGCCTAGTTGACAACCTGCCACCAAAGAACAGCTAATTGTGTGCGCTCTGTCTTGATACATGCTTACTTGAAAGTAAGTTCTGTTAAATTCAGTGGTGTTTATTCCTATGAATAATTTCATGTAAGAATGTATTTATTGAAAGCATATTGAGGAAGATGATTCCTTTCTCAGACCATCAGTAACTAAGTAGCCTGGTTCACACAACATGGTAAGTCAAACTATAACTTGCTGGGACCATGTGAACTCCTGGAGAAATGCTCACAGGTGTTTTATCTCCTCCCTGGTCCTTTTTAGCTTTGCATTGAACTAAGCTAAAGTTTGGCTTAGCATGCTGTCCAAAACCAGATTTGTGGTTAAGGCATTTCTTTAATGACCACGAGATGTAGTCAAGGTTTGATTGTGTCATACAAACCAGATTTGTATCTGATTTCCTGGAGTTCATTTGGTAACTAGATGTTGTTATCACAATTGTTGTGAGTGTTATGATAATACATGTGGTTGATAAAATTAACATGCAGTATAGGCATACAAAATATGGTGAAATTATCTTTTTTTCTTTTCTTTTAAAGGGATGCAGTGATGAAATGTTTCACGTCCTGCCTAGGTTAAAGTGAACTGAGAAGAAATCTGCAATATTTTTGGAAGCCAACTACATTTCTCCCAAGTTTACTTGGATTGTTTCAGCGCCTGAAATGGTGAAATCCACCTTCCACAATAGATTAAATTGTGTTAGCAAAATAATCTTTTAAAAGCACACAACACTGGCACATCAGGAAACCTTTAAATATTTGTTCTTAAAATATTTGGTAATGTCGGAGTCATAAAACTGTTGCATCAGGTTTGGCTAACATAGTTTAATCTCAAAACTAGATCAAAGTAGTCTTTGGATTTCAGGTAAAAGGCATGTAAATACTTTTGTCTAAAATTTGCTATTTATCGTACCATTTGTGCATTATTGTTACATGCTTTTCCCAAAGAATTTTAAAATTATTGTAAAATGAAGTATTTGCCAAATTTATAGCTAATGGGGCTTTTTTTGAAAAGTTAAAGTATGCGTTAGCCTGGAAAGACTGTAAATGTGTAAGGCTGTTTTAAATGCTTGAACTTCTTGTTAAGCTTATATTTTAAATGCCAACTTTTTGTACTGTGATACTTAAAATACACTTGACTAAAAGTGCTTATGAGTAATATATTAAATCATTGACTACAAAATAAATATACTTTAAAAATATGCACTCTTGAAGATCTACCTGTTTTGTAGAATAATTTCACTTGGATATTACTGGGTTGGTTCACATCCCATGCCAAACCATTATATAGTAGATTCTTGGGCTCATGCATTCCCTTCACACATTCAGTTACATACTTCCTGTTTACTACTTCTTCTTTGGTGATCACTCATAGCTGGGTAAGATTGTCTTCCATTAACATGGTCTTAACAGTGAGTACGCTGTAGTTTGCAGGGGACTGAATGTGTAACAGGTTATGGAAGTGGAGAACACAGTTGATAGATGAAGGATATAGACAGATGCACACGGAGGGTATATAAACATTGCTGCAAATGTGTATAGTGTGCTGCTTAAAGTCAGGAAACGTAAGTCATATGTAGGATTTATTTGAATAAAGTATTAAAGATGGATTGTGGTGTATCTTAGTAATGCTAAATAAAGTGACAATTTCCAGCATTAACATGCAACATTAAAAACTACTTTAAGAGCTAATAAAAGCTTTAGAATTCAAGAAAAACACCATCTTTGATGTTTAGACACCATGTAATTTTGGCATCGTGCAAATTGCCAAGGGGAAGAAAGGGTTCTACACCCAATTTTGCTAGGTTGGCTATTTATACAAGCCTTGTATAGTGGGGTGAAAAGTTAAATAGCATTCATGCTTATAATTGCTAAATAAAAGAACCTCTCCCAAGTAGAGGAAGGGATAGATAATACTTATAGTTCAGTGTAAGGTGGCTTTAAAAATGGATGTCATAGATGTGTGGAAGGGTGTGAGTACATAGTGTATGTTTTGTTCAGCTTCTTTGCATATCATGTTAGTGTATTGGGGGCCCTGTGTGGGTGTGCTACTGGTTTGCTAATTCCATGTACAAATGGGATGAGATCTGGGTTACAAGCCAAGCTTTATGTTGACAAAGATGGGGAGTTAAGCTGTTGCTGCTTTCTCCCCCAAAGTCTACTGAACCTTAAAACTATGGAGACTTACTGTGCCAGCAATCCCTTTTGGATCTGAATCTTCAAGCTGATCTTATGCCTATAGCATCCTACCTGTTCATTAGACACCTTTGTTATTTTTTCTTCCGCTTTTGGGACATTGGTGATAGGCTCCGTGCAGAACATCCGCGAACAAGTAGCTGCTCTTGTATCAACTCAACCTCTGATATAGCCTGACATTTATTCTGCGCGCAATAGACCAGACGGGGCATAACGGGGAGAGACGATATATATATGTGTGTGTTTTAAGGAGAGCCAAACTACAGGCGCGCAAAGTCGTGTTCTTGGAGGCGCAAGACGGGCCTCGGCTGCCTGATGCCGCCCCCCCGTCGGCGCTCGCGGGACTTTCTCTTTCCGCCTGATAGGGGGCGGCTGCCCGCCCGTCCGTCCGCAGCCACGGCGCCCGGCTCGCTGGCCGGCCTCCGCCGAAGCCCTCGCCTCTTCTCCCCCCGCCCGGCCCTCTCGGCTCCTCCTCTCGCCTCCAACCAGCCGCGACCGCCGCGTGTCTCATTCATCCGCAGTGCCAGAGAGCGACGTTCGCCGCGCGGCCGGGCTCGGTCGCGGAAGCTGCCTGGAAGCCCCGGCTGAGGGCGAGAGGCTGGCCGCCGCCTCCTTCTCTGAGGCGAAGATGTCGAGCTGAACCACAACACACAGGAGGAGGAGGAGGAGGGAAGGGGCTCCCGCCGGCGGCCGCGCCATGTCCCTGCCTCCTATCGCGCCACCACCTGCTGCCGCCCCCCGACTCCAGCTCCGGAATGCGCAGCAGCCGAGCCCGGGCGCTCCCAAAAAGGCGCCGGCGCCCGCCCTCGCGCCAGCCAAGCCCCCTCGGAAAGGTCGCGGCGGCGGGGCCCCTGCGGAGCGCCCTGGCGGTGGCGGCGGCGCCTTCTCGAGCTCTTGGCCCAGCGCTTCTCTCCCGAGGCAGCTGCCGCGCAACAGAGGCGCCCCGCCGCTGGCCGCCAGGAACCCGCCCGCCACAGCCGCCCCGGCCGCGGGGGCGCCTCCGTCTCCGGCGTCGCGAGGCCGCTCGGTGGTGGGGCCGCCGGGCCCGGGCGCGCGCTCCTGCGAGAGCCTTTGCGCGGCGGCGCAAGCGGGGCGCGGGGAGGCCGCGCTGCGCTTCTCGCTCAGCCTGCCTCCCGAGGCGATCCGGGTGCTGCAGCGCCGGAGCCTGGAGAAGCAACAGCAGCGGCGGCCACGCGGGAGGGCGCCCCGCTCCGCCTCCCCGGACGCCGCGAAGCGCCCCCTGGCTGGGTGCTCGGCCGGCGGCGGGGACTTGCGCGCCCTGCTGCAGGTGTCGCTGCTCAACGAGCGCCACCGCTACGACGACGTGGAGTACGAGGAGGAGGCCGACGGCGAAGGGGCGGCCGGCGTCCCCGGAGCGTGCGCGGCCGACGAAGGGCTGGTGCGCAAGTGCACCGAGTGGCTCCGCGGCGTCGAGAGCGCCGTCGCCCGCGACCGCGCCGACAAGCTGGACACGCTGCCGCACTTGGGCACCCTGTGAGCGGCCGGCCAGGGGCTCCCTCTCCCGGGCCCTCGGCCAAGAAGCAGGCAGACCCGAGCCCGCCGTTTTCTTCCTCAGGGTGGTGTCGTAGTTCTTCGTCGCCAAAGGTCGCCTTCCCACATCACCTGTTGTTGACTGTGAACGGATTTCCTCCTCTGTAGAAAGCTCTTCCACCGGCCTGGCCAGTGACTGTGTGTGTGTTTTCTGAAAAATAACATAACACGTTGCGTTAGGCTGAGCTTCCAAGCTCAACCACGTCTCTGTCTAAGAATTGCTTTCATCTCACAGAATCATAGAGTTGGAAGAGACCACAAGGGCCATGGAGTCCAACCCCCTGCCAAGCAGGAAACACCATCAGAGCACTCCTGACATATGGTTGTCAAGCCTCTGCTTAAAGACCTCCAAAGAAGGAGACTCCACCACACTCCTTGGCAGCAAATTCCACTGTCAAACAGCTCTTACTGTCAGGAAGTTCTTCCTAATGTTTAGGTGGAATCTTCTTTCTTGTAGTTTGTATCCATTGCTCCGTGTCCGCTTCTCTGGAGCAGCAGAAAACAACCTTTCTCCCTCCTCTATGTGACATCCTTTTATATATTTGAACATGGCTATCATATCACCCCTTAACCTCCTCTTCTCCAGGCTAAACATGCCCAGCTCCCTTAGCCGTTCCTCATAAGGCATCGTTTCCAGGCCTTTGACCATTTTGGTTGCCCTCCTCTGGACACGTTCCATCTCGACCCTTTTTCAATGGATTACTGCAGCTCAGATGAACAATTCATCTCTATGCACATAGTGCGTGGAAGGAAATGTGCTTAATCGCCCCCTACACCCTTTTGAGCATGAGAGGTGCCTCTGTCTTGGGGCACCCTGCGCTAGGAATCTGTTCCACATTTGTTTGGGGCTGTTGTTGCTCAAAATCTTAATCGAAAAAGACAGTTTTTCTGATGATCTTTTGGAAAACCAATCCTTTGTGTTGTTTTTGGCTGGAATAATAGAGACAATAGCTTTAAAGTGATGGGGAATGAAGTTCAGCCTCTCCGTGTATAGATTTTACTGTGGCCAAATGTAAATGTTGAACTTTTTCATGGTTGTGTTTAACTTATTATGGTAACATAGCAATGTGTTTTTATTTTTGTAGCCTGTGAAAAGAACTGAGTGCACAGAGACAGCTGAATATTTTTTGTCACACTTTATAAAAGCATAATTCGCAGCCTGAGGTCCAGGAGAAGGTAAGGAATCTTGTTAGTTTCTCCACTTTTTCTTCCCTGTTCCTGAGACTGCGCAGTTTAGGAAAGAGGTTTTGTGCTACATGACTAAGTGCAGGTGACTCCAAAGAAAGAGGCTATGTACAGTACAAAAACTTGGCACAAACTTCAGTACTAACAAACTTTTTTTAAAGGTACATTGTAAATGAATAGCACAGTGATTTTGTAAATTTGTAATATTTCTATTTATTTGAATAAACAGTTAAAATTGGTGAGGAAGCATATTTTGCCTGTTTATTCTGCTACTCCACAGTTATGGGGTGGGACGGGAAATAAAGGCTATACTGTTGAACAATCCTGTATTTTTATGTGCTGTTATTTCAATGGGTGAGATTTAAGCATATAAAGCTCTCTCAGTTGAAATGGATAGGGCTGCAAATTGCTTTGCTTTGAGTGAATTTTTTAAAAGAATTGCTGTTCTATAAAATAAATCCAGCAGATTGGTAATCTCACACTGGAATGAAAACTAGGTCTTTGAGATCATTGTGCATAAAGGAGCCAGGGAGGCCAGATAAAAAGCAAAGGCTCTGCAGCAAAATTGAGTTTTCTAGGAACTCATAAGTGAGAGCTGCATATTTAGCACTTCTGTATTTGTGTTGTGTACCTGTCTTTTAAGAGAACTGATAGAAACAAACATCTATTTTGACCCTAAAGGATAAACAAACCCTCTTTTCTTGCTAATCGTTAACAAACTTTCATATGGAGCAAAACAATAGCACAGAGTTATAAACAAGATAGTAGTCAACACTAGTCCCAGGCATAGTACATACACCCATTGAAGTTAATAGGCTTAGGTTTAGTAGGGAGAATTCATATCTGCTAAGGCAATTGTTCCATTGGGGCAAGCATTTCCCCCTTCTCCCACCATGTACTTTTCTGGGGGTTCTCCCTATTTCTCCTTGCAAAGGGCTCATGGGGAGGAGAGCCCCCTTGTGCAAGCAGAAGTCCGTACATAGGGCTTCCATGGAAGGGACTTGTTAGTTGAATCTTTCCCTTAATGTCAGTGGATCTACTGTGAGTAGGGCTTTGTTGAAATTCAGGGTAAGTTTTACTCAAAGCAGACCCATTGAAATGAATGAACACCAATTCTATGATTCTACTTGAGTTAGGTCCGTTCATTTCAATAGGTCTGCTCTTTGTTGAATTCTACCCAGAGTCCCTCAGCTGGAGTTGGTGCATAAAGATTACCCAAATAAAGGCAGCAACCAGCATTTTGAGAGTGGGGGAGGCCTGAACATGTTTTTTTTCTCCTGACATGATTCAGCGTCTAACTAAATACATCTTTGTGGCTTTAGTTTTGTGTGCTGGTTTTATGCTTATTTTAAAATACAAAGAACGCATTCATTGGAAGGTTTTTAAATGCAACGGGCAATGAATTTCTCCAGAACATTGATGCCAGCCGCAAGTGAAATGCTTTAGACCAGGGGTCATTTCATACATTATCTGAACAGCATGGGAGCTGCTTGAATGTGGCAGAATCCCACGCTGCTCTCAGCACTTAGAACGGAAACAGCAACTGATGGGGATTCTCTCTGCTTCCCCTGCCAGCCTTGTCCAGCCCATAATGTTCTTTCTAACAGATGTTACCAGGGTAGTATGGGCCTAAGGAGGCAGTAGCTGCCATGTGACTCAGGTGGCACATGGAACCACTGTCTTATGAATCACATCTATAGCTTGGAGAGAGAGAGAGAAAATGAGAATTATTTGGCAGTGTCTCCCTGATAGGCAGTTTGGGATGGAATGGTGTGCGGGCAGAAATCGCTGTAATGTCCGGGGAAATCTGGACTTATGGCAACCAATGTCAGAAGCCTAGATTTTTGTGAATTTCCTTAAAACTAGCTCCAAAACTTAAAAAAAAGCTCAACAGCTGTCGGATTTTCACTTTTTGAAATATGGCAACTCTAGAGTTATGCTCCAAGTCTCATCAAAGGTAGCTGCTTCAGTATGGGATTATCAGCAGCCAGCCAGAGTAAACAGAACTGTTCACATTTCCCTGCCCCATATATATGGAGCATTTGGCCCCCCCAGATGTTGCTGAACTACAACTTCCAGCAAGCATGGTCAGTGGCCAAGGATGATGGGAGTTGTAGTTTACCAACATCTGGAGGGCCAAAGTTTCCCCACATCTGCCCTATAATGAGCTCTGGAGTCTTAAGGAGAGGGAAGAGACATCAGAGCTGTGATTCTGAGAAATCCTAATACTGCTTTTTTCCTTCTACCTCATTTCGTTCTTGCATAGTGTGCTATGATGTATAGTAGGTGACCTGTTGCCTTCTAGATGTCATTGGACTCCAACTCCCATCATCCCTGGCAATTGGCCATGCTGACTGGGGCTTCTTTCGTTATTTCTTTTGTTCTGTGACTTCTAGGTCCAGGGTTGTTGTTTTTTTGTCCTGCCCCACTTTCTCACAGTTTACTGCTGCATTGGAAGAAATGCCAATCCGCAGAAACCCCAATTGACGCTTGCTTCAATTCGGTAGTAAACAGAGGGTTTTCCAGGGAAAGTGGCAAGACAAAAGAAAGACTTCCCAGACCTGTGCCTAGAAATCATGGCCTAAATGGAAGCACAAATGAACCCTGAATCTCCTGCCCCTTTCCTTCTTTTTAAAAAGTGGCTTTTCAGACAGCAGCTGCCTGTCAACTTTTATGTGCAAATTGGCATGTACAGTATTTGTGTCATGGGCCTATGTCCTGAGTCCTTTCAAGTACCCATCAACACCCCTGCTGCGTGCGTACATTTGCACATCTGGGCTGGCTTTTCTCTGGATGACTAGCATCCAATGGTGATTTGCATTTTTATATAACCTCACACCATGTCTTTCAATAGTCAGAGTGTCAACAAGTGATGAGTGTTTGTATTAAGTATTGTTGATCCATGTATGTACTGTTAAAATTATTTATATATCAGTTTGTGGTTTTTATATATTTGAGCCATTAAAAATTGTATTTTCAGGCTTTGTGTGTTAAAATTATATCTTATGTAAATATTTTTTTTCACTTAGGCAGAAATCCTGCACATACTTATTGGAGTTTAAATCTAAGTAAGCAATCATAGGATCAGTGGTGGACTTTGGTAATGTTTGGTAATACAGCGCCCTGAGTGAGGCCAGAATTTGCCTGCTCCCACCCCATGGATCTTCTCAATTACAGATCTTCCTAATATTGCGCCCCCTCAACTCCTGGGGGCTGACAGAAAAGGGATGGAGAAGTCATTTATGTACTGGGCACAGAGAAGAGGGTTCCTCTGCTTTAGCAACCTGCTTGGTTGCACAGTGGGAGACTAGAGGGCTAAATCCCTTCTCTGCCAACCCACTTTCTTGCCTGCATAAAATTATTGGGTCATCTATGCTCCCAGGCTAGTGTTTAAATTAGGATTGGAGAACCTTTAATTTTTCAGATGCAGCTGGACTACAACTCCCATCATCCCTGACCATTTACCATGTTGGCTGGGACTGTTAGGATTCAGAGTCCAGCCGTATCCAGGGAATCTAAGTAGCCTTACTTGCAAGCAAGTTCCATTAACATCAATGAGATTAATTCCAAATAAAGTTGTTTCATATTATGCGGAAGTGAATTGAAATATACCCACCTGATGTGTTTAGGAGACAAGGCATTTATTTGCCAACAAAAATTATTCAAATCTCATGAAAATATTGTGCAGTTAGCTTTCAGAACCAGGATCAAAAAGTTCTAAAATAATATTAAGTAGGTAGATGGACCCTTTTGCTCAGATGCCTACCAACGGATATCAGCATCAGAATGGAGGTGGTCGTTTTTGGAGAAATGCTCTTACAATACAGTATTGCTCTTCTATGCAACTTTATTTTTGGGATCTCAAAGCTAGCTTTCACTTTTTATTTACTTCGGTTGGAATATTTGTTGCATTCCATCAGACACAATGGGATGCTGTGATTTGTTCCCTTTGGAACGCCATGGAAGCACGTCCATAACAAGGGCAGCAAGATGCCTTTCTTGCAGACATGCTTTCTTGTACTTGTTGCCAGATTTGCTCTTTGTACACAGTGCAGAACTAGCTATGTTTCCACTCTGAACTTCCTAAAAAACTCACCCATCATCACTCTACTTTTCAAAGCGCCTGGTTGCAGCTGGCCTAAACGTCCGTTAATGCCTACGATACATAGGTATGTTACCCTAGCCAGTTCCACTGTGCCTGGCTGCGAAAGAAGAGCCTTTGTTCACAAATGAAAATGTTTGACCTCGCACTTCATCTTTCTGTCTCGGACCGGCCAAGAGAACCTGCGGCTCCCCATTTGTTGAACTATAACTCCCATCAGTCCCAGCCAGCACGGTCCGTAGTCAGGGTTGATGGGACTTGTAGTCCAGCAAACCTCGGGAAGCCCCCTCACATTAGCCGCCCCGAGTTTAACGCCTTCCAGCGGCGGCATGAATATTCCATGGTGGGATATCTCGCCTTTTCTTTACCAGCGCTTGTTTCATGGGCCCCGTTTCACGGCGAAGCACTACTGCGGGAGGAGTGAGCGCGGGAAAGGGGCAGGGTCGGCGTCCGCCTCTGAGGCGCTGAGGGCGCGCTTCTCGCCGGCGAGGGCGGTGCCGAAAGCGGACGCCGCTGCGAAGACCGGCGCGCCTCTGCCTCGCGGGGCTCCGGGGAGAGCCTGGAAGCCGCGTCCCGCGCTTGTCGCCTCGCGCGGTAAGTTGGCGCGGGGCGGGAGGGTCTCCTGCCAGAGGCCTCTGCGGGCGGAGCGAGAGTCTCTCTGGTCCTGGGACTCGGGCAATTGGAGGGTTCCCTTGCCCCCTTCCTGCCCGCCGTGTGGAGCGGTACAAGCCCTGGGAGGAGCAGTGGGATGGGGGGGGGGCGCTAAAAGGCAGAGGGCGCTGCCTTTGGAAAGCTGGTCCCACTGGGTCCAGTTAAAACTACATTTTGAATAAATGTGCGATTGTGCTTTGATTTCCACTGGGTGGTTGCCTGCCTTAGTGGGTCGTGCAAGCCGCTGTTCTGCATAGCGTGGCCCGAAAAAGTTTTGGAACCAGTAATCTGCTCGGGGTACTAACTTGAATAAAATATTTGGGGGGCAAGTAAGCCCCTCCCTGCATAATCGATCACATGACAGGGTACACCCCACCCCCATTTGAACTGTCCATCAATCTGGGGCGGAGGGTGCAGCCCAATCAAATATTATATTGGGGGGCTGAAGGGGTCTGGCCAGTTGAAGGTCCGGGAACTACAGACCACAGTCCTTTATTTCAGGGGTTAGGCAAAGCTCAGGCTTGGGGGATCTACTTGGTGGGTTTACTACAACTCCAAGATTCACCAATGGTGCCAAAAATACACACTTTACATTAAAGAAAGTTGAGCCCAGGAATTTGAAGCAGAGCTGAATTGAGATCACAGTTCGTCCGCACAGAAACCTCCTCTTAGTTACCCCCAAAGGATTATTCATTGCAGCGGTATAATTTAGAGTGGGAGGGGAGTTGCTTTGTTGCTGTTCTTGTTAAACAATCGGGAGCCAGACATTCTTGCTGATCTGCTGCACATCACCCAGAGAGTTACCATTAGGTCCAGATGATCTAGCTCCTGCCCACCCCATGCCTCTTTCAACACAAGGCTGCCTGAACAGCCAGCCTGGATAAGGCACTCAAGTTCACTGAGCTGATGTGAAATCTTCTTTTCTCTCACAGAGGGAATGATTGTCCTTCTCCTTGCTGTGGGAGGGGAAGGGCTGTAGCTCCAGGCTAGAGCATGTGCTTTGCCTGTAAAAGATTCCAGGTTCAGTTCTCACTATCCTAGTAGCCCTGGAGAGACTTGTGTCTGAAATGGTGGGGAGCCGAGGCGAAATAGAAAAGGCATCATCTTGTATGCCTAACCTACCCTCTCGGGATGTTGGGGGAAAATAGTATTTCCTGTTGCAAGAATTCTGAACTACAAACCTTCCAATATTTCATAGAAGAAAATCAGGACACCTTAGGTGATTAAAATATCCCTGTTCTCAAACCAAGGATTGATGCCTGAGGATCCGATTGCCATTCTGTCACCCTGCAGTGTTACACATTGGTGAATGCCTGATTTACAGGGTCTTTGTTTATTCTGTGGTAGCCTTTATCCTTCACCGACTTCTGAGGTAGAAAAGGGAATGTAACACATTTCTAAAATCTGTTACATTCTAAAAAAATTTTCCTAAAACTTAAGAATGTTTACTAAAAAGTGTTTAGCAAAATTGGATACATGCACGTCCCAGTCAGTTTAATGGGACTCACTGCCTAATGAATGGGTACTAGATTGCAGCCCTAGGTTGTAATCCTGTACATACTTACCTGGGAGTAATTCCCCAGTGGGCTTACTTTTGAGTAAAGGTAAAGGTACCCGTGACAGTTAAGTCCAGTTGCGAATGACTCTGGTGTTGCAGCACTCATCTCGCTTTATTGGCTGAGGGAGCCGGCATACAGCTTCCGGGTCATGTGGCCAGCATGACTAAACTGCTTCTGGCGAACCAGAGCAGCGCACGGAAATGCTATTTACCTTCCCACTGGAGCGGTGCCTATTTATCTACTTGCACTTTTTGGCATGCTTTCGAACTGCTAGGTTGGCAGGAGATGGGACCAAACAACGGCAAGTCCAAGTGGCGCAGTGGTTTAAACCACAGCGCCACCTGCGTCCCAAGCTACTTTTGAGTAGACATGTACAAGACTTCATCTTACAGTGGAACTGACTGAACTTGCATAATGGCAGCAAGTTGTTATTGTTTCTACACATTTTTATGTGGGTAGGCCATGTGTGTGTGTGTGTGTGTTAAGAAGGGAAGTTTTCTGCATGTGTAGGTGCACCCAGGTTTGCAGGTACCATTTAAAACAGTTGGGGTACATTTTTCAGCCCAAGGGCCACATAACCTTCTGGAGGCCAGATGCCAGTGGTGGGTGTACAGTGGTACCTTGGGTTACATGCGCTTCAGGTTACAGACTCTGCTAACCCAGAAATAGTGCTTCAGGTTAAGAACTTTGCTTCAGGATGAGAACAGAAACCGTGCTCTGGCGGCGTGGTGGCAGCAGGAGGCCTCATTAGCTAAAGTAGTGCTTCAGGTTAAGAACAGTTTCAGGTTAAGAATGGACCTCCGGAACGAATTAAATACTTAACCCGAGGTACCACTGTACTGTAAATGAATGTACATGCTGCCTTTGTGCTGCAAGCCAGCTCCTTCCCATGCCTCTTTCTGTCTTCCATCTATGTAAGCAAGAGTCACAAGCATACATTCCAGCCAGCCAAATACAGTCAAGGAGAGTGTGAAGCAAGGCCAATGAGGGGATTTCCTGGGCTGAAAGTGGGTGTTTGGGTAGGGGGCATGAGGTTCCACACACTGATTTAAAAGAAGAAAACCAAATGTTCATATATATTCTGTTGGATGGCATATTTCAAGCCTCCTCCCAGCAACTCCTGCAGCCATGCTGGTGCCAACCGTATTGCTCTGCTTTCCTTTAGACCACGTCTTGTTGTCTGGGCAGCCCAGGACCTCCATACATACTGCCCAGGCTTGCACCATGGGGAGGTCACTTTGGTGCTGTTAACACAGCAGTTTGACTTCACCCCTGGAGGCGCATTCCATTGACTCTCTAGCCAGATGGATGCCAACAAGATATCTCTAGCCAATTCTGAAACACAGCTGTGGGACATTACTGCAGTCAAACCAACAATTCATGTTTTGCTAGATAGGCACATGAAGGGGCTGCGGATCATATAATCTCCTAGTGTTCATGCCCCCAGTAGCAACATATGGAACATCATGTCACGAGCTACTTCATAGATGAGCAGCAATTTGAAGCCTACATTAAAACCCAGCACAATGATTGTGGCACAGATTCTCCACACCATACATTTAAAGCACTTCCCCAAGGATCCTGAAAATGGTAGTTAAGTTAACCCTTCATGAAACTATAATTCCCAGTGTTCTTAACAAACTACAGTTCCCAGGAATATTTTTTTGGGGTGCTTTAAAAGTATAGAATGTACACAGCTACAGACAGAATGGGCTTACCTCAATAAATTGGAGGGTAATTCATTGACTAAATGTATTTGAACTAGAACTGCCTTTTGTCAAAATTCTTCAATGTGAAGCATAGCTCTAAGGAGCATTCAATATTTACTTTAAGAAAACCATAACTGTACAAAGGGGGATGACGAATCAGTGAACTGCTGCGTAATTATTAAACAGCAGATTCCAGAATTACAGTCCTTGGGCAGTTTTACCGGCAGCGATGGTGGAGGCAGCACCCTGTTTGTTTAATCTGGTGCACAAACACTTTGAGGACTGGGTTGCTCAGGTAACTAACCTGTCGCTCAGGTGAACAATATGTTGGTTTGGAACAAAAGCCTTTATACAAATGCCTAATGTTGATTTAAGTGTTCGGCTAGTCCGACCTAATTAGATGTGGCAATATTGTGTTCTCTGCAATGTATAAATTTGTTTACCTTCTTTTCTTTCGCAGTACTTCCCTCACAGTAATGTGATATGGCAACCTGCTTGCACCTTTACAAGAAGAGTACACTTCCTCCACTTCTGGATAGGTACCTCCCAGTTAATTCTAGGAATCAGGTAATCTTTTAAAAGGTGCCATTGGCCTTGAATGCTTTCAGTGTAGTCATTTTATGTGAACTCTGGAATAAGTTTGTGTCCTTCCTCTCCTCTTTTTAAGAAAGTCCCATGATATAACTATGATTGTCCCCATGCTCAACTGATGTTCCTCTTCTCCAGTACAAATTTTAATTGTTTTTCAGCCCAAATTCACTATGTACAGAAGTTACAAGGCAAACAAGGAAAAACAAAAGCACTACTGAAATGATTTCTCTGATTGGTGGCTTGCTGTAAATAGATACAAATTTAAAACAGATAAGACAGGCCAGGCTGAGGAGAATCCCAGTTACACAAAAAGGGAATCCTCTCATATCCTCCATCAAGATCTAGGTCTAGGATAGCTTACGGTTGCCTTTGGACTTGTTGACCATTGAGGCATATTCCCTTTCCTTCCGGTAGTGATAAAGCGGGATATCAAATCCAAACTCTTCTTCTTCTTCTTCTTTGCATGACTCTGTATCAAAGAGGACTAATTTATGCATAATTTGGGGAGCTTTGGTCATAGCGAATGTGGCCATGAGGCCAAAAAAAGTTTGGCCACCTTGATCTAGTCTGATTAAGAGTTCTGGAGACCACGAAAGCATGCACCCTATTTTGTGATATTTTTGGTTGGTCTGATAAAGGCATTGCCCTAACATGGATTTTGGAGCAGGGGGGAGAATTAATTTATAGCAGCGCTGATAACTCTCCTAATGACCCTGTATTAATGAATTACCTTTATTACCATGAAGGTACACGATGCTATTTCAGTGTCTGGGGTGTTGTCAAAGGCACAGATCTGTATGTAAAACCTTTTTTTTAAAAAAAAAAAAAGTCCTTTTCTACTCTAAAACATCACTTTTAGAGCCAGAAACACCTTCAAAGCAAGAGGCAAAAAGGATCTGTTGCAAGTGCAAAAAGGATGAAAGTGGCATACATCATACATAATATTGCCATAGTAACGAGGCGATAAATATAGCCATTCATTGCAAAGTGTGGAGGAAGGATGCAAACAGGCCCTATTTATTAACACTGAAGTTAAATGTAGTTGAGGCACCCCTCCTGAGTATTGCAGAAGCAGTGGTGACTTGTAAATCCAGTACACCCAGGTTTAAAAAGTGCATCCTTACATGATCATTGATAGCTGGAGTAGCCCAGTAGACTGGCAGGTCTTTATCTTCCCCACTCACTATGGACAACTTTGGCAGGTGGGCAGGACCACCTGCATGTCAATCATCTGGCATCATAATGTCATCAGATGATTGACACCTTTCAGAACTTCAAAGGAAATTACTATAGAGCAACCTCCTTTGAAGACTGACTCCTGGTGTGCCTGGCTCCCTTTAGCTGAGAGCTAATGGTCGGTTAGAGGCAACCCCTTTGAAATGGTCTTTGGAGCTTAATTTGGCCAACAGACTGGAGGCTCACCATGTCTGAGCTTGGGGCAGGGACAGGGGGGAAATCAGATATATAAATTACAAATAAGCCCCTTGTTACAGCTTCAAGTTCAAGTGGGTGCCTTTTCTGAAAAGTGGAAGAATGCTGGAATAAGGGTATAATCATATGGCACACATCTCTGATCCCAGTAGGGTGATGTTATCTTAGGCGCCTGCTCAGAAATGCACCCCATTCACTGGAACAGAGATATTCAAATAGTTGTGAAATGTGCTGGTAAGGGATGATATTTTTCTCCTTTAAGGCACAGTTTTGCCTTGAAAAGAGCTGGAAGTTAAAGAGTCGCACGTACAATCCCTAGAACGAATCAGTCATTCCTCTAATCTGTCTATGGTGTCTCTTGGGGCCCAATCACATAACTAGATCCATAACTAGTTCTCCTATATTAAAAGCAGTTAAAAGCAGCTGGACACTGTGGAGTAGAGCCCTTTCCACTGCACTGTTTTCCTAAATCAAATCCCTCAACCCCACTTTTATTTGCCCTGCTGTGGAAGAAACACATGTACCGCTTAAACGTTTACCTTTTCCTCTACACGAAAAAAAGCAGCTTTTGGAATTAAGCCGTAGATTTGTGAGATGGCTGAAAGGCCACAGCTGGTACTTTGACTTTTGTGTCAGAGTCTGTCAGCACTTAATGCTGCCCATCCGTAGAAGTCATAGAATTGTAGAGTTGGAAGGGACCAGAAGCGTCATCTAGTCCAACCCCCTGCAATGTAGGAATCTTTTGCCCAACATGGGGATGGAACCCACAATCCTGAGATTAAGAGTCTCATGTTCTACAGTGCTATTGGTGTGACACCATTGAATAAACCTCAACTACTGAATTCTGTATTGGCCTAAAGATATGATACAGAGATGCTGTGTATAGTGTGATGGGGTGAGATGATGAAGCATATGATTCTATTTTAGCTGGGAGCATGAAAAATACTTTTTGAGCTGCAGCAGCTACAGCTTGTCTTTTAGAGTCAGGCTCCTTGGCTGCAGAACACCCCTGGGTTTGGCTTATCAATGTGTTCCCTTCATTTTTCTCCTCTCAGTCCAATGTATAGTGGTTCCCCGGGTTACATAAGCTTCAGGTTACAAACGCTTCAGGTTACAGACTCCGCTAACCCAGAAATAGTGCTTCAGGTTAAGAACTTTGCTTCAGGATGAGAACAGAAATCGTGCTCCGGGGGTGTGGCGGCAGCAGGAGGCCCCATTAGCTAAAGCGGTGCTTCAGGTTAAGAACAGTTTCAGGTTAAGAATGGACCTCCGGAACGAATTAAGTACTTAACCTGAGGTACTACTGTACTGAACTGCAGAACTACAACTCAGTTTTTCTACCATTGTGGGAAGGTTGAACTTCCTGGCTACTTAAAAATTTCCTCCACCACCCTTTCGATTTTGTTGCCTCTGCAGGGCTGCTCCATCCCTCTGGCCCCTTTTGTAAACTCTGAGGCTTTACACAAGTAGACCTTTCTGGGAATGGCCAGGATTATGCATGTTTGCAGTGTGTCCTTGGTAGCAAAGAATGACACACAATGTGAGGAGAGTTCTTGCCAATCTGAGCAATGTGCTTATTAAGCAGTATGTTGGTTCTCATCCAGGGACAAAGGTTCCTTCTATAAACAGAGAGGGGAAATCATTTTAAGAACTTTTTAAGTTTGGAAAGGTGTCTTATATACAAGTTACTCTTTACAAGTAATTTTGTTTTACTTGTGTCCTTTGAACTTCATTTCTTATTTCTCATTGTGTTCACTCATATTGTTTTCTGACTTATTTGCAATGCATTATTCAGGAGAATGAATATGCTCAAGTTTCTGATACTGACAAGAAATTTTTGCCGTACACATGCTTTCTTAAAAAAGAAAAAGGAATTGATTTTCTTACCCCCAATTCTTAAGTCATATGTTCCTCTTTCATTTATTTTATCTGGGAGCCAGTAGGTGTAAATGATGCTCTTATTCCATTTTTTTTAAATGTAGTGTTGGTCATACATTTTAGAGAAAGTTCATTTCTGCTCCTCTTCAAAGAAAGCTCAGTTTTGCCAGGGTAACACACACCGCCAGATTCAGATTTGACACGCAACTAAAAAAAAAAATTCCTCAGAACACTGAATTTGTAGACAAGTTTGGTCAACTTCTGTCTACCTCAGATATGCACTTGAAACATGACATAGGCTATTAAAGATATAGCTTCACCCATTCTGCATTGCAGGTGACCACAGTTAATCCTGCACAGCACCACGTAGGGGTGATTTAGGGTCATGTATGTAATGTGCAATGGGACGCAGGTGGCGCTGTGGTCTAAACCACAGAGCCTAGGGCATGCCAATCAGAAGGTCGGTGGTTCGAATCCCCACGACGGGGTGAGCTCCCGTTGCTCTGTCCCAGCTCCTGCCAACCTAGCAGTTCGAAAGCACACCAAAAAGTGCAAGTAGATAAATAGGTATTGCTACGGCGGGAAGGTAAACGGTGTTTCCATGTGCTGCTCTGGTTTCGCCAGAAGCGGCTTAGTCATGCTGGCCACATGACCCGGAAAAACTGTCTGTGGACAAACGCCGGCTCCCTCGGCCAGTAAAGCGAGATGAGCGCTGCAACCCCAGAGTCGTTTGCTACTGGACTTAACTGTCAGGGGTCCTTTACCTTTACCTTTATGTGATGTGCAGATTCCAGGAGAACACCAGGTTGATTAATCCTCAAAGCCAGTGGCATTTCTCACACTTATTTACTGAACTTAGCTTGTAACAGTTAATTTGTGCTTTGCTAACAAATGCATTTTCTATCCTTTTTAAATGGCATTTAAGTACTTAATTAGTGGTTGGGTTTTCTTGGAGTTGGATTTCCGATCCTGCGTCTTTTGACGGTATTCTGTTTCAGACCGTTTAAAAACACAGACCAGTGGAACTGAATAGGTTTGCCACCTTTTCCTTTGCCTTCAGCATCTGCATGGCCAGCAGAAATTCAATTGTTGTGGCTTCTCCTGGTGCGGAGATGGAGTAATGGGAAACTCCAGTAGGACCCTTGTCACTGAATGCAGCTTTGCAAAAAATATCTTGAACCCTTTCTTGTGTAGGTCACCTCAGCATAAGGCAGCACATAAGTAGTGACCTGTGGCAGCTCTGCTGGTCCATTTTTAGAGTTTTGGTGTACATCAACTTTATGGAGTTGTAAAAAACAACACCACAGTGTTTTCCAAACAGAAAGTGCATCCCCAGGTCAATAGTTTCAGGCCTGCATAATCCAGTGCTATCTACTTCTTGCATGGTTTCAAAATGTTATGTCCAGCATCCTATTCTCAAGTGGCCAACCAGAACCCCACAGGCAGGATCTGAGCACAGCAGCCCTCTCTCTCCCTGTGGTTTCCAGCAACTGGTATGCAGAAGCATATTGCCTCAGGCTAAACTGCAACAAGCAAATACAAAAGGCTTGTAAAAACCAATAAGCTCAGTGCCTAGGGCTTGCCGATCGAAAAGTCGGCGGTTCGAATCCGCGCAGCGGGGTGCGCTCCCGCTGTTCGGTCCCAGCGCCTGCCAACCTAGCAGTTCGAAAGCACCCCTGGGTGCAAGTAGATAAATAGGGACCGCTTACTAGCGGGAAGGTAAACGGTGTTTCCGTGTGCGTGGCTCGCCAGAGCAGCAATGTCACGCTGGCCACGTGACCCGGAAGTGTCTCCGGACAGCGCTGGCCCTTGGCCTCTTTGAGTGAGATGGGCGCACAACTCTAGAGTCTGTCAAGACTGGCCCATACGGGCAGGGGTACCTTTACCTTTACTTTTTACCTTTAAACTTACTTAGTCCTCTAGTTACAGTCCTGGCACAAAGGAGGGCTATTAGAGCATGCTTTCCCCTCGCTGGACTGTGATGCTGAATTTCCATTGTTTAAGATTCACCCCACAAGCATCCTGGAGACCCACACAGCCTCCCTTACATATAAGAGAGACCTCAAGCCATGTTTTTATTTTTTTAAATCTGAGTTGCACTTGAAAATATGCTTGCAATGTCTTATGGAGTGGGAGGAAATTTTAGTTACCTTTCAGATGTATATAACATGCTTGTATCATCTGATGCCATGCAAGACAAAGTGAATATGGTGTTAGGGTGAGAGGCAAATTTAAATGCAATTGCTCGATTTCAATTTTTGTGTACTTTGTTTTTGTCTAGAATGGTCCAAACCTGCAAACGATAGAAACAGGCGATAAAAAGAGGCCAAGAAACAACAAACATGTTTTAAGTGATGAAGATAAAGATGAGCTCATCCAGCGGTCACTGCAAGAAAAGGTAACAGTCCACCATGATAAATGATGTGTTTGATGATTTCTCTACTTGTGAAGGTGCAGCTTAAAATGTGTCCAGAGAAGCTGTTACTACAGGTAGCCCATTTTTTGTATCTTGAATGTGGGATGGAGCCAGTTTCTAAGCTCTGTTTGCTAGCTAGGCATGGACCCCTACGTCATGGCTGATGAGGAAGGACAGAGACTCTTCTACTGTTCTGTGTTGTTATGTCAAACAGGAGCATTTGACTAATATGCAGCCAGCCCATTCAGTAAGCAGGTTCTTCAGATGGGGGTAGAACACTTCAGTCATGCTGAGAGATCCTAGTCATATGGGAGGAGCTTGTATTGATTCAGTTTATACTATTATACTATGCCATTGTTGCCCTTCCAATTTTCTTTTGCAAGAAACTAAAAAAGAATATAATTTTTATTCGTTGTTGAATCTTTAAATTGGGTGGGTGAAGAGGGGAACCTGGTGTCTTCCATACCTTGTTGAACTAAAACCATAGCTGTCCCTTTTTTAAAGGGAACTTCCCTTATTCCGAATAGGATTCCTCACAAGAAAAGGGAAAAGTTGACAGCTATGACTAAAACTCCCAGGATCCACTCCCAAGCTAGTGGATAGAAATTATGTGGTGAGTGGCCCTAGCTAAACTGGCATTATTGTTTGAACAACAAAACAAAAAACAACCAAAACCCCTGAAGAAGTGTAGAATCCTAAATAGTTGTAATGAAAAGTGTCCTTCTGGACATTCTCCAAGCCCCTGAGCCGCAAGCAGTTCCTGTTAAGCCCTGCTGAGTGAGTGTTTAAATGACCCAACCAAGCAGACAGAGTAAATTGCATACTCCCTCTCATACCTCCTGAAGAAGCATCCCTTTCAGTGCTCATTCCATGAGACAGAGACATGTGATCAGACCCTGTTCATGTTGGGTCATTTTACATGTTCTCCCAGGAAGTGTTGAGCTGGTCAAAAATTGGCAGCTCCCACACTCCTGGAAAAACAATCAAAGAGGGGCATGTGAAAGTAAAAAAATGCAGTTTTCCCAAGAACTCACCAAATTGTTTTCAAATCATTAAAATCAATGCCTGCCTGTCAATTGGAGTAAAACTGTTGTAACTTCCATAGTTGTAACTTCTCAGTTGCTCGCTGCATTAAAGAGAAATTAAGTGAGAGATTTCTGCTTACCAGATTTCTGCGTCTTAATGCTCAATGGTCCAAAAACTGCTGGAAGGTGAGACAAGTATGCTTTCTGAATAGTTGGGTAGAACTATTTTGCTAATCCCTCCATAAGGGTTATGCAGACCAAAGGAAGTTGATTCAGGGAAGAGATCTGGAATACTCTGCAGAAATACCTTCTTGTGTTGAATTGCTAAATGATTTCATGGTTGTTTGTTCATTCATACATTCAATTCATAACCCATCCTTCCACCAAGGAACTCGGGGTGGAGTAAATGGTTCTCCCTTTCCCCATTTTATTCTCAAGCACAACTGTAAAGCTGAGAGACCATGAGTGGCCCAACACCACCTAGTGAACTACAGAAACCTGCTGTTATAGGAACTGTGGTGTCTTCCAGAATCATTCAGAAAAAGTATGATTTTATCTCACAAATAGGCAAAGGAATAAAGCTACACATTGAATGAAATTTGGACTTTTGCATTTAAGCACTCAATAGCACCATCTGTTGGAGGCTCACCATAAATACCTAGCATTTATTATTTCCACTAAGAAGTACAAAGTTGTACTTCTTACAACAGAAGTGCTGTTTCAATGGTTAAGGTTGGAATTTAGGGTTGTTAATGTAATATAGAGGCTATAATTTATTGACGCAATGAAAAGACGATACATCAAAAGAAAAAAGAAGAAACGTTTACAAAACACCTTTAAAAACAATGACTCTGACATTGTGTAGTATTGAAGGAATGTCAGTTTTAAGGAGAAGTACATATGCCAGTAATAAATCTTAGCCTGTGTTTCTTTTGCAACAAGCATTCTGTCATCTAGACTTGTATGGAGCAACAAGAGTTATAATAGCAATTTATCACAAGAAAAATGGTGCGACTATTGAAAGGGGTTTTAAAGAAGCCACATGGCTTCTAGTACAAATGCTGTGATGTTTCACAGAATATCCTTTTTGACATGGAACTACACTTTGGTGGGTGTAAGGTTGCATGGCACAAGAAAAAATATGTATTTGGGAATGCATGGATTAAGGGCAGCATAAAGAGGCTTTATTGCCATATACTAGAGTAAAGGTGTCACATTGATTTAAAACGTATTTACTCATCCCGATTAAAGTGCAATAGAAAGGTATGACAGTAGGTGGCAGTGAAGAATTGCACTAGAGGAGCGCCCTGTTTGGAGGGGGGAATAATATTTTCTTAGCAGTAGCAGGTTATAGCTTGAGTGCTTGCAAAATGTGATACCTTCCAAGCTGAAGCACTTTCTAGAGGGAAATGACCTGGATCACGCACGGAACTGGTTTGTTGCAGTCTAAATTGATTGCACGAAAAGTGCTTTGGTTAGCTGCTGTACCACCCTGGGAATTCTGTATAAAGGATTTCAAAGCATCTCGTTTGGCAATGCAGAAAACTGCCAAGTGGATCTACTCTTGCAAATTCCCTATTATGATTTTCCTGCAAATTAAACATCTCTTTGGCTTTTTCCATGAGAATCTAAAAATATAATACTGAAAATCTCTTTCATTTCAGCGTTATCTTGAAACCTATGAGAACATGTATAAGCTGAAAAATTTATTGAGTAAACGCTACAGGACATTGTTGAATGAGAAAGTTAGAAAGCAACGAATTCAGATCAAGATGTCTGATCTCAGAGGCCAACAACTTCTTAAAGACAAAACAAAAAAGGTAGGAGATGATATTCTGTAGAAGGAAAAGGAGAAGTTGCCTGGTTGACATTTGCCCAATTGAGAATTTGCATTGACTTTGAGGTCTTATAAATCATGGCCACAGAGAGGAGAAAGCTTTTAGAGTTTTCTCCCCCCCCCCCATTTGTTTTGTTGATTTTGTGCAGAGTTGTACAATAAAGTCAACATTTCTTTTTAGAGTTGTCTAAGCTTTTCATGAGCATTCTGTCAGGTCCTGTGCAAAAACGTTTTTGCATGCAGTTCTAGTAAACACTGCAAGCTAGCCTATCAACAGAAAGATTCTTGCTTTGGCCTTTACAAAATGGCAGAATCTGTGTGTTTCATCATTAAACTACTTCGCTGAAATACTCCTTTTTTTGATGCACTAAGGCAGCGGTCAGCAAACTTTTTCAGCAGTCTACTGTCCCTCAGACCTTGCGGGGGGGCCGGACTATATTTTGAAATAAATAAATAAATAACAAATTCCTATGCCTCACAAATAACCCAGAGATGCATTTTAAATAAAAGCATACATTCTACTCATGTAAAACATGCTGATTCTCGGACCGTCCGCTGGCTGGATTTAGAAAGCGATTGGGCCGCATCTGGCCCCTGGGCCTTAGTTTGCCTTTCTAGGCACTAAGATGTCTTAGATAACTGCAGAAATTGGGCAACCATACACATGCATGGATGTCAGATGGTTTTTGCCAAGGCAGGGCTGGAGGTGGAATCAAATAACAAGTCAAGAGCATATCCTACTTGAGAGCTTCCCACAAATTTCACAAACCTTCTGGTGCACACAGGGTCTTAAATGTAGCTCATTGGAGCCCATTGTTCACAGTGCAGAGTCGAAATACCCATCCCTCCATGCACATGGGAGAAATTGACTGGGGACCCTAAAATCTGCTGAAGATTTTACTTCTTTTTGATCTTGAAAGCCTTTGCTGTGCCAGCAGTCCTCATTTTAGCCTCGTGAATTTGTTTATTAGACAAGCTAGAGGGTGGCGCTGTGGGTTAAACCACAGAGCCTAGGACTTGCCGATCAGAAGGTCGGTGGTTTGAATCCCCGCGATGGGGTGAGCTCCCGTTGCTCAGTCCCTGCTCCTGCCAACCTACCAGTTCGAAAGCACGTCAAAGTGCAAGTAGATAAATAGGTACCGCTCCAGTGGGAAGGTAAGCGGCATTTCCGTGCACTGCTCTGGTTCGCCAGAAGCAGCTTAGTCATGCTGGCCACATGACCCGGAAGCTGTATGCCAGCTCCCTCAGCAAATAAAGCAAGATGAGCGCCGCAACCCCAGAGTCGGCCACGCCTGGACCTAATGGTCAGGGGTCCCTTTACCCTTTACCTTTAGTTCCTTCCAAACTTTGTCTGTTCTATGGTGCCCTGTATTTGAAAGAATATTGTTGTTTCTCTCTCAGGCAAGAAGGAAGCAGGCTATCAGCAGTTACTGCAAGTGCTTTTGAAATGCTTTAATATGCAGCCAAACTGAATGTTTGGCTACCATGCAGCAAACCAGCAGGCCCAGCTCAACACCCGTTAACTCTACTGGCATGACCAGTGGTCAGGAATTATGGCAGTTGTAGTCTAGGAGAGCAACAGGTTCCCCATCTTTGCTATATAGTGCTTCTAGTTTGGTCCCTTAGTGAACTTGCAAAAAAAAGGGGGGGGCCAACTGGAATCATGCTAACTCAGAGTTTTGTAAACTGCTCTGCTTTGTTTATTCTTCTGTCTGTGCTGACCCACTGGCTTCCTTGGTCTGGTGTGCAGAGTACACAGGAATCATGTGGTCTTTGGAGTACCAGGTGGCGTAAAGGGAGCATGATTGGAATGGTACCTCCAGGACCTGCCAGAAGGAGGATGCTGTGCCGATAAGCCAAAAAAAATTGAAATCCCAGTGTTTAATGTTCAAAGGAGGACATGGATTCTGGGAACATAAAGACCAAGCACAAGAACCCGCCATGCAATTCTTCTATTGAAACTTAACCCTTTTGCCACATATTCACATACAGTACAGCTGTATTATTTTTAGCACCATTAATTATTATTATTAATTTAATTATTTAATTATTGTTAATAATTTCATCTATGAATCACTTCCCATGAGTGTAACATAGATAAAACAGTTACAAATATAAAAACAGTGAAAACAATTGCACATATAAAAACAATTATAAACAAAAAGTTTACAATTTTATAATATAAAGTTTATAATCAGTTTAAAATAACAAAAGCACATACATGCCTAATATAAATTCACATCCAAAACAGATTGGTTATACACATGTAGGCTCTGTTCAGACCTCTAAATTGCGGGTGGAGATCATGTGGACCCGCAGAAGTTGCTCAACTCCAACTCCCATCATCCCTGACCCTTGGCTATGTTGGCAAGGATAGAGTAGAGTTTTAGTCCAGCAACACCTGCAGTTTCCCAAGTTCCGCATTCCTGCTCTAAAGAAATTCATGTAGGGTAGAGATGGAGTTTGTTGCTGTGATCCCACTGCCACCTTCCCCGTAGGCACCCTGTGCAGCTTGAATGTCTGGGGGAAAGGTTTATGTTGCAAAATGAGCTGGTACTTGAATACGTATGGATTTCTTGCAGAAGGCCAAACATAGAATATGTACTTGTTGTTTTCACACTATGGTCACAAGCAAAGAACTTGTACTTTCTGACGCACAACTCAGAAAGGCATTTGTGGAGGAGTTGTGTGTGTTTCTGCTAGCACCAAGCAGTACAAATAGAACGGTACAAATAGCTTGTGCATCATGTTGCAGAAATGGCAGAACCCCACAAGATAGTAATTCATATGCTTGTTTTATTTGAGATGCTTGTACATTTTTTTTGTGTTCTAAGGCAAATTGCTGCATTTCTAAAGACTCCTCTGCAATTTACAGGATTGAGCTTAAAAAAAACAACCCCAAACATATATCTAATATGACATTCAGGTCATTAAGAATAAATGCCAATTTTTAAATGATGGTGTTTTCTGGTACTGTATGTTCAAGGTTTTTAAAGCATTTTATTTATTTTTAAATAAGTTGTTAATTGTGAAGCCTGGGAATCCAAAAATAAAACAAATGAAACTGGTAAACTGAAAACACATTGCGTACATTGACTAGTTTGGAAGGAATTAAGCAGACAGAGAGAAATTGCTTTTTCTGGTTTAACTTTGTATAATATAAGATGTAAATAGTGTCATTTAATGGCTGCAGATGGACTTCCTTGGTGTTGAGAGTGCCTATTAAGTATAAATTCAAAATGAATTTCTTCAGCAATGCACATTTGGACCTTCCATATACATTGCGGGGCTTTGATTTTACTTTTAAAAAAGAAAATAACGATATTGCATTTTAAAAGTGCTAAAAAGACACTTTCTTCTATTTCTGTTTTCTACTCCCGAGTCGATACATTTCTATTTTTGTGACAACATAAATGGTTATAAAATTAACTTTAGAAAAATCTGTTCCTGTCTGTGCACATTTCTGAAATATTTAAGAATTGAAGAGGGTCAAGCAGAATTGTTCATCAGGTTTTCACCAAGTATTTAAACAGCCATCACAAACATAGTTGCATGTTTAAAAAATGAGAATTATTATTCACACCAACTATGCACAGTTTTTGTCCAATTAATCATAATCACACAGGGAAGAAATACATTATATATTCTAAAATAATCTGGAACCGCTATGTTGAAAAGGCAAGTCGGTTTTAAGAGGCTAGTTTAGTTACTAAGCAGACCTGTATAAAAATAAAGAGTTGCTTCTTTCATTTGACTCCTCATATGACTCTGAAGAGCAGAGCCTGAGCTTTTTACTGCAAGGTGGGAGGAAGACGCCTTCTGTCTTGAGAAGGCTAATATATCAGGCTGTCTCTACAAACCGATGTTAAAACAGAGACTGTAGGCTTATTAGCATCCTATTAATATGTGCATAAAATGTAGTATGTGTCTCAGCCCAAATACACAGATTGGGAAATCAAAGAGAAATCCTTCACACCTTTTGCTGGCTTCATCCTGAACTTTTATTTCTCTTAAAACAACTTCCTTAAGAGAATTTCCTCTTCTAAAGGAAACACTTATCCATATTTAACAGGCAAATTCTGAGTTGAACTATCTTTATAGTTGTGTGATCACCAAAAGACCAGAAACTCCTTTAATTGTTATTTTTAATGTTGACATGAATGGAAAAGTCATTTTGAATGACAGTTTGGACTTTGCTTTCACCTGAATGGTGAATAATAATTTTAATAACAACTTCAGTAATTGCCCTTTGAAAAAGTTTGCCTTTCTTTAGAAAACATCAGAAATAAAGTATATACCATTTCTGAACAAGATTTCTCTTTAAGAAATAAGACTTCAGTAACCTCAGGCAATGAAAGAAGAAGTCCTGCAGTGAAGAAGAACAGTTCTAATTTAATATGAATCTGTTTATGAGACAATGGGTTGTATCAAACAAATTTCTGCTCCATGTAGACAAACTGAAAAGATCTATGCCCATAAGCCCTAATGGGTCTACTCTCAGTATGACTAACTTTGGATACAACCCATTAGTATGTTGTGTCAAGCTTTGCAAATTTCCTTTTGTTTTGAAATTGCCTGGTATTACTATTTATAGTAAACGGTGACAACCAGAACACTTACTTCATATGGCTGCATTTTGTACAGATTTCACTCAGTGCATTTTTTTATATAGACAAGTTCATGTTAAGAGTGTTAAAGTAAACTTTGCAATAACACTGACCCCTGCAGTGGGGAAACAAAAAGCGCCATATTTCTACAAACATGTATTGTGTTTTTGTGTGTGGAACTTGAGATGAGGCTAGTGCTTCAAAGCAGTATCTATCTCTGTGTTGAATTTTCCCTTCTCCCATGGGCGGGGGCAGGGGGGCAGCTGCCCCACCCCAATCAAGTAGATCAATAAAAATACAGTCGTACCTTCGATCCCCAATGCCTTGCGACTCAAATGTTTTGGCTCCCGAATGCCACAAACCTGGAAATGAGTGTTCCGGTTTGCGAACCTTCTTTGGAAGCCAAATGTCCGACGCAGCTTTGATTGAGTGCAGGAAGCTCCTGCAGCCCTGCTTTTTTAATGTTTTCAGAAGTCGAATGGATTTCTGGAACGGATTCTGTTCGAGAACCAAGGTATGACTGTACAGTGGTACCTCGGGTTACATACGCTTCAGGTTACAGATTCCGCTAACCCGGAAATAGTGCTTCAGGTTAAGAACTTTGCTTCAGGGTGAGAACAGAAATTGTGCTCCAGCGGCGCGGCAGCAGCAGGAGGCCCCTTTAGCTAAAGTGGTGCTTCGGGTTAAGGACAGTTTCAGGTTAAGAATGGACCTCCGGAACAAATTAAGTACTTAACCCGAGGTACCACTGTACTTAACTAACTGAAGTTCTGCCTCCCTAACTTGAAGGCTACCCCCCCCCAACATAAATCCTATGGCCTGCAAACATCTGGGCACCTTTACACATGCCGAGACAGCTTCTTCCTATGCTTTTCCCAACCCTACCAAAGGCAGCCAATGAGATGTGCATGAGGGAGAATAAACACCGGATGGTAAAATAGTATGGGAGAGTTAGCCAGGAAATGGGAATCTGTAAATGAAAATACAATTCAGGAGTGGTATACTGCCCTATACCTGTAGATCTCAGGGTGGTTCACGAGGGGTACGGTCCATTGCTCTGGCAGAGAAAGTAACTCAACAGATCATTAGGGGTTCCAGAAACTGTATGTAGATGACTTTTACAGTGCTCTCACATTTTCCAGTCCACCAGAACTCTCTAAAAATCTGTACTTGAGAAAATATTTGGGAAATGCAATGCAGGTCTCACACAACACATTTGGGACTTCAGTGCAGATTGTGATTGAATGGGCAACTTTGGTGGGTTGTGTAGTTTTAGTTTGTTACATCGTTAGTGCCGGATGAAACGAGACAGTGTACTTCCAGGGTAGGGGGAATGTACTAATAGCTCCATTGAAGGTAGCGAGAAAGCAGCAGAGCTCAGCATCAAGATCAACTTGGGAGACTGGGAAAAGTGCTTTTATTGCACCATCGTTCCATCCAGTGCTCTAGATTGCTGCTTTAGCAAGAGAGATGTCAGGTACCTACGAAGGCACTGGTGAGCTAGGTAGGCCTATCCCCTGCGGACTGATTACACTTGCTGCTTCCACATAAGATGGAGCAGCATTTCCAAAGGAAGGGAATTCTTACAGCCATTCATAAAAACTGCCCTTGTGAGACACAGGGCCTTGTAGTGGTGGCATCTCCCCCTGAGTGAGATTTGGATGGCTTCCTTGAAACTCAGACAGAAACGTATTTATTTCAGTAGAGTATTACGGTGTAATTCTGCTGGGGGGGGGGTTGAAAATAACTTTTGTTGGCTAGTTTGTATTGTTTCAACAACATGATTGTTGTGTATTGTATTTTTCACTGGTGTAAACTGCTCTATAATAGGGATGGGGAACTTGCGGCCCACCAGATTTTCCTGGACTGCAACTCCCATCATCCCTGACCATTGGTCATGCTGGCTGGTACTGGTGGAGTCCCATAACATTTGGAATTCCACAGGTTCTTCACCTCTGCTATATAAGCAGAAGAGTGCCATACAAACATATTTTTTATTATTAGTAATAGACAAACAGTGATACAGCTCTTCGCTGACACTTGACATTTCATGCAGAATTATAGGTTTGTGGTTCAAGTGCTCCACCACCTGCCTGCTTAGGCCCAAATGTACTTCTGCTGTTTCATATTTCAAAATATTAATGTAAATTTTCAGTTGTCCACACCCCCAACCTAATTCAGTATTTCTTTCTTTTACATTTTTAGCTCATTTTACAATGTATATAAAACCGATAGAACAATTATAACAACAAGCAAAAAAGACGTAAAACAAAACTATAGTAAAGGCACATAGAACGAGTAGTTGCATATGAGTTAAAATAACAAAGTCTAAGTATAGACTATCAGTCTTATCAGCTCATGTATCATTCCAGATTTGCCAAGCTGGTGACAAGGGTTGTCTTGAAAATACGTGGTATTTTCGTGGTATGTCATGAAGGAATGCCAAATCATATAAAGTGTCTGGACGCTCCAGTCCTTGTCAAAACCTCAAATTATGTGTGATTTTCTCCATTATAGCTATATTCCACAGTAAGTGATATCCAGGTGTCCAGTATAAGATTTTGGGCTATTTTCCACTGAGTTACAATTACTGTTTGTGCTGCCGAGATCATTTATAAGACCAATTCTTTTGACCAAATATTTACATTGATATAATAAAAAATATTCAATAACATTAATTTTGTACAACAAACAATATTTTCTTTAGCAATATTTATCATTTCTGTCAAAATTAAATTCCAAAAATCTTACACCAGCTGACATTCCTACCATAAATGATACATATTATAATATGTACCAAGCTTATTGCAGCCCCTCTGACAATTAGGTGATATAGAAGAAAACATGTTTGGCATTTGCAAAGGAGTGTTATACCATCTATGTAATAATTTTAATGAGTTTTCCCTAAGAAAACTGTCAACAGATTTAAAGGGTTGTGCTTCACAAATTTTATTCCAGTCCTTGGGAAGAATTTGTGTTCCATTATCCAGTTCCCATGTCTTTTAAAGGGGTTCCATAGATCCATAAGTTACATTAAGCAATATAGAGTACAATTTAGAAACTATTTCCCCTCTCTCTATCCATTGTGCTTAATAAATTTCCAAATTTGTTAAGAGTCTCAGAGGTTGTGCCCTTACATTTTACTTTATAATAAAACTAAGAATTTGATTAAAATAAATCCAGTGTGTGTTAAGATTTGACAAAGTTTATTTTATTTACTTAATAGATATAGGTTGATTAATGCTATAGAACTATCATAATGTGTATTAACCTTTGGATTCCCAGTGTTCAAATTGCTTATCTCTCCCTGGCTGGACTGTTATTTCTTTTTGAATGCTGTATATCACAGAGACAGATATACAATCACCTACAGCAAAGTGTGGACCTTGCAGAATTTTTCAAATAAAACAGAAGGGCTAGCATACAGGCAGCTAAGTTAACAGCATCCTAAAGGCAACAATCAATTTACTATGCTTACTTTGAAATGATACCACTCTATTGTAACTAGAAAGGTAGCACAGCATTGCAACAGATGTGGGAGGTTGCAAAATGGATGAATTGTAATTCTTTGGGGATAAACACAGCCACTCTACTGATTAGGCATGTTAGCTGTATGTTCTGAGGCTCAATGAGCCAACCAAGGGGGCTCAAAAACACTCTGCAAAACTGCATATTCTACCTCTCAATACTTTTCCCAAATCTTTATTTTGTTGTTCCTCCTTGCTGGAAGAGTTCGGCAATAAAACAGAGCTAGGCTATGATGAAATGACAAGGAAATACAGGCAAATGCTCTTCTCCCTACCATTTGAATTTCAGTAACTTTATTGGTACTATAAAGTTTTAAAGTGCGGAGAAAGTTAGAACAATCAAGTGGTAGTAAAAGGCTGTGCGTCCCGTCCCCCCCTTGCCACCCCATAAAGGCTTGCTTTAGCTTTCATAATCCATTTACAGGTCCAGTGCATGAATCAGTTTCTTCACTTTTTCACAGGGGCCTGCTTCAAAAGGAACTGCTCTTAAGTTTATCTTTTTCTCCAGTGTTACCAAATTAATGCCTAAATTTTGATTCACTCACATTTAAGTGCCGGTTCACTTTTTCCCCATTTATAAATAATTAGCACAACAGCAAAAGTCCTATACAAAAATGATGTTATAATGAGAAGAGTTAAAACAATTTAACAATCAACCGTTCTCAGCCTACCTTTGATCAGTAGATGACAAGCTTGTTAAAATAGTACCTTCCAAAATAGCCTATAGTTGCTAGGAGACAAAACAAGAGATCGGGAACTCTCCAGTTTGAATCTCAGCTCTGCCATGTACCCACTAGTTTGCATTAAGCAGGCCAGACTTTCTCAGTCACAGCCACTTGTCTGCAATATGATCTCAGCCCCTCTTTAAACTTCCATGATTGTTGTCAATGTTAAAACAAGATACGTGTCTGAAATGCTACATAAATACTAAGTAGGTGAGATTATTGGTTTGTTTTTATTATATGTTTGTTTGTTTTCTATCTTGCCTTTTTATGTTGTGAACCGCTCAGAGATCTACGTTTGAAGGGCGGTCGGTATACACATTTAATAAACAAATTAACTCTGCATGGTAGTCTGGTATTATTATCCTCTTTTCGCAGTTGTAGATGGGGACGAGGCTGAGAATATAGGGATTTTCTCAGGTTAATCCATGACTTTGTGGACATGGGGCTGTAACTCACTGGGAGCTTGCATGCAAATGGTTCTAGGCTCGGTGCCTGAAATTGCTCGTTAAAAGGATCAGGGAAGAGGTGATGGGAAAGGTGTTGTAGATGCTTTGCTTTCAGAACAGATAACACTGGGCTCCATGGGCCAATAGTCCAACTCAGTGGCCTGGTTCAGATGTAACAGAAAATGGTCGTTTCCTCCTTCTTGACTGAGTCATGGCAAGTTTCAGGCTCACTTGTTTCCTCTCACTTCCTTTTTTGTGCACCGAAAACATTTCCAAGTGAACATTTTTAGGACTGAGCTGTATGCTACTTATGCCTTCTGCTGAATTTTGATCCAAAAAATATTTTTTCTTCCATTCCGCTAAGGTGTTGCCTTTTTGAAAGTACTTTCAATAAAGAAGATGCTTGAAGGGTGGTGTTTTTTTTAAAAGCAAACATTTTCTTAACAAATATTGCTTTAAATCTACATAACTGTTGTACACGGAAGAAAATGGAGAAGACAAAGGAAGTTCTTGCCTCTGCTTGATTTCTTCTTGCCTCCAAAGTATTTTCCTTTGGGCAGACAGTCATTGTGCCTTCTAATGACACAAACTTGAAGGGAAGTAGAAAAAAAGACTACAAACAGGTTTTATAAGCCTATCAATGGGAATATGTGGCTACAAATTGCTGAGTAAATGGAACAGCCTGCTTCCTAAGCCTGAGTCTGTGAGTCTTATGTCAAAGCATTTGGGGTGGGGCAAAAACACCAGGGGGTGTTAGGGATACCTGCTGAGCCCTAATTGGTGCCCACTGTTGTTAATGGCTTCCTGTGGCTGAATGTTTACTTGTCATTTGTTTTGAGCTTTGTTTCCCAGCTACTAGGGAAAAAATACTGACCAATTTTTTTTTTTTATCTTCTTTTGAAAAAGTGTATCTCCAGTCCCAGAGTGCCCTTCTGCAGTTTGTCTCATGACACAAAATACCTGGAGTCCATGCCACACTCAAAAAGTTACCTGGTAAGGTACAGGTCTCAGCTTGCTCTTATTATTGTAAGTGGATGGTTTTAGACTATGTTATAAGGACTAGAAAGTATCCCAAGGAAATTTACTATCTTTTTCTTTGGAATACCCAAGTGTTCTCTTTTACGGGATGTTGGTTCTGTATCTGTCACTGCCAGCCACATATGGCACAAGTGACTAATCTGAAAGTGAAGTACCCTACAGATCTGGACTTCAACCAGAAAGAAGCACTTCCAAATCTGATTCCTATTAAGTGTCTGAAAGTCACCTTGGTTGGTTAGTTAGTTTATTATAGTCACACATCCAAAAGCATCCCAAAGCAATTCACGTATCGAGAGGTTTCCAAAAGCAATTTACAGTAGTGAAATGTGAAGTGCCTAAAAATATTATATAAAACATTACAGCCATAATGTATGAAAAGTGTTCATCCGCAGAAAAAGTAATCTAAAACACAACACAATATATCTGCTTGCTCAGCACAAGATGAACACCAGTATCACTGAGCACTGAAAGCAATTAAATCCTTTCTGAAATTCATGGACATTAAAGACTTCTGTGTATCCAGACAGCAAGCACAGTATAGCTTAACATTGATTCCAACTTTCCCAGGCTTCTCACTAGAAGTACTTGGAAGGACAACAACTCCCAACTGTTACCCATTGTTAATATCTGTTCAAGCCTGCCTACTACCCCAAGATTGTTTGTTAGCACTAGGAAAATTATAAACTTGAAATTTAAAAATTGGCTACATAGCTGTTGGCAGATACCTGCTTTAAGTTACAGCATCACTAAGGAGTAAACAGTGGGTAAGACTTCGACTTTTATGCAGATCTTCTTGATGATCTGCTGCCCTTATGGAGATTTGTTTTGTTTTGTTTTGTTTGAACTACAAATTGATCTTAAACAGCTACTCACATCTCTTTGTGAAAATGCAATTTATCTTCAGGAACTAGCTCCTAATCTACATATCTTAAAGTACTTTCTCAAATGCAGATTTTCACTTTTGGATACATAATAGGAAAACATTTCATAACCATGGAGAAAAATGACTTTCAGTTCAAAAGTAGTGTATGCACGGATACTATATATATTCTTACATCTTATTGTTACGTGCAATTTTATCTAATGGTCTGTTTCCCTGTATGCTATGTTCTGTTACTGAGTTGTTTAATTTGATTGTGGGCATGTAGCAACTTTAACAGATTCCTTGCCAATTCCAGGAAAGTAGTCCTGTTAGTCTGTAGCAAGAGACCTTTCATTCATTGTTGAAGGACGCGTGGCCTTCAATTTGAATTAGCCTGATCCTCTATTCCCTTTTCCTCTTCTATGAAGAAACCCTTTCTGGGACCCCACATTTAAATTCTTCCCTGGTCTCCTTACTGGCCCTAGTAGGACCAACTTGGCCAGTTAGCCCTGGTGATCATTTGATGTCTACTGACCGTGGTTTTTTGTTTTTGTTTTTTTCTTTTCCCAAAATGACCCCTGAATTTTTGAATTTTATTGATATTGATTCTGCATTTTATGTTGTATTTATGCTGTTTTTAAGTCGCATTTTAATCAATGTTTTATATTTGCTGTCAGCCACCCTGAGCCTGGTTTTTAAACCGGGAAGGGCGGGGTATAAATAAAAAAATATTAATGTATTATTAATGTTTAACATTTGCTTCCAACTCATTCACTGCAGAGAATGAAGTAAAGATAGCTGAAGAGATGGAAAATATATTCACCTTCTGCAGAAAGAAAAAGAAATTTACACTCATGAGAGCAGATGAAGAAAATAAATCCAATTCATTCACTTGTTTTATTCTAGTTATTGTCTGTTTTAAAAGGGGAAATGAGTAAAGCTAGTCTGACTGATTATATTGATTTTTAAATTTGTAAATAAAAGTTTCTTTGAGCAGATGCAGTTAAAAAAGGATTACATATTGTAACTACTTTGACTGGAGTTTGTTTTAATATACCAAAACAAACTATAAGCTGTATGCCCAAAACCAGTATTTTAAATCAAGTTGTATTTGCTTTCAATTAGAAGCCACTTCTGTATTTAGCACACAACATAAAATGCAAATCCTGTTAAATTGACAGGGATCAGATATATCCTGCTAATGTGATGCCCTTAATCTGAAGGCAAGTAGGCGGCCACAGTGGGACTAGGACACTCTTGTGCCCCTGCTTTTTAGCTAATGCATATACCATAAACTGCAAAGAATACTAGAAGGAAACACACATTTCAGCAATATGCTTCTGGTTTCATTACAAGCCTTGCAAAATCTAACCTAACCAGCAGTTTCTGTCCACCATAAATAGCATATCCAAAAGTATCACAGTTCCCATGATTCAGCATCTGATTAATTCGAGATGTGATACTTGATAAAATAAACCATGTTAGATTTGGTTTCAGTGCTTATCCGTATGCCTCTCTTATTCTTTCTCATTCTCTCCTAAGATCACAGGGTTGCAGAACGAATTAACTAAACTTGGAATCTTAAAGAACCAACAAGACAATGAAAACTTTTGGAAACTCATCCAGGCAGGCATTCATGGTTCAAAGCTCAAAGAAAAGCTTCCAGATATAAAGGCAAAAAGCTGAGTATCTTTATAATGTTTTCATTTTAGAACAGCTAACAATGTCTCATCCCCACAGGTAACAGTGTAGATTTAATGAACTTGGTGGGAAGCAGATTCATTCAGATCAGAGTAGTACCCCTAAGTACACACTTGTATTGAACAACTGCTTTCCCTGATGATGATGTTTTCCTCTGGCCGTTCCCTCCCATCAATTTTGTTATTCTAGCTAGGTTTTTTTGGGGGGTGTTGTTTTTGAGATTGTACAGCCAAAAACACCAGAGTCTAGAACCCCACCTGAGAGGGAGCTCCAGGAGGAAAATTGCAGGCATGAGAAAAGTGGCCTTCTCCTATCTGCCAGCTCTATCCTAGAAACTGCCCCCTCTAGATTCAGCTTTGCAGTGAAGCCCACTCACATCATAAAGAGCTCATAACGGATAAAAAAGGCAAGCCGAGAGGAAGGCAGTGAGAGAGCAGCGGGCTCTGAGTAGAACAATGCCAAAATCAAAAGAACTTGTGTCTTCAAGCTCATCTGCCAGTGAAGTTGAGAAAAAGGTGAAAAGGGAAAAACAAGCAGTGCCTGAAAAGCCTGTGAAAAAACAGACATCTGGTGAAAGCCCCAAAGGTGCTGCCTCCTCCAAGCAAAGTAGCAACAGAGATGAGAATATGTTTCGGATTGGTCAAATGAGATATGTCAGTGTTCGTGATTTTAAAGGTAAAGTCCTAATTGATATTAGAGAATACTGGATGTATCAAGAAGGTGAAATGAAACCTGGCAGAAAAGGTATCTCTCTAAATCCAGAACAGTGGAGCCAGTTGAAGGAACAGATTACTGATATTGATGAAGCAGTAAGAAAACTGTAAAGATGAGCCATGCAGAAACTCCACTCTTATAGGTTTAAGTAGTCTTTTTACATTGGCATTCATTTTCTAAACTATTTGTTTTCCAAGCTATTGTATATCTGGATTGCAAAACAATTTGCAAGATGAGCGCTTTTTAAATGTACATTAAAAGTGTATTCTGGGTGAAGAATAAAAAAATAAAGAGCTCATAACCCACCTACTCTCAGAAGCCAGAAACATCATAGCCAGACACTGGAGAGACCTGTCAGGTATCAAATGGACCAATGGTATCAAATAGTATGAGAAACAGCCTTACTAGAAAAACTAACCGATAAACTGAAACTGACACAGGGACAAATAGAGGAAGATGCCTTCACCCTGGTATGCCTCCCCTTTATCACATACACAGCCCAACAAGACAATGACAAAAAATCCACCAACAGCATACAAATCAATATGGCTAACCTGATCCAAAAACACCCACCCACCCCACTCACACATGAAAACAAAGTTCACCACAGCCAATCACAAACAAACAACCACACCCTAGGCCAACCCCAACCTTTCTCACCACCAAAGGAATACAGGCAAATAGTAAAGAGAAATAGCATATGGCTGCTCTTGCAGAAGTTCTCTGAAAGTGACACTGACACAAACCCCCACACATTCACTAAGTAGAATAGAAACATCGCCACCCGACCCCAACCCCACTCACCATGGCCCCCTCCACCTCTTTCCCCTTTTCTTCCTAATGTAATACTAATGTCTCAACAAATGAAACTGATCTGTAGAAAATGTAACTTGAAAAAAGAGACATTGCACATATTTTTGTAAACCGAGAAATCTTTAATAAAAATATGTTTAAAACAAAACAAAAACAAAACTTTGCAGTGAAGAAGCAAGAGCAATAGGCATCTGGAAATACAAATTTGCTAGTAATATGTAATACATAATTGAGTTATTAATCACAAAGAGTCAACAACAAATGATGAAAAATTTTTTACTTAAACACTTTGTGCTTTTAATCGACAGTGTTAGCTACAAAGTCTTTGCCTCTGTCAACTTCAGCAAGAACCAGTCCAGTCCAGCCCGTTGATGGCTTTAAAAACAGTAGCAGCCTGAAAAAAGTAAGCAAATACGTGTTTCTGTTTATAACCTTGGATTTCTAAGCACTCTACTTTATGAGGCTTCTAATTATAGTCAGCAGTCTTAACTCAGCTTGATGAGTGGGTGGGAGATTTCTCTGATAAGATGCTTCATGTGATGCTTAAATAGGCCTTAACTTTTCTACATATCTGAATGAAGCTACATTTTATAGTCCTGTAAAATCTATGGCTTCCTGAACTGTGTTGATATCAGGTTGTGTCCTGTTGCTTTCAATAAGTCTACATAAGAAGGATTCAACCTATAATTCACAAGTAACTCCCTCCAGGCTAGAAGATTTCCTTAAAATGACCATAAGTTATTTACTCCTTTGATTCAATATTCTACATTTTTATAAGTAGCTAACTCAACAATTGCTTTCATGGGGTAGGGAGCACAATTGTACACAAAACACCTTTTGTGCAGGGCGCTCTGCTCAGTATTTAACTTCTTAAACTAGTAGTGGTGGGACAACCAGCTTGGAAGCATCTTCCCATCCTTAGATGCCTGTGTGTTTTAAGGAACACCTGTCTACGCAACTTGAAGATTGACAGCATATTAAAGAAAGCCAAACAGAATAAAGGTGGTAGAACATTAGCATATACAGTGGTACCTTGGGTTAAGAACTTAATTTGTTCTGGAGGTCTGTTCTTAACCTGAAACTGTTCTTAACCTGAAGCACCACTTTAGCTAATGGGGCCTCCTGCTGCTGCACCGCCGCTAGAGCACGATTTCTGTTCTCATCCCGAAGCAAAGTTTTTAACCTGAGGTATTATTTCTGGTTTAGCGGAGTCTGTAACCTGAAGCATATGTAACCCGAGGTACCACTGTAATGATCATGTCCTGAAAAAAAGTCATAATCATAAGATACTTTCTGAGAAGAGCAAAATTTTCAAGGTCACCACAAACTGGGATGCTTGATACCATTTCTGACACCAAAGTTGTATATAGAACATGGCCTTAGAGGAGCTTGGAGACAGTCATGTAGCCCATCAAAGGGGCACAATAAACAGGTTGCAATTAGAGGGAGCAGATCCTGTATCTCACTTCTAGAGTTGGTAGCATTACCTCTTTATCCACCCCAACCCTGAATTTCAGCTTCTGGGTTATACGTTCCTTTATTCACCCTCCTCCTCCTCCTCCTCAGGGCTGTTAAGTTTTGGAATTTGGAGGGGCATTAGGGTAGGTTTGGAAAAGCAGCACTTACCTCCTTTCCTTCTCCCTCAAGGCCTCAGGGATGGATATATAGTTGGGGAGTGAAAAAGGAGTGAATTGGCAAAGCACTCTCCATTTCCCACCCTTGAAAGGTGCTAAGCTGGTAACATAAGAATTCTTGCAGTGAATTGGTTCACATAGCCCAGCATTTTGCTTCTGAAAAGTGGGCCATTGGATACCTTTGAAAGCCCACAATCAGAGCATGAAGTTGATACTGGAGACAGATAGATGATTGTCCCCAGCCCCAGGTGCTGGGAGGCGTATACACTCTGGAGGTATCTTTTTAACCATCATTCCCTCTATTTCTGCTGTTCAGGTGTTATTGCTGATGTAGCAAAAGAACACCACTCAACAAGGAGATACTGGCTGGCTTGGGGAAGTTTGCTGAAGTACAAAAATATTGAGAGGGGAAACTAAGGGAGGAGGGACTCCACAAACAGCCCAGTGGCCACAGAAAGCTAACTGTTGTGGGGAGGCTGGGAGGAGGAATTGAGTATTTTGGAGGAAGGCATGGCTGTCTGTCTGGAACAGAAGCACTTCATACTTCAACATTTTCTGGGAGGTCCAACACGTTACGACTAACAGCTGTTGACAAGACTTAATCCTTCATAAATTTGTCTTGCCCTTTAAAGATCTGTCTAAGCTAAATCACCACATCTTCATGTACTGATATCCATAAATTAATTCCATGCCAGTAGTGCTCCTCATTCCTGAGAAACTCCCAACAAACCCCATGACATTATTTAGATTGCGAAGAAAACGTTTTACTTTGGGTCTGAGACTGAAATCTCTTTGGGACATGCCTTAGAAATTCTTTCCTGCAGGTACTTCTGGGGGACTTCTGTAATTGTTTCCCAACGGAGGGAGGATTAGTGGAGATGTCACCAAACCGTTAGGAGGGCCTTGTTAGCCTTTCATCCTACCCCAGTCAAAGGTAGGCCACATGGGCCCCTGTTTGCCTGGCCTAAGACAAATATATCTTGGCTGAATCCTTATTACTGTGTGTCTGAGGGAAGCAGGGGAAAGTGTTCGCAGATACGTGAGAAGAAAATAAAATGGAGAAATGGAGACGCACCCTCTATATTGTTGGAATGCCTAAGGGCCTCTTGGAACTGAATTCAAATCTTATTGGAGATTACAGTGTGATAGAAAGAGAGCTAAAAGCAAGAAATAAATAAAGCAAACTATGTACATCTAGCTTTCAGAAAGGCTTGGTAGAGCTTCTACTTTGCACTCAGAAGTTTCCAGGTTCAATCCCAGACATCTCCAGGTGGGGCTGACAGAGAACCCCCATCTGAAATCCTGGGGAGCTACTCTAAATAACGCTGACCCTAGAGAGACAAATGGTCTTACTCGGTGTAAGGCAGCTTCCTATGTAGCCAAGGCGAGTAAACTAAATGAGGCCAAGCGATTTTGTGAACTCTTCCACCTTTATATTTTCAACAACTGGAATCATCGTAATAATAAATCTTTTAATTCACTTTGTTTCTGAAATCATGGCTTTCTGATATGTGCTGAATCGGCATCTTGACATTGCTCATTCTTGAAAGTATTTATTCTATACCAATAACTGTAGAGGAAGAAAATAAACAGAGTGAGCATTGCAAATAAAGTGAGGTTTTTTTTCATTTAGGAAACAAACCATTCTTTCCCATGTATGCCATACAGTGTTCAACTTCTTAAGTTGCTCTTTTACTTCTCTTCTTCATTCTACACGTTTTTGAGTTGTTGAGAAATACTTCTTGGCAGGAGTGGGGCGGAATATTCTCACCTGGGAGCCACATTTGCAAATGGAAAAGCAAGAGTTTGCACTAATAAATGACTTGTCTGAACAGGTCATTGCAAATCTTCCAGGCTTCTTACTAATTTTGGTAATTGAATCCCTCCCTCCACCTGCTACTGCCTTATAAAGGTAAACCTGACCATTTGGTCCAGTCGTGACCGACTCTGGGGTTGCGGCGCTCATCTCGCTTTATTGGCCGAGGGAGCTGGCGTACAGCTTCCAGGTCATGTGGCCAGCAGGACTAAGCCGCTTCTGGCGAACCAGAGCAGCGCACAGAAACACTATTTACCTTCCCGCCGGAGTGGTACCTATTTATCTACTTGCACTTTGACGTGCTTTCAAAGTGCTAGGTGGGCAGGAGCAGGGACTGAGCAACGGGAGCTCACCCCGTCACGGGGATTCGAACCGCTGACCTTCTGATTAGCAAGTCCTAGGTTCTGTGGTTTAACCCACAGCGCCACCCGCGTCCCACAGATTCCTACTAAGGGGGTTAGAAGCTCAGTGGCAATGCTAGCCGCAGATTTTGGCAAGTCTTAGCCATTGACTACAGGCTGGCTGCTGTTGGAAATGTAATGTTTTATTAAGTGCAGCCTGATTTGACCCAGCAAAGCCTTTCTTAGTCTGGGCAAAAGCTGGACATAGAGAGCTCCTACACCTGCAGAATCTTCTCCACCTACTGCAGTATTTGGTACTGCTTCGCAACAAGCAGTGAAAATGTTCACTTACTGGAACCAATGACTTGTAACCAGGTCTCAATAATTATGACACCAATGGATGCCTCTCTCACCCAGACTGATTCTCCTCAGATCCGTGTTGACCCCAGCCATTTATGCACATTATAGACAAAGGAGGCTGAGGAAATCTTCTCTCCCCAAGTCGTTTTAGGGTGATTTACTGTATGTGTGTATGCCTGTTTTGTCATTTTCCATCTTAATCCAAGTACTGTTAGCCCCTCTTCCTCCTCTCATTCAGAAATAATATTCTTGAGAAATGTGGCCAATATAGCACAAGAAATCTGGTGCAAGTCTGAGCTTAGTTTGCATTTTGGAGTCTATTTTCTATTCTTTCCCATGTGGTTCACCATCTGAGCCTGTGGGACTGGCTTTTAAAAGGTATATCACTCATTCAAATGTCAACACACTCTTGGCCAGTTTTTGAATTTGGTTTCTGCTACTTGTATGATCAATTTGTAGGTTGTAGTTAGAGTGATGGACCCAGGTTCAAATCTCCACTAGCTATGAACCTCACTGGGTAACTTCGGATCAATCACTGTCTCTTGGTCTAACAGGATTGTTGTGAAGATAAAATGGGGAGGAGGGGGACCATGTACACTGCTTTCAGCTCACTGGAGGCAAGGCAGGATGCAAATGTAATAATAATAATAATACTCTGTTCAAAAAGACAGAAAATAATAGGTGTCTATATCTATTATTATATTCAGAGCATCTGTTGTCTTCCATATTGCACTGTTATTTGCTGAAGTGCAAAGTAATTGTTAATTAGATGGTCAAGTAAATCCCATCTAACCTGTAAAATGAAGTACATTTCAAGTCCTAGACCATGTCAGTTGCTCACATATCTAGGTAGCTGACTAGATACACAAACACACACAAACTGTGGAAGAGTAGTTATACTGAGAAGTTTGAATCAAGTGCCAAAAAGCCATCTAAACAACTTTAATTAAAAAAACTAATTAACTGGTGAAGCATAGATGGGAACTGGGAGCATCCTTGGTTTGGTCTGCCTTGTGACCTAGGGCCTGAGCATTTAGTTGTGAAGGCATCACTAATGATGTGCTAGTTCTCAAGGATGTATCAGAGTGCTGCAGCTAACACCCGATAATATCGCTCACTCCAGTGCTGGCACACTTTGACTGCTTAGTGCAAGAATCCTAACTAAAACAAAACAAGTGGTCGTCTTCTCATAAGTATCATATCCACACACCTCTAGAAACAAGAACTTTAAAAAGAGCAAGCAGTGCCTTTAGATATTTGGTTTGGTTTTGTGGGCTTGCTTTTGTCTTGACCATTGGCATTCTTTTTTAATTTTGAAATGAGGTTTCGTTAGTTTTGGACTCCCCCTTTTATAAAAACCTTTCGCTGTATATGATGTATAGAGCCATATTCCTTTCTTGCTGGATCAAAGCTGTGAAGTCTTTGTACCCAGTTCTTCATTGTCCAGTTCAGAACAATGATTCTACTGGAAATGGTGTAGGGGAGCCAAAGACTAGACTTGATAATCTACTATGCTACTGATTTCTTACCTCCAAATTCGTTCATTGTAGATTGTTGTTGTTGTTGTTAGTTGTCCACCCTTCATGGTGAAGGCTTCACCCTAAGGTCCCAGCGTGGGTTACAACACTAAAAAACCATAATTAAAAACTGTTTAAAACAACAATTTAAATCCATTCTTGCAACTCTGCTAAAATTCTTGTTGTTTTCTTCAAGGAGACTGATAAGATCTGGTATGAATTTTCTTCAATTCCTCCTTTTGTTCTTCTCCTGTCTCCCATTACAAATGAGTTCACCTTGCTCCCTTCTGTGTCTTCACTTCCATCTCTTCCTGTGTTATCCCGCCCGCCCATGGTTAACTTCTGTCTTCTTATAACTTCTTTCTCCTTAAGACATCATTCTTAGAGCTTTCCTGTCCTCTAAATTGCTGCCCCATGGTTTCCTAGCATTGGATCGGCTTTGTATCCTCTCCATGAATGCTTGCCAATATGCCTTTAATTCAGCGTAGCCTATTGAAACTGAACTTAAGAAGTTTTCCTTGAGTTACTGTATAAATCCTCTCTCCACTTTTCTTGTGCTGTTGATCATTCCGTCATTCCGTGACTTCTTTCCTTCTTGGGCTCCTGTGATTACAGCCACGTTCTTACATACTGCTACACCATGAACTAGTGCTATGTGGACATGCTTTAATGAGCCTGAGCAAAATGTCTGGCTCACATGCTCTCCCTTCTTTTCCACTCATTCGGGCTTCTGCTGAGTTTAATTTCACTTTTAATTAATATAATCTTAGGGTTATGCTCAAACCAGGTATGTTGGTTTAAAATAGTCTCTGGCCAGTTTCATAATAAGCCAGCTTCAAACCATGGATTATTCAGCTGTATTATTAAAGTGGCTTTTAAAGCCAGGATCCCTGGTTCAAATGTAACACCAAGCTGAGATTCTTTAAAAGAACTTAACTCATCAGAAGTCCTCCCTTGCAGGGTGGAGGAGCGTATATGAGCCCAACTTTTCACTTGGGTTCATTGGTGTTCATTCACATCGTGCTGAGCTATGCTTTTTGTATAACTGGGTCAGTATCAACTTTCAGTTCTCTAGCTTTTTCTCTAACAATTTTCTTCAGCTCTTGCTTCACGTCTCCCTCTCCTTGAAGGAGTCCAAGTATTTCTATTCTTCCTGCTGCCCTCTGTTCTGGGAGGTCTATTCTAAATCTGTTTCTTCATCTCATTCTGTGTAAGATAAGGTTAGCATTAGCTAAAACTAGGCCTCTATCTCTGTGTCTCCAGCTTTCTCAACATTTTCTCTTGAATGGCTTATCATAATCTCAGTTTGAATTTAGAGAAGAATACATCCCTCCTTATACTTTTCCACTACTACTCCAAATATCACCTTTCCCCAGTCTTCCAAATAAACACAACTCTGGGAACCCATTGGTGCCTCATTCTTTCTTTTCGTGCCTGTCCTTGTCCAGTGTTGCCATTTCTTCAAAACTTCTAAAACTTTCTTCTTTTTCTTTTGCATCTGTTGCAAAAACAAAACCATTTTTTTAAAAAAACAACAACAACCCTTCATTCTTTGGCCATCTCTTACCTGATCAGTAACCATCTTCATTTTCACATTTATCAGATATTGGTGGGTTGTTGTTGTTGTTTAAAAAAATTCAATTTAAACTACATGCATCACAACATGATGAGCTTGGGTTGTTGTGTATAGGTTTTGTGTAACTTCTGGGTTGCTTTTAACTCTTATTTGTAGAACGTGGGGTGGGGAGGTAGAAGGAAGGGATGGAATATGGGATGCTTCTCAAAGAGAAGTTTATTGTTTGTAGAACAACAGTAAAATAGATGGCCAACATGTGGCACACACTCAGGAAGACTAATATCCCACCCTCTCTTTGTTCAGCTGTCTTGTGCTTAAACTAAACAATCTGCTGTAGCAAAGATGTTTGCCATGGCTTCTGCATGCGTACAGAATCAGGATACAGCAGTCTTGTGACTTAGGAGTTGTAACAGGAAACCTAGACTTGCGGACTTAATTCGTGAAACATTTTCCAATAAAGCTGTTTTTTTGCAAGTCAGGAGAAATTTGTTTAAAAATTCAACTAGTTCCCCTGAGTTACAATTGTGGCATCACGGTTTGGGATGGTATAAGCAAGTCAGGAACAAACTAGCTGCACATGTCAGCCTTTTTGCAAAACTGGATGCTGCCCTGATTTGTTTATAGCAGTAGTAATAATATCAGTTTGCATGGCATTCTTTAACTGAAAAGAAAACCAATCTGTGATAGTCACACAAGCAATAAAATCTCTGTTTTGAAACCTTAATTTTTCTCGCAGTCTTGCTCAGTTTATTCTTTCTGTCTCGCTTACGATCGCTGCCCTGATTTCATGGAAGTGCAAAGAGACCTATCCTATGCCCCTTTGGTTCGCAATATTCACATATATGCTGCAGCCATGTGGTAGACACCATGGGAAAGTGGCCCCCATGTGAATCGTGGGTTGTGTGAAGAGGGCTAATACATCTCACCACATATCTCATCCTTCCTCATGTTCTGTAGGAAACGCTGAAAGAAAATGCACGACTCCCTTTCACTTCCTTTGTTCCTTCTTCCTTCTAACATTTTCCTAAGGCTCTGGGAAGTTTGGATGCTTTATAGTGGTACCTCGGGTTACATACACTTCAGGTTACATACGCTTCAGGTTACAGACTCCGCTAACCCAGAAATATTACCTCGGGTTAAGAACTTTGCTTCAGGATAAGAACAGAAATCGTGCTCCGGCGGGAGCGGGAGGCCCCATTAGCTAAAGTGGTGCTTCAGGTTAAGAACAGTTTCAGGTTAAGAACGGACCTCCGGAACGAATTAAGTACTTAACCTGAGGTACCACTGTATTCCCAATGCTTAACACCTGGGCCTTTTACTTTTGTGCATTTTTACACTAAATATCCAGAATATTAATAAAGTGATGAAAAAGTGTAGTTTCTACATGGCAAAGGACATTACCAGGTAACATTACGCTCCATCAACTGGAAGAGTGTTTAAAGTAACAAACTGGAAGTGGGGGAACTGGCACGTAGCAGAAGTGTTGGTAATAGCACTGGGGTAGGATAGGTGCTACAGCCATTTTATCACCTCGAGCCGATCGCCACTCTGATCCAATTACTGTTCACGTGGGCCAATTTCTCCTAGTTGTTTGGGCTAGCAGCAGTCAACACTGGAATTCCCACTTCCTCCATACAGATTGTGAATGGTTGGGTTCTATTAGTCACATGTCCTGAAATGACCAATACCCCCCCTCCCCGATATCTATCAGTTTAGTTTGACTGTTTTCATTTGCACCAGGGCTAATTCAAATTTCTATTAGAATGCATTTCTTTTCCAGGCAGAGTTTGATATATATATTTTTGCACCATGAACAAGAAGAGCTAATTTATCTGATTTATGTTTTTTAGTCCCATTGTTCTTTCTGGTCATTTCATACTTTTTATTGCCTTCTATAGTTTGCTACAGAAAGGTGAATCCTAGTCACAGTTATAAATATAGGAATCCATTTGAAAATGTATCTTGAACACAGAGTCTGTGTAAATCCTGGGTATAAATCTCTCCCCCAACATCCTTTGATGGGAAAATAGAGTAAAATCACTGGCTTATAAGAACTCAGTTTTCATTCACTGGAAAAGTAAGCTCTAGTAAATATTGTTATTGTTCACTTTATTTTAGTATGCTACTTCATATTTTAGAAAATCTCAAAGTGGTTGACATCACAGGAAAAAACAACATTACATAAAATACAAATTCCAAATTCAGTACAGCAGCAGCAGCTACTAATCATCATTATCCACATTTTTAATAATATAATTAAGTAGTAAATGTCTAAACAATATACATAAGTCCATATATTTTTATGCTATAGAAACAGGTGTTCCTTGACTAGTCTAATGAAACTAATGGGTAAAACCTCAGCGTCTAGGACTTGCCGATCGCATGGTCGGCGGTTCGAATCCCCGCGGCGGGGTGAGCTCCCGTCGTTCAGTCCCAGCTCCTCCCCACCTAGCAGTTCGAAAGCACCCTTAAGTGCAAGTAGATAAATAGGTACCGCTTTATAGTGGGAAGGTAAACGGTGTTTCCGTGTGCTGCTCTGGTGCCGGTTCGCCAGAGCAGCTTCGTCACGCTGGCCACGTGACCTGGAAGTGTCTGTGGACAGCGCTGGCTCCCGGCCTCTAGAGTGAGATGAGCGCACAACCCTAGAGTCTGTCAAGACTGGCCAGTACGGGCAGGGGTACCTTACCTTTACCTTAATGAAAAATAAGATTTATCCCTATTTATTGATGAATAGATTCTTCATTCTTCCCAGTCTGCCTTTTCAGCTAAATAAGTTAAACAAGAACCATAAATCGGTGTTGTTCTCTGTTTTGGTTATTTGTAGTTTTCAGCTTTGAGGCAGGTAAAATTTTAAAATACTATGCATTTAATAAATTCATCATAAAATTGTGAATTGTGTGTGTGCTGAGCAACAGAAATCCAGCATTTGATTCCCCTCTTATTTTCAGAGTACAGATTCTTTGTTGCCGTCTGTTGACACCTGCCAGTCTCCAGCTTTTCATGAGAGGAAACAGGTAAAGACCCAGCAAGAAACTGAGCAGATGTTTTCAATGATAGGTGAGAAAACCTCAGGCCTTCCTGGCCTTTAAAACGATTAGATTAGAACAGGTGAGTTATACTTCTGGTACTCCTACAATTATTCTCCTGGCATTGCAAAACAGTTCAGTAGCTTGCGTGGGAACTGTGTTCAAAATACTCCGTTACTCTAACAACAAATGCACAGTTTTGTGACATATTTGGTACATAGAAAGCACCAGATTATAGTCTGAGTAGCAATTCCCTCTGTCTGCCAGACATTAAAAAAAAAAATTCTGTCAAAAACTGTAATTCACTGGGGACTACTGCTTTTGTCAGAATTCCATTTAGAACCTGTTTCTTACATTCTTATTTATTTAGGGCTTCCCGTCTCTAAGAAATTCCACAATTTTATCAGATAAACATTTCCCATCAGTTGACATGGCAACTGATGACATACACAACTTGCTCCTATAGCAGCACAAGGGAAGGGGGCATCTGAGAGAAGGTTACATACCTTGTTCCCACATTGCCATTTGCGTGCTGCTATTGGAGTATGAATGCATCCATGTGAAATGAAATAGGATGAACCAACAACAATAAATGTTTTTGGGTGCAATCCTATTGTCTCTAGGAGGGCACCTCAAGGGCCATAGGATTTTGCATAACTCCCTTTCTGCCAGCAGAGGGAGCTCCAGAGGGGGACACCTTGTTGCAGCTACTAAAACCTTAGCAGCTGTCCCTCCTCCACCGCTGGTAGGAGGAGGAAATAAAGCTATTGGGAAGGTGGGACCTTGGAGTCCACTGGATTCAAAGCCCTCTTCCCAACACATCCTAGGACACGTTGAAAAGTGCACATTCTGCACTCTCTAGCCTGCTCTGTAATTATGATAAATCTTAAATATGATACGGCTTGTGCTAGTTTGAATTTTCCCATGTTCTCATCAGGCTTTGTTTGCAAATACTGTTTAGTAGCCAGTCAGCCCACACATTTCTTTCTTAGTCCTTTTTTGGTAAATTGATGACCTGAGAGGGTGTGAAACGCCATCTTTCCCAGTGTCGTCTGATCGCCTAGAGTCAATTCCTACTCACCCAAGGCGAGCAGGAAAAGGACTTTGTATACAAGCCTGAATTAGCTATGCAAATATTTCTTTTATGATCCATAGATTTTAATAGCTCTTGCTAATCCATTGTAATGATTATTGATACCTGTTTTGAACTAACTGCCAGAAGTGGCTCGTTGAATAACATTCCATGCCAAAATAATTTCTTAATAAAGAAGACATAATTATTTCATTTTATTACATAACTGAACAAAAGAAGGGAGTTATTTTAGTAGCTTAGACTGCATGTGAGGCTCAACTTTTTGCACCATTTGGCAGAGAGGTATGAGATTTTGTTTCTCACAAGTCAACATTACCATTTAGCTGCTCAAACAGAGAATAAGATCATTACTTATTCCTAGTGGATGGGTAAATATGGGTAAGTCTGGCAGTCAATGAGAACTGCCAGAGCAATGACTCATGATAATATTTTCCTCTTTTTTCTGAGAATCCCATTTTCAATATCTCACAGAAAGGAGATGTGGAGCCAACCTATAATCTGCCCTGTAGCCTCTCTTGCTTCCCTTCTCTTTGCTGTGCGGTCAGAGCCTTGACATTAATGCCATTCCTGGTGGAGCCTTTTTTTAGCTTTCATAATTTAGTTGTATACTTTTTTTCAAACATTCAATGGATTATCAAATAGAATATAAAATACAAAATTCCATTCCAAGCAAGGCTAGCTGGCACAGAAAATTTATATGCACACCAGTTTTTCCTTATTCCCTCTGTCTGAAGCACTGGGTGCCTAGTTTTATTTCCTGCATATATATGGGGAGAGAGAGAGGGAGAGAGAGAGAGAGAGAGAGAGAGAGAGAGAGAGATACATAAACACACACACACAAACCCTACTTTTTCTCTTGGGTTTTTTTTTAAAGACTGTATTCTGAAATAATATGTTCTGGTGATAACACTATTACCAAAACATTTTTAAATCACTGGTTTTTCATTCACTTCAGTGCAGTTCAGAGGAGTGTACACTCAAGATGACAGAGGGTCTATTTTTTTTTTTAATTTGCCACTGACTCATAACACGTAGCAGTTGTGGCAAAATCAGAACTACTTTTCCACTGGGAATTAAATGTGAGCAGTCCAATTCAGCTAAAGCTAATGGTTATTGTGAATCATTGAAAGCCTTCTAAGTTCCTCTGGTTTTAGTGAGGCCTTCAGTATAATTCCACACGTTAACTTGGAAATAACTCCCACTATTTTCAGTGGGTCTTACTGCATAGTAAACACGTTACGACTTCATTTAGCCTTAGTCACAACTAACTTTATTTGGATTGTAGGAGGGTTGTGTTAGGTCTTCAGAAGAATAGATTTTTGCCTGCCTCCATCCCTGCTTCCAGCAGAGAGTGAAGCCAACCTAAACAACTTGGAGTTATCATTTGATTTAGACATTTGCAAGGTGAAGTTAACGGGAAAGTAAAAGTCTTCGCTGTTGTGTGACTCCACTTCTATGTCTAATTAGAGTCTCAAAGCATTTAAAAAAGCCATATAAGGTGAATCATCTCAGTAAACAGCCCTTGACGTGAAAAACCAACACCTTTGCGGTGGGGAGGATACCTTTGCAAACAAAGAAAGGTGGCTTTCTGCAGTCAGCCCTTTTCTCTAGCCGCACAGCATGGGGTGACGGAAAAATCATTAACAGGCTCATCCTGCACTTTTCCCTTTTCCACACCTGCATACCACCATCCCCAATGCTGTAGCTTTATGGGCCATGAGGAGGCAGATTTGCCGCCATGAAACTCCGGAGCAAGCTGACAGCTGCAGAACAGCAGACACTAAAATGTAAAGGAGAGGAAGGGGAGAGATCACCTTTGAAGTCTACCAAAAGAAAAAGGGAAAACAGAAGGACTTAGACCATTTCTTTTTTTAATTCTCTGTCTCAGGTACATTAAGATATGAGCCACTAGGGCAGGGTTTGTTTTGTTTGGAAAGACACATGTTACAGTAATGTGTGGATTCATAAGACCCTTCAAAATTAAAATTAAAATGTGCATTTAAAAATTGCCATAGACTAGTGAGGGAAATGAGCCTTTTGAGCTAAAAACAGGTTGCATCATGGGGTGAAAATAGCAGCTGGGGGATTTTTGACAGGAAACTGGATCGGAAGCAGGGCTCTACAGCTGTATATTCTTTGGAATAAAAGTGAAAGTATTGATCACATTTTTTAAAAAACACAGGATTAAAGCAATGTGTAGCTTGGTCTCTGGAAGTCTGAATATTTTCAACTCCTATCCTGGTGTATAATTAATTTACCTACTTACCTACTTTCCCTCCCACCCCATCACTTTGGAATAAAGTCACAGTAGTAGATTGCAGTTGCAGTGCATTAACCTGAAATTACGAGTCACACACCTCAATAAGAAAAACTGCCTTATCAATGAACTCAAGGTTGGCCAACATTAAGATGTCTTATTTCCATGGATGCCCTCTATTGGTTTACTGCAGAAAAACATTCACCGCTAATTATTGAATAGACTGCTTCAAATATTCTTGAATGCTGCCGGAAGTCAGGTGATTTACTGTTTTATTCCACAAGAGTAATTACTTTCTGTACTGCCTTGGCTAACAGTTTATCTTTCTTACATCTTCATAGACTTTAATGGCTTTTTAATAATAATAATTTTTAAAAACCGTTGACAGAACCGAAGAGGCAGCTGTGCTAACTTGTCACAGCGCAAAAACAGAAAAGAAAAATGGATCATATGGTTGCCTTTGCAACCACTTTTTTGTGGTGGGGGTGTTTTTCCCCTTGCTTACAGGTGGGTTTCTCCCCCAATTTTCCTCCCACAGTTGCTGCTTTCTTGGCTTTCTGAAGTGCAGAAAAGACTTGGAGAGCCATCTCGGACTCAGCAGGTGGTGAGTTCTTTCCTGTAATCTTTATCAGGCTTGCCCCATCCCACCTCTGTCTTCAGAGGAAGATAGTAGGAACAGTTGTTGTTGTTGTTGTTTTGAGGTGGGGGGGACACAGGTTAGTGGGGGCAGTCCTATTTATTCTCTGTCTGGAGAAGCCAGAGTGTTACAGTATGGAGGAGAATTTCCGAAGAGTCAAGCTCAAGCTGAGGCCCAAAGGAGGAGAAAGGGAAGCCTTTATTATGATAATAGCTATGAGCTGGGTAAAAAGAGCTCTCACAATGGGGCTAGGCTACTGTGCCTTCAGCTGCTTCCTGCTAGGAAGATTCACAAGTCTCCTTTACATAGGATGATTAGAGAACTACAAAGTCAAGGGGAGTGGTGGGTTTCACTCTCTTATCTGGAGCCCATCCAGCTTAACAGTTCTGACTCTCCAAGATTGCTGCTTTTATCAGCCCAGCCTGTGAGGTTATATTAAATGATAAATGTTTGGCGCTCAATATAGTGCCATTTACTCTTCAACCCCCGCTAAAATCATGGGTCTGATACCGAGAAGCAAACAAAGCCCTTTGCACTACAATTGATTTTGGTGGGACTTTATTTCAACAGCAGCAAAACTAGGACGCAGGCATTGATACTGTTTAGTTTGCCTAATTGTCCATGCACCCTTCATTGTAAAGAGGGGTGAGGGGAATTAGTTAATTTTGGGGAAGCTTGCTCCTTAACCATGCCAGGGGTGGGTCAACATTGCCTTTCTTTCAAAAGGTTCCCCTCTTGCATTTTCCTCCAGGATACTCAGCCTCCTCCTAAAGGTATAATCAGGCTTCCTAATCAGTTATGTAGATAGAGAGCAGGTTTGGGGCTGCCTCCCATTTAGGACTATAAATCTCGGCTTACATTGATTACCTTTTCCTGTAGGTCTTTCTTTTGAAACCCTTTTATATTATTACTGTTTCATCATTTAGATTGTTTCAGACCACAGTGTTTCCCAAGGAATAAGAATCGAGCATCATATGTATTGTTATATAAGCATGTGGGTCACAATAATAGATTAATATTGTTCCTGCATATCAACTCAAAGTATTGCAGTCTAGCTGCATTGATTAGATTCATTGGATTTTATGCAGTGAGAGTGAGAGACAACAGTTCTTCCTCTTTAAGTCGTTGAAAAGTATAGCAGGTGTTTAGGCCAATTTTTTCCTGTTGAAATTCGACTGGACTGACAAAGTGGGCCTTTCAATCATACAAGGACAGAATAAGATTTCTGAAATTTTTGGTAGAGGGTAGAAAACTATTGCATTTTAAAGTAATATACATATGACATACCTGTCTTTATTATTTTGCTATTCAGGTCAATAAAAATGCTAAGTAGTATGGTAAAATACATTGTCTATCTTGCACATTGTCATACTTGGTGGGTGCTACTTAAAGAATGAAAGTGTTCAATGGAGGTCTGAAGTTTTGAAAAGGACCTACTTCAGCCAAACCCTGTTCTGTTAATACGCCACTGACATCTTACAGTGCCATCTTAACCACGTCTACTCAGTCCCATTGAATCCAATGTTTCTTGCTCCTAGGTTACTGGGGTTACAACTGCAGCCTTAAATAAGTTTTGAATAGGAAGTTATCTTAGGCCCTTTGTAGTGCCATTGCTTTAACAAGAACATTATTTAGTATAATAATTAAATAGCACTTGAGAATGTTCAAAACACATCACGTTCATTATCTTTGCATTCCTTACAAAACTGCCCTGAGAGGTAGACCAGTATTTATAATCACAGATTATAAATACAGATGAGAACCAAGGCTGATAAATGGTGGTTTACCTTTGGCTTTCTAGTCAGTTGGAATTAGGCCAAAGTTGTGATATGCTTTAAGCATATTCTAGAAGCTAGACTTGGCCAGTATCTTTGTAGACCAAACTTTGATGTTATCCCAAGTGCTTCATCAGACTAGATGTTAAACAGAGAAATTGGCTGGGGGGGGGGGGCAAGAAAGAGAAATGCAATTAAGCGTCTCAAAACTTCCCAGCCCCACAATTTACACTCGGGATAAAAGAAAGTACTCTTCATTTTATCCATTTCCATTGCCTCAAGGAGGTGATGTTTATCTACACAGAGTTCCTGGCTAAGGAAAGTTTTGTTCCTGGGAAAAGTTTGCAATACATTTAAGGATGAGATGAAGGAGCCAAGCCATGAATGATCTATGAACAATTTATTCTGGAGTAGTCCTGCTGGCATTGGTGGCTTTACTGTACATACGGTTGTAGAGCACATATATTTGTAGATAGAATTGGACTTTGCCCATGAATGCAGCTGTAAGTTGTATGCCTGCTGCTATGCTCACTTTGGGTTGTGTCAAATGCTGCTGTTCTGCTCATGCAAGAGACTTCCACTTGTGCAATGAGACTTCCCCTTCCTCTCTCCACCCCCAGCTCCACACATGCCCTCAAAATCTTCTCCGTAAGGTTGGAGAGCCCTCCAGATTTTGGGAGCACACAGGGGGAGGAGAGGAAGGAGAAGTCTTGATATATAAGTAGAACTCTGCCTAGGCAGCTCTGCATACAACCCTGTGACTTTCCCCCGCTTTCTTTCTGAAAGCTGTACACACACCCTCCTCAAAATTTCAAGGTCTCCATGCAGGTCATCCCTCCAGGACATAACATCTCAGTAGTACTGAAGCAGGCTGCAACCACAGTGTCACTTTCTGTCGGTGGCCAGTAATGATATTCCCATTCTTGTGGTGCTTTCCAGCATTTGTAAATACTTTTAGCATTCCTCTCCTTTGCTTATCCCTGAGCTGATTGAGATGGAACAGAGCCTTCAAAACTCATTCACCTAACACCATTCTACATGTAGCACCAAGTGAACAAGCCCTGAAGGATCAGTGGGCTCACATGCTCTCTTCTTCTCCCTTTGCACACCACATTTCTCTCCTTCTTTTCCTGGTTTATGTCACACCATAGTTCATAATTCCATTGGAACTGACAAACTCTGGAAACTGCCTCACAGAGACAATTCTCATGCATTCCATATTTTATTCATTAAGTAAGGCTGTGGCTCCAAAAAATGAATGTGCAGATTGTCGGGATGTGATTACATGCTAAGAGATGATATATTTATTAGATATTTTCCTTCCTTCCTCATGTTTGTGAGTTCAGCAGAGTGCCATCCTTTTGCAGCTTAAAAAAGAAGCTTAGATCGGCTAGTGTATAAATTCTAACATGCTTTTTTATTATTACTGACAGAAGAAAACATGCAAACAAAATCAGAAATATGAACAGCAACTTCACTCACTGCACCATATATATTATTTTTCTCTTCTTAACATGGCATTATCCAGGAGGTGAGTTTGGTAATAACTTTGCACAACATAAAGGCAATTTGTCTAGTACACCACTTTATAAATGGCTTTTATGACTCTGTTCTTAAACTACCAGGCTGGCAAAGCCTATTGTAGTTTTGCCAAAGCTAAAAGAAGCCATTTAAGGATCATGGTAAAAAGCAGTTGTGATTTCATTCAACTAAATCCCATAAATCATCAAAACTTACTTTGGAATAAACCTAGCCAGATTTGAGTTTATTATGGAAAACAATGCTGTCTGTTCAAACAGTTGTTGCATTAAAAGCTTTTAAAAGAGGCTTTAAAAATGTATAGGCAATGAATAACAGAATGTTTAGAGGCTATAAGTCTTTTTTTCAGAAGAGTTAGGGTGAGGCATTAGCAACTGAGTCTAGCAACAATCATCCTAAGGATTCATAATCTGTTTTCCTGAAATGATGGCAAAGACTGTTACGGTCACAGCTTGCAGCCTTAATAAATATCTAAAGTAATGTTCATTCAGTGGAAGTAAGCAATGAAATAACAGATTTACAGTAGCTGACCATCTTTGGCTAGACTTGGTAGCCAAACAAAAAACCATAGTTCTCTGTACTTGCTCCTTCTCTTGCTGAGTTTTTCTGGCCTCACAGCTGCTGAGGAAGGTCCTGCCTGGGCAGCAAAGAGTTTGCCCATTTGCTTGCTTCTTTGCTAAATAAATAAAGCCCCTCCTCCCTTGCCCTGGACAGGCCTGATACATTCTCATAATAGTAGATCTCTCAAAGATCTACTATTGAAGCCCACATCAGTTAACAGGAACAAGAAGGTACTGGCAGGCTGTTGTTCAAATTAAAAACGACTCTTCTTGCATTTGCATTAGCCACATGTGTACAAAAAAAAGAGAGAGAGATGGTGCCAAGAAACATTCTTAGGATCAGTTGTCGAAGGATCAAATTCTAATGAGATCCTTTGCGGGCAAAATGTGTAACTCTACTGTGCCCCCAAGCAACCATTGGCTTCCTTGCTTTCATGCACACTTAAAACAACTATAATGCATTGCCACTAAATCAAGTAGATTGTGGGTGGGAATTAAAAGCAGCTAGGACAATACCTGCTCTGTTTTTAAGAATCTATAATCCATGTTTCTTTTCTTGATTTGTTTTTTGTTTGGTGCTATCTAGGCTCCTAGAACAAAACGGACAGTTTACAGATGTCAGAACACAGCAGAGTGTGCATGATCTGGTTAGTAATCACAACAATCAGCTACATATATATGTTGCGTTCTATATAGGCAAACATTACTCAAGATATATTTGATTTGAATTAGGCCCCTTTCTTTGTTTATGCCACTTGATACTTTATGTTGTTTAACCTAAAGGTTATAACACTAAAGTAAACTTGACTTACCTGTGGAGTTTTAAAAAATAATTCCCCAAAGTGCATTAATGGCATTTAGCACTTAAACACACCAGTGGATGTTGAACTCAGCACTGAATCACTGTTCAAAGAGCACACTTTACCTGGGATATAACCTCATGGAAACTCTGTATTTAGGAAAATAAGAAACCTACATTTACTGCAGGAAATATGTGCTCGATAGGAAAGATCCTAGTTCTAACCAAGTAAGGTAGAGAATGCCAGGAGCCATGCTTGCTCATGTACCGTATTTTTCGCTCTATAAGACGCACCAGACCTTACGACACACCTAGTTTTTGGAGGAGGAAAACAAGAAAAAAAATATTCTGAATCTCAGAATCCAGAACAAGAGGTATCGCTGCGCAGCGAAAGCAGCGATCCCTCTTGCTGTTCTGGATTCTGGGATAGCTGCGCAGCCTGCATTCTCTCCATAAGACATAAGACACACATTTCCCCTTACTTTTTAGGAGGGAAAAAGTGTATACGGTATTTTAGCAGGAAATACACAAACAGTGTTTTCCCGCCTGAGGCGAAATGGGAAGGTGTTGCTCTGAACGTGCACCACACGCTGTCTGCCCCCAATTGCCTCCCCCGCCAAAGCCTTGCTTACATGGGCACAGCTGTAGCTTCTGGGTCTGTTTTGCAAGAGCCCTGAAAAATGTCACAGCAATTTTGCCAGAACCTGGGTGCTGTTGCAGCTGATTCTCCTTGCCTCTCCGGCATCAGTGCAGCACGTCCCAGAGGCATCCCTTGGATTCTACCACCTGAGGCAGATGCCTCAGTCTGCCTTATGGATGGGCTGGCCCTGTTTGAGATTGGTCAGCAATTGAAGCAGCAGGGCACAGCTGACGAGAGTAAGAGTTTTCACTACCAGTAGATGAATCTTGGAAGAGAACCAGAAAAGAAAAGCCTGAGAGATGAGTGTATTAACAACTACTAGAAAATGATAATGGGAGCCATCCTGATCCTTCATAACACACACACCCCACCTGACACTTTGGAGGTTGTGTGTGGTCAACTATATTAAGTTAGACGTATCCACAGTTCTCCTCTTTTAAGGTTCAAATAGCAGTAGGTTTGAGTTTTTAATTTAGTAAATAGGATTGTTAGATTTCATGTTAGACTCATTTTTAAAAGCCTTGCATTATACTAATGTTGTTTTCATTGTCTCAAGATGAATTATTTGTATCCAAATTTCCATCAACGATCTGGAACAAATCAGAGCAACAGCTTAATAGAGGAAAACTTGGTTCCATCTTTAGTAAGTGGAAACCTGCAAGAAATGCATTGCAAGGACTCCACCAAAATATTAAGAATTTCGAAAGAAAACAAAAAGATGTTGAAGCAACATAAAGATAGAAGTGTTCTTGAAATGTGAGTACACTTAACCTGTAGACTGAGGCTTGTGTCCATTCAGTCTTTTACCTAGTAGATGGATATCACAACTTAAATGAAGTTGTAATTTCTAATAATGTTATTTTCAGTTTCCCTGATAGAGTTGAAACTCAGAACATCTCTACCTTTGCCCAGCCTGAAATGGTTCCTGTGCCTTTAACTCTGGGAGACGTTGCTCTCTATGCTCAAGTTGTGGTAGGTTCATACTTCTTTCTTCCTTTCCTCTATCAAGTCCATTACTTATTATGATGGCAGTAATTCACAGAACCTGGTTTATCAGGTTCATCTAAAAGAAACCTTATTGGAAAGGAAACAATGGGTCTTTAATGTGAATGGGCATTTTGTAAAATAAAAAAAATGCAGTTTTCATACATCTCTTCTCAATGCTACTATAATTCTGTACAGACCCAATTTGCAGTATCTGCCAGACATTTCAAATTAATCTAATTGTGTGTGTGTGTGTGATTTTTTTTGCAATACAAGTCAATTAGGCCTCTTATCTCAGAGGTAAAAAATATTTTTTGTGAAGTACAACATGCTTTTTCCAGCCATTTATTTAGAGGATCAGACTACAAGTGTTGGCATTGTGAAACAGCTGTTGCTCAAGCTTATATTACTGTTCATGCGCAAATGCTATTTTCTTGGTTGTTAAATTGATCATACCATGTATTTATCAATATACAGCTGAACTGTACATTGTTGCTCTTTAGGAAACCACACCATTAAACACATATTGGACAAATTATGTTGACAATGACTCCATCATCAACAGTGAAAAACAGTAACTACAAGTGGGATCTTTTGAAAATAATCTGCTCTGTAGCTTATTGTGATTAGTGTTGAGATTGGTGTGTATGTAAGTGTTCTCCTACCATCCCTTTCTTTACTTAAAAGTTTGAAAAAGTTATTTTGAAAAGATAACTATATAATTTTTATTAATGCATAGGGTGCTTTTTTTCTTTGTTGAAATATTGGGCATTGTAATGTATTTCCCCCAAAAATGTGATTTATTATGCATTTATTCTCTCTCTCTCTCTCTCTCTCTCTCTCTCTCTCTCTCTCATTACTCCATATGCAAGTCTTGTTTTAATTCCTAAAAACCCCCACAACCCTTTGCATCCTTTCCATTAATTTGCTTAAATCTGTAGGGGCATCAGTTGTGATAAATAATTTTTAAAATAAATAAACAACACTTTTAAATTCCAAGTTGTGCAAGATATTGCTATCATTCTTTCATTAATTAAGAGGATGAAGAGCACAAATGACTGTTCCTTCCATTCCCTACTCTTAAATATGTTTCTTTGCCAATATCCACATGTACTAAGGACTCTTCCCAGAAACTCTGAGGTTCTTTCTTTCACCACCACACCAGTGCCAGAGGGCACAAGAGACAGACCAGCCTTGCAGGAACACACACTTCAGAAACTGAATGTGGCAACTTTAATTGCGAGATCATCATTTCCAAAGGGACTTGTCTATGATATGTTTACAAGAGTATTTCATCCCCTAATAGGCTTCAGTCAGTGCTGGGCTAACCCTCCAGGTTACCTGCTCTCTGCTCTAGGTCTTGCTCTTCAACCTTAGGGGTCACGTGGGAGTTCCATGACTGGAAGCCACTAGAGAGCGATTTGAATTGGGGCCATGATGCAGGGGGCAAGGGCAAATCCATTCCAAGACATTCGGCTGCCTGAGGCAAAAGACGATGAGTGGGCACACACAGCCAGTTCTATGTGCAAAGACTGACTGGACTGGTAAATACATCTGACTTGAGCAATGACAACAGTTGTGCATCTTCCAGTGCACATGACCTCCTCCCCCACCCCAAAGCTTTTTTTTTAGCTGTGAAGGGAAAGATTTATGAGCTATGCCTGTAAATTTTTCACTGTATGGCTAACAGCAGAGAAGAGAAACTTTCTGAAAGTGTGTAGTAGCTTCCCCAAAACTTACTTGATCTTGGCACTTTGCAAATTTAATCAATTAGGTCCTTTAATACCCACTTCAAAAGATTTCTGCCTTTGGGTTTTATACAGCTACAAGTGATCAAATATATAGTCTTAAGGAAACACATAGTGTTCAGAGTGCCTAGTTTGCCAACAATTCTTAACCATCATGTGCTGTGAGGTATTGCAGTTTTGCTCAAATGCCTGCCATTGGTTTGTAGGTAGATTAAACTGATTCTCCTGCTCAAATGTATACCTATGAGGATGCCGATGCCACAATGGCCGATACCTTTCCTCTGGGGCCACCAATTGCCACAGCTCCTTCCAAGATTTGTCCTTACATCATAGGCCAAGTGAGAGGAATGGCAGAGGATGGGAGTGGGGGATGCTGGTGAAGCACTAGAGGCCACAGCTCTAGGTGCAGAAGGTGGCCTACCATGCACCCTCTAAACTCACCTGCTGCCCTCAGTGAGGAACACCACTAGGGTTCAAGGAAGATTCATCTGCCAGTCGCATTGGCTTTTGTACAGTATATGGAAAGTGGAGTGGGAGCTCTTGTTTTTCGCCTCAGACAACAAGACACCTTGGGCTGGTTCCTGGCTCCCATTCAGAATTGCTGCTGCAAGGAAAAAGGAATTATCCCTGGTGAATATACACCAAACTTCTGATACTTCAGCTATGCTTGAAAGACCAAAGCAAGCTGCAAATTTTAGAAAGCAAACCATAAATGATGGATTCAGTTTAAACTATTACCTGCACAGTTGATCAGTCTCCAGTTTTAGAGCTTGTGGAATTGTTTTGTGTTTGGTTATTTCTCGCTTGGGTTTGGTGTGGGTGGGTGTTTGTATGTGGTGTTGCAGTTTTAATAACAGGCAGTGCACCAGTTTCATCTTATTTGAGCATTCTACGCCACTGCGCTCTTTAAAAAAATACATGCTTGCACTGTCTAGCCCAAGTTACAGTGCTGGTTGGCTGCTTCTGTATGGTCCCTTTGCTTCCATGTTCCATAAAAGGCATCACAGCATCTCGAAGCTGCCATATATATGCCCACATGATGGTGCAATCCAGATGCTGTAGATTCTTGGGAAAGCAAAATACATTGATCCAACACAAGCAGCCTGTGAATAAAAATAGATTGCCTGTGTCCCATAGAAAGTTTAAAGTTAATCAAGAGTCTTTCATATTTAATTTCCCACCCATTTTTCTCCTATTCATTTCTTACTCTTTAATTTCCATTTCTTTCCTTCAAACAGGCTTCTTTTCAACTGCTTTTTTCTCTTCCTATATCCTTTTGATATCACATTACAACATTCTCTGCAAGTTCACCTAAATCTGCTATACTGAATAGTTGGTTGCCGACATTTTTATTGTGCATTAGTAAGGTGACACACAGAAACCTGTGGGGGGTGGGGGTAATCTCCCCCAAACTGGCCTTTATGAATATTACTTAACCCCTAAATAGTCTTTGAAGGAGAAACCCTTCCCTAGGGCACATCAGAAAGAAGCTACCCCCAGGTCCTAGAAATGTGTGAAGGTTTGGTAGTATATTGCCCCCTGGGTATGTTAAGTACTTTAAAGCATCCTGGCTGTTTCCTGTAATTACAGTCTCACTTTCTCTGTTTTGCTCCCTGGCTCTCCTCTTTCCATGTCATCTACTTCTCTGGGTTGCCAACTGCTCCTTCACCAGCAAACCTACCCCCCCATCTCACCCCCACCACAGCAAGAAGCCAAGTTCACTTTTGCTGCCTCTGGATGAGGCAGGGGACCATGGAAATTTCCTGGCAAGCAAGTAATGTTAGAGGATTTCCTTCCCAGATTAAACTGCCACACTTTTTACATGGCAATCTGCTATGCTGTGATACTTCTGGTGCTTGTTGCAGTAAAGAGGTGGTGTAAAAGGCAGACATGTGAAGGTGCCCTGCACTGAGTCAAACCACTGGTCCATCTACACTAGTATCGTCTACTCCAGGGATAGCGAACATGGTGTCTTCTAAGCCTTGTGGACTACAACTCCCATCAGTCCCAACTAGCATGGTCCATGTTCAGGGACAGTTAGAGCTGTAGGCCGGCAACATCTGGATGCAGAACAATGTAGGAAGCACATCTTTGAAACAATCTGGTACTTCCAGTCATGGAGACAAAGGGCCAACACTTTCCTCCAACCTCCATGCATTATTACTTTTTAACCTCCATTAATCACATTATTAGAACCTACAACAGCAAATAGTAAGTGACCTAACACTGCACCTTATATGACAGTCAGAACAAGAAAGAGACACCAAACATAAACTTGTGATGGGCACTCCAAAAGTGGCTGGGAAAACCCAGCCAGATGGGTGTGGTATAAATAAATTGTTGTTATTGTTGTTGTTATATAATTGTTTTTATTGAAAGCTGTGCACTCCCCTTCTCCAGCACTGGAGTGTGCCTCTACCCTGATTAAAAACAAAGAACCAGCACACATGAATAGAATTATTCACAGCAGAAATACTATTCCCACTCTCTTCCATCCCATCAGAACAGCAGGCTCCAATGGTTCTGGATTGAGGCTGGGATACGCAAAAAATAAATGAGTTTTCTTAGTTATCCAAAGTAAACTCTCCAGACTGTACCACATAGTTATGGCACAATTGTTTAGTTGGGCAAGAGACTCTGAGCATATTGTAAGAGAATTTGGCAATTGGCAATTTCCTCTTTGGCATCTCATGCTAATCCAAAACCTTTGATATGAATGGGAAGTTAGTAGTACAGCAACTGGCTACAGAAGACCCTGGGTATAATATATGAGGGCTGCAATCCTAATAAGTTTAACTGGAATTGTCAGATCCTATTTAGGACTGGGATAATAGTACTTAAGTATATATAATGAATACAAAACCTGTCAAATTCAATAGGAATGCTTTGGGGAAAGTGTTTAGAGGCTTGCAGCAGCTTTAGCAGATTTTTCTTGTGTCCTAAAATAAAAAACAGAGGGGAGTGTAAATGGTTGCAGTTCAGATATTAAGGAAGTGAGAAGTGATGTGTGACATAGATCAGAGTTAGGATTAAGGTAGTTCACACCCAGCAACAAGGACTTGCAGAAGGGAATATGCGCCTTGCATTTTCGCAAATAATCTGTAACTGGAAGAACTAATACCAAAGAGAAGAGCAAGGAGGGAGTTCAAGGGCAGGGATTCTTAAATGGTCTGCTACCACTTAATAAAAACACTTGAAACATTTGCTGCGGTAACAAAGCAGGCCCATCAGTAGCCTCCTTGAAGCTGCAGAGTATACAGTGAAATGGGTGCCTGCTCAAGTCTTTGAAGCACCAGCTCCTCAGGGCCCAAGAAGATGTGATAGAGATCAATATCTGTGAACATGAACCTGCTGCTATGATGTAAAAGTGGGAATGGCTTAAGTTTTTAACAGCAAAATGGGCATTAGGTGTACATAGTGCATAAATTGCCAGCCCACTTGTGGGCTGTATTAATCCTCTCCCACCTTCCTTAACATTCCCACACCACCACACACCTACAGCTTGGAGAGAAAGATTGCAAGGAGAGAAGCAGGAGGGACAATCTATTTTTTAACCATGTGACCCTTTTGCCCTTAAAGTTTCCCCCTTCTTCCCATGTGGCTGGAGCAGTTCCATGTTGCTATCATGTCCAGTTTGGCCTTTAGAAATGACTAAACGAATGCAATAATGCCCCAGTCCTTTGACTGTGTCAAAGCACACTGGTGTCACTTGGTGCTGGTGCATTTATGGTATAAAATGAAATATATAACTTGGTGCAAAAGCAACAGGTTGCGTGCACTTGATTATACTGTGCACATTTATCATCAGCATGTGATGTGAAAAAATGCAGCAGAATCTCCACAGGAAGGATAATGGAAGGGCACCAAGGGATAGAATAATGTTTATTAATTGAATACCCAATGGCTAGCCTTACAGGTTTCAGCTGGCATTTTGTTCAGATAACAATCTTAAAAGCCTCGGGATGCTTTATAGGAAGGAGTTCATAAATGATATACCAGTAATGAAATGATGTTATGTTATTAAAGAACAACTTGATTATTGGCCCCTACAGGTATAGACTGACCATTTTCCATTTCTGATTTCCATGAACGCTTCTAGTCTTCTGCAGTCGAAAATAACAACATTTAAGGACCTGGAGTCCCACCAAAACATTTAGCCGCCCCTTCTGCCTTTGTGCCCATCACCTTCCATAAAACTGAATTCCTTTAAAGAAGGTGCCATCCTGTCAGCACATCTGTCTTGAGACAGGCAGGAAGGGCGGAGGATGGCTGTTCATTAATTGCATCATATTAAGCTTTGAGGCAGACAAGTACTTGAGACAGCCAAAAGGTGAGGATTCCGAGGTCCTCCTGAGCCAGCGGCCTCCTCCCCCAGAGCCCCTCCTCCCTCTCACAGGCTTTGCAAAACTGTAGGGGCACAAAGTCTTGAGAGAGAAGCACAAAAACAAAAAGCCAGAGAGGTTTGCTAAAATTCATTTTTTCAAGAAGGGAGTTTGCAAAAAAAATAAAAATTGCCTGATCAAAGGGGAGGCAGGGGATGGAAGGGAAATGTTACTGAGCCCAGCAGCTGAAGCCACAAATCAGGAGTATAAACCAAGGTACCCAGATTTAAAACAGTTCCATTCAATTCACTTCAGTGAAATTGAGTATCAGTATCTAACACTGGGTAGATTCAGCAGTTTGTTGGCTTTAATTCATGCTGGTTTGTGGAGTGCACCCATGGAGCTCAGTCCTAGGGATCTTCATTCAGCAGTCAGCCCCACTATGTTCAGCCTTAGATCTCTGGCTGAGCTTGTTTACAGCCTTGTTGTTGTTGTTGTTTTGTTGTCATCATCAATTTCATTTATGTATCACTTCCCATCAGGCATCCCAAAGCAATTTACAATGCAATAAAAACTTACAATAACAACTGCATATTATTAAAACAGGTAAAACATTTGGATGTAAAAAAGTTTTTCAACTACACACACACCACCTATATAAAATGGATTTCCAATCCAATACAGAAAGCAGCTGGGCTAAAAGTCTCCACTTTGAAGACTTCATCATGCACCAAAAGGACAAAAGAGGACAACCATGTTCGTTGACAAGGGAAGGTTACCTTGTCTAGACAAAGAAACTCAGAACCATAAAGTTACAGGGAAGAGAAACAAGCCACTATCTGATTTCAGATCATTGGTTCTGAACTTGTCTCGCAAGACACTATAATAATGTATGTTAGTCTTCAAGGTACCACAAGAATCATACTACAGCAGGCACCAAGTAAGGTGAGGGAACCAATTCATAGGACCAAAGTGGAAATGTGAGGATGTGGTCATACTTTATCTGGGTTGTATGGTGAAGTGGTTATGTGAGTGTTTCATGAGGAATAAAATTCAACCTACGTTTACTACATACTAAATGTGGCTGAGTCAAGGGTAAAAGAAAGCAAATATTATGATCGTATCACTCTCAAATGTTCAACCCAAATTATCACCATGACAATGTGGCTGTGGGAATCAGCTGTTATATAAACTCTGGTCACAAGTAGATTAGCTGTGAGCTGATGGAGGCAGTTCCTATTGCACACAAGTGGACCATCCCATTGTAAAAGCAAAAAAACCGAAAAGCTTACAGAACTTCTGGCTGATCACAAGAGCCCGAGGGTGGGGGAGCGTCCAGGTCAAGGCTATGATGTGAAAGTACAGCTAATTCCACTGAAATCAATAGGGCTGTTCCCCCTTGACAAGTGTTTAGAGTCTGAGGTGTCTACATAATAGCCTTTGCTATGTGCAACTTTTCAAAGTTAATGTCAGTGACATCCTCATGCTTAGTACAATTCATCTGTGGATTCAAGCCTGTTTAGTCCCAGTGACTTCTGGCAACTTACTTAGACCAGTTTACATGACTATGCAGGAATATAGGTTTTCTGCTCTAAAGTAAGCCCCACTGAGTTCCAGGTATGTGTGTATAGGACTATCATAGATGGGGCTTACTACAGCCTAACACAGGCTTCCTCAACCTCGGCCCTCCAGATGTTTTTGGCCTACAACTTCCATGATCCCTAGCGAGCAGGACCAGTGGTCAGTGATGTTGGGAACTGAAGTCTCAAAACATCTGGAGGGCCATGGTTGAGGAAGTCTCAAAGAGTCTTGTGACACACTAGACATATTATGGCATTTGGATTTGTAGACTGCATTAAGCATTGTCCTCAGATGGCATGTCTCTATACTATATAGCACAGGTCATTGTGCTCTCTTCATTAGCTCCTTCCCTGCTTCAATCAAAGTTTTCCCACCACTCCCCCTCTCCCATCCTGGGGAACTTCTCCCTGTTCCATTCCTCAGCTGCCTCATGTGAGAGAGATAAAGGATGTGGAGTCCTCAAATATCACATACTACTTTCACATAATTTATTTCACTTCTGGTACCATGTGTTGCCCTCAACACAAAGTTACAGATTCAACGTAGCAATTTAGAAGAGAGATTGTATATAACAAGCAAACACCAAACATCCATCAGCTGAATTTAACCTCTAACTCAACAAACTAACTGAAAGGCTTACTCTTAGGATTCTATTCCTCTTAGAAGATACAGTAACACACATCATCATAGGGTGTGTGTGCAAAGCGGCTTCAGAATAGGAGAGACAAGGATGCATGGAAATGGGTGTGGTCTGTGTGCAAGGTTTTGGGTTGTTTTTTTAGCAAACTGTAAGCAGGTTAGTTTCCATCCCTGCAACCTCATTTCAGCGAGGTAATAAGCATATCCAGGCAGAGAATGTAGATCAGAGGTCAGCAAACGTTTTCAGCAGGGGGCTAGTCCGCTGTCCCTCAGACCTTGTGGGGGGCCGGACTATTTTTTTTTGGGGGGGGGGGAAGAATTCCTATGCTCCACAAATAACCCAGAGATGCATTTTAAATAAAAGGACACAAACACACTGATTCCCGGACTGTCTGCGGGCCGGATTTAGAAGGCGATTGGGCCAGATCCGGCCCCTGGGCCTTAGTTTGCCTACCCATGATGTAGATGGACCATTGGTAGAACTCTGTGGACTGGCTGAGATGATTGACAGCTTTTCTGTTGTGTGGTTTGTCTTAAATTCTACAGCCACTTTCTTCCACTTCTCTGTTATTGTGCTGTAGGTCTCCTCTACGTTCCTATGCTGTTCTATAACTCCCAGCAAGTCTCATACATATGCTTTTATTTCCATTACATCTAACTTTCACAGATTTCAGAGCTTGAACTACCTTCTCCAGTTCTGAAGAATATTTGCTTATGAGCACAAAACAGACAATAAAAGTTGAAGCACACAACTGGTACAAAAGTTCTTTTGTCTTGGTGTTGCTTGATTCTGCTAATACTGTAGTTTGAGTTCTGAGACAATACTTGTGTACCTTTCTGTCTTTTTAGTTCCCCATGTTTCACATAGCCTTGGTATGTTGGGTATTAGATACTGTCTTTGGATGCTCTCATGGGCGGAAAGTTATGATGGCTTTCATAGTGTCCTGTATTTTATGCACATCCTATTATTATTGTATACTGCCCTATACTAATAGTTCTCAGAGCAGTTCACGACAATACTTTCACTGTTTAGATCATTTACAGTCCCAGGGGATAGGCAGAGGACAAATGATGCCAGAGAATATATTACCCTGATGTATGCTTGAACCTCACCATCTTTGCTGCCATGGTTGTACAATCATCATATCCTTGTTCAACTAGCTTATTGACCTTCAGTCCAAAATTGGAACAAGCAGATAAGATTGCATTGGCTGTGCCTAACAGCAAGGAATTCCGCATGTACAGGTGCATTCCTTTCCATTTCTTCCACAAATCTTACACCTGGAGACAGCTGTTCTAGGCCAGAAATAGCTGCTGTTTCATCTGCTAAAACTGAGAATCTCATGGAAGCGTTAGCTTTCACAAATGCATCTTCAGTATGTGTCTGGGGCTCCCTAGCAGCCTTCTGCTTTTTGAAATAGTTGCAGATACCCTCAGCTATACAAATACAAGCAGCTCTGCTTCTCTGCTTTCTCTAGCAACCTTATATAGAAAATCTGTGTGCCTTTCTTTTAACCTTCAACCCATCAAAGCAGTAGCATTAAGTTTCTGTCTCTCAGTAAAAGGATGTCTGTTATCCATTTTCCGGCATACTTTGTCAGCACTCTTGGTTTCTCTTCTGTTGGGTTACTCTTGGTTTCTATTCGGGGCCACATCCCTGGCTACCTGTCTCTCAAAAAGCAGAGCTGGGTCCAGCAGCACCCCTAAGCTCACCTGGTCACAAAAAAGGCACCACATTGCCTTTGCTGATGTTATCATGGCATTTTTAGGATTTCCAAAGCTTGTAAGATTTGCAGAAGCACCATTAGATTGGAACAAGCAGCATTTACCCAAACTGCTTGCTGGCCCAGGAAGGCTCTCCGCCAAAAAAAAAGTGAAAAGTTTGAATTTGGCAGCCACTCAGGTCTCACTCTAAATCTCTTGCTGACTAGCTGGGTGGGTGGGTGTGCATTAAAATAAATAAATACAGTTAGGATTCTGAAGGGGGCAAGTGCCTGGCCTTACATGCACACACCTCTGTGGCCACCCACGAAGTCTGCTCAACCCTGCACTAAACTCCGTCATGAAAAATGAATTTTATTCTTTGGAAAATGATTATATAGCTACTTTCAGAAGTCCCACTGGTTTCAGCATGACTTTGGAAAGGCAACAGACACTTTTTGCCTATTACCAGAATGGAGCAGTAAACGCCCCTCTCCTTCCACGAGAGCCAGTGCAATGTAATGGTTAGACAGTGTTGGGACCACTTGGCAGACAAAGCACAATGGGTTCGCTTGGGCCAGTCACCATTTCACAGCCTGACCTACCTCACAGGGTTGTTGTGGGGATGAAATGGGGAGGAAGAACCCTGTACAAAGCACCTTGAGCTCCTTTAGAGGGAAAGTTGGCGTAGAATGTGATAGAATAAATTTAATTAAATTCACAGGCATACAGACAAGTGAGGTACTGTAAATCCTTGCACTGGACAAACACCTGTTGACATCAGGGAGGACTTGCTTTCACCTGACAAGGGTTTTTGCGCATCCTAAAGAGCCGACAGCCTCGCCAAGCACCTTTCGGACTGGCTGCATCTGATTCTTCGGAGCGAAAGAGCCTGGTCAGCGGGGGAGGAGGTGGTACTGGAGGAAGCGCGGCACCAAGCCGGGCTGCAGAGAGCGAGCGAGCAGACCGCGTCCCTCGCCTAGCGTAACGAAAGGAGAGCCGCGATCTAAATCGGGAGACTTTACAGCCGTGGGGCTGGAGGAAGTTTTTGGCTATAAACGGTCATGCACGGCAGCTCCTGCTGAAAAGGCTGCGAAGGTGGGGAGCTGCCTTTCTTCCCTGAGAACCAAAGTGCCATTAAGATCACTGAGGGGAAAAGATGGGGAGGAGAAGGGCCAGGGGCGCCTCATCACAAAGGCCGGGGCGGGGCTGAGAGGCGGGGAACAGACTGGTCAGCTAACCTGATTAGAGCGCGCTGCTGACAATGCCAAGGTCGCGGGTTCGATCCCCGTCCGAGGCAGCTGAATATTCCTGCATTGCAGGGGGTTGGACTAGATGACCCACGGGGTCCCTGCTCTGATTCTGCCATTCTTTCATGGCTCGCTCCTGCGACCAAGTAGCTGCAAAGGTGCAGCAGGGGGGGCAACTAGGATAAAATATGGGGGAGAGCAGGTAAGCTCCCCTTAATCGACCACAGGACACGGTGCACGCACACCCTTTGGCAATGCCCATCAGCTTTGGGGGGGCCTTGACCTCTCAAATATTTTAGGGGGTGCGAAGTGACCTCGGCCCCTAGGAGTTGGCTCCTGTGGCCCCGCGTAAAGCCACGGACGTGGCAATCCTATTGTCACTGGCCCGGGAGGAGGAAGCCCCCTTGAACTTAGCGGGGCTTACTCCTGAGTAGACGTGTGGGAGCCCGCGTCCTAGAAGTAGGCTCCTTTGAACCCAACGGGCTTCCTCCTGTACAGTATAGGCAGGCGCAGGATTGCGCAGCAGCAGCTGAACCTCAACAAGATTCGCTCGCGCGCAAACACCGTGTGCGCCGTCTACGGAACAGGGCTAAGGGCTCTTTGGGGAAAAGCTATTGACGGCTCCGGTTAACAAAACAAATATTCCGCAAAGGATCTTTATTAGTGGCAAAATAAAACGTCACCGCCTCGCTTTGCGATGGGCATTAAACAGGAGCGGGGAGGGCGGGGGGAGAAGATGGAGGGGGATTTGAAAGCCCAATGAGGTCTGAGTACCAAGATGTGGGTCCGGCCACCGCCACGAGAACCTTCAAAATTCAAAAGCCCCGGAGCGCCTCTCTCTCTGCTCAAAAAGTGCGACGCAAGCTGCTCCACGGAAGAAAACTGAACCGGTGTTTAAGCATTTCCCTCTGAACGCCAACAGATTTACAAATGAGTAGTGTTGCCCGGATCGTGCCCAAACAGATCTCCACTTTGAACAAGCCATACAATATATTTTTTTAACATTTCAAAGCTATATATTTAATTATTTAAATTAGTATACCGCCCTAGACCTAAGTGCAGTTTACAGCATAAACTCAATACAAATTAGATTGCTGACACGGTAGACTGAATGCTTGACTTGCGCCTTCCTCATCAGAAATCCTAGAAGTTCGAAATGACGTTGTATTCAAGTTAATAACTTTCTCAGTATACTGTATTTCTTTCTCACTTATTTTGCTGTAACTTGTGGAACTACATCCCGCGTCTAGAAGTGTGCTTGTGTGTTCCGTATCACAGTTATGTATGGGATGCGTGTGTGTTATAAGCGACTTGGTTGTTTTTTCCTTCCTTCTGTATCATCTGTATTGCTGGTTCGATTCAAATATCTCTCATAGGTTAAGAGTTATTAATGCCACATTTTTATATAGATTGTGAATAAATTCAGCTCAGTGTCCCCAAATTGATTTTTTTTCCCAGCAAGAGGATAACATTTACACGTGCTTACCGGCCAGTCCGTTTTCTCGTCGCTAGGTTGCGATGCTAAGCAAACTTGTTTGGAAACAAATGTAATTGCAATAAGTGGACGTTTACTGCTGTTGCGTGTTGGGTCAAGATGGACGCGTGTTTGTAAGAAGAGGCAACCATTTGAAAAAGCATAAGACAGCCCTTAGCCCACTTGCAAGCGAGTAAGTCCTACTCACCTCAGTGGGACTTAATTCTGAGTTAACCTGTATTTTGAATAAACCTCAATAAGCAATCGTCTGTTAATGCACTCTCTCTCTCTCTCTGAGTGTATAGCATGTGTGTACATCTACATATGTATACGTGAAATGTTTATTTCTTATATTATTCTATTTTATCTTTAAGCCACTTTGAGTTCCTGTCTGGAGAAAAGGTGGAATGATGATTATATATATATATGTGTGTGTGTGTGTGTATACACATACACAGAGAGAGATTAATGCCTCCCCCTCCTCCCTATAATGTGTGTATTAATTTATTATACTAATATACCACACATACATACATACATACATACATACATTGTATCCTACTCAAGGAATGAGTTTTTAAAAAACGAGGATTTCCTTCAGCCCCTTGACCAGCAACCCTCCGCAGAACTGTGAGTCCCACTGAGTTCGGGCTGTTTCCCAGTAAGCCTGGGCATGATGAGCCTGTGCTTTCCACCGACATCAAGTGGGGCTCTCTAGTCCAAGTAATGGTGTCAGGAGCGCCTGGGGTTGCGCTTGTGATCCAAATCCGACGTACTGAGAATTAAGCATCTATCGAATTGCGGTCTTAGCGGCAAGGACCGAGCCTAAACTCCTCTGTGGATCGGTCGACTAACTAAGCTGGACTATGCAGCTCCGCTTCCACTGACATTGCTTTACTGAACCAGAGAAAATGGCCGGAATGGGATTGATTCACCCGAGTTGTTTCAGGATCTTCACGTTCCTAGAAGTTGCGTGACTTTTTCCCTGAGTTTTTCGAGGAGAAAAGGACAAGGGGGCTTTATGGGACGCTGGCGCGCCACAAGCCGGTCCTCTCGCCTCTCCGCCAGGACTCTCGTCCCTCCTCTGACCGCAGGAGCATCAGAAGCCGAAGGGGCTGCGGCGGCTGGTCCACCCGGAACACGGCGGCAGCCCGCTCGGAAGGCTGAGCCACCTGCGAGACTCAGCCGAACTGAACGCTCTTTGCGCGGCTCTTGGTTTCGAGGGGAGATAAAGTCACAGAATCATACAACGCCAGAGTTGGAAGGGACCCTGAGGATCATCTAGTCTAACCCCCTGCAATGCAGCAAAATATTGCCAAATAGGGATTTGAACCTCTGTCTCCTAGCCGGCGCTCTCACCACCACATCGGGAAAAAGACTAGACAGGGAAAATCTGCCCACGGATAATTGGTTTATCTTATCATATTTCCATATGCGATCCAATCCCCCTGCTCCATATGGCTATTACTACTACTACTACTACTACTACTACTACTACTACTACTATTATTATTATTGGAAAATATCTCTCCCACCCTGTTGGATAGTATTCTTTTCTTCCTTCGCCCAAATGAGTTAAACTGAATGGAGGGGCCAGAGACTTCTAAGCTTGACTAGGTATATACTTAATGGGAAGATTGGAAGCTCTTCGGGGCAAGGCAAGGATCTGCCTGCCTATCTGCTCAGGACCAGGAGCGTTCCTGGGGTAACGCGAACACCGATCATCTAATGCAATCTACATATGCCCAAAGCTTCAAGCTTTGGGCATGTGTAGATTGCATTAGAATAACCGGTGAATGATGGACGGTGATGTCTAAGAAATGCGGTGGCGCTGCCCCTGGCAGAGTTGCGACCTGCTGTCCAGCCTGCCTAAAAGGAACCCCGCGCCGTTATGTGCTGCGTCTTCCGACCAAGGCGGCCCCTTTCCGACGGGCTCTTGCTGCCTTTGCCGTCGGGGTTTTTTCCGCCGTCTGCGCGCACAAAGGGGAACTGCGGCGCGGGCGAGTCCCACGACGGCTCCTTGGCGATCGGGGCTTCCCAGGAAGGGAGACGTTTTATGGCTCTGCTGTGGGAATCTCTGCGGGGAAGGTGGGGCGGGAGCGGGAGGGCACAATGGGCAGGAAATGGGTCGGGGAGCCTCATGGAAATCAAGGAGCCTCTCGCAAAACGGGAGCCGCGCAGCGACCTGAAGTAGGGAGCCCTGCTCGGCCAAAGCGCTGCGCTGGGGGCCACATCTTTCTATGGCACTTCCTCAGGCGCAGGCGTAGGTGGGGGGGGGGGTTAATTCATATTTCCCTCCAAGGGGCTGTACCTGGTGCTGCTCCTGCTCAATGAATCCTTTAATCCCCACAACAACCCTGTGGGGTAGGTTGTGCTGAGAGGCAGTGTCTGGCCCAGTATCACCCAGGGAGCATCATGACATGGAGGGGACTCGAACCCCAGTCTCCCAGGTCCCAATGCGACATTCTAACCACGATGCCACGCTGGCCCTTTCATCTTAACATTAATTAAATTTGTATACCGCCTTTCATCCGTAAATTTCAGGCGGTTCGCAACATAAAATTCATTCTCTCTCTCTCTCGGGTTGCAGCCAGGCCTGTTTACTCCAGTGTTAGTCCCAAGGCACAATTCTGCCCCCGGGGATGCTGCAGACCCAGTCCCACCTCCTGCGTTTTACCACCACCATTAATTTGAGGATACGGCCAGGTCCCTGTCTCTCTTCTCTCCAGCGGTGTCTGAGCTTTCAAAGAACCATCGCCCGCGGAAGTCACCATAATTAGCCGCAGATACTTTGTTTCTGAGTTAAAATAGAACATATAATTCGACCTATCATTGGTAGGAAAGGGTGGGAAATTGTCCACTTCTTCCCTTCCTTGAGTTTACATGGCAGCAGGGGGGGGAGGTAAGCCCCTCCCCATATAATCAATCATAAGATGCGGCCGCACACAAACTATTTGAATGGCAATCCCCACCAACTTGGGGGGGGGGGCTCAATTTTGCCCCCCCCCCAACTCCGAAGCATGGGCGTAGCCAGGATTTATGTTAAGTGGGGCAGGCTTCATGTTAGGGGGGCAGAAGCTTTTTATTGATTTACTTGATTTAGGGGAGCAGCTGCCCCCGCCCCCTTGGCTACGCCCATGGGGCATAGGGACCTCGGCTCCTAGGAGTTGACTCCTATGCACGTCAGGCATACCGCCCTTCTGGGCATCTACTTCACACACACACACACTCCAGCAGACTGGAACCAATGCCCACCCCAGCCAGTCATGCTACGCCTAAGAGACAGTGGCAGCAAACACGTTCAACTTGCAGCCCAATCCTCTTCGTAGTCCTATATACAACGAGGAAAGGAAACCCAAGAGCAAAACCTGTGAGGCAGGTCGCTGGTTGAGGGTGGCTTCAGTTTTCCAGAAAGAGGCAGAAGAACACCCATCTACTACTAATGAGGAAAGGCCTGAGCTGTAGACTAGCTAAGGTTGCTTGTCATATATCTCAGAGTGAGCTCCGTTAGAAACAATGGCACATATTTCGAGTGAACATGCATAGGATTGTCATGGAAATAGGAAAACTCTGCCGACCATAGAGGACGGCATTTGTTATTTCCACCGCCGCCCTGCTCCATTTACTTGCTCTTTGAATCGAATCGTATTGATATGCGTAGAAATGTGGTTTTAACACCGAGCCACTGGGGATAAGAGTTTGAAAAGGGTTCTGAAAGCACGGAAGTCTGAATGTGGAGGCAACGTCTGGCCGCAACTATTCGACCCCAAGCCGTCTTGTTCTTTGCTGGAGGGTCCCGGCGCATCTGCCGATGGGTGGGTGGTGCTGCCAAGCCGGGCCAAGGGGATGCTGCTCCCCGGTTATGGCGCTCTTGCTGACATGGCCCATTTCCTCTGGGGCTGCAGCATCCCCAGTCACCGGCGGCTTTGATAGAGGTGCAAACATTTGGGGGCAAATTTACATAAAATACCGCGTTTAATCCCACTGGCTGCAATTAACATCACAGGCTTCCCCCCCGCGCGGGCAGCGTTCTGATATGACCGCAGGGAGCCAATCAGGTGGGCGGGCCGGACACATCAAAGAGACTGTCCTCCAATCAGGTGAGCCCCCTGTCGGCATTGTGATGTCACCAGGAAGCTACTTATAGGGGGCCACGTAATTGCTCCCCGCTTGAGCAGTTTCGAGGAGCGCCTGTCAGAGGTCAAGTGGAATTAACCCCTCCGCACCCAACCTGCGGATCCCTCCTCCCCCTGCAACTTCGTCTATACTCCCCTCCCCATTTGCAACTTGGAGCGGGGTCACCCTGGACAGGTCCTCCAAGGTGGAGAGCGTGGGATCCCGATACCCTGGAGGAGCTAGCTCAGTAAGGAGGCTCTCGGGCAGGGCGGGAAGGAAGGATGACCTCTCCGAGCACGGACAGCTCCGGCAAGAGCCTGCAGTACCGGGTGGATCACCTGCTAAGCGCCGTGGAGAATGAGCTGCAGGCGGGCAGCGAGAAGGGCGACCCCACCGAGAGGGAGCTGCGCGTCACCCTGGAGGAGAGCGAGCTGTGGCTGCGCTTCAAGGAGCTCACCAACGAGATGATCGTCACCAAGAACGGAAGGTAGGAGAAAGGCAGGCAGGTGGAGGTGGGCCGTCTCAGGTGGACATGATCCACCCCCTGCTTCCAGTGACTTGCCCCACAGGAGCAAAAACTCATAGCATTTATTCCCAATCCTCCTGTAGCTCAGATCACGGATGGAGGACATGCCTCCCAGGCTGTCGCGTCTCGGTGTCCTCCTGTTGTTTTCCGTGGGGCACACCTCATTGCTGGCTGCCTTTCTCTTCCTCTTGGCTTCCTCCCCTTCTGCTACATGTCCTCTCTCTTTTCCATCGCCCTTTTCCGTGTCCTCTAAAGCTTCGTTAATAGTTCCTTCTCTCTACTACTCCGTTGATCTATACAAATTCAGTTTGCAATCCGTTCTGGTGAGCTTTTCAGGGAGGGCCTTTGGTTCTCATTCACCTCACTCTTCAATTACTTGCCCTAGACAGCTCAGCTTCGTTTCTAAGGTAGCGGCTGCTCTTGGAAAGTCTCCTTAGGTGTAGGTACTTATCATTGCAGTGGCGCGCTTTCAAGGTGAATTGTGCAAGCACTTTTGGGCGGCCGTCCCTCTCGTTTTGCCCCTGTGCAAAATACACCTTGCGATGAGTCAAACTTCCGTCCATTTGCATCAGAGCGTTTGCTGCAAGGCAGAAAAGGGTCCCCACAATTCAGGTGCAAAACCAGGAGGTTTTGCATGGTAAGTTTGGAATGGAAACTTCCTCAACCCGCAGAGAATTCTAGGCAAAACTAAGGATGGTTTTCGGCTAAGTTTTATTCTGAGTAGACTCACTGAAATTAATGAACATGTCTCAATTATGTCTATTAATTTCAGTGGGTCTACCCTGAGCAAAGCCTAGTTAAATATCACCCTAAGCAACTGGTTCCAGACAATCCTTTAAAAAGAGTCTTCAATACTCTTGCTCCAAACATATTTACATAAAAGCAACACCACATTACATCTTATTGTCTGTAAGATGTTTTACTGATTTCAGATCTTGGCCCCTAGTGCTTTATGACAGTCTTTAAAAACGACTGCCTTCCACCCCTGACTATTTGCTCTGTGATGTTGTCTCCTCCAGTTTATTGATTCTGCGAATTTCCCATCAACCTACACAAAGGTATTGTTTAGTATTTGGTTACTGGGTTGGAGTCTGTCTAAGCTACCTGACCTAGGTCCCACCGAAACCACTGTGAAAATCACGATTATGTGAAGCGGGGAACTAAGGTCTGGATCCAACGCTTTACAATCATTTCCAGAGGCGTAGCCTTTGTTAGTCCTTTGCAGCAACAGCAACAAAGGGTCTTGTGGCACCTTAAAGACTACTATTATATGTCACCGTAAGCCCGTTAAAAACCAAATCGGAGAAATAACATAAACAAAAACTTCTCCCGTTTCTTGTTTACAAGCGTGCACATTACTCGCAATTGAATTTCAGTGAAATCAAAGGACCTAGGCAATGAGGAACAAAATGCAAATCGCAAGTCGTTTCAATGGAATTGGCTTCCATATAGTTTGAGGGCAATGGGCTGCTTACACCTCCGTGGTAATTTCCTAAAGACATTTGCACCTCGTCCCTAAAACTGTTTATTCGCCAGGAATTGGACGGATGCCGGCGCTTCCTTTCAAAATAAGGCGGCTTGGGGTCCCTAATGGACGGCGAGCCTGTATGGCAGATTCCGTCCCGTAGATTTCACTAAGCTTTAGTGGAAGGCAGCGGGAGTCGACCAGCCTTACCCCATGCACGTTTACTTGGAAGTAAAACCCAACGGGGCTTCCTTCCAGCCGTGCGTAGGAACGGCAGCCCGACAGCCTAGTCCTGTTGGGGTGAAATCAGACCTATTTGGCTTGAGTGAGGATTGAGGCCTGAAGAACCTGTGTGAAAGGGAAGCCCGAGGGAGGCCTTGCTCTCCGCGAAGCCGGGCGCTCCCTTGGCTCGGGCTTTCCCCGCTCCTCGCTTTCTCTCGGGGCCCCGAGGCCTAGCTGGAGGGCGCGCCTCCTCTTACCGGGCCTCTCCTCGCGTCTCCTTCCCTGCTGCAGGCGGATGTTCCCCGTGCTGAAGGCGAGCGTGTCCGGGCTCGACCCCAACGCCATGTACTCCTTCCTGCTGGACTTCGTGGCCGCCGACAACCACCGCTGGAAGTACGTGAACGGCGAGTGGGTGCCCGGCGGCAAGCCCGAGCCGCAGGCCCCCAGCTGCGTCTACATCCACCCGGACTCGCCCAACTTCGGCGCGCACTGGATGAAGGCGCCCGTTTCCTTCAGCAAGGTCAAACTCACCAATAAGCTCAACGGAGGCGGACAGGTGAGGAAGACCCCTCTGCGGGGAGGCCGGCGGCCTTCCCTCATGTGGTTGCCCGCCTCAAAAGCGAAATGGGAAATAACGAAATGCAGCACCTTCGCGCGCCCTTTCTAAGCACGTTTTCCCCACCCTGCGGACAGAACGCTGCTGATTTGCTTGGAGTTAACCTCAACTAAGCGTGCTTAAGGCTACAGCCTTATTCTCATTTCCAGTTTACAACACAGTGACGTGCAGACGTCCAGCACTGAGAGGTTGGAGGAGCGTCTCCCCTTCTTCTGCACTATATGAACAGGTTTCCAGAATTTGGCAGTAGGAGATGCTAGCTACATCACAGAATAGTGGCTACCAATTTTTCTGAGCCTCCTGAAGAGATTTGTCAGTTTCCAGAAAGAGGATCTGTGTGTGTCTCTCTGTGTCTGTATTTTATAGACTAGAACTGTGGGGCCACTGTGTAAGTGTAACACTCCTCACATCAGGGGTCATGGTTTGACCCCTGTTCCCAGGCTGCAGTGTTACTCATTGCTACCCCTTCATTCATTTATTGCTAGCTAGTCAGTGACCACAGTGTGGGGACATTGGGGTCAGGCCTTCTGCCTGTCCCCTCTTCCAACTTCCACAACTTTGTCTGAAGAGACCCTATGCCTATGCACCTATGTAAGCCCAGTTCAGACCTTTCTAGAAATTTGTGGAAGATGGAAACGTGGGCAACCAGGCATTCTCGTGTTGCTACCCTCCAGACCACCCGTGGAAGAAGCACACAGATGACAATTGCAGGGTGCAGGTCTGTTCATGTGGAGACAGGGGATCCTTGAAGTATTGGAGTTATGGGATTTGAAAGTTTTAAAGGTCAAAACTAGCACTTTGAATTGAGCCCAGAAATTAGTTGATAGCCAGTGCAAAGTTAGCCTCTGATCATTCTAGTCTTTGGTCTGCCACTTTGGAATAACAGTAACCAGTCTTTGTGTGACTTTCAAGTACAAGAAGGATTAACAAATGTAACCTCAAAAAACTCTCTTGAGACTGTATGCACAGGCAAAATATTGGTTAATATCTCATCTTATTAAACTGAGATATGATCATTTGAACTGGGCCATTATTTTAAATAAGGGTTGTGATTGAGACAGTTTGGTTGCATAGGGTTGTTTAAATTAATGTAGCGGTACTTAAATTAGTCACATCTATTTATTTCAGTAAGTTTATGCTGGGTATCACTTAGCTGTATACAAAGCTTGGCTGTCTCTCCCCCCCCCCATTTTTTTATATTTAAACTAGTCAATTGCTCTTTATTATCCTTTAAGAAAAACCCACACCATATAGTAGTGTAATATCAAACATTCTCTGCAGCTGTGCCTGTGCTGACCACTGTTCTCCTTATATTGACAGATCATGTTGAACTCCTTGCACAAGTATGAGCCTAGGATTCATATAGTGAGAGTTGGTGGCCCTCAGCGAATGATCACCAGTCATTCTTTCCCGGAGACCCAGTTTATAGCTGTGACAGCTTACCAAAATGAAGAGGTAGGAGCAAAATGAGGATGAGCCCTGCATGGATTTTCCTTCTTTCATGCACCAAAGGACAAATTTGTGGCATTAAGGAAGGGGATGCTAAGGTGGTAGTGGGAAATGTTGATTGTGCACAAAAAATTTAAAAGGATGCTGTGAAAGAGATGCAAGAATTGTTCATCTCCACCGAGAACTGGACAAATTAAAAAGCAGCAGAGTGTCTGGAAGGTAGGTAAATTGGGAGAAATGTTGTAAGTATAAGAAGACTAAGCCGAGTAAGATTTATGTATTGTGTATTTCCTTGTTTGAAGGAAAGAGGTTTTGAAGACAAGATTTGAGCAGCTATCAGCCAGAGATATTTAATCATAGTAGGGACAGCTGCATATTCCTGCCTTGGAGGGAATTGGACTAGATGACCCACAAAGTCCCTTGCAGCTCTAAGGAAGGGTTGGCTTTATAACATGGAGGTCTGAACAAATAATTCTATACAACTTGTTTATTTCACACTTCTAGTATAAAGTAACCCTTTTGCTGCATTTTCAGTTGAACGTCAAATGAGCTTGTTTAGTTAAAATTATCATTTTATTCAGACAAAGAAGAGCAACACTGCTGTAGTTTCTGAACTTATGCCTTCACACAAGAGCCGCCTTTGTAGAAAATTCTTGGACTTTTTTCCAATCCCCCACCCCTGAACTATGTGGAATTTGTTTTTTAAAAAGATGTGTTTAAGACCTTCATCAAATTTAATGTGTTGTGCTGAGCCAATGAATCAGGCTAAAATATAATAAAATGTTCACAGATTTTCAATACATGCAAGATTTTGAGGATATTTATTGCAGAAAATAGTTTCAAGGTGACAGCATAATCAAACATTCTCATTTTGAAAAACTCCCTGTAAACAGATTGTTTGACTCACGAGAACCTAGATTGCATACTGTTAACACCAAACAACTTTTCACAGGCTGTAAATTGAGAGATGATGTAAAAATCCATATTTTAAAATGTTTGATTGCATCCCCCCACCCTGTCAGCTGAAAAGAGTATTGGAAAATCCCAAACTTGATTACATAATGTGAGAAAATAACTATTGAAATATCAAGAGTAGCTTCACCATGGACTAATATGTGATATTATTTTATGTTTCTGTATAACTTTAACCTGTGCCCTAACGTGAAACCCCACAGTTTCTCATTTAGAGTAGTGTAAAGGAATGTAAATAATGTGATTGCTTAGCTGCCAAAATAGGGTAAAGAGTGTTGCTTGGGTATGTTTATATAAATGTTAATCTTGCTTTATATGTGTCCTCTTTCTAAGAATGTAATAAGTAACCACCAGTCTAGCCTGTTGCGTCTGAATCAGTTGCTAAAGTTTAATCTAACTATTATATTTCTAGCTTTCAGTATCCAATTAAACTCAGGAGAACATTCAGGATTTGTTGTCATTACAGTTTCTGGGTCAACTTTTTATGAAAAGTGTTATTTTCATAACTGATACCAAAGTAGTACAACTAATCAAACTGCATGATCAGCAGTAACTCTGAAGTATTATTTCCTAAAAAAGTTGGAAGGCAAGCCCACCAAATGTATTTGCTTATTTAGGAAATTTTTAAAACAAGTTCATAAAAAGCCCTCAATGGTGAATATAAAATAATATATATATATTTCCAAAGATGGAAATGTGTATTTGCCTCTAAGCACCCCTTTCATCACAAATAATTTCCAAAACAGTCTGTGCGGGGTGGACATAGATTTCACAATGGTTAAATATCAGTGAGTGATAAGTTTCAAATACTACATTATGTGAAACACATAATGAGCAATTAAGGAGCCTGAAACCAAATTGTTGACCAGTCTTCTGTTAATTCTGCAAGCAACACTTGCAGTTTCCCACATATGAAATTTTAACTTTTTGTGTTTCCTTGAATAACAACTGATAAAGGTGTGATACAAGTTCTTTGCTGTTATATTATGTATGCTCAATTAATAACTCAAAAGATGTTAACTACTTTGTTTTTAATATGACCGTGATATTCATGATTAAGGTATTTTTCACTGTTGTGTTACCTAGAAACCTGAAACTTTTTATAACTGTTTTTAGTGTACCGCCCCCCCTCTTATGCACTTCCTTAACAGGATAATAAAACCAGGCATTTAAATCAGGGAAAGTGGGTGGGGGGAGGTTGTGGTGGAGAGAATGATTTCAAAGCATGCTGTTGCAGTGTGTGAGCTGTTTAGTTGCTGTTTTGTTAATTCCATTCTGAGCCATTTCCCTACTAGAAACCATTGTGAGCTACCCTGGGGAGTTGGTAGAAATGTTGTGTGACTACTTCATGAAAAAAATGTGTAAAAATGTCAATTTGAGACGTTTTGTTTGTGTGTGTTTTTTTTTAGATAACAGCTTTAAAAATTAAGTACAATCCCTTTGCCAAAGCTTTTCTTGATGCAAAAGAAAGGTGAGATCTGTTGTCTGCTTTCAGTTGCATTTATGAATCATATTTCTGCAAAGAATTTAATCTTTTTTGGCTACAAAATATGATTTCTTTGGCAGAAGTGACCACAAGGACATGATGGATGAAGTGGGCGATGGTCAGCAGTCAGGGTATTCGCAATGTATGTCTAAGCTCTCTTCTGAAAATTATTTTATAGTATGCCTCCAAAATCAGTTCTCCTTTGCTCAGGTACCTTTTTTTGCTATGTATCTAAGGATATTTTAAATAAATATAGTACAAGTCAAAGTGCTGACTTGTAAATGTGCCCTTTCCCAAAACATTGTAGCTACTTTTGTTTCTTTTGCCGATATCTTCTGGTTTTGCATTTTTCTAATTGTGTGCAGTATATTTAATCACAAAGACCAATAGTCTATTTTTAACAGTTCTTATAGTGAGATCCATTAGTGTAATAGTTCTCAACTTTTTTTTTTTTTTTTTGCCTCTGCTCCTCCTTGAACATTGAGGGAGAATCTGCACCCAGTTTCCCCAAAGTGCACACTGGGGAACAATGGGATTGTGAACAATTAAGTAATATAATATGGGATGTATTTATTCACAACTAAGTTTTACTCTGAGTAGACCCACTGAAATTAATGGACTTAACTTAGTCACATTCATTCATTTCAGTGGGTCTGCTCTGAGTAAAACTTAATTAAATTCCAACCTACACTGGCAACTACTTTCTTGAGCCAGGATAGAATTTGAACATTTCATAATGCCTTGACCAAAAGTAAATCTATGCCTACAAACAGTGCATATCCCACTGAAGTTGTCACTGAAACTCTTCATTGCTTTTAATGGCAGAGGCCTGTATCTATAATCTTTGATGTAGGGAAGAAAGCATTCTGTGTGTCTCATGGAAGCATTTATATCCATGGAACTGAAATCCATGGAGCTGGAAATACCGAAGAACAGCTAGTGCAGTTTCACTGCCCTAAATGAATAAAGTGCAAACACTAGGCCAAGGATCTCACAAATTCTGAAAGAGGCTCTCTGAAATCCCATTGAAATCTATGAACGCTGGCAGTAGTGTAAAGTTTTTGGGTATTTTAGTGTGATGTTACCCTTGCTGGAAGTGGAATGCACAGTTTGATGACATCACAAGCGAGGCAATTTCTAAATTTTTATTTATTTATTTATTTATTTATTTATTTATTTATTTATTTAATATATTGTCTTTCTCCCAAGTTGGGATTCAGGGCAGCTTACAACATTATAAAATACAGAGTCGTAAAAGGAAACTAGTTAAAACCAATAATTGAATGTTTGAAATGCAGCCTGGATGTTGGGGGAGGGAGGAGAACTTATAACAAGGATGCCATTTTTGTAGCTCCTCTGTAAATATAAGGATTTAGTTACTTGGTGCTCTGGGACCTCATTTGCGCACAAAGGCCTCACTGCATCTTGGACAGGTCTTGCTGCTATGTGTTGGTCTAGTGAAATGTCCCCTCTTCTTGCAGTAGGTGGCTGGCTGATTCCTGGAACAGGGACTCTGTGTCCTCCTGCCAATCCTCATCCACAGTTTGGAGCACCTCTGTCCCTCTCCCCTGCTCACAGTTGCGAAAGGTACTCATCCCTGAGGAATCACCGCCCTGCCCCTTATCCGAATCCATACACTCATAGAACCAATTCTCCAAGTAAGTTTTATTTATTATTACTGGCCTCAGGTGGTTTGTTATTGTGGGAACTCAACTGGTTGATCAAATTTCAACAGGAACATACAGAATGGACAAAACTCTGTTCATAGTGCACTTGATGACTGTTGTCAAGAAGTAGCAGGCAGTGATTTGATTTATTCTTCACTCTGCCTTATTGCTTATTAATGCTATATGTGTGTGTGTGAGCCAAGTGATTTTTGTTTTACTTCTCAGTGACAGCCTATTATTAATATCATTTATTGTTCATTCTCTGTGGGAGTCTTGTATATGCCTATTTCACAGACGTACACCAATGCTGGCACTCAGTTAGAGACTGTCTGTGCCCACTGTCAAGTCCTTTCTTTGGTATCTACCTGCTGAACCAGGTATTTGAATCAAAACACTGGTCTGTGCAAAATTCCATCTATAGTCCACAAACAAAACCAAAGGAGGAAAACAAATCACTTTGACTCTCCCACCCACTGCCAGATAAATATTTCTAGAGCATATATTTGTAATAGGGGCTGCACTTCTCATACAGATGCTTTCCTTTACAGCAGCATATGGTGATAGTTCTTCAGCCTGCCTTTCTATGCTCCAATCCCATGACAACTGGTCCAGTTTAGGTGTCCCACCCCCAACAAGCATGCTGCCTATGAGTCACAGTACCGGTCCACCAACCAGCTCCAGGTAGGCTGTATTCCCTGAGCAAGGAAGCCATCAAATTTCTATAATATGGAATGTGACTTTTTCATTAGGAAAACTGCTGAGAAAGTAACACTTGATAGTGGGAGTGGGAAATCTCTGGCCTGAAAGCCTAATAAGGCCCAGCACACATCCCAGTTAGGCCCATTAGGGCATTTTCTCCAAACCACGCCAACCTGCCCCATACTTGATGTAAGTTGCGCCCACAAAAGATTTGGTTTATTGTTTTGAGTCAGTTGACATCATTGTGATGTCAGGTGATTAACAGGTGGGTGTCTCACCCACCTGTCAAAATGGCCTGTGTGTGTTGGGGTATTTGGAATCCAGCCCACTGGCCCGAACATGTTCCCTGCCCCTGACTTGCAAGGAGGCTAAAGGGGTTACAATTAGTTTTTTTAAAGGAGTGGGGGATGCAACTACTTCTCCTTCCTATGGACTTGCCTTAAGGGCCTCTGATGAGGTGGGGCTTTATTTCCCTTTGAAGGATTTCCCAATTCGGCTGAAGAACCCTAAAATTCTGCTGTGAGCCTAATCTGCATACTAATTGCCAAAAATGGGGAAAATATCATTCTAAAAGCTGTCAGATATTTTATGTTCTATGGCTGCCAGCAGGATTCCAGAGGGACTGTGTGCAAGCAAACAAATTATGTAACATTTCTCCATTTTGCAGAATGGCCAAATGTGTCGGTAGCATAATATAGAAATTATACACCATCAAGTTGGAGGAAGGGATTCATAATTATCTGATGCTGGAACCCAGTGTGACATCTTCTATCCCCACTTTTGCACCTGGGGCTTGGAGGCTGGAAGAATAAACTGTCCAAGGCTATGCAATGCCCATGTGACTGGAGAGTGTCCAAGGTCAACATTCTGTTCGTGAGGCAGTACTGGGGCCCCAAGTCAAGCTTGCATTCTGAAATCTCTCTCTTTTTCTTTCTCTTGCAGCCAGTATCCCAACCTGTGGTCTGTCAGCAACAGCACCGTCTCGCCTGTGTCACAGTCAAGTGGGATGCCCAGTGGGATAGGATCCCAGTTTTTACGCAGCTCCACGGCCCACTATCCCACCCTCCCTCATTCTGTCACCACCCCTTCCTCAGGATCTCCATTGTACGACAGTGGGACCCCTACAGACGTTGCCGACAGTCAATACGATGCATCAGTGCATGCTAGACTTTCTTCTACATGGACTCCCGTAACAACCCCTTCTATGTAGGTCTTTCCTTTGGACAAAGGACTTTCTAGCTGCTCTAAACCAGGAATACAGAAGTAACGTTTCAGGAGGGCAGAAGGAAAAGGCACAAAGTATGCTAGCAGTAATTGCTTTATGCTCATCTCAGTATTAGAGTGTGATGATAGTGGCACAGACACCTTACGAAAGCGGGTATGAAACTTGTTTGGCAGCACAGGCCATGTTGGGAGTGTTTGCCACCCCTTTTTTCCCTCTTTGCAGTCATGAGGACGAGAAATGTTGCCAACCCTGAGATACAAGGGCTCTCCCTTTTCAAAATAGGCCTTTTCAGTTTTCAAATTTCACCAGAAGCAAAATGCACCAAAATGGGAATGAGCTGGTCATGGATTATATATATTTTTTTACTTCCTCTGGGCTGTTTATATCTCTATCTATCCATCTATCTATCTATCTATCTATCTTTCTATCTTTCTATCTTTCTATCTTTCTATCTCCTTTTTTTACTCTACTGAGGGATAAATTATGCCATGTATCATGTATGTATCTCATTCAATCACTAGTCGCAGAAGAATGAGTGAACAACTTATATTGAGAAGTAAAGTGCATGTTTTCTAGACTCGAGTGCTTGATCTGTGCTGGCTGTTTCACACGTGCAAGCCATCACTTGCATATTCATTGCTTGGTGACAGCAACTTTGTGTGAACTTCCACTAAGTGATGACTTCTCATTTGCTGCTCTTTTATTGTGCTTTATCATTAGACACATTTTTCAGCCCAGTTTGTGCCAGGCCCATAATGAATGGTTTAGGTGACTAGTTCAGCTTGAGTGTAAATTGTACTTTCATACTAAACAACTTGAGGTTTGTTTAGTATCACCTGTTGGACACTGCAGATGATATTTTAATCTGGACAGGAAAAGAATGGTTTGCCACATGTGGAGTGATGTGAACTGGCCCCAACTGATGAGACTTCTTGTTCGAAATACCTAGATGGAATCAGCATTAAAGGACGATAGATAGCTAGAATAAAAAGTGCACTACTATAATGGACATGCCTTGACCATATTATTTCCCTAATTTGCAGATTTGTGCACAACTATATGTTTATTTCTTTGTTACTTTTGAAATGACAATCAAAAAGAGTTCTTTCCTGCATAACAAATGCAGTTTTTGAAGCTTTACAGACCAGTTCTTGTTTTTTAAAGTGCCTCTTTGTATAGTGTGCTTTGTTCTTGTGCAGTGTAATCTTACGTGTTTGCTCAGAAGTAAGACCGTAGTGGGACTTACTGCGAGGCAAGTGTGCCCAGGCTTAATTGCCGTCTTAAAGCTGATTCACTGCAATAGTTCCTGTACAAATACTTGTTTTGCCACATTTACACATTGCACATACTCAGTGAGAAGCCATTGCAATCAAAATAGCGAGAAGCAATCATCTTACCAATATGTGTACAAATGGTGAAACTGCTGTGCATTCATTTGCCACACACAATCATGCAGGCTATCTGTATGTGGTTTTCCTATATGAAGTGATACCTGTTTAGGAAATTGGGGTGTGTCTGTGTATAGCTTACCTTTAAAGAGAGGATTGCAAATGATTTTCAGCCTATTTAAAGGGCTGTTGTCTAAGGGCTGTTTGAAGACCTTTAATTTTAATATACTTGAAACCAGGCTCAAAGTAGAAAGTGCACATTTGATAACCTTTTTTTCTAATTTATTTTATTTCAGTATTGTCCGCCGATGAGCAATATTTATTTGTTAGTATAAGCTTTTGTATATGTGTATATGCTTTTTCTGTGTACTTACAGAGATGAGAGTTTGTAGTCCTGATATTGTTGGACTCCCATAAGCCCCAGCCATTATTGCCAGTGATCAAGAGTTAAAGTCCAGCAACTTCTGGAGGGCCACAGACTCCTCATCCTTAGTTTACTGTATCTTAAGACAATCACCTGGGGGACACTTCTCCCAACAACCCTTTTTTAATGTGTCAGAATAGTGCTGCTTTTTCAGGTTAGCAAAGCCAAGCCATATTGTTGTCTTGGGTCTTATAATTCCATTCATATTAACAGAATTTTGCATCCTCAGAGGACTGGAGACAAATTCCACCATAGGCCAAGGTGGTGGAGGGCTTTAATTTCATTGCTTACAAACTGCTAGCAACAAGAAAGCCAACACCGTTGTGGCCATTAATTGATGTTATGCCATATGTCAATATACTGTAAATAAGCTCTCATGTTTTATTGTGAAAGCTAATTCTTGTAAATTAAGTCTATGCAATTATTATTTAGTGCCTTCTGTTAGGTGGTTAGCAAAACTGTATGTAATTGTGCTTTTATCATTTTAAATGTATTCAGTTAAACTGCAAAATAAAGTAGTATATTTCCTTAATAAACCAAATGCTTAGCTGCCAGTTGCTGCGAATACTTCACTTGTGTCACACCAGCAAATAGATTACTTTATGGCACAAGAACCTCTAGACTGAAACAACTGGATGATACTTATTATTGTACTACTGCATATGACAGAAGCCAAAGACAGAGACTGTACCCAACCGTAGCCTGCAGGGATGCAACACTACAACCAAGGTCCTGAGTTTCTGCAACTTGACTGAATTGTCTATTACTTGCATTAATTTGATGGAACATTTGTTTCATAGCTAGAATGTTAGATTCTGTGGGCAGCAACAATATTTTTTTTAATATGCAGTGTATATGCCCATCCTTACCTTTCTTGGTTAAAATGGATGGACTGGGCAACCATCAGATTTTCAACTCTCAGTTCCCAGTGGCATACCTCCTTATTCCCATCTTCCAACAAAATCTCTTTTGAGTATCAGGATGCATCTTAGCAACAAGTGCTAATGGAAATGTTACTATATATTGTTGTTGGCATCTGTTTTGAGAGACAATGGAGTGCGCCTCTGGGGGTGAAGTCAAACTGCTGCAGTAGCAGCACTGAAGTGACCTCCCGGGGGCACAAGTCTGGACAGTGTGTATGGAGGTCCTGGGCTACGCAGGCGACAAGACCCTCCTCTTGGCCTCGCTGGTGGGGCCCAAAGGAAAGCAGAGCCATGTGTTTCACACCAGCTTGGTTGCAGGAGTTGCCAGAAAGAGATTTACAAGGCACCATCCAACCGCCTTAGCGACCACACTCCAAAGTTGTGCAGGGTTCACTCCTTAGCCTTTTCTTCTCCCAAAGATGTCCCACAAAACAGTGGAAGCTTAGGATCAAAGTTTTCTATCTCCTAGATGGGCTACCTTCCCAGGTTGATGAGCCCCATCTGCCCCGCACTTCCTTCTACAGCACATGCAGAGGGAAACTGCCTTCTGGACCGTTGGACCCACCATTGGTCTCATCCCCCAGAGCCTGCCTTCACATGCAGAGGATGTCCCTAACTCACTGAGGGTTTGAGACTCCTCATCTACCCTCACTTGATTTAGCCAGTCAAAGCTGTTTCAAGGATGTGGCCACTGTTGCACACTGACAGCTTCTAGGAGCCACAAGTGAGAGATGAGTGCAGGGTGGGGAACAAGGGTGGACAAACTACCCCAGAAGGAGCACAATGTGTCCCCCACCAGAGGTACAACCCATTCTTTAACACCTCAAATGCCCCAACTCATTCCATAATGTGATAAAATATAAACTCAACTTTCAAACTAGATCCATTCAAGACCAGCGTTTTTCTGCTAGTTCCTCCATGCTTTTGTTTACCCAGAGAGTCTCTCTCCCCCCATGTAGCAAGCAATTTTATCAAAGAAGACTCCATGAAAGAGAGTGTGGCTGTCACAGGCATCCTTTGCTTCCCATCACCCCCTGACTGCTCTGCTAGTGACACGGGTGGTGCTGTGGTCTAAACCACTGAGCCTTTTGGCTTGCCATTCACCCTGTAATGGGGTGAGCTCCCGTTGCTCTGTCCCATCTTCTTCCAACCTAGCAGTTCGAAAGCATGCCAGTGCAGGTAGATAAATAGGTACTGCTGTACCAGGAAGGTAAATGGCATTTCTGTGCGCTTTGGTTTCTGTCACGGAGTTCCGTGGGACATGAAGCAGTTTAGTCATGCTGGCCACATGACCCAGAAAGCTGTCTGTGGACAAACGCTGGCTCCCTCAACCTAAAAGCGAGATGAGCATTGCAACCCCATTGTCTCCTTTGACTGGACTTAACTGTCCAGGGGTTCTTTACCTCTCTTTTTTAAAGAAAACCTTTTCAGTGCTTGCTGAAACTGAATCTCAAAGAAGTTCTGAGGTCAGACCTAACTAACACAGCAAACAGATGAACAAGCTCAAATCCTCCCTTCTGGCTTCTCAGTTTGACTCACGTGGAGGGAATGTCCTCAAAGCTAGGCTTGCACTAACAGTACTCTGCATCAAGCCCAAGCACTTTCTCACCCTGCTTTAAGTAAGAGGGAAAATAAAAGAGCCAGTGTTCTGCTAAACGGATTGCCAGAATTCATCTTCAAGAAAGTGCTTGTGTCTTTACGGGCAGAATGGTGAGACGTTCATCTGATCTGCGTTCATTGTGAAATGTGGATGTGCTCTTAAGTCCTCTTAAGCCTCCACAGTTCAGGGAGCCTTCTGCTGGAAGACAAGCACACTCTGAGCTAGAGGACTACAAGTCACTGAGTAGTTGCACAACCACCACTCTGTCTCCCAGTAAGAACATCACAGCAAGGGGTACATTTCCCTTTTTGAAGCAAGCCCTTGCTTTGCTGCAAGTTTCCGACCCCAAGTATCAGTCAGAGAAGAAGTCACTGCAGGGAGCTAGCTCTCCACCCGATAGAACGCTCTGCTGCAACCACCAGTGGCCCTGAGATTGCAGAACTGCAGGGAAACATAATCCAGCCCCAGTAATAGGCCAGAGGACTAATGGCTGTTTGCACAGCTGTGTGTGCATAGTTGTGGTTGTTTTTAATTTAGATTTATTTTGAAGATTTCCAAACTGATCAAAGAGCTCTCCAAGCAGCATTGTTGCAAGCACTGTAATGCACAGTAAGCACTGAATATGGTTCTGTTGATAAGACACACATATATATACATCCTCAAAAAAAGAAATACTCCACTCAACTCCTCAAAGAATTTCCCCAGGTCTCACTCAAGCAGTGGCGTAGCGTGGGGGGTGGGGGGTGGGCCGGGCGCACCGGGCGCAACATCGGGGGGGGGGGGCCGCTCACACTCGCAGCTCTCTGCCCCTACTAAAATCCACGGGTTAGGGGGCACAAATTACTTGCCTTGCCCCGGGTGCTGACAACCCACGCTACGCCACTGCACTCAAGCAAGATGAAGTGAATGTTCTTGATATAACAAGTGACTGCCTCTGCTAGCCATGATAGCTATACAGAACCTCCCTAGGCAGTCTGCCATTGAAGGCCTGTTGTGACTGAATAGCAAAAGAAGAGGGGCCACATGTCTTCCTTGCAGGCTTCCCATTGGCACCTGACTGGTCACTCTGGAAAAGGGATTGCAGAATTACATGGCTCTTTGGTCTGATCTAGCAGGGCTCTCCCTATGTTATCATGTTCCCTCACAACAGTGATCTTCTATGCTGCTTCAGAAACTTTAAAAATCTCCCTGATTCTTAGAAGCAGTGCGCTATGCTCTGTGCAGAGCTGTAGTTTGAAAAGTTCAAGTCTATATTAAGTACTGTTGTTGAATTCACAGAACTTTTATTCTTTAACTTCTAAGCATCCTTGTCTCAATGCAATTTTATCGAGTGTTACAACTTCTGCAAGTTTTACAAGTTTAAACAAACCACACCACATAAATATCAGCAGAATGCTCTGCCCTGTGGCAAACATGGTAAATTGCTGATATATAATAAAATCAGAACTGTTTGCACTAATTCCTAATACATTCTGTAAATTATTGATTTGTTTGGTAAGAACCATTTGCTTTTGCTGTACTCAGTAAGATTATTCCATCTTACCAAAAAGCTATTTTTGTTTTTGTTCCCTAAATCTAAGGTAATGTGTTAGTTTACTAATAGTGGGGAGTTCCCATAATTTATCCATCCATTCTATGCTAGATGATGCATTTGCCAATCTCCATGGCTTTGCAAAAGGTATTCCAGCTGCAGGTAACATATAGGAAACTAGTTCTTTACATTGGCGGCTGAGTAGAACTTTGTCTTGCAATTTTCTGGATTGTAGCTCCTGTGTTGAGCCAAGTTTCACTGAAGTCCAGAGGGCTCCCTTCCATGTTTGGTTTTAGAGCTGGGGTGTAAGCAAACAAACAGGATATTTTCATTCCTTTAAACCCAGCAGAGCTCTCAGTGGAATGTAGTGTACTATTCAGTGGAGGAGGGTGAGGAATTTGGGAGCAAAGAAGCTATAGCTTTAATAGCATTCTTATTTACAATTGTTGACAAGTCTTTTCACAAAGTTTATATAACTTCTGGAAGCTTCTCAAACTTGCTGTCAGCTAACTTGTTCAGATTACACACACACATGCTGAAGGAACGTGTACATTTTGTTGTTTTTGCCAGGGCACAAAGCCTAGCCTCACTCCCCACTGCTGATGTAAAGGTAAAAAAGGTAAAGGACCCTTGGATGGTTAAGTCCAGTCAAAGGGGATTATGGGGTGTGGCGCTCATCTTGCTTTCAGGCCGAGGTACCCGGCGTTTGTCCACAGACAGCTTTCTGGGTCATGTGGCCAGCAGGACTAAACCGCTACTGGCACACGGAAGACCGTGATAAGTGCCAGAGTGCATGGAAATGCTGTTTACCTTCCTGCTGCAGTGGTACCTATTTATCCACTTGCAGTGGTGTGCTTTTGAAGTGCTAGGTTGGCAGGAGCTGGGACAGAGCAACGGGAGCTCACTCTGTCGTGCACATTCTATGCACATTCAAACTGCCGACCTTCCAATTGGCAACCGCAATAGGCTCAGTGGTTTAGGCCACAGCGCCACCTTTTACCGCTGATGGTCATGTTCTACACATGTATCAGTGTATGCATATAGATCTCTTCTACATGAGGATCCCCTTCGCATATCGGAGTTCTATGCTCTACCCATGTACTGATGTATGCACATAGATCCTGACAGGGATCCCCTACATATAGAGGAGTTCTATGTAGTACACCTGCAAGCATGTAGAGCGCTGTGTGTGTGGCCATTGAAACATCAGCAGCAGGGGCAGGAGTAGCTTGCACAAACCCACCACTGTCCATCAGATGTTCTTTTAGAATGGCATATGTGTGAGTGTGTGTGAACCTGCATTGCGACCAAGTTTTGGTTCTGTAATGGAACCTTGGCATTTAGACCAATGCCAATCAGGACACAAATGTTGCTCCCTATACCTTGGGGGCTGTTTCCTTGCTGACTGTTGTCAATTGCAGACGCCAAAAATAGAATGCAGGCAAAGAAAGCCATCCAGGCAGATGCTCTAAGCACACGAGGCAGCGGCTTGGCCAAAGCAGCTGGGCAATCTGATGGTCTGACTTCAGCAATTACTTCTCTATGTATTTTTCCTTATGAGCAAATTCTTCCAGCGTAGGTGAGGAATGGCATTCATCTTTTGACTGCCTACCTCTGGGAACACAAACTGCTCGAGGATGCCAGCAAGTGCCTGACCCTCCTCCATCTTTGGCTGTCAGAAAACAGCTGCAATTAAACACCCTGAGAAAAATGGCCTGTCAGGTGATTAAATGGATGTTTGTCTGCATCCAGTCTTTTTTTTTTTTAAGTCATGGGTTCACTTTCATGAGTAGTCTTGTAGGGGGCGAAGGTTAACAGGCCATGAAAAGCAAACTAGTCTATCCATAAAAGCTAAGAGAATAATTCATAATGGATCACTTGTTGAATGTTACCAATTGTCCTGCTTGTGAGCAGTCTAGGGAATCCTTTTGTGAATTTACTTTTCAGTCATTTGCCGTTCCAGGCATCAGGTTGTGACAATTCTTCCAGTGTAAGGGGATAACTACACATAATCCACACAGCAGAGCCCTGGTGCTGGTTATTTTATTATTATTTGTGGAAGATAAAGCTATCAACGACTGCTAAACATTAGCTCAGTTGGTTGGAGTGTGGTGCTGATAACGCCAAGATCACGGGTTCAATCCTAACCTGCATATTCCTGCACTGCAGGGGGTTGGACTAGATGGTCATCAGGATCCCTTCCAACCAGGGGTGCCAACTTGAATAATTGATCACGCATAATTGATCACATGACATGGTGCACACATGGCAATGGCCATCAACTATGGGGGTCCCCTCAAATATTTTATTGGGAGGGTCAAAGGGACCTTGGCCTCTGGGAGTCAGGGCCTATGCCTTCAGCTCTACAGTTCTGTGATTCTGTGATAGCTAGGTTCTACTTCCACTGTCAAAGGCGCTGGTAGTATGCCTCTCTATACCAGTCACTGGGAATCACAGCTGGAGAGAAGGATGCTATGCTCACGTCTAGTTTGCAAGTTTCCCACAGGCATCTGACTGGCCACTGTGAGAACAGGGCTAGATGGGCCTTTGGCCCAATCCAGGCAGGCTCTCCTTACATTCTTGCAGTGCTCAGAATCTTTGACCATTGACCATGCTGAAGGGCTGGGAACTGGAGTCTGTAAGCTGGTTCTGGCCCTACCTACCATTGGTCTCTTTCCCTTCCACCTACCAGTCCCAATGGCCACAGGGCTCTTCCCTACAGTAAGCTGTTCTGAAGAACAACCTTTTGGCAGTGCCCCATTGGCCCTAATGGCCCAGCCCCCACTAGTCCATCATGATTGACTGAGGACACACCAATTTCTGTGTGTCCTCAATCAGCCTTCCTTCATCTCCCGTCTCACCAGATTTTGGCTCTCTTTCACTAACACACTAGTTTAGATCAGTTTACAGAATGTTCTCTCCCCCCGCCGCCCAATTCCTTAATTTGAATGGAACCAGAGAGAACATGATCCGAGCATTGCTAGTACAGCATGTTACCAACATAATTATGAGAGCTAGCAAGCTTTGGACAACGAAGATGGAAATTATGTGAATTACCTAACACTTGTAATACGTGCCTGGAATCAAGGTTGGAAATTTACAAAAATGTTTCCACAGTGCTGATTGAATATCCCATTCATCTCAGAGCCAGAAATTGCCACCTGTCATGTATTACACAGGATTGTCCTGTGTTTCAATGCAAAAGGTTATGTCCTGTATTGATAAAGCTTTGTCCTGTATTTCAGGTCTTCTCCCCCCCTCTCTCCCCCAACTTAGGGATCTTCTCCAAATGCATGGGTTTGAAACAACCCCATGTGAAAGGTCATATATTTAAGCTCTGGGTAGCCAAGCAAAGACAGATTTACAAATTAATGTGTATTGTGTGCATGTGTGACAAATTCCAGAGGGGCCATCCTGTTAGGCTGCAATAGATTGTGATGGATTGTTTTGAAATCACTTTAGCACCAAATGGGGAAAAAATTGCTCCCAAATCGCCCTGTATTCTGCCAGAACAGAAGTGACAACCCTAGATATACCCAGAACCTTGATATTGGATAAAGTAACTCATTTACTGTGGCATTAGCTTCTTTGTTATCAGGTATAGAAGTCTATGAATCAAGGGGAGTTGACAACAAATAATATGCTCTCTCTCTGTGTGTCCTTTCAGGGTTTCAGCCAGCCATACTCCCTTCCAAGTCATCCCATTCCACCCCCACCCCAAACTATTTGATTCCGCCCCCCACCAGCAGTCAGCCCTCCATGCCCACTAAGCATATATTTAACCCTTATTTAGTTGTTTGGGTATTTTTTCCCCTTCCCTATATACCTTCTGTACTTCTGCAATCTTTTGGGTTCCCCTGAGTCTGCTTGTGCCCACCCTGCTTCTGCATGCATGAAGCAATTTGGGTTACACAAGGAGTGACTCTTGGAGACTTAAGTTTGCTATTAGCATATATAGTAGATATTGTTTTATGCCAAAAGCAGTGTATTACCTATGAAAACTTATAAAGAAACGAGCTGCTATTGATCCATAGGTTTCCTTTTGTTTTTGTAACTGTGGTCTGTGGCTGTTTATCTGGAATCTCTGCCTCAATAGACCCCACCAACTTTATTTGAATTGTAACCTTCTCCTTTATACTTTTCATGTTTTGAAACGCTACTATATGGAGCCAAGGATGAGTGGTGAAATTTCCCTGTTGCCGATGGTTTCGGGGTGAGTTAGGTAGGTAGTTCTTCACATTGTTGCTTGATTCACCGGTCTGTGTGCTCCACCTTGTGGATGTCACATTTCATTTTGTAAGAACAGGCGGAAAGGGAGGCGAGAGCTTGCAACTTCCTGCCTAGCTATTTGATGCTTGGGATGATATGCTACTGTGTTAACGAAACTCTGCTAGGTGTGAGCCCAGTGTGTGCTCCCAGAACAAGGTGCAGAGGATCTGCCCAATGAAAAAGCAATTCCGTGATGTCTAGAGGAGTATTGCAATGCAGATGGGGATACATGCTGTTGAATGCACACCAATCTTTAAGCAGTAAGAAAGCAGTAAGTGAGAGCTGGACCATAAAGAAGGCTGATCGCCGAAGAATTGATGCTTTTGAATTATGGCTCTGGAGGAGACTCTTGAGAGTCCCATGGACTGCAAGAAGATTAAACACATCCATTCTTAAGGAAATCAGCCCTGAGTGGTCACTGGAAGGACAGATCCTGAAGCTGAGGCTCCAATACTTTGGCCACCTCATGAGAAGAGAAGACTGCCTGGAAAAGACCCTGATGTTGGGAAAGATGGAGGGCACAAGGAGAAGGGGACGACAGAGGATGAGATGGTTGGATAGTGTTCTTGAAGCTACAAACATGAGTCTGACCAAACTGCGGGAGGCAGTGGAAGATAGGAGTGCCTGGCGTGCTCTGGTCCATGGGGTCACGAAGAGTCGGACACGACTAAACGACTAAACAACAACAAGCACATATCCAGAGTTCTGTTTCCTTGAAAGATGGGAGTGGTTCCTGTATTATTCAATGGTCATTGGTTTCTGGTCTGTCCTCAGCACAACTCAATGTATTAGTATTGAAATGGGAGGCTGACTGTTCTTGGGGGGTTTACACTCCTTCTGCATGAGTGGCTACACAGCTTGGGGGTACTTCACTTGGCCTTGGTGGCATGAAGTACAGTGGTACCTCGGGTTAAGAACTTAATTTGTTCTGGAGGTCCGTTCTTAACCTGAAACTGTTCTTAACCTGAGGTACCACTTTAGCTAATGGGGCCTCCCACTGCCGCCGCACGATTTCTGTTCTCATCCTGAAGCAAAGTTCTTAACCCAAGGTACTATTTCTGGGTTAGCGGAGTCTGTAACCTGAAGCGTCTGTAGCCTGAAGCATCTGTAACCCGAGGTGCTACTGTACCTTCCACCCACTTTGGCTGGTGGGCCCCTAACTAGACAGGGATAGCCTAAGTGCTGTTGTCTATGTTCTGGTAACCTCTAGGTTAGATTACAGCACTGCATTACACATAGGGCTGCCTCTGAAAACAGTCCAGAAACTTCAGCTAGTGCAGAATTCAGAGGCCAGGTTGCTTACTGGGGCAAGACGGTTTGAGCAAATAGCATCAACCCAGGCCTGAGTACACTGGCTGCCAATTAGTTTCCAGGCCCGATTCAAAGTACTGATTTTGACCTATAAAGCCTCATATGGCTCAGGATCCCAGTGCCTCAAGGACTACCATTCCCCATATGAACTGACCCAGACCTGCAGTCATCACCTAACATCCTCCTTCATGTGCCACCTCCAGGAGAGGTCCGGAAGGTGGCAACATGAGAATGGGTCTTTTATGTGGTGGCTCCCCATTTGTGGAATGCTCTCCCTAGGGAATCTCCCCTGGTGTTTTCATTACATAACTTTAAGGGCCAAGTGAAAAAGTTCGCCTTTGGCTAATTAAACAGCCTGTGACCTTTTAAACTCTGTGTGAGTGTTACTGTTTTCTTTGTTATTATGCTATGTATTTTTGTGTTTTTATACTGTAAACCACCCTGTGGTTCTCAGACGAAAGGAGGATAAATAAATAAAAATAACTTAAGACACTCAAGATTCAAAGGAAACTGAACCCTAGGTGAGTGCTAACACCCCTAGAGTCTCTTGCCACTCAGATTTTGGAACATGCAGCAGCAGCAACAACAACAACAATCTGATCCTCTTTGAGTATGCAAGGCATCTCATATATGTGATGCCATTTACAGCAATCCTAAAAGACTGGTCATTATTATTATCCCCATATTGCAGATGGGAGATTGGAGGTTGGGAGACTTCAGTGCAGATGTAGGTTTTGAACTAGAGTCTATAGCTTAGAGTTCCTTGCACAGAGAAGGTCCTAGATTTAGCCTCTGGCACCTACAGTTTTCCTTTTTAAAGAACAGATAGCAGATGATGGCAAGGAATTATCTTTGCCTAACACTCAGGAGAGCTGCTTCTGGAAGCTGTGGGCTGCAATATTATACCCCCATCCTGGGGAGTAAGTCTCACTGAAATCAATGGGGCTTTTCCTCCTTGAATAGGCATATGTAGAATAGACATATATAGCATTGAGCTGTTAATATACATGGGGAAGTTGTCAGCTGTTCAACTAATAAAAAGTGCATCAGCCACAATGTTAGCTCCTGCACTACAACTGACAACACTGACCAAGGTGTGGTTAGTGTGAATTCCCTTCATTTTGCAGCTTTTGGCTTTGCAGATTAATGTGTACAAGTCATCCAACTCTTGAGAAAACAGGATATTCTTTAAAATCAATATTTGATTGGAAGTGCTACTCATTTAAAGTGCAGTGGGGAAACGTATCAGCTTCTCCTGGACAACAGTTTCCCTCTGAAATTGCATGCCATCAAATGGGCCTCTAGGTGGCCTTGTGTATTCACCTGAAATCCAGGATCTGATTACCTCCTTTTACATGAGTTATTTCTGGCTGCAGATTAGGAGCTCACCCAGAATGCTCAAATTGTGATAATGCATTAACCACAGGCACAGATCTGGCCACTGGTGAGCAAATGCCATATCATGCAGAATTTGAAAATAGGTTTCAATGCCTTCCAATAGCACTTTCATTTATCTAGTAATAGCAGCACAGGCTCACGGCACAATAAAACAATGCACGGCTTTTAAAAAAGCAAAAGGGCTAACAATGGGAACTCAAAGAACCAGATAAAACACCTAAATCCACGTCTGTGTGCAGAAACAAGTTTTCGCATGCAAACAACTGACCTCACAACACATGCGGGGTGTGTGTGTGGGGGGGTGGAAATCAGTCCCCCAGGCATACAACTGTCAAAGCTGTACATCCCTGGGCTCCCCAATCTTTCTCACCACCAACGAAAACTAATAAATGAATAGATAACCTAGCCAAGTGATGCTGACACAAAAACTTCACACATACCCTATGTAAAAGAATGAAAGCTTACTATCCCCCCCCTTCTTTCTCCTCCGTTCTCTCTCCCCACCGTAGCTGTCAATGTTTTCCCTTTTTTAAGGGAAATTCCATTATTCCGAATAGGATTCCTTGCAAGAAAAGGGAAAAGTTGACAGCTATGCTCCCCACCTCCTTCCCCAAGCTCATACTGTCTATAACAATAGTGTCTCACATCGAATGTTACTTATCTGTAGAAAGGACTCTATGTACTGAAAGCAGAGATGCTGTATGTACTCTGGTCACCCAAGAAAATATTTTAATAAAAACAATAATTTAAAAAGCTGTATGTGCAATTCTGCTGCCAGTTCAGGGTCTGTGGGCTCAACAGCATTCCTTTTTGGGTCTACATGAACTCTTCCTCCACACTGGCTCCAGAGCTTCCTATCCCTGTCTGCTACGCCACCCCCCCAGCATGGCCAGTATTTCATAGATGACACAGTACCACTGATCTTTTCAGCCAGGAAAGGGAAGCATCTTGAGTACCGTACAGCACATCTGATCAGAGCCAAACAGGACACGTGTTATGCTTAACCCAGTTCTCCAAGTGGTGAGAATTCTATAGGTGCAGCATGTACACGTTTGGTTGGGAGACAGATCACAGCAGATCTAATGGTATTTTGTAATGTTTATATTTACAGATGTACAGGTTGAGCATAGGTGGAGGGTCCAACTCAAACGCTTCAGATGTTTGCTCCTCCCCATCAGATTTCAAGGTGGGGGGGGCATTAGTACTATCAGAAAACTTACTGAGACAAACTCAGCCCTATGTCCTTTTCTCTCTCCATCTACAAACTACTTGTTGATTATCCTACTGATGATGTCATGCCCCACATCCTCCAATCAACTCTCCCAGTGGTTTCATATAGATCTTAAGCAACAATGGAGTATAATGGAGCCCTGTGAGACCCCACAGCACAACTGCAACAGGGCAAAGAAGTCCTCATTGCCACTCTCTGGAAATGGCCTTGCAAAGTAAGAGCAGAACCACCATCTCAACATCTCAAGCTTTAGTAGCTTCATAACCCCCCCCCCCCTTTCGTAGGATCCTCCAGATGGCTAGCATAATAACAGTTCTCAGGTGGGCTTTGGAAATATAATAATAATAATTTATTTCCCCAGTCATTCCGGGAGGCTCCCAACAGAATAGTAAAAACACGATAAAAACTTTCCTAAACAGGTCTGCTTTCAGATGTCTTCTGAAAGTCAGATAGTTGTTTATTTCCTTAACATCTGATGGGAGGGCGTTCCACAGGGCGGGCGCCACTACCAAGAAGGCCCTCTGCCTGGTTCCTTGTAACTTCACTTCTCACAGGAAGGGAACTGCCAGAAGGCCCTTGGCGCTTGACCTCAGTGTCTGGGTAGAACAATGGGGGTGGAGACGCTCCTTCAGATATACTGGACCAAGGCCATTTAGGGCTTTAAAGGTCAGCACCAACACTTTGAATTGTGCTCGGAAACGTACTGAGAGCCACTGTAGGTCTTTCAGGACCAGTGTTATGTGGTCTCGGCAGCCACTCCTAGTCACCAGTCTAGCTCCTGCATTCTGGATTAATTGTAGTTTCCGGGTCACCTTCAAAGGTAGCCCCATGTAGAGCGCATTGCACATGCACCACATCCAACATCATAGCCAGTTCTGTATCTTACAGAAGAAGGCATTTATAAAAGGAACTCCTGAAGTAGTTTCAGCTTTGAAAAGTAAATTATAAATAATTCTAACAATATACTTGTGGGTAGGGCTGCAACCCGGAGATCCTGCCAGCCTTTAAAAGCTTCCAAGCAACAAAAGATGTAACTGCTGTGCCTCCCACCTAGTTCTTTCATCAACCCTTTTCCTCACTCATCTCCCCTCCCCAATAATGAAGGACCAGAAATGCACTGCAAGCAGCGCACATCCGCACAAGAATATTGAAATTCAAATGTAAGTCCATTTTCCTGCAAGCCCTTTCAATCAATTTAAAGAAAACGGATTCCTAGACTTTGGAAAGAGCATTGCAGTTCTTCACACAAACCAGCACACAAGAAGCTAGAGTCACTTTTAGGGAATTTTAGTAAAACTTATCTGCTGTGAGATTGCAGATTCTCAGTGTGAGCATGAGACCTGGAAGCACTGTGGGAAGACAGAAAGGAGATTGTGGGGAAAGCACTTTCAGTTGCATAGGGAACAACCAGACAAATGAGATTTTGCATGTCTTGGAGGGGTGGCCTTTTAATAATCTTTGCTTATATTGTTCTCTGGGGAAATGGTTGTGGCAGCCTGCCTCAGTACTGTGACACAACTCAACTATTAAATGCTTCTACCTTTAAAACAGTCAATTATCTCTTTAAAATGTAGAAATTAATTAGCCATCTGGATTGTCCTTCTTTGCACATAATACAGAAGAATATCCTTTTCTGCCAATGAATAGTCTGAAATTAAGCAGTGCTTGTGCAATAGTGGTAGAAGGATCCAGGGTAATCAACAGTGTGTTCTGCTGTTACTTGTGACAAGGTATTGGAGATGTACCCTTACTCCAAAATTCACCCATTGCTACAGCAGCTGTAATCACTACTGACGAACTGCATTTTACTCATGTTCTACTAAGTTGTGAAAAGCACCATTAATGGGATCTTCTGCACCTTACTGTGGCAAAAGACATAATGCCAACTACAAATGCTGTGAAAACAATAGGTTTTGGTATGCAGTAGTTTTTTTTAAGCCGCAGGGAGTTGTAAATGGTGACTGTGTGATTCAAGAATTGCTCAAAATCCAGTACAACATGACTTATCCTTACAAATTCTTCCTCCTCTTCTTCTTCTTCATAGTTTGGGAGCGGAACATCCAAATGTTTAGGTAATCATATAACCACACTATACCTCACAGTTCTTCCGCATTAGGGTTTTCTGTGGAATTGGCACACACTTTGTATGCAGGTGGCGCTGTGGGTTAAACCACAGAGCCCAGGACTTGCCGATCAGAAGGTTGGCGGTTCGAATCCCCATGACGGGGTGAGCTCCCCTTGCTTGGTCCCTGCTCCTGCCCACCTAGCAGTTTGAAAGCACGTCAAAGTGCAAGTAGATAAATAGGTACCGCTCCGGCGGGAAGGTAAATGGCGTTTCCGTGCGCTGCTCTGGTTCGCCAGAAGCGGCTTAGTCATGCTGGCCACATGACCCGGAAGCTGTACGCCGGCTCCCTCGGCCAATAAAGCAAGATGAGCGCCCCAACCCCAGAGTCGGCCATGACTGGACCTAATGGTCAGGGGTCCCTTTACCTTCTTTTACCTTGTACAGGGCATCTACCAAGCTGAAATGTGGCTCTGAACTATGATCATGCCTCTTGCTTGCCTAGATGATAAAGAGAGGTAGGTGTGCATGAAGCTGTAGAAACCTCTAGCTTCTGTGTGGCTGGAATGTAGCCTATAGTACACCAATAAGTGACACTCTCATTGCTCCACCCATGTTCTGCCTCTGGCCATGCCCACTGCTTACCATGTGGCTCCCAGAAGGAATGTGGCTCTCAGGGTGACATAGGTTTGAATACCACTGGTTTAAATAAACAAGACGTGAGGCCTGTGTTCTCAAAATCCCAAGAGCTCAGGGGATCCATTTGCAAGTTAGATCAAGAGGTTTCGTAGCCCAATAAAATAGCTCTATGGAAGAAAGCTCCACCATCCTTTCATGTCTTCTGCTGGTACATTTAAAGCCACAGCCTGGCAGATCCAGGCACATGGAATGCTGCCTTATCCTGAGTCTGAACATTAACCCATCCAGCTCAGTATTGCCTGCATTGACTGATAGAGCCTGTCCAGGGTCTCAGGCATGAGTTTTACCTAGGCCTAAGCAGAGAAACCAGAGACTGAATCCTGGAACTTTCTGCATATGAGGCAAGGCATGTGCTGTTCCTCTGAGCTATGGACCTCTCAGTAGCTACAATTCTGGCCTGAAAAGATCAGTTTCTTTTGTGTTCCAGATCTCTCCTTGACACATACAGTTCTCAAATCACATACATCAACTTTCTTTTCTGGAGTGCCCTTTCAATGTGGAACAGATTTAACCCAAAAGCTGCAGGGAAATTAAATGTACTACACTTTTAAAACCTATGCTCCTAAGCCAGAGACACTCTGTCATTGCTAAAACACACACACCTTAAATGGAGATTACAAAAGGTCTCCAAGAGGGCAAGAGGAAACAGAAACAGTACATATAATCTCTCCACCCTTATTCCGACTCTGGCAAAGAGTGGTTTGCAGGCATTGCTTTCCTTTGCTGAAAAACCACAAAACCTTTGTTAATAGGTTGCAGGCAGCTAGATGGCTCCATTCCCCGGTAATTGCATCATTCTCCATATTGGTGGAGACCTATTCAGGAAAGAGTGTTTAACTACACTTCTGCCAGAACCAGTGCAGAACCACATTCACTAGAAGGCTGAGGAAGCTGCAGAGAGGAGCTGCAGCAAAACTGAGTTAGTGCTCTGGTTCGCAAAAAGCTGCAAGGGTTATAAATTGGTGGTGGTGGTGGGGAATTTCTTGTGTTTCTGCAGCAAAATTTCTTTGCAACATGTACTTTTTAATATTACTTATTACTATGTACTTATTTGCGGGACGCGGGTGGCGCTGTGGGTAAAACCTCAGCGCCTAGGACTTGCCGATCGCATGATCGGCGGTTTGAATCCCTGCGGCGGGGTGAGCTCCCGTCGTTTGGTCCCAGCGCCTGCCAACCTAGCAGTTCGAAAGCACCTCCGGGTGCAAGTAGATAAATAGGGACCGCTTACCAGCGGGAAGGTAAACGGCGTTCCGTGTGCTGCGCTGGCTCGCCAGATGCAGCTTGTCACGCTGGCCACGTGACCCGGAAGTGTCTGCGGACAGCACTGGCTCCCGGCCTCTAGAGTGAGATGAGCGCACAACCCTAGAGTCTGGCAAGACTGGCCCGTACGGGCAGGGGTACCTTTACCTTTACCTTTATGTACTTATTTATTATTATATGTACCGTTGTTTGGTCCCTGCTGCTGCCAACCTAGCATGAAGTGCAAATAGATAAATAGGTACCGTTCCGTCGGGAAGGTAAACAGCATTTCCGCGCACTGCTCTGGTTCACCAGAAGCGGCTTAGTCATGCTGGCCACATGACCCGGAAAAACTGTCTGCAGACAAACACCGGCTCCCTCAGCCAGTAAAGCGAGATGAGCGCCGCAACCCCAGAGTTGTCCGCGACTGGACCTAACGGTCAGGGGTCCCTTTACCCTTATGTACTTATTAATACATATTTATGTTAAAATATCTTCCCATTAATGGTAACAGCCTCAAGCATTGTTTGATCCTGATTGTCTGATCACAGACATCTTTAGGGGAGCCTTTGTTTGTGGTCCTCCGTAATTGGAATGCAAGGCTCATATCCACAGGAGCCCTGTGTTTTAAAATTGGGCCCTCAGTTTTATTTCTTTATTACATTCATATCCCACCTTTCCCCCCAAGGAGCTCATGGCTCTCCCCATCCTCATTTAATCCCCACAACAACCCTGTGAAGTAGGTTAGGCTGAGAGTTAGTGACTGTCCCAAGGTCACCCAGTGAGCTTCATGGCCGAGTGGGGATTTGAACCCTGGTCTGTCTGGCTTCCAATACAACACTCTAACCACTACACCACACTGGATCTCTTTGGAGAATACCCTTCCAGTTGAGGTCAGACAGACACTTGCTCTCCCCCCCCCCTTGAACTTCTGGTGTCTACTGACTTTTCATTTTTATTCCAGCAGGCGTTTTAGCTGAATTCTGACTGTATACTTTCTTTTTTTAAAGATTTTTTTATTAGCTTTTCAAAATTTACATTTTTTAAAACAACCATCAGAACATATACCTCATATCCATTGACATCTACCCTTCCATGGCGTTCTTTTCTTACCTTATAAAGCTGCTGTACTACTTATATTTTACCCATTGTGTACGTTAATTATAAATTATTAAACCACCTCTTCTCATCTGCTGCTATGTTTCAAATTCTGCATACGTTTTAACATAACATCAAGGTATTAAGACTTTCCAAAAGCATCTGTCCATTTCAGTGATGGGAACATAGCAATTAAGGCTGAGAGATGAGATACGGAAGAGAGATTCTTTTCTTTTTTAAGGGTGACAGCAATAGCAGCAAACACTGCTGTGGTGGGTGCACTTTCCTCACACCTGTGATTCACCTGGGTGGTCTAGAGTCGTAAAAATATAACAGCCTGCTGGATCAGGCCAGTGGCCCATCTAGTCCAACATCCTGTTCTCACAGTAGCCAATAGATGCCTTAAACGGCTCAGGACTGCAATACTTCAAGGACTGCCTCTATCCATATGAACCTACCTGGACCCTGAGATCATCCTCTGAGGCCCTTCTTTGTGTACCTCTTCCACGAGAGGTCCAGAGGGTGGCAACACGAGAACGGGTCTTCTCTGCAGTGGCTCCCCACTTGTGGTATTCTCTCCCCAAGGAAGTTCTGCTGGTGCCTTCATTATACATCTTTAGGCACCAGGCAAAAACATTCCTTTTCAACCAGGCCTTTGGTTGATCTGATTGACATCCTGTGCTCTTTTAAATGAGGGAATTATTGGTTTGCTGTTGTTCTTATTTTTTAAAAGTATCTGTCCTGTACTTTTACATCTAACCTATGAGGAGTCTATTAGCTTATGATCGAAACTATGGTCTGTAAAGCCTCCTCGACTGGTCTTTCACCATCCTTTTTACATTATCTGAACTATGATAAATCCCTGAGGCAGATGTTATGGGATATTTCACACAGTGATCTTTGCTCTAGATCCTATGTAACCTGTGGACCGTTTGCATCTGGAATCCACCATGGCCATGATTTTCAGTTACCATCATATTTCATGAATCTGTCTGTACCTAACTATTGCCGATTATTCACCAGAGCTAAACTAAATGCATTTCCAGCAGAAGTACTAAACGGCAGACTGTCTGGTATTCCCTATCAGAATAGGCTCTGCTCATGCTCTCAGGGTGTCGACTCTGTGAAGCATATCCTACTACACTGTGAGCAGTTCAAACAAGCCAGGGATCAATTAATTAAACCCCCTTAACTGGAAAATACGAAACCTTCCACCTTAAGTACCTCCTTGGAGGTACGTCAAATGATACTACTCTGGCTGTGGCTAAGTTCCTCTTAGAAGTATTAAGAAACAGAAACTTACACGGTCTGGATAAAACATAGCAACCACCTTGGAACCCTTTCCCTGCATTTCTGCTTTATTTTGCTTTTGAAAATGTTTTTGTGGGTCTTTGGACTCAAATAAAGAATGTGAGTGTGTTCTTCCTTTTCCTATGTATTTCGTGGTTTTTCTATTGTCATTTTATGTTATAGACCACCCTGAGATCTGCAGATGAAGGGTAGTATAAATAAAATAAAATAAAATAAAATAAAATAAAATAAAAATCAGAGCGAGCCAGGCAAACACACTCCAGAAGGAAGCAAAGCAGGGCTGGTGAGGGTGTGTCCTTGGGAGTCTTGAGGACCAGAGGCCTAGAGGGCCAAATTTGGTTTCCAGGTCTGAAACTCCCTACTCCATTGCCCCTACCAATCTCATTATGACCCAAGGCAGCCTCTACCTGCCTGTCTGGCTGGCAATTTCTTCCTCAGTCTCAGTTTTGCCCTTGTAGAATTCAGCAAAAAAGAAGAGGATGGGGGCGGACGGGACTAAATAGTTGGCTTTGGCCATCATCGACTCTAGCTCCACCTGCTGTTGGCCTCCGCACCTTCCACCCACCCAGCACCACCCACTACTGCCTGAGACAGTTTAACATGCACTCCTAAAATTCACTTTGTTTTGTGTGGGTGTGCACAGAGGAATATTTTCCCCTGGTGTTGTCACTGTAGGAGTTTACATTATTGAAAAAATAATAATCAGGATTCTGCAATATAACATCTCTGCAACTTTGGAAATGTGCATATTTGCAGAGTTGGTTCTCTTTATTTTACACAAACATAACACCAAAACTCTCAACAGCTTTTAAGAATTCCCCTAGTTAACCAACTTGGCATATAGTGAGGTTATCTGGGGTCCTCTCTGCCTGGGTGTCTTTTCTAACTAACAGCACATTTGTAGTTAAACAAGTGCAGCCCTTGGACTGCAGTCATTTTGATTTATAGCAGCAGGGATAAAACGAGAAGAGTACAGACGTCAGCGGCGCTTCTGCTGATCTGGCAACAGAGACTTCCTAATGTACAAATGATGTCTTTCACCACACAGCTCCCTCTCTTTTACTAACTCAGGGCAGGGAACGTGCTGTTATTGAGTGCAAAGTGCAGGATGTGCAGTGCGAACACCGGATTTTCTTCAGGCTGCAGAATCCCAATGATGCATAACTGATCAGGCGCTCACACGCCCCTTTAAAATCTCATTTTTAATTTCTGCATGGTAACCTGAAAGAAGAGGTGAGAAAGAAACAGCTAATGGGATGTTTGAAGAAGTGCCGGAGGAATGGTTTACCTGCGAGACACACACACCCTGTGGGCACCGGCAGAAGAAAAATCCTTACTGAGCACTGGTAATGTGCTCCAGTCTCAAAGCCGAGAAATCACCACTAGGTCTGTGTTGTTAGGTGCTTGTTAAAAGATCTAATGCTCTTATTGAAAGAGGATCAGACTAGCTGTGATGGCTCCACTCCTGGAGGAAGTATGCTTCTGTATACTAGCTTCTGGGAATCACAAGGGGTGGGGTTGGGAAGGAGTGCTGCTGCAATCAGGTCCTGCTTGTGGGCTTCTCATAGGCATCTGGTTGTCCGTTGTCTTCTTATGATCTTGCAACATAACCATATATGGCTTAGTCAGTGTGGTGCAGTGGTTAAGAGTGGTAGACTTGTAATCTGGTGAACCAGGTTCGCTTCCTGGCTCCTCCACATGCAGCTGCTGGGTGATCTTGGGCTAGTCACACTTCTCTGAAGTCTCTCAGCCTCACTCACCTCACAGAGTGTTTGTTGTGGGGGAGGAAGGGAAAGGAGAATGTTAGCCACTTTGAGAATCCTTTGGGTAGTGATAATGTGGGATATCAAATCCAAACTCTTCTTAGTCCTAGGCTATCTGAAGGACCATCTTCTCCCATATGAACCTGTCAAGCTCTGAGATTTTGGGGAGATAGCCTTCTCTCAGTCCCTATCGCCCTCAAAGGCATGTTTGGTGGGGACGCAGGAAAAGGGCTTTGTGGTGGCCACTCCCACACCTTGGAACTCCCTCCCCCAAAAGGCTAGACTGGCTCCAGCTTAATGTCCTTCCACTGGCAAGTGAAGACTGTTTTATTTCGGCAGCCTTTCAGGAATGGAGTGTTTTCAAAGGAAGAGCTGTTAATAGAGCAGTGCTGGTTTTTCTAAAACAAGATTTGTTGTCTAGATTTTCAATCATTTTCAGTTTAATATTTATTCAATGATTCAGGATGAAGCTGTAAGAGAAATCAGAAACCGCATAGAAAGAAAATGACAGAAAGTTTCTAGCCGACCTTTCTTTGGATACAATGTCTAAGTAATGTACATAAAACAGCAACATCCCTTACATCCAGAGTTGCACGAGATGCTTTTGTAGCCTGAAGAAAGCTAGTAGCGATCTTCAGGAGATGCATGCAATGAATGAATAAACAGATAAACATGTGCCTCCTGTGCATCATGCCAAGGTGTCTTTTTCCATGGTTGAGGTAACACAGAGAGAGAGGCTGCTGTTTTTTTCTGAAAGAGGCTAACCTTGGCCTCTCAGAGAAGTGGTTTGACAGGACCAGCAATGAGGCTACCTGCTGCTGGCGGCCAGTTCTTCAGGACCTAGGACAGCAGCCACTTAGCTCTGATGTTGTTCCAACCAGGGCTAGAGTTCAGTGGAACCCTTCAAAACTTCTTCAATCTCAAGCACTAACATCAGCCTCCTTTAACTGGAGACTTGTAGCTTTGCACTCCAACAGCACAAACAGCCTGCTCATACGCCATCTATGGCCTCTGATCTGACCTCCCTGGGAAAGTTTGGGAGTTGGATTGTTATTGAATTCTCCAGGCTGAGGATTTGAGCTCTCCATTTGTGTTATTTGGTGGCCTTGGCTACGAGCCGGATGTCTGGGCTCCACCTTCAGGGGGAATTCTGAGTTTCTTCCCCTCCACCTCTCTTGGAGGCAATCTCTGAGACCCATGTCAGCCTCAACTTGGCCCACATCAGTAGAGATTCCTACCATATCTGAGTCTCTGCCTAGCACTAGTAATAGCCAATAGGGTTGGTTTTGTGGTAGTCCAGAAATTACACCAAGTGTTTCAATAGAGAACTAGGGACGCGGGTGGCGCTGTGGGTAAAACCTCAGTGCCTAGGACTTGCCGATCGCAAGGTCGGCGGTTCGAATCCCCGCGGCAGGATGCGCTCCTGTCGTTCGGTCCCAGCGCCTGCCAACCTAGCAATTCGAAAGCACCCCCGGGTGCAAGTAGATAAATAGGGACCGCTTACCAGCGGGAAGGTAAACGGCGTTCCGTGTGCTGCGCTGGCTTGCCAGAGCAGCGATGTCACGCTGGCCACGTGACCCGGAAGTGTCTGCGGACAGCGCTGGCTCCCGGCCTATAGAGTGAGATGAGCGCACAACCCTAGAGTCTGTCAAGACTGGCCCGTGCGGGCAGGGGTACCTTTACCTTTTACCTTCAATAGAGATGAACAGCACTATTGTATGCATGTCTACTCAGGAGCAAGTGCCACAGTTCACAGGGCTTATTTCTAGGTAAGTGCACATAGGGTTGCATTCTAAATGAATTGTCTGATCTGAATGTGAGCTTGTGTCTTACAGGTAACTTTGATTTCCATTGCTCCTTCCATTAATGTTTCTGGCCCTGCCAGTCATGGGCTTATGGCCCTCAGAAGGCTGACCAGGAGGGAATGTGGCCCTCGTGCAGAAAAAGGTTCCCCAACTCTGGTTTAAGGGCTCAGATGATTTTCAGCACAGTCTTTGCAGCCAGTATATGGGCATCATGTTATATCCTCCAAGACTGCTCTTCACACTGCTCACAGAGGCATCATTGTGGGACATTTGTAGGTTCACCACAACCAGCTACCATTACTGAACCTGGAGGAATCCAAGCTACTTGTTCTCTGCAAAGCTCCAAGTCAGAATAAGGCAGTAGTTGTCAAATTTTGGCCAAAAGAGATCCACTGCCGTGCTGCCTTTTTTAGGTTAGTGGTAGCTCCAGTCCCCAAGTTGATCAGGACATATACAGATTGCAAGATCTTTTGAGACTTGGTGATGTTTTGTACATGTGAATTTCAAAGTGGCTCTTGCTTCAACCATTTTGCGATGCAGATGGGAAATTCATTGTCCACTATGCTATTTTGCATGACAAAGGTCCTCATTCTTCCCTACAGACCCTCCTGGGTATTAAAATTGGAAGAGGGGGCATCTTGGTCATTCTGGTACCCTCGGAAGTTTGGCATGGGTGGCAGACTGGGAGATAGACAGCATTATTGATGGAAGCATCTAAGCTATGGAATTCCCTTTCCACAGGGATGTACCTTGTATAGCCTTCATCATGTGCTGAACACGTAACTCTTTATCCTGTCTTTTAGGTCATACACACCCCCATACCCTATTCTTCTGATTGTGAATTGTTTAGCTGATTTAAACATTGCATCTTTATATTGTAACACACCCTGGGATCATATGGAGAAGAGCAGGTAAGAAATCCAATCGAGCAATAATGATAAGGCCTCTCCTCCACTTCTTGTTGTGCTGCAATAACAATGGTTCATGCAGTGAGATGGAGCAATATGAAAAACTCTTTAGAGCTAAGAAAAGTCTAAAGCAACGCACAGCCCTCACTTCATGTTCCCATTTGCAAGCCGCCACCTGGGTAGCAGGTCCACGATGCAGAAGGAGATATTCTACAACTCCATCTTTATGTCCACTGTTTGTCTCGCACTGATCATCTCCTAAATGGCTACATTCATTTGGAAACAGGAAGTCCCAGTTGGGACTCCTTGCCAAACTCTTCATAAAATCCTAGCTGCAGTGTGGAGATACACTTCCATTTGAATTACATGGGTGATCCACCACCCATGCCACAAGAAGTGCATGTGTGTTGGAACTATCTTTATGGGGGTGAAACAGGGGGAAAAACAGCAGGGGACAGAGATCGGAACCATGTGGGCATCAGACCATTGCTAAGAATAAGCCTCCCTAGCAACAGACGCCCTGCCCTGTAAGCTATCATTGCCACATGACATGGCTGTGCCACTCCCCTGTCTAAGCAGCACCATGATGGGGTTTCTTGTGTACTCTGCTGGGTACAGTGGACTCATACTGGCAGAAGCAGCTCTCCTGGAGGGGTGGAGCCACTATGCTAACTTCCCAACAGGCTGGTCACCGCTAATTACTTGGAAGGAGAGGGGCGAGGCAGTGGGGAGGGAGGCGTGATGCAAACACAATGGCAGAGCCAATCTGGCACTCCTGCTGGTGCATTTGCACCATGCTGCCCTCCCCACCTTCTTGTTGTTGTTGTTTAGTCGTTCAGTCGTGTCTGACTCTTCGTGACCCCATGGACCAGAGCACGCCAGGCACTCCTGTCTTCCACTGCCACCCGCAGTTTGGTCAGGTTCATGTTTGTAGCTTCGAGAACACTGTCTAACCATCTCATCCTCTGTCGTCCCCGTCTCCTGGTGCCCTCCATCTTTCCCAGCATCAAGGTCTTTTCCAAGGAATCTTCTGTTCTCATGAGGTGGCCAAAGTATTGGAGCCTCAGCTTCACGATCTGTCCTTCCAGTGAGCACTCAGGGCTGATTTCCTTAAGAATGGAGAGGTTTGATCTTCTTGCAGTCCATGGGCCTCTCAAGAGTCTCCTCCAGCACCATAATTCAAAAGCGTCAATTCTTCGGCGATCAGCCTTCTTTATGGTCCAGCTCTCACCTCCATACATCACTACTGGGAAAACCATAGCTTTTACTATACGGACCTTTGTTGGCAAGGTGATGTCTCTACTTTTTAAAATGCTGTCTAGGTTTGTCATTGCTTTCCTCCCAAGAAGCAGGCGTCTCTTAATTTCGTGGCTGCTGTCACCATCTGCAGTGATCATGGAGCCCAAGAAAGTAAAATCTCTCACTGCCTCCATTTCCTCCCCTTCTATTTGCCAGGAGGTGATGGGACCAGTGGCCATGATCTTCGTTTTTTTGATGTTGAGCTTCAGACCATATTTTGCGCTCTCCTCTTTCACCCTCAATAAAAGGTTTTTTAATTCCTCCTCACTTTCTGCCATCAAGGTTGTGTCATCTGCATATCTGAGGTTGTTGATATTTCTTCCAGCAATCTTAATTCCGGCTAGGGATTCATCCAGCCCAGCCTTTCGCATGATGAATTCTGCATATAAGTTAAATAAGCAGGGAGACAAAATACAGCCTTGTCGTACTCCTTTCCCAATTTTGAACCAATCAGTTGTTCCATATCCAGTTCTAACTGTAGCTTCTTGTCCCACATAGAGATTTCTCAGGAGACAGATGAGGTGATCAGGCACTCCCATTTCTTTAAGAACTTGCCATAGTTTGCTGTGATCGACACAGTCAAAGGCTTTTGCATAGTCAATGAAGCAGAAGTAGATGTCTTTCTGGAACTCTCTAGCTTTCTCCATAATCCAGCGCATGTTTGCAATTTGGTCTCTGGTTCCTCTGCCTCTTCTAAATCCAGCTTGCACTTCTGGGAGTTCTCGGTCCACATACTGCTTGAGCCTTCCTTGAAGAATTTTAAGCATAACCTTGCTAGCGTGTGAAATGAGTGTAATTGTGCGGTAGTTGGAGCATTCTTTAGCACTGCCCTTCTTTGGGATTGGGATGTAGACTGACCTTCTCCAATCCTCTGGCCACTGCTGAGTTTTCCAAATTTGCTGGCATATTGAGTGTAGCACCTTAACAGCATCATCTTTTAAAATTTTAAATAGTTCAGCTGGAATATCATCACTTCCACTGGCCTTGTTATTTGCAATGCTTTCTAAGGCCCATTTGACTTCACTCTCCAGGATGTCTGGCTCAAGGTCAGCAACCACACTGCCTGGGGTGTACGAGCCATCCATATCTTTCTGGTATAATTCCTCTGTGTATTCTTGCCACCTCTTCTTGATGTCTTCTGCTTCTGTTAGGTCCTTACCACTTTTGTCCTTTAGTATGGTAATCTTTGAACGAAATGTTCCTTTCATATCTCCAATTTTCTTGAACAGATCTCTGGTTCTTCCCATTCTGTTGTTTTCCTCTATTTCTTTGCATTGCTCATTTAGGAAGGCCTTCTTGTCTCTCCTTGCTATTTTTTGGAATTCTGCATTCAATTTCCTGTATCTTTCTCTATCTCCCTCGCATTTTGCTTGCCTTCTCTCCCCCGCTATTTGTAAGGCCTCATTGGACAGCCACTTTGCTTTCTTGCATTTCCTTTTCATTGGGATGGTTTTCATTGCTGCCTCCTGTATAATGTTTCGCGCCTCCATCCATAGTTCTTCAGGTACTCTGTCCAGTAAATCTAAATCCTTAAACCTGTTCCTCACTTCCACTGTGTATTCATAAGGGATTTGGTTTAGATTGTATCTTACCGGCCCAGTGGTTTTTCCTACTTTCTTCAGTTTAAGCTTGAATTTTGCTATAAGAAGCTGATGATCTGAGCCACAGTCAGCTCCAGGTCTTGTTTTTGCTGACTGTATAGAGCTTCTCCATCTTTGGCTGCAGAGAATATAATCAATCTGATTTCGATGCTGCCCATCTGGTGATGTCCATGTGTAGAGTCGTCTCTTGTGTTGTTGGAAAAGAGTGTTTGTGATGACCAGCTTGTTCTCTTGACAGAACTCTATTAGCCTTTGCCCTGCTTCGTTTTGAATTCCAAGACCAAATTTGCCAGTTGTTCCTTTTATCTCTTGATTCCCTACTTTAGCATTCCAATCCCCTATAATGAAAAGAACATCCTTCTTTGGTGTCACTTCTATAAGGTGTTGTAAGTCTTCATAGAATTGGTCAATTTCAGATTCTTCAGCACCAGTAGTTGGTGCATAAACTTGGATTATTGTTATGTTAAAAGGTCTGCCTTGGATTCGTATCGAGATCATTCTATCATTTTTGAGATTGCATCCCAGTACAGCTTTCGCCACTCTTTTGTTGACTCTGAGGGCCACTCCATTTCTTTTGCGGGTTTCTTGCCCACAGTAGTAGATATGATGGTCATCCGAACTGAATTCGCCCATTCCCGTCCATTTTAGTTCACTGATGCCCAGGATGTCAATATTTATTCTTGCCATCTCATTTTTGACCACATCCAACTTACCCAGGTTCATGGTTCTTACATTCCAGGTTCCTATGCAATATTTTTCTTTACAGCATTGGACTTTCCTTTCGCTTCCATGCATATCCGCAACTGAGCGTCCTTTCGGCTTTGGCCCAGCCGCTTCATCAGCTCTGGATCTACTTGTACTTGTCCTCCGCTCTTCCCCAGTAGCATGTTGGACGCCTTCCGACCTGAGGGGCTCATCTTCCAGCGTCATATCTTTTATATGCCTGTTGTCTTTGTCCATGGAGTTTTCTTGGCAGGGATACTGGAGTGGCTTGCCGGTTCCTGCTCCAGGTGGATCACGTTTGGTCCAAACTCTCCACTATGACCTGTTCATCTTGGGTGCCCTGCTCGGCATAGTTCATAGCTTCTCTGAGTTCTTCAAGCCCCTTCGCCACGGCAAGGCAGTGATCCATGAAGGGGCCCCACCTTCTTACCCCTCCCAGTAAGCAACAGCAACCCAACCTGGCAGAAAGCTATGGTAGCTGGGCTGCCCCATCCAATGAGCTGCTTCTGCCTACTGGGCTTTAGAATCTATTCTCATTAGCTAGTCACCCACGTGAGCAATATGAACATTCATTTTTCTCCATTTGCTGTAATGGAATCGGGGTACAGGCAACTCCCCATTTATGCACATTCAAGGCACATGAAACCTCACATGTGTGCATTGCTGCAAACCTGGAATTGGCACGAAAATGGCAAAAATGGTGTGAAAACAGCGTCTAGCAATCCCACAAGCCTTTGTACCAACCTTTGAGGCCTGTGGAGAGTTGAGGTTTGGGCAAGGAAGTTTGGAGGGAGCCATTGGGGTATTTGCAGGCTTTTTTATGGTGTTCCCAATATACACGCTTTCATTTCCAAGGCACGGTGCCTTGGAGCGTAACCCCTGCATAAATGGGGAGTTGCCTGTATTTCTGCACTGGCCCAAGGAAGGCTCTCCAAATTACGGTAACTTAGCTGTGCCAGTCATGCTAGCACTATAATCTCCACTCCTCCCCACCCTGTGCCTGCAAGTAAACCTGGATTCATCACAAAAGGTAATGTCATTTCAGGAGGCCTTTGCACCACAAAGATTGTTCTAATGTTTCTGATTTCTGATGTTTCAATCTATGTTGTAAATTCTGTATGTGGTTTTGTTCTTGCAAGCTGCTTTGAGACACACAGTGAAAAGTGGGCTATAAATCCAATAAATGAATTACACAAACAAACAAACAAATCATTAAATAAATTAGTATGTGACACATCAGTGCAATTCTCATGTGGATCCAAAATCCCAGTTTTCAGAAGCTGCTGGTGTGGTGGAATGGAGTCACCCTTGTGACAGAGGCATAGAGGCAGCTGACCTGTATGAGGCAGGAAGGCAATGAAATTATGGCTGGGCAGATTCAGCAGCTGCTGTGCCAGATTTGCTGCACTGGTGTACCTGCATAGCCCTGGCGTCATCGCATTGCCACCAGAGGTGGATTTAGGGGAGTGTGCCACTGGGCACGGAGCCTTGGGGGTGCTGCAGGTGCTGCCACAACTATGATTTAGGATGGAGCATGAGAGATGGGTTGGGGCATCGAGTTGCAGCGACCTGGGTGTTGGGAGCTCAGCTTCACCCTGCCCAAAATGGCTCCTCCTGAAAATCTGCCCCCAATGCAGACACATCCTTAGCCCCGGGTTCCACTAAACTCAAACAGAACTGGGGACTCTCAAACCCTTCCATTGGCCTTGAAGGCTGCTGCAGGAACAGTGCAAATATACAACAGGCAGCCATGCTCAAACTTGCCTATAGCTTTCCTTTTGTTGTTGTTGATGATTATCTAAATCTACTTAGTTGCTTGAAGAATGTGACAATGGGGAGCATGGGAGCCAATTCCTAGGGGCCGAGGGGTATTTGCCCCCAATAAAATATTGAGGGAGTTGTCCCCCTGTTGATGGGAACTGCCATTCAAATAGTCTGCGTGCACCGCACCATGCGATCGATTATGCGGGACGAGGCTTACTTGCGTCCCCCCCAGATTTTATTCAAGTTGGTACCCCTGATGGGAAGTTTGATGGTGGGGCAAAGGGATTCTGGCACTAGCCTTCTTGAAGACGAGATTGTGCTTATTCCTATGAGCTTGCCCCGTGGGGCTTTGTTCCTGAGCGAGCAGGAGGAGAAATCGAGCCAGAAGCCTTTACAAAAAAGCGAGGAGGGGGGTAAATCAAGAGAGTTTCGCCGCAGTCCTCTCTGCCCGTGTATTTTTATCCCGCATAAATATAGACACACAGAGTCGCCGTGTGGTATGGCAGGCACCAAGAGAACACAAGAAACGTTCTCTCTCTCTCTCTCTTTCCAGAATCTACCCAGAAATACAGAGTTAAAGAGAGCGGGGGCGGTGGTGCGGGGGGTGAAAAGAAAGGAGAAAGGGGATCATCGTTGATTCTCAACGTGCCAGCAGCAACAGCAGCAGCAAGTTGCCCTAATGGTTTGATTTATAAGCAGGATAATAAAAATCCCATTAGGCTTCTCATTGAGAAAAAAGACAGAAGAAAGCAGCAGGGGGAGGAGGGAGAAAGCCCGCACGTGTGTCACTGAGGCAAGCATTGACGCAGGCAGCGCTGACGTCAGCAGCCTCAGCAGCAGGGACAGGACTGGGTGAATGGAACACGAGCGCGCGAGGGGAGGGGGGAGCAGGCGCCTCTCCATTCACTCCCGCAGCCAGAGCCGCTGCGCCTCCCCTCCCCCAGCCCCGACCAGGCGCGCAGCCTACGAGCCCCGCAGCCTGCATCAAGGGGCCAGGCACGGAGAGCAGGGCCGGGCCGGCTGCTCCCAATCTGTCCCTGGGGTGCGTGGGTGGGGGACAGGCTTGGGCAGGGAGGGGAGGGGTGTCCTGGCTTCTGGAGACAGCAGAGTCCCGGGAAGAGGGATCCAAGGGAAGGGTGGGGTGCAGATAGCAGGCTGCAGGGGAGGCCAGCCTGGGCTTGGATGAGCGAAGGCAGCAGGCTTGGTTCACTTGGTGAGGCGGGAGGCGTCTCAGTCAGTAGAGCATGAGACTCTTAATCTCAGGGTTGTGGGTTCGAGCCCTACATTGGACAAAAGATTCCTGCATACTTCTTCTTTGGCGATCACTCGTAGCCGAGTAAGATTGTCTTCCATAAACACAGTTTTAACAATGAGTCCGTAAGTGACTGTGGAGGCCAATTCTGGATCCACACATCCTTCCACAGTGGGGACATTGGTTTCTGGGCAGGAGCTGATCACGGTGTGGATTTGCCAAGCGTGCCTTCATCCTAGCACGTTTCTCCCTTGCGTCCTGAGTTCGAGTGTCTTCAAAGCCCATGGCACTTTTGGTAAAGGCTGTTCTCCAACTGGAGCGCTCACAGGCCAGTGTTTCCCAATTGTCAGTGTTTATACTATATTTTTAAAGATTTGCCTTGAGACAGTCTTTAAACCTCTTTTGTTGACCACCAGCATTACACTTTCCATTTTTAAGTTCGGAATAGAGTAGTTGCTTTGGAAGACGATCATCAGGCACCCGCACAACATGACCAGTCTAACAAAGTTGATGTTGAAGAATCATTGCTTCAACACTGGTGACCTTTGCTTCTTCCAGTACACTGATATTAGTTTGCCTGTCTTCCCAAGTGATGTGTAAAATTTTTTGGAGACGCAGTTGATGGAATCTTTCAAGGAGTTGGAGATGTTGTTTATAAGTGGTCCATGTTTCACAAGCATATACAGTGGTACCTCAGGTTAAGTACTTACCGGTAATTCGTTCTAGAGGTCCGTTCTTAACCTGAAACTGTTCTTAACCTGAAGCACCACTTTAGCTAATGGGGCCTCCTGCTGCCACCATGCCGCCGGAGCACGATTTCTGTTCTCACCCTGAAGCAAAATTCTTAACCTGAAGCACTATTTCTGGGTTAGCGAGGTCTGTAACCTGAAGCGCATGTAACCTGAGGTACCACTGTAGTAAGGTTGGTAGTACAATAGCTTTGTAAACAAGCATTTTGGTTTCCCTGCGAATGTCCCTGCGAATGGACATGGGACATTCCTGCATAGCAGGGGGTTGGACTAGATGACCCTTGGGTTCCCTTCCAGCTCTACAATTCTATGATCTGCAGCTGGGCATCCAACCGCCAAGGGCCTAAAACTAAAGCAGGACCACCCCAGTCCTGAAAGCCAGTGTGGAGTAATGGTTGGGCTAGGAACTGGGAGACTATGATTTAAATTGCCACTTGGCCTCGGAGCTCAGTTGATGACTTTGGACTGGTCACTACCTCTCAGCCTTATTTACCTCACATGGCTGTTGTAGGGATTAAGTGAAGGGGAAGAACCATGCTCCTTGGAGAAAATAGAGGGATATAAATGCAGTAGACCAGTGGTTTCCAGCTAGTGGTCTGCAGACCTCAGGGTATTCCACCCAGGGGTCTCTGTCACTATTCACATAACAAAAACTACCATAGATATATCAGCATTTTCAAATGTAGGGGGTCCATGGCTTGGCTTTTGAAAAACAGAGAGTCTGCATTACTTAGCTCACTGGGAACCACTGCAATAGATAAAAGGCATAACCACATCTACTCTCCTCATGAGTTCAGATGGGAACATGCTGGTGTTTTCAGATAAGGCAGCAGCTCTTCTTTTGGCATTTTCAGATTCTGCAGTATCAATGTTAAAAGCTTCACTGGCCAGAATGAACAACTGATTTATGAATTCTTCTCCCTCCCCCACTGCCTATCCTGCAGTGACACCATTCCGATTGTTTCCCCAAAGGGGCCTTTGAGCATTTCATGCACAATTTGATTTGCGTGTGGTACATGTGCATTGGAATGGAACAGAATGAGGATGAGAAGGGAAGTGGAATCTAAGTTCACCCTGGTGTAGGTTAGCATTCTCACCACAGATGACTTACAAATCTGGGTGCCCAGGAAGATCCCCATGCACACCACAACAAATTGCCAGAGAGAGGGTCAAAGGCGCTTTTAATAGTTGTATAGAAATAGGTCTCTAATATGTTCTTTCAGTTGGGCTCTAATATGAATGGAAACCCACCTCGGTGAGAAGGCCCATTCACTTTCTCTTCGGCACACTTTTCTGCATGAACGCCATGCATACAGTAGTGTGCCGCAGATGAAGAACAAAAACAAGCAAGGGTTAGCACCCAGAGGAGCCTATGATGACAGAGTATTATGCAACTCTGGCCATGGGAGTAGCTGGGGGGACAGGGGGGCAGCTACCCCTCCCCAGATCAAGTAAATAAATAAAGATATCTAACTGAGGTCCTGCCCCCCAATCAATCCTGGCTATGCCCATGACTCTGGCAGAGAAACCCCAGGAAAAAGATGGGACGCTATGAGTGCAGAGTGTGAATTCCTAAGGCGTCAGTTTCACTTCAGAATCAAGACCAGGTTACAGAACAGAAAAGAATGGGGTATGTTGATGGTTGTTAAGTAACACTTATTTGGTTGCACATTGTTATGGTTTACTGTTCTTTCATTTTTTTGTGAATGAAGATAATTGATTCAACTACAGTAATGTGTCCTGTCAATAAAAGCTCTGTGCAAGAACTTCCACTTGTGTAACAGAGTTCCCCACCCTTCTCCTTCCCCCATGGCCCTGAAACTGTCATGCGGGGGGGGGGGGGAGGGGTTGTGGGTTGCAAGAACACCCAGAACAGCATTCTGTCTGGTGAGTCAAATTCCTTGTGTTGATGGAACAATCACAACATTGAATTCCACACACACCTTATGAGTAGTAAAGAAGAAACAGAAAAGAAGTGAAAAGAACAAACAGAAACCAGGTAATTCCCAAACTCTCAGAAGATATCCATATAAGAAGAATTTCAGAAGCATCGGGATGGGGGGCGGGGCGGATCCTGTCACAAGGATGTAAGAAAAGCCCTGCTGGGTCAGGCCAAAGGCTCGTCTAGTCCAGCATCCTGTTCTCACAGTGACCTACCAGATGCCCATGGGAAGCTTCTGAGTGCTGTGTATTATCTGATTTCCTCAACGTAACTCTTGGCAGAAGAGAAGAGACAAACAGTTCCATAGCTTAAACATATGAAGTCAATGGGGACTTGGGCCATGGAGCTGCCTTTAAAATAATTCACCAATGCCTCACTTCCTACTCAGGACTTTTAAATACCCAAATGATTTTTGTCATGTGTGCTGTGCTCACTAAGGGATGTTGTTTTCCATGAGGATTAACTTTCTGAATATAAAATTCTCCTCTCGCTTCTCAGGACACGAATGGAAATTTACTGGGGCTGGGGTGGCCAAGTGAAACCTTGCCCTTGAATAGTTGTGCAGAAGAGGGAATTTCTGCTCTTCTGCAGAACTATTAAACATCCAGGAGACCTGGCCTCTATCTCACCTGGCCTCCCTAGGGAAGGTGTGCTTATACATGCTTATAAACATGGGACCCAGTGATGCTGAATTTAATCCTGTACCATTCCTCACACTGACTGACCTCTGGATTGTTCACATTCCTTTTCCTGCTGCGTTCATATCCTGCTTGCAGGCTTCCCATAGGTATATGACAGGCCAATGTGAGAACAGCTTGCTGGACTAGATGGGTTCTTACGTTCTAACGTATTTGGGATGCTATATGTGGTGAGCATAGGAAGCTGCCTTATACCAAAACAGACAATTGATACCTTTAGCTCAGTATGTGCTGCCTATAGAAACTGGCAGCGACTCTCCAGGGTTTCAGACAGGTAACCTTCCCAGCCTAGCTGGGGATTCTGGGGATTAAACTTGGGACCTCCTACAGGAAACACACATACAGTGGTACCTTGGCTCTCAAACGCCTTGGTACTCAAACAACTTGGAACCCAAACACAGCAAGCCCGGAAGTTAGTGGAACGGATTAATCCATTTTTCATTACTTTCTATGGGAAAGCGCGCCTTGGTTTTGGAATGCTTTGGTTTTGGAACAGACTTCCGGAACGGATTAAGTTTGAGAACCAAGGTACCACTGTACTCTACCTGTAAGCAATGGCCATTCTCTAAACAAACAAACAAACAAACAAACAAACAAACAAACAACAAAAGAACTCTGTGTGATCTCAGCCCAAGGAAGTCTCTCCCACCACCTAATACCTAAAATGCTTTTAACTATGGGTTTTCAATCCAGGACTTTCCACATGGAAAGCTTGTGCTCTACCTTGAGCTGTGGCGTCTCCTCTGGCATTTGATCTGTGATGGTGCATTCACGTGAGGAAGTGGGTCCCTGGTGCTGCAGCCGCCTGGTGAAAGGATGTGTGAATCAGCCCTAAAGAATGTCCAGCCATCATATATTAGGCTGATTCTGATGTCATACCATTGCTCCAGTTAATGAAAAGGAATAATGGAAATGAACTACTTTTGATCACAACTAACTTTCAATGGCAATGTATTGTTCCCTTTGTGCATCAGTCAAAATCATTGTGCTTGAGAAATCTGGTCTATAGATTCACAGCACAGCATCTAAAATTGGCACCTCTTTTGCATTTGAGTTGCAGTCGCGCACAAAACAAACTGACATTTAAAAAATAATAGTAATGAAGGTAACTATTGTTGCATAATTATGGCTAGCTGTTTTGACAAGACACATGGCAGATTGTGGTGACAATAAATGTTGGCTACATCCGAACAATTTCTCCATCCTGCCCTCTCCAAATACCTTGAATTCTTTTGTGGATGAGGAAACACGTTTGTCAAAGAAACTGATATCGTAAGCCAAAAGAAACTTCAAATGACACATCTCTAGATTATTGGCACGAATTCTTCCTCTATTCCGTTTTTGTGAGGAATTTTAATTTAATTACAGGACTTGTTCCAGGCTAGTATGTCATTACCTTTCCTTTACAAGAAACCCAGGAACACAGTTTGGTTTCCAAAATAGGCCCTGAAAGAGTTCCCTGGAATTGTTAAGTTGCACGCTTCTCTAGAATGTGCAGGGAGGCCTGTGCAGACAACCCTTTCTAGAATAATGAATGTGTACTCTGGCCCACCTGCGCTGTCAGGGCAAAGACTTCAGGGGAGATGTCTTGAGCCGCACTCCAGAGAATAAGAGAATAAGCAAAAGGGCCCCTAAAACAAAACAAAGCTGGCTTCCTACATTTTGAAGTAAATGAAGTCTTTTATTTAAATATCTTATTTTGATATTTATAAACTGAACTTTCATACTACAGTACAACAAGGCGGTGTACACCATACAAAATTACAATAACAAAAAATTAATAAAAGCATCATTGAAAGCAACAGGAAAACATCAGTAAATGAAATAAGTTCATATTCCAGAAACCTGTTTGAATAGTGCCATGTTTAGCAGGCATCTAATAGCAGAGGCCGTGTGCTGCGCTGGCTTGCCAGATGCAGCTTGTCACGCTGGCCACGTGACCCGGAAGTGTCTGCGGACAGCGCTGGCTCCCGACCTATAGAGTGAGATGAGCGCACAACCCTAGAGTCTGTCAAGACTGGCCCGTACGGGCAGGGGTACCTTTACCTTTAATAGCAGAGGCAAGGCCCAAGCCTCAAAGTCACCCAGTGGGCTTCATGGCTGAGTGGAGCTTTTAGTCCAATGCTCTAACCACTACACCACATTGCCTCTCATTCCTTGCAGGACAAGGAGCTTCCACAGTCCTTGTGTTGTTTTGCATCCTGGGTCAGGGCAAAATGGGTACATAAACTAATTGTGGAAATGCAGCAAACAAATATGTAGAGGTGCTTTTACGGTAGCGAGGCCAATTTGGCCGCACTGGGTGCTGCGCTGAGGGGGTGCCACAACAACGCTGTAGAACAGAGTGTGAGAGATGCCCCCCCCCCAAAAAAAATTTAGTGTCACACAGGGCACTACTGAAATTGGAGAGCCCAAAGTCAGCCGCTGCAAATATGTGGCCACAGTCACAAGAAACATAAGGTATGGGTTATGTATTAAGGTTAGCACCACAATAATGATAAATGAGCTGAAATGTGATGAAAATGTATGGAAACAAACTGAACCGAACTTCCTTTGGCTACAAAGTCCCAGTAGCTTTCACCAGCAGATGCAGGAAGTGGAGGAAAATGCCTTCTGGACATCATTTCCCAAGGTTTTACTCCTAATTTAAATTTTAGGGCACACATTTTCATGCCTGTGAAGACTTAGTTTTAGAGAAGGGGTAGGGGACCTCTGGCCCATCATCCATGCTGGCCAGGCCTCCTGAGAATGGTAGTTAGCAGTATCTGGACGTCCTCCCTCCTCCTTTTGTAGAGAGTGTGAGAGAGTAAGAACAACCTGCCCTTAGAGAAGCCCACCAGCATGGTGAATTTCTGCATGATTCATTCTTCTGGGCATGGTTCCCTTGAGGGCAGGCAATTGTGCTCGCCTCCTGCATGAGGAGTGATTGACTGGCCTAATCACACCCAGTACAGAGACATAGAAGAATCACCCACCTCCAATGAAAGCAGACTGGAAAGAGGCCAGATGTGGTGGGTGGCCTCCTCTGGAAGTGGGGGGGGGGGAGGAGAGAATTAGAGACTCATGGGAATCTTTAATTATTGGATTACTTTCTCACAGCACACAACTGGGGAATCCCTGTTCTAGGAAGAGGCATTAAGTAGCAAGGATGATTTAATGCTGCTGTTGTAGACTGAAGCTGTACCATGCATGGCAGTTTGCTTGGCTGCCACCAGCCGAAGAATCAGCAGGTGGAATGCAGGTGCACTGGTGGCACCCGAGAAGGGAAAGAAGAGACAGACAGGCAGGCAGGCAACCACCACCAACACACACACACACACACACAGATGGGCCCCTCTTATTAATTGAAGGAAACTACATGCAAATGGCTAACAGAATCATAGCTTGGAAATTAAAATCAAGCTGCAACCCTAAGGGTGCTTACACACCCTTCAAAATCAATGGAGCTTCATTCAGAGAGAGAATTTTAAAAATGTGATCATTAACGTGAAATCAGCCACTATTCCTCTTTCAGAAATCTGACTTGTGGACCAAAGCTGCCTCCCGCAAACACTTTGCCCCTTCCGTGCCTCTTATATATTTTTTTCTTGGTGCTGCTGCTTCCTAGGGGTCAGACATATTGATTAAACTTGCCCGAAATGAGCAAAAAACTATTTCATTAGAAAGCATCCTGAGTTGTTTAGATCTGGGATCTTAATCTTTGGGTGAAGGAGACTACAGTGGAACCTCAGGTTATGTATCGTCCTCCTCACGAATGCTTTGGGTAACAAGCTCCGCTAACCTGGAAGTAGGTGCTCCTGGTAGTGATCTTTGCCCCAGGATGTGAGCAGAAGTCGCGTGCCGGTGGTGCAGCAGCAGCGGGTGGCCCCATTAGCAAAAGAGTGTCTCAGGTTAAGAACGGTTTTGGGTTAAGAACGGACCTCTGGAACGAATCAAGTTCGTAATTTGAGGTACCACTGTATGACATCACATGGTAGTATATCATCTTTCAGTCTTTGGCTTGTGTCTGAACGTTTCCCTCATCTGCCCCTGGGCGGAATGTTTTCTTATGCGTCTCTGCACTGTCTTAAATTGAGAACAGGGATTGCCAGGCACTGCTGTTTGTCTCTCTTGTCTGGTTTTTAAATCTTATGCCCTTTAAAGTATGGTGCAGTCAGTCCTGCTGAGCCAGTAAATAACGTCATGAAGTGCTCTTTGTAAGTCAGACTGACACCAGCTCCTTTGATTTAAAATAAAGAGTTTGCAAATTGAGATGTGTTTATGGAAGGGCCTTGTGATGAGACAAGAATTAGAAGACAAAAAGCTAAGGAATACCCTGGTTGATTCATGATATTAATAGCAATCACAGCCTTGGTATGAATTTTGCAAAGCCTTCAACTTCATGCCACTGGGTCTGGAGTAACTATTTGAGGCCTGATTCTGAATCCATTAAGAGGCTCTCTTTATACCTGCTTTGTGGAACATCCCCCAAGCACACCACCATCCCTGGGGACAGATCTGGCCTGTGATTTACCGTATTTTTCTGTCTATAAGATGCCCCATGTATAAGACGCCCCCTATTTTTGGGGAGGAGGTGTATCCGTGTATAAGATGCCCCTAATTTTTGACATTATTTTTTAGGGGGGAAACCTAGTTTTATACACGGAAAAATACGGTAATTTTATCTTGCTCTTAGTATCTGGAGTAGATATGTGCATGACAATAGATGGCATTCTAGTAACAAGTTGTGTCAATGCATTGATTTCCACTTGCACAGCAGAAGACTTTCCTTCTCCTTTCCTCACGCATACTTCATATCCCGTTCCCAAATCTGCTCCAGAGGGTTGGGGGAACCCCTAGAACAGATTCAAGGGGTGCACACGGGAAGCAGAGAGAGAGACATCCCATTACACAACAAAAGACAAGCTAGTTGAAGCATCAGTGACACACTGGTCAATAGATATAGGACACAATATAGACCTAAGCCTCTGGGAGAAACTCTGGAAAAGAGATTTGAAATTTACCGTGTGTTATTCTCTGAAAGAGAATTATTTGAAAATGATTCATAGATGGCATTTAACTCTGAGTAGGTTGTCTAAGATGTGTAAAGCTGAATCAGATATGTGTTGGAAATGTAAAGAAATGGGAGGAACTTTTTTCATATGTGGTGGGCATGTAGAAAGGTAAAATAATACTGGGAAATGATTTGTGATGAGTTGAAAAAAATGTTTAAATCTACCCTCCAAAAAAACCCAGAGTCCTTTTTGTTGGGAATAACCCAGACAGAAATTCACAGGTGCCAGAAAAGTTAATTTATGTAGGCAACAACAGCGACCCATGTTCTATTAGCCCCCAAATGGAAAGTGAGCGAGATCCCATGTCAAGATTGGCAGCTTAAGATGTTAGAGTATGGAGAACTTGCAGAACACACAGAATAAAGAACAAGAAGAACATATATTTAAAGGAGAGTGCAAAATATTTATTGAATATATGGAAAATAATTGTACACAGCTGAAAACGCTGGCAGCATTAAGATAAATTCAACAGAACAAACAATATTTGAATGATACAAAAGTGGGAAATTGGTTTGAATGGTTATACTGTAGTAAAATATGCAGGAATGTCTGGTATGTAATTTGAACCATGGAAGGAGAAGAAGGATATTATAGGATAGGATATTTTAAGATTTGTAAGATGTTTATTTTGAAATGTAAAAAAATGAAAATTCAATAAAAATATTTATAAAAAAGAAAAGAAATTGCAATGGTTTTAAAAAAACCAACAGCCCCAGAAGGGGAACACTTTAACCTTCCTAGACACATTGTAATGAACCTTAAGGTGTCCACTCTGTAACAAAGAAAAGGGAAAGAGAGACTGGAATGTGATATGGTTGAATTACAATATATCAAGAGCCTCAGTGCTCTCAGTTGTGCAATGAATCAGCACAATGGGTTTTTATCACTCCACATGTATTACTTGGCCTTCTGTACCAGGATGTCTTGGTTACAGACAAAATTGGTGTGTGTGTGTGTGTGTGTGTGTGTGTGTGTGAATGGCCACAGTTAAATATGTAATTATCATCCTCTGTACTTTTCTGCATTTCGTTTCTTTTCGATTTCACTGTTTACAATCCCCAGGCCCAAAACTTAGGGTGACACTTCATGCACTTGTTGAAATGGTCTGTAGCCCTAGAAAGTTTGTGCCATAATAAATGTGTTAAGTTTTTAAGGTGTTACAAGACTCTTTGTTGTTTGTGTTTCAATAGACTAACACACCTTCCTGTCTGGAGACTATCTCAGTTGAGCATAAGTTATACATGAGCCAGCAGTGCAATGCAGCTGCTAAGGAAGTAATCTTGAGCTCAGCCTGACACCCCCTGACTCAGATGGAATCCCGACACTATGAATCTATCAAGGCTCTAGATCGATGTCTACATCTTCTTTTGATTCCTGCTTGGGTGGCCCTTTGTATAAAGAAACTGCAAGTTTAATTACAAGGCTGCTTGGAGTACAGTACTTTTAAGGGAGCTCAACATGTACGAGGCCCAAGACAAGGGCCCAAGCCCTTGAGAAAAAAGTTAAGCTCTGTACTACACACGGCACACTGCTCCACTTCTTTCTATTGAGTGGGCTTAGAATATATTGGGTGTACGCTTTATTAATTTGTTTTCTTGGGTTCTTGTACTTATGTTGTTATACAGTGGTACCTTGGTTCTCGAACTTAATCCATTCTGGGAGTCCGTTTGACTCCCGAAACCATTTGAAAACTAAGGCATGGCTTCTGATTTGCTGCAGGAGCTTCCTGCACTCAATCGGAAGCCACGGAAGCCATGCCATACATTTGGCTTCCAAAAAATGTTTGCAAACCGGAACACTTCATTCTGGGTTTGTGGCATTCTGGAGCCGATTTGTTCGACAACTAAGCCATTCAGGAACCAAGGTACCACTGTACTATACTTTAGGAAGGCATTGTATAAATAACTTGGGACCAATTTCCTCCTGGTTTCTCCCATCTCTGCATTACACAAACTTCTGTCCTTATTTAAACCTCCTCTTCCCCCCTCTCAGAGTCCCTCTGTTCTCACTCACTTGCACTGGCCATTGCTGCTGTACAACCTGCCTTCACTGCCCAATGGGGCCTGCATGATAATATGAGAGAGGGAGAGAGAGAGGGAGGGAGAGAGAGAGAGAGAGAGAGAGAGAGAGGGAGAGAGAGAGAGAGAATAACAATGCTGTCACTTTATGGCACAGACAGAGGGTGAGGGTATATGTCTTGGGTGCAGGTGGCAGGTAAATGTATTCACAGCTCTGGAATGTAGTTACACATTTGATCCAGGATTCTGCAGTCTGCTGGTGGGCAATGAATGTTCTATTAGCTTCCTTTCTTCCATGACCCAAACGCTGTGGAGTGAAGATGGTTTTGCCTGAGATCCATGCTTCTGCGATATTTGTGGCAACATTTGGCTGTCTTCGTAGTTAGGTCCTTGGCAGGGAGAAGGACAAGGACCCCAAGCTTCCTACTTGAAGAGCCAAGCATCCCTCCTACAACATTGCCCACCCCAAATTGCCCTTCCAACATAAGAAGCTACCTAATACAGAGTCAAACCATCTAGCTTAGTATTGTTGACATTGATTGTCTGCTGCTTTCAGGGGTTTAAGACAGGGGACAAAGCTCCACCTGGGGATGTCAAGGATTGAAACTGGGGCCTTCAGATATATAAAGGACTGATCCTGGATGATGGAACAAGCTGGTTTACTCCTGCTTTGGAGGGGTAGGACTCAAACCAATGGCTTCAAGTAACAAGAAATGAGATTCCGACTAAACATCAGGAAGAACTTTCTGACAGTAAGACCTGATTGACAGTGGAATAGACTCCTTCAGAAGGTGTTGGACTCTCCTTTCTTGGAGGTTTTTAAGCAGAGGTTGGATGTCCATCGGTCATGGATGCTTTAGTTGAGATTATTGTATTGCACATGGTTGGACTAGATGACTCTCAGACTCCCTTCCAACTCTACAATTATGTGATATAGAGGCCCTTTTCTTTCCATGCAAGTGCAGGTAGCTTTATCTTTCTGGTCTCCAACCCGACACTTGACTTTGGCTGAAATCCCTCCTATGCCTACTTCCCTGGACAGAAGTCCCATCGAACTTAATGGAGCTTCCTCCCGAGTAGACATGTCTAGGGTCGCACTCTTAAGGCGTGAACACGGCTGATACGTGTGTGTTCCTCCCAAGCCCCTAGACTTTATGGACCCACGCCTGCCACGGACGCATTCCACAACAGAATGCCATGCTTTTTCCGGATTTTAAGGAGCGGGGGCGGAGGAGCGATTCCCCAGAGTGGCCCCGCTTGGGGGGCGGGGGAGGGAGTGCTCTGCAGTGGAGAACGCGTGTCTGCTTGCGTGCGTGTTTTGATTCCGCGACGTGCAATGGGAGCGCTGGGCAGCGCTGATGCGGCCGGGCTTGCTCCTATCCTGGAGCAGCGTGCTGTTGGCAGGCAGTTTCTTTGGGTTATTGAACATCTTTCCAAGCTGTCGTTTTTTTGAGAGCAGGAGAGCAGCGGCGGCGGCGGCGCGTGAGAGAGCGCGAGTTTGTACTTTAGCTGGGAATGACGAAGGACCTGGTGAGGGGGTGGGGCGGCCGGGGGTGGAGGTTACCTTTCTGGTTTCCCTCTTCTTGGCTGAGATGGCATTTGGTGGGGGCACGTGTGTATTCTTTATTTCTGCAGTGCGTCCAGGGACGTGGATTTAGAATTGCGATGCCTTTTAAAGTACACATACACGTACGCCAGTACAGAGTAACGGAAGCGTCTCCACCTGCGTCACACACCTGTGAAGCTTCGCCACGTTCCTCCTCACCCTGCTGCAGCCGCAGATCCATAGCCAGAAACGGGGCCATTGGTAGCCAGAAATGGCTCCTTATAACAAAGAAAGCTGCCTTATGCCAGTCAGATCCTTGGCCCATCTAGCTTACTATTGCCCACACTGCCTGGCAAGCGACTCTCCGGGATTTCAGGCAACCCAACCCAACCCAACCCGAGGATCGAACCCAAGACCTTCTGAGCTACTTCCACCCCTTCCCCTCATTTAGCCGATCACAATATGGGGAGGGGGGGAGAGTTGGGGATCGCTGCTGCGCCGTTCCTCCGGGCAAACTACGTGACGTAGATTCAGTAGGGACCAGCTTCCTAGATGGGGAAAAGCTTCACCTGTTGGATTTCTAGCCTCTTGAGCAACTAATAAAGAGCCTTGAGCCCTTGTGAGTAGAAGGGCTAAATTTTAATATTAGGGAGATTTCCCCCATCTCCCAACCTGGAAAGAGACAGAAAGGGCGCTCTGGGTGTCGGATCACTTTCAGCCTCTCTTCATTTCGGCCTCATCAGGTTCAAGTTCTCAGCCGGCTGTGGGTCTCTCGTAAGGAATCGTGTTTTTGTGGCTCCACAGCAGCGTCGGCGACTGCAGAGATCCCTCCCTCCTTCTCTCTCCCCCCGCTCCCCCAACTCCAAGCCTTTTCCAAACTGTTTTACGTTTGTTTTAGGAAGGGTGTGAGCGCTGCTGCAAATCATCTCGGCTTCCAAGTCTCTTGCTGAAAGGGTGCAGGTTGCTTACGCCCGAGCGCCCCTTATCATTTCAATAAATGCCAATTGCAGCCTTGGCGCTGTTATAGCAATGGAGCTACAGACGTCATTGCCTCCTCTTGGACGTGAGATGCGGCCAACCCCTCAGCCCCCTTCTCGCGCTCAAGAAAAACTCTGCAACTTCCAGCCAGGCGCGCAGTCTTTCGCCTAGAGATCCTGGGCACCAGCAGCCCGCTAACAGACGGACCGGAGAGGGATCAGCCAGCCCGATTCTTTTTCTCTCTTTCTTCGAGGAGAAAAAGAAGTAACCATGAACTCTGTCGATTTGGGGGTGGCTGCCTTGCAAAAGGGCTTTGCAGAAGCTTCGGGGCAACGGATGGAGCGGGAACCAACCAGCCAACATGTCTTAAAGCAAGACTTGTCGAGCGCGGGGTTCCCTCCTTGGGGCGTCCAGGTTCCCTTGGGGCACCTGCTGCTCTTACTGTCTGTACCAGCAAAAGCTGGGAATTGGGGTGGGGGGGACCTTAACTTCCAGCCACTTCTGCGGCGAGTCCTCCCCGATTTCGTCTCTCTTTTGCCTTCCGGACTGAACCCCTTTCTTCCAAACTTGCCCCAGAGGGCGAAACAACCGAGATCAAGCTCGCTGCGCAGTTTTGGAGGGTAAGTGTCCGTGAAGTGCGGGGGCGGGGGAGGCGGCGTGGAGAACGCAGCAGCCTCGGAGGGCAGAGCAGGTGGTAGAAAAGCCGCGAAGGTTGGCGGGGAGAAAGAGACAGAAAGAAAAAGTGTAGCAGCTTCTGCCAAAGCAGCTCGTGCGTTTTTTGCATCGGGCCAGCCTGGAGTGGAAAGGGTTACAGAGGCATTTGGGGCAGGTGCGGGTGGTGGTGGGGAGAGACCGGGAGAGGACGCAGATCCTGTCCGACTGCTGGGATTCCAGATTCCGTAACCGGGGAGCGCGCGTGATTAAGAGTCGAGTTGCGCGTGAACTCCTGGTGGCCAGCTGCGAAGCGCCGGCTGCCCGCAACGATTCCTTAAGAGTCTGGCGCAACTTCCTTCGAGGGGACTGGCTCTCTCCTAGGCAGCGTGCTTCGGCGCTAGCAAGCCGAAGGGATCCGGGATCGGAGCTGGGAGGAACGAGCAGGCTCCTCCCACGCGCCCTGCGCCCGATCCGGCTTTCCTGCTCACTGCCCCCCTTCCTCCAGCTGGAAGGATCATCTGGTCCCTCTCCGCCCCCTGGTGTGAATTTCATCCGCTAGGACTCGCGCTCCGCGCACCCCACGCCGCTTCCCAAAGCAAAGCGCCCCCCCTGCAGGCGACTCGGGCCCCTTGCAGCCCCGTGAGGCTCAGGCTAATAGCTCCTCCTCCTCCTCTCTCTCTGCAAGTCCTCCTCACCTTCATTGAGGTTCATTTAGAAACATTTCGCGCTGCACCCCGTCCCTAATATATATGTATATTTTAATATATTTAGAAGGACTTCCCTATTGCTGTTACGCAGCGTCCCTTAATTTCTAACACCCCCCCTTCCATGATCAGTTGGCCACTTTCTGAATTTCGCACCTCCACTTATTAGTTATTAATAATAATAATAATAATTGTGGTCCGGAGGGGGGTGGGGAGCAGATCCCATAACCAGGCAACCCTCTTTCGACGTGGGGCTGCGCGGATGGGCTTGTGATTTGTAGGATTGCTCCACTTAGACCCTGCCTCCTCCTTGCTCTCCAGCCACTCTAAAGTCTCTCCCCCTTTTAAAGCAGCGATTCCTTTCCATCCGCGGCGGTGTGTGTTATGCGCGCGTGTGTCTCGCTTTCTCCCTCCCGATCTCCCTGGAGAGAGAGAGAGAGCGAGCGAAAGAGAGCGAGGGGGGAAGGAAACTCTACTCCCAAGCCCCGTCCAGATGTCGAAGAAACGCAAAACCCCCGAGGGTGGAGGATCCGGCCTCCCCGAGGAGGAACCCAAAACCCAGTTGGGGGACAGCGAAGAGCAAGGTAGGAGGGGGGCGGAAAGCTGGTTCTCCTGCCAGGGGAAAATATTAAGAGTGGGATCCCAGCATAGGAATGCATCTTTGAGCCGATCAGGTCCCCCACCAGCTGCTTGAGTTGGGCTGGCGACTGTCAAATTTAGGCCAGATTCCCTCTAGCCGAGTCTCTGTGATTGCATATATACTTCTATTGTGTGTCTCGGGGTACTGTTGAACTTTTGGGAGTGAAGGGGTGAAAAGGCAGGAGAGGAAACAAAAGGGACGATTGATTGATTGATTGATTGATTGGCTGATCAAGTGATGGGAGGAGGGGCTGCAGGGTGGCTGATCAATCGTTCTTCACTCCCCAGCCCTTTTATTTCAGTTGCATATGGTGTGCTCCTTTCGGTCTGTCTCTGGAGCATTGGGAAAATATTATATGGAGATCAGTATGTTTGGCGGTGTTGTGGGAGTGGGGGTAGCTGGCGAGTGAGAGTGCATTTCTCTGGGGAAAAGACTGGTGGAGGGTCTCCTTACCTCCTCCTTTGGCAAATCCTCCATCTCTGCCAAGGTGCTAGTTGCAAGATGCCGATTGCTGCAAATATTGTACTTGCATCGCACTTGAGAGAAAGTTGTGGGTTTTTCCTTTGCTGCATCCCCCCCCCCCTTGTGTGTGGGGAGCTGCCATGCACTTTAGCAGCTGGTGTGGGAAAGCAGATCAGCCCTGCCCTCCTTTGATCTCTTAGGCACTTTTGCAGTTGTTTGTTCTTTCAGTTCACCTGCTCGTTTTCTTTCTCTTTTGGTGCTTATTCTGCTTTTCTGGGGCCTAGGTTTCACTCCAAGCCAAGGCACAGTCTTGAAGGGCTCGTCATTACAATGCAGAGGAGGGATTGGGGTGTGTTGGGGGGTCAGTGGTCCAAGCGACGGTTGTGAAGAGCAAGCTGGAGATTGTGTGTCCCCCGTGGACTGTAAATGTGTTTCTGCCCACGGCAGAATTGAGACGGTGCATTTGCCTTGTTGGCAGGTGAAAAACCTGAGACTGGAGCCGAAAGAGAGGGAATGCATGTCATCCAATATGGAGTCAGTTGTCCTTGTTCTCAAAATGTTGAGGATCAAAATGCTGTCAAAGCCGATCAAGACTTGGGAGATTCAGTGTCCTCCATGGATGTGTTTCTGGGGGGTGATATGATGTGGGTTTTCGTCTGTCTTCATTGCATCAAGCCCAGTTCTTGGTGTGCTCTGCAAACATTTTCACAATGACGCAGTCATGGCGTTCCACCATTTGCTTTGAAGGGGCTTCTGGAAGGTTTTCGTTCTTCCTCTGTATTAGAGTCCTTCAGCATCAAAATTAATGAAAGCCATCCTTTCCAATCCTAAACTATTTGTCTGTGAAAACAAGTCCAGTCACTTGCAGGCATACCCAAACCGTCTGTGCATTTTTCTATGCAGTTTATTTTCTTTTCAGTTGCTTGGAAGTGAATAATTTTTTCAGAAAACCTTCCTTCCTTCATTGAACAGAGACCTGAAAGCTAGATTGCAAGTGAAGTGCTATTTACACTACTGGGTTGCTTGCAGTGAACATGGAGGCTCACGGAGAACACTGGCGCGGTGCAAATGTGATGGTTTCAAAACCACTGCTTGTCAAGAAACCTCATGTAATGGCGGACAAAAGTACATTATGTTAGCAACGACACCTTTATTTGGAAACAAAGTAGAACTGATGAGCATACTTCCTCAGATTTGCAAATGTTTAATTAGCGAGTGATCGCCTAGCCTCTGCTCTGCTCACCTAATTTCCGACTCACTTCCATTGCAGCCAAGGTATTGAGCATGGTCCAGATGATCTTTTTCAAAGCCTCAATGGCTGTTGGTCCTTTGTAGGCTGGAGGATTCAAGCTCCAAATGCGTCAGCTCAGCTCTAATGCTGGGCAGTGGTGAAACAAGTGTCTGCACGGCACTCAGTGCCAGTGAATGCTACAAGTACTCATTTCAGAGAGCAGATAAAGCTTGTGCACCTATATTATGTGTATCCACTGCAGATTCATGTGCGTTCATTGCTACTGTAAAATCATGGAACTAAACCTAGAATGCTTGGCTTGCCACACTTATTTTTACATAAGCATATTTAAAAGTCTTTCTTCTCAGTTGACAGGAAAAATAATTCTGTTTGCTAATTTTGTGAAAGTGTAATTGTGTAAACCATTTGAAGTATATAGGATGCCACAATATCTGAGTGTGTGTGTGTGTGTGTGAGGGGGTGTTCTCTTTTATAGTACCACTATGGATTATCCTAAAATGATTTGCTGTATACAGTGGTACCTCGGGTTAAGAACTTAATTCGTTCCGGAGGTCCGTTCTTAACTTGAAACTGTTCTTAACCTGAGGTACCACTTTAGATAATGGGGCTTTCCGCTGCTGCTGTGCCACCGCACAATTTCTGTTCTCATCCTGAAGCAAGGTTCTTATCCCAAAGTACTATTTCTGGGTTAGCAGAGTCTGTAACCTGAAGCGTCTGTAACCCGAGGTACCACTGTACATACAAAACACTTGTGTTTTACAGAGACAAAATACTTACTAGGCTCCAACATGCATGACATTGGGATTATTCAACCCAATTAATGTCTGCCAACATAAATTTCCAATCTACGTGGGGCACGTATATCCCTAGTTTTGTTTAATTTAGACAGGTGATATTATTTATTAACCCTGCTAGGATTTCTAGAAATTGCAAAAATGCAGGGGGACTGCAAAAACCTTCTTGCTTTGCATGTAACAACAGGAAAAGAATAGATGAAGGCTGGAGATTGGAGCAACCGATCAAAGCTTTGCTGTTGTAATTCTTTACAGTATTTGGTAAATAGAGGGTATAATCTGCTAGTAAGCAAATTGACTTTTTCTAAGGACATGTGTGGTTCTTAAGTATCTCTGGCCAACAGCACTTAATTCATACATAACATCACAATGAGTTCTCCTCTCCTTGCCTTTTATTATATTAACAAGCCCATGCCGTATAATTTTGACATCCTGAATTCTGCTTTTCTGCACATGCAACAAAGCAGACGACTGAACGATGGTCTGCCGAATGCTGATGGTGCACACACAGAATCTCTCTTAGTGTTCTGAGCTGGAGAAGAACAGGATTTGATTCATAATAAAGCCAAACATGATGGACTGGACAAATTCATATACTGAACTAGGGGCTGTTTATGATGAACTTCAATGACATAACTAGTTTATATACATAGAACTTATTACTAGTTAGATTTGTGTGCTCCAAATAATCCAAGGAGACTCGGCTGAATATCTGATGTTCAGATATTACTGCTTTTTTATTACTGGATATTTGCAAGTATGAATGATTCTTTCAGCTTAAATATGAGATTAAAAGTAGTGTCTGAAATCAGCCATCTATGAGAACAGGAAGGCATTAGCTAAATGAAGCAAATGTTTAAAATGAATGTAGTCTCTACTGCAGCAGGACAACATTAACTTCTTTAAAAAATGTGCAATATTTATTTTGTGTATCCTATCCTTCCACTGTCAAAACAGTGCTTGCACCATTATAAAAAAGCAAAATATTAATAATATAATAATAATTTCAATAAAATCAGCTTTTTATTTGTCATTAAGATTAGACAACTCCAGTGGCAAAATCAGCTGCTAAAATTTCAACCAGGCAAGCAAAATATAAGATGGTCAAAATATAAGCAATGTGGACTAGGTGGTAGAATAGAGACAAAAGGAGCCAAACAGTTTTCCTGAAGATTTCCACAGTTTTGGTGCAATCACACAGAATATGTTATACATCTCAAACAGTCTTGCGTCTGTTTAGTTGGGATGCAGAAATTGGCCTTTCTATGGTCCTTCAGTTAAACTTGGCCCAAGGCATTTGGGAATTTAAAGGTATTTACCAGCACCCAAAATTATTCCCAACTTGTAACCAGTGCATTGTTGCAAAATGGTGCAACCGAGCACCCACAAACAGCTGAAACATCTGGAGACTTTTAAGAGACAGGTAGCCTCCTGTAAAGTGTCACATCTAGAATGCAAAAAATAAAATAAAAATAAAAAATCAGTGTAGCCATCTGATGTTCATCTTATGTCTCTCGCGATGCAGACAAACCCTTACTGTGGTCTTAAGGAGATCAGCACAAATTTTTAAAAAATGTTAGCGTAATATTTTAGGGCAGCTCTTGGTTAAAGCATCTCATTTCCATGTAGAATTTAACTAGAGGAGTATAAACAGCATTCCCAGGACACCTTAGTTTGATGGCAGCTCTTGCTTCCTTAACACCCAAATTTCTGGAAGCATTCACATAGGTCCAGATGTCCAAGGGCTGAGCAGTTCCTGGGCTGATCATGTTGTATATGGGATTCACTTAGGCAGCTCATCTGGCTCTGTTCCATGCAGGGCATCCTGCCTATGGTGTTAAGGATGCAGCAAAGTCAGAGGTCTCTGGCTGCAGGCATAAACCAAGCTCTAACACATAACGGTGGGCTTCTGAGGGCTGAAGTGGATGTGGCGCTATGTGTGCACAGTTTTTTAAAATGCAAATAGAAGCTGCTGAGGGAGACTGAGTATTACTGGGATCTGGAACAGCTTTCTTGGGTAATCTGGAGCCACTAGTGGACTCTAGTTTCCTGGAAGGTGTGTTGCTGTTACCAGGAGGGGTAGTTGTTGCTGTGGAGATGCACTGGCAACGTTGCCTGACTTTGCTGGTGTGGTTGCACCAAACCACCCTTCCCTGGAATCAGCATAGTGGCACCATCTCCTCAAGTGAGCTCCTTCAGCTGGAATCACAGCAGGCGAAGGGGAGATTAACGCTTTCCTTGCCTCCTGTTGTCTATAGAAAAACCACTTCTTTGAAGTGGCAATTTGCACTGTAAGGAAACCGCCCCCCAATTTTTAGTTACCGTAGTTTTTTAAAAAATCTACCCTCATTTGATGCCACTGGGGGATTCCCACTCCAGAGTAAATACTAGCTTCAGAAAATGGGTTTTCTTCCTGTTAGCAATAGAGAAAGAAAGCGTTGTACTTTCCCCAATGTCCAGTCAGCTCTGATTGCATTATTCACCAGCCTCCGCCAGAAGCTCTGTCTACATTTTTCAAAATACAGTGGTGCCCCGCAAGACGAAATTAATTCGTTCTGCGAGTTTTTTCGTTCTACGAGTTTTTTTGTCTTGCGAAACACCAATGTGTATTGACGGTTTCCCATAGGAATGCATTGGCGGTTTTTTAAAAAAAGGCGCAAGACGTTTCGTCTTGCGAAGCAAGCCCATAGGGAAATCCGTCTTGCGAAGCAACTCAGAAAATGGAAAACTCTTTCGTGTTGCGAGTTTTTCGTCTTCCGAGGCATTCGTCTTGCGGGGCACCACTGTACAGTGGTACCTCAGGTTACATACGCTTCAGGTTATATACGCTTCAGGTTACACACTCCGCTAACCCAGAAATAGTGCTTAGGTTAAGAACTTTGCTTCAGGATAAGAACAGAAATCGGGCTCTGGCGGCACGGCGGCAGCAGGAGGCTCCATTAGCTAAAGTGGTGCTTCAGGTTAAGAACAGTTTCAGGTTAAGAACGGACCTCTGGAACGAATTAAGTACTTAACCCGAGGTACCACTGTATGTTAAATGCAGAAATGCATTTAATGCCACATCTAGTTTGACCCTGACTTTTTCCTCCCCTTTCTCGTAGTACAGGAAAGTATTATGAGTACCTGAAACTTGTATGGCTTTAAAAAGGGATTAGACAAATTCATGGAGGGTAAGGCTATCAGTGGGCACTAATCATGTTCTCCTCATACTGGTGTGGTGTTGAGAGCCAGTGTGTAATGGTTAGAGTGCTGGAATATGACCTGGGAGATCAGGTTTCAAATCCCCACTCAGCCATGAAGCTCACTGTGTGACCTGCTCAGAAACAAGTCCTATTAAATTCAGTGGAGCTTACTCCTAGGTAAGTGTGGTTAGGGTTGCAGCCTTTATCTGGATCCAACCCATGGTGTGACTGCAGCTGTGCCTTTTGGCTTGTGGTGAGAGGTTGCAGTTGTTTGTTCTAACCTGTTGACAAAAGGGCAGAAGAACTAAAATATTCCATGGCTAACTGAGCATAACCAGTGCTTTTTCCTGGTGGGACGCAGGGGGACGCACACCCCTAAACATTTTGTGAATCTAAGTTTGGCCTCATTGAGGGGCAGTATTTCAATATGAGTAGGAAAATGAGAGTACCTCTAAACATTTTTTTAAGGAAAAAAAGCACTGTACATAACTATTGGTTTTGTAGCATGTTTATTTATAACGAGGCTTATCCTGACATTGATTCTTTCTCCTTTATTTTCAAAATAGTTTGCCTTATATGTATAACAGTCGCTGGTTGAGTTCTGTGATATCCTGCAAGTTATCAAAATAGTGCCAATTGTTCTTGGTAAAGTAAAACTATGAAGAACACAACAATATTTGAATGTTGTGGTAGTGGTGAATGCAGCTATGAATATTTTATTTATCACTAGCCTTTTAGACGAACAAGAGCAATTTACATTCCACCGGCTAGGGTTGTAGTTTTCAGTCCGGACTCAGGCACATGAGTTTTCTTAGAAACCTCATTTTTAAAGCAATCTTTGTCATCAGATCCCAGGAATAGATTGAGAGGAAGAGTGCAGTAGTCAGATTTGCAAGTCCGCTTTGGAACTGGGCAAGACATTCAGCAGTCAGGGATCAGCTGCCTTGGACTTGGCAGTCTAGAAATTTTGCACTGGATTGCCAATAAACCAAAAGACTAAAATCTGTGTTTGGAAGAAATCATACAGCTTTGAACGAACATTTTATGCAGCATCCTGCTTTTCTCTCTCTCTCTTTTTTGAGGGAGGAGCTTATGTTGTACAAGATAGGAAAAAGTAGTGTAGCAGATAAAGCATTGGTCTTGATTCCCACCCCCTCTGCACCTTCCTGTATGTAAAATGTTGCCAAGCAGTTTTAGTGTCCCTCTTTGCTTCCTCCCTGCCTTTCTTTTCACCAGTAGCATTTTAAATTCACCTTTCACCAATATAACTATTGCTACTGTTATCGTCTTTATTTTACTATTCTTATTTAAAGCAGCGACAACAGTCCAGCAAGTTAAGAGCAGGTAAAATACCGGTAAAACACAAAATAAACATTTCTGACATAAAAGTACAAGCAATTAACAGCAGCAAAATAGTATCCCATAAATGCTTGGGAAAATAGAGGTTTTAAGCTGGCGTCGGAATGTCAGCAGCATTGCTGCCAGTCATATTTCTGTGCGGAGGGAATATTGCACCCCAACTCCTGGCTAAACCTCTTCACATCTTTAGGCCAAGGTCTTTATTCTCTAAAAAACCTTTGGGTCACTGAAGAAACAGATTGGGTTGCTCTCCTTGACTTTGCAATTCTGCAATGGATTCGGATTGTTGCTTTTAAGATAGAGTTGATTTTGTTGTTTTATGTAGTCTCCAAGCCATTTCAGGGCTTAGTACATGGGGCACATCTTTCTTTTTAACTGTATTAATAAACAGGCTGTGAGGGCTCTTCATTGAAGTGTATTCACTAAGGTGAATTCAAGCAGAGTGAGCCTATAATCTGAATAAACTACAGAATGAGTCTTTGGAACACTTCTGTGTTTTGTTTCTCTTAAATCTCTGTCTGCAGTGCCCACTACCTTTCCCACAAATTGCTTTTAAGTTCTCCATAACAGGAATTATATCACATTTTGTCCGAGACTTACCTTATTTGACTTTTCCCTCCTTCCAATTCATTCTGAGGAAAGGAGCTGAGTCACTGAGAGGCAAACCTAGCAACTGTTGAATAAGACACAAGCACAGATAATACTAACGTGTAAACAGGAGTAGTACTTACAGTTTTGCCACTTCACTTTTTTGGAAAATAATGAAATGTGCCTAAACTGAGATTGTTACAACTTTGAATATAAAATGTTCTTAAGGTCCAACATTGAGCTGCTCACCCTCTACTGTCTGTTGCTTCCGAAAGTATATTGAGTATATTAATTATTTGGTAACTTCTTGCTGGCATTGCTTTTGACACATTTACAAATTCAGGGTTACCAGACCTCCAAGTGTCCCTATTTTCCAGGGACGGTCCCGGATTTACAGAAGCTGCCCTGGTTCCTGATTTGATGTCAGACTGTCCCACTTTTCCATAGGATGTCTCTAGTTTCACTGGAGAAATGTTGGAGTGTATGGAGTTATGTGTCCCCTGAGCCATAGTAACTATACAACTTTTAGAAGACATCTGAAGGCAGTCCTGTGTAGGGAAGGTTTTTAAAAAATGTTTAATGTTTTATTAGGTTTGGAAGTTGCCCAGAGATGGGTGGGGTATAAATAATAAAATAATTGTTGTTGTTGTTGAATAGGACATCCCTATTTTCACCAGAGAAATGTTGGAGGGTATGTATTACTTTGTAGACTTGGGAAATGGGATTTGATTTATGAAATGGAATTTGGTCTTCAACCAGTTGGCCTTCAACCAGGCCGCAACCTGATCTAAAGTGGCTCACAATAGCAGCACTACCGCCATAAATGTACATGGCTAAGGATGGATCTGGGTTCTGAAAAGGCTGAAGATTACAGGTTTCGGTGAACAAAATAGTTCAGGTAAAATTTAACTCTAATGGTCCTGAGCTGTGACTGCAAATATTGCTATCTCATGAGTATTTATTAGAATGTTAGCCTTAATTTTTCTTTTAAAATGCCTGTAATTAGGTTCTGAGCCTTCCCTTTAACTGTTTTTCTTTGCCCCTGGATTTTGTATAAGGTTTTGTCAAACTACAAGGCATAGTGTGCGTGGTGAAGTGGTTAGAGTAGTGGGAGATGAGCGTTCAAATCACTGGTCAGACAGGAAGCTTACGGGTTGACCTTGGGTCAGTTCTATCGCTCAGCCTAATTTGCCTCATAGAATTGCTGTGGAGAGAAAATTGGGGGGGGGGCAATGTATGCCACCTGGAGCTCCTTGGAGGAAAGGTGAGGTGTAAATGTCAGAACATTTTTTTTTATGCTCAGAACTATTTTTTTCTAGACTGTTCTAGAAAAACTATATTGAGAAAACTAGGATAATGAAGAACTCATAGAATCATAGAGTTGTAGAGCTGGAATGGACTACGAGGGTCTTCAGTCCAACCCCTTGAAATCCAGGAATCTTTTTGGCCAACGTGGGGCTCAGAATTAAGACCCTCAGAAATAGCCAGAAAAGAAAAGCATGATGACTGCTGGCTGGGATTAGGGACAAGAACATTATTGACATACTGCTGTACCTTGGCTTTCGGTTTATTTATTTTGTCTGCAAAAATGTCTACACCACCAATATTAAGAAAAAATGCCATGGTGACAAACAGCATAAAATCAACAATTAAATTGCATCCGTAAAACAAATGAATACAGGACAAATCTGTAGATCAAATTAAGACATCAACATGACTGGATCAGCTCTCAGGGCAAGGCTAGATGAGCAGCTGTGGACCAGGTTCCCTGAAAGGCTGACTTCTCCTCCAATGCCTGGTAAGGGTGTTAAAATCAACCAATGAAATCTGGTTGGTCTTGTCAGTTGCCACAGCCTAATGGTTATGGAGGTGGGATTTTTCACTGGTTGGCCCTGGTGTTAAATGCATTCCCTACTGAAATACAAGAGGTCTCATCTGTATTGTCATTCTGCTGGCTTTGAAGACGCATCAGTTTTCACAGGCATTCCTTTGATCTCTCTACCTCGGTCCTTCAAAATTGCTGTGGTTTTTCCCCCATAGGATTGTTTTATTCCGTATTTTAATTATGGGCATTTTTGTTGAATGCTTGCCTTTTATACTTGTAAAACCACCTAGAAGCCTGTTTTGGTATTTCTATTAATTGTTTATTATTAGTAATACTGTCTAAATGGCAATACAGTGGTACCTTGGGTTACAGACACTTCAGGTTACATATGCTTCAGGTTACAGACTCCGCTAACCCAGAAATAGTACCTCGGGTTAAGAACTTTGCTTCAGGATGAGAACAGAAATTGTGCTCCGGCGGCACGGCAGCAGCAGGAGGCCCCATTAGCTAAAGTGGTGCTTCAGGTTAAGAACGGACCTCTGGAACAAATTAAGTACTTAACCCGAGGTACCACTGTACTGTAGGTGCCTGCCAGATGTTCATTAGATACACATTCCAAAAGGCAGGTGCTGCCACACTAATGGCCCTGGTCTTGGAGAATATAAGACAAACCTCAGGAGCGTACAGCACTGCTAGGAGTGTCTCTCTTGAAGATCAAAGTGACAGGGATACATAAGGTAAGGCATTCCAGCAGTAGAGGAAGTTTTCTGAAAACATTGTAGATGTACTAATGTAACATATATATCTAAGTGTCTGTCTGGATTAACTGACAAGAGGAGCTGAATGTGGAACTGTTCTTTCTGAAACTTTGTAATCAGATATTAGTGTCACTTATTCTATCTTAATTGTCAGTAATCCTATCATGAATTGTGGTCCCATCATCTGACATGCTAAGGGTCCAACCACGTGTAACGCTAAATCTGTTTTTGCATTTAATGTGCATGTTCATGTTTCAAATAAAAAATAAACAAATATGCAAATGGCAGCTGCTGGATGTGCTGATAATTTTTGGGATTCCAGGTACATAGTACCCACGACTAGTCAGCTTGGGTCAGCATCTGAGACAATATATCCAGAAGTTCCTCTAACTCTCACTGAGAGTAAAAAAAATATACAATAATAATACATCAAACCAAAGGATTAGTAGTTTGCTGCTCTTTTGTGACATCCAAAATCAGCTGCCTGAGGCAGCTACTTCACTTTGCATAAAGGTAGGACTGGCCATGTATAAAGCCAGCTCTGAAGGGGTGTGAGGTGGGGAACATCTAAGTATGTGAAATGTTTAGACTTCAGGATATAAACAGAGGGTACATATTAGATTATTAGATTTTCACTTGAAAAATAATCATTCTCCTCCCCCCTTGGTATATCTGCTTGCTTTTTATTTTGCTCTTTGTATGGAAGTTGTATGGCACCCCACAATATGAGTATCATGAAGTGCGAGCCTGTTAGGATATTTCTTCCCAAGAAGTCAAGCTATTTATGTGTGTCACAGCAGGGCTGGCATGGCATAATTTCCATAAAACCCAAAACCTCCCTAGAGGAACATCATTGCTTGTTCTGAAACAAAACATAAAACTTTCTGTAAAGTCTTGTCTAAAGTTCAGCAGACATTCGCCAAATGTAAGTTTGCACCTAGAACTCCCCTCCCCTTTTTAATGAAGCGGATTTTGGCTTATTTTGGCTCAATTTCAGGGCACTGCTGTCAATCCCAAATTTGGCTAGGAAGACTTCAGGTAAAAACATTCACTCTGGACCAAAGGCAAATAAAGATGTTGTAAGATTCAGTGAAATGGAAGTTAAAGCTCTTTTATAGGATATAATTTTTTTTTATTTTATTTGGGAGAATGTTTGCACTTATACTCAAATATTTAAAAATAATTCCATTTGTGCATAGGGTTAGGAACATAGGGAACTGGCTGGGATCACCTAGCTCAGCATTTTCTGCACTGAATTGCAGCAGCTCTTCAGGACTTTAGGCAGGCATCACTCCCAACCCTACCTGGAGATACCAGGGATTGAACCTGGGACTTGCTGCATGCAAGACAGATGCTCTGCCACTGAGCTATGGCCCCCCCCCTCCACATTTACTAGTTAGAAGGTTTAAACTTGGCTTGGACTGGATATGTCCACCCTACATGCTCATGAGCCAGTGTGATGTGAAACCCTCCATTTGACCATGAAGTTCCCTGGGTCACCTTGGGCCAGTCGCTGCCTCTCAGCATAACCTACCTCACAGGGTTGTTGTGGGGATTAAATGAGGAAGAGAACCATGTATGGCAACTTGAGCTCCTTGAATAAAAAGGTGGAATGTATATGCAATAAGAAAATGAATGAGTTAAGGAGGGGAAAGTAAATTTGTCACCTCCTGTGGCATGAATGGAAGAACTTGTGGCCTCCCAACTGTTTGACTCTAGTCCTTTTGATTGTAAACGTTCATTTTAGTACGGGCAGGAATTGGTGGCGGCCATGTGTCCTAGTTTATTGGTGACAATCCTCTGTTTGAAGGGCTGGCCAGGCCCAAGCCTGGTTACAAGATAAAGGATCCTAAGCAGGGAAAGCAGGAGGTGCCTTGAAGTTTCCCATCAGCAGTTAGCAGCTGGACAGTGAACTATGCAGGCTGTCCAGTTTCCCCTTGCTGTGGTAAGTCATGCAATGTGCTTAAATTATAGCAATTATTTCTAAATTTGCATCTATCGCTGTAAATTAGCATATCCAAGTTTTCAGCAAATCTGTATTCCCCTTAGTGGAGACTCCTAGTGGAGTTTCAGATTTTGTCAAAATGAAGCAGACAAACCAAATTTACCAAAAATAAATGGCTTAACCCTGTCTCACCTCCTGGGCAGGAAATAGATAAGTGGAACATGAAAGTACCAGGCCCAAGTGACCTGAAATCTTTTTTTGGTAGAGTGCAGCACAAGATTTTCTAGGCTAGGTCAGAATGCCTCTATAGACCAGGTAGGTTGGTCTGACGCAGTCAAAATAAATTATTATTTTTTTAAAAGTCCAGTAGCACCTTAGAGACCAACTAAGTTTGTTCTGGGTATAAGCTTTCGTGTGCATGCACACTTCTTAAGATACTACACTGAAACAGAAGTCACTAGACCCTTATATATAGTGGGGGGTGGGTAGGATGGGGTTTTTCTCTGAAGGGTAGTAGGAGATGGGTGATTGACTCAATGGGTATGGTAAACCTGTTGTCTCATTGTCTCATTACATATGCTAAAGCTATTTTTGGTCATCTGCAGACTATCCCTTGTTTTTTCCTGTAGGACTAATTGCAGTCATTAACAGTCGTCAACAGGTTTACCATACCAACATTTGCTCTTGCTTTTCAACAGTTACATTCTGTTCAATCAACTCTTTGAAATAAAGAGTAGTGTGCTAAACTATGCGGTTCTGCAACCCCATTCATATTGCTTCCCTAGAACATCACAAGACATGTTTCTCTTTCTTCGGTGTTTTGGAGCACATGTGAAAAACCTCCTATGTCTGATAATTTGACCTTCTTGTTTTAACCACCCAAGCAAGAAGGAAATATTAATTAGGGAATTGTTTTTCTCAACTACAGAACAAGTTGGCTTGCTTAACTAAATAATGACTGGATTCATAGCATGTCATATGTAGGAGACTGCAGTGCTGGCAACTGTAGCTGCCCACTGATTCATTCCCATCTGTTCTTGCCTTGCAAAACAGTAGGTGAAACGGAGAAGGAAGCAGAATGCAATACCTCTGCATAATATGGGATTGGCAGGTTCCTAGTGGTATAGACGAATTTTGGTGGGAGTACAGGAAAACATTGGACATGGGTGGCGCTGTGGGTTAAACCACAGAGCCTAGGGCTTGCTGATCAGAAGGTTGGCGGTTTGAATCCCCACGATGGGGTGAGCTCCCATTGTTCGGTCCCTGCTCCTGCCAACCTAGCAGTTCGAAAGCATATCATAGTGCATAGATAAATAGGTACTGCTCTGGCGGGAAGGTAAATGGCGTTTCTGTGTGCTGCTCTGGTTTCGCCAGAAGGGGCTTAGTCATATTGGCCACATGACCCAGAAAAACTGTCTGTGGACAAACGTTGGCTCCCTTGGCCAGCAAAGCGAGATGAACGCCACAACCCCAGAGTCGTTCATGACTGGACTTAACAGTCAGGGGTCCTTTACCTTTACCTTTTTACAAGAAAACATAGACTTAAACTAGCTTTTAATAGAGTCCAGACTTGAAGTAGCTGTTAGAGATACAATATTTTCTCAAATACCAGTAGTACTATAGCAGTAAACTTTGAAGAGTAGCATGACAGCCCTTAGGAATATATGAAGCTGTCTTATACAATGTCAAGGGGTTTCAGGCAGAAGAAATGAAAGAGAGAGAAGCTTGGATACAGCAAGAAGGGAAAAACACTGAAAGGAGAAAAAAGGTGTCTGTTTCAAATGGTGGAAAAAGTTTGTGTAAACTAGTTGGAGAGTCACTGAGAGGGGAAAAATGATTTTAAACAATGGTAGACATTTGAGTAGAGGAAGTGGAGGTGACACAGGGGAAGTGGCAGTTTTTAACAAGTTTGAGTATGGCAAGAAGGGAGTTTAGAAAAGTATGGTGTTAGCTTTTTGGTGCTGGCTTTGTGTTGCATCCATTTCTGTTATTGATCCTTGGACTCAGCTGCACTTGCAAATTATATTGTTATAAACATCCAACACCAGATGGCGCTGTCGAACTGTCATCTGTCACCACTGAGGTTTTCCAATAAGAGCTTTATAATGCATTTTTCAGTAACTTATTTTTTTATGTGTATAGATCCAGCCCTTGTTTGTTTTCATATAAAACAACCCATCAGTATTCCTCCATCTTTGCTTTTCTCAAATGTTCTTTCCTCAAGCAATGGGCTAAGGAAGGAGAACTGGAAGTGAGAGCAATGGCTGAGTCCATCACTTCCTTCAACAATATTAAATTACTAAACAATAATTAAAACTGATCCATAGCTGTGCCGCTTTATTCCCAGGTAAATACATTTTCTCTCTCTGTGTGTGGTGATAAATATTATTCAGGAGGACCTGAAATTCTCCAGCAGTTTGGAGGGAATCCCCCACCCCCCACTACTGACATTTTTGACATTTTTATCTGGAAAATATTTTCTTAGACTCAGTGGCGTAGCATGGATTGTCAGCACCCGGGGCAAGGCAAGTAATTTGCGCCCCCTAACCTGTGGATTTTAGCACTGATTTTAGCACTGTGAGTGCGAGCGCCCCCCCCCCAGATGTTGCGCCCGGTGCACCCGGCCCCCCCTGCACCCCCCACGCTACGCCACTGCTTAGACTTTTTTGAGCAAGCCAGCCCTAAGGAAAGTGTTGCATGTGGGAACCCCATGCAAAAGGTAGAAACCTGTCCCTGGATGGCTTTGCCTCCACTGTTGGAGATCCCCTGAAAAAATGCAGTCCATCACTGGTCCCTGGATTAGAACTCTATACTTCCCATGAGAATGATGTGGATTTCTCTGTTTTTTAACACAAAGCTGAAATAACAAGTTTAACTGTGCTGCCAGGACCGGCCCACTCACCCATGAGGCAAGATGAAGCGACCGCCTCAGGCAGCAAGGCCCACCAGGGCAGCAGATCCTGATATTTATCTTCCTTCCATTCCTTGTTCCTGATGTAGATCTTCCCTGACTCCTTCTTTGCTGATGGGGGCGGGGTGTGTGTGCCATTTTGAAGTCTGCCTCAGGTGCCAAAATGTATTGGGCCAGTCCTGTGTGCTGCTATTCTTAGACATACAACAGACAAGTTAATTTGTGGCTAACACACTCTACCAGCCCTTATTTCAAGTGACTAAATCTTCAAAGTCTTGGTTTTAAATACATGAGAAGTTTTGGCTAAACTGTGGAGAATGGAGATGTGCTTCTAATAGCCTGTAGCTGCAGCAAACTGAAAAACAAAACATATATTGTTGTGCTAAGCAATTTTAAAATGAACAGTGCCGAAAAAGGGAGCAAATTTTAAAACAAAATATCAAAGCATAAAGATATAAGCTGAAAACCAGGTGGTTGTTCTTCTAAGAAAAATCTTCTGAATATGTGTACTATTGCCCTCTGCTGGACAACTTGGAACTATGAGCAATATTGTGCTTGATAAGGTGCTTTTTCTGTTCAGAAAACACTTTTATGATTTATGAAATAATAAGGGAGGGAAGTCTAAATGGCAAGGACAGATGGAGCAATGGGCTTGGGATCACTCAATAATTGTCCCCAATTGACAGGTTTGCATTTACAATAAAACAAAACCTTATAAAACCAGGATAATGCAGCTCCCATGTAATTTGTCAATTAAAACAAAAAAATAATGTATCAGGGCGCTGGCAGCAAGGCATGGTGGTTCTACATTCTTCATTTGGTCCATACAGATCTTTAGAAGAGGATCTGCAGGAAACATTTCTTGTGGTTCATGTGGAAAGATACAAAGGGTCATCAGGACAAAAGGAAACTTAGTGGTGATGCCCTTTAAACACTCTGAAGCTTTTTCTGTTCATCCAGGCATAAAGGCAGCTTGAGGTCCTGAAGATTTGGCGTTCGGATGAATTGAAACCTACTGTGAAATTGCAGAGAAGCATGACAGATGCTGTGGCCATTTCCAACCGCACCTAGATTGCTTTCCCTATTGCATCAGGCTATGCAAAGCCGGTCTAGCGGCTGTGGCATGTACTACTAATGCCATTTGGTGTGCACTAGAACCTAGAGCAGAGATGGCCAGTGTTTGGGGGCCTGTGAGCAGCTTTGCAAACTGAATAACTTGTCACAGGTACCACACACACTGCAACCTGCAGCTTTTTCTGTTCAGGAATGCTACTTTGATGCCTCATTTCGGCAGGGCATGGGACCCTGTGGGTGCCAGAGAAGACATCTGTGGGCACATGGGTGCTCCTGACTGCTGCACTGATGAGCCCTGGACTAGAGGCTACCTGTTTCAGATTGCACAGCATGGATCAGATCATTTTGGCCTTCTCTCTCCCAGGTTCCATGAAGCATAGCTTCAACTCTTAGGTTGCAGAGGGGCAAAGGAGGTCTTGATACTCACAGGATCGATGAACAGCTCTTCTCTGTATGTTGCATTATGCTTGTATGGCAGTCTGCATTGTGCATCATCACTGGCATATGCCAAGGTCCAGAGGCCTCTCTCATTATCAGACTCTGGGATAGCAAATCAGATGGCCAGCAGGTGTCTGGAAAATGAATGTGAACTGACAAGGCTCACCTTTCCCTTTTGTCTACTGAGGTTATACTGTCAAGAGTCCCTTTGCAGCTGCTCTGGACTCTGGATGGATCAGAGGTGTATGGAAGGTGTGTTTGGTCAAACTGTTCATCCTATCCAAGCACATTATCTGTATGTAATGGACCTACTATGAACAGAGAACAATATTTCACAGCCTAAAAGGGCCATAAACATGACACTAACAATGCAGCTATACATCACTGATTGGCAGTACCAGGAGGTTTGCTGTCACTGGTGGTGGAGGAGAAATTCATGGTTGCAAAGGCAAAGGTGTAAATATGAAGAGCTGCTTATTGAAAGCCGGCAGTAATCTCCTAATATGTTTCAATAAGTGGATTAGAATTTGGAAATTTTAGATAAAGCTGTCGGGTTGCAGACTTGCGCTGTAATAAATCCTGAGCTCCATTCCATTGTCTTAATAGGGAGAAAAGCTAGCTAGCCTTTCTGTTTCTTAATAATACCTCGTGTAGAAGAATTTCTGAGTTCTTACCATATGAATATGAAGCGGATGTGAAACTCAGTTTGTGGGTGCTACTTTTAAAGGCTGTGATACACAGCAAACATTGCAAACACTATGTTTTAATAATGTAGGGCAGCTGTTATATAAGGCTGACATCTTAGGCATGGCTACAGTCCCACTGTATTTTTCCAAGTAACTAGAATTTGGCTATAAGCCTAAGAACCACACAGAACATTCTTCTGAGACATACAAGGCCCCCATTCTACTTTTTTCTAGGCTTCTGATCAGGTTATTGCCCCACTCTTCACAAACCTTGCGGAGCAAACTCACTTGATCCCTTGGACATCGTCTTGCTTCAGGCACTGCCACGTCCAACTCTGAGGCACGTCAGCTTTTCCTTCTCTCTGTTCTACTCTGACATGGACGAGAGGAGTGATTACCGAGCAGTTGGTTCATTTGTCTGTAGTTCCTTAGTAGAGCTCATGCTTTGCATGTAAAAGGTCCCAAGTTAGGGTGGTCACATGTCCTACCTTACAAAATACAGTCCTCAGTTTGAAGGGCTGTCGAGATCAAGCCCAGTTTTAAATAAGGGACCATAAGAAAGGAAAGCAGCACAAGTGCTCCAGAATAATCAGTGCTTGGGCAGCAGACTGAGTCGATGCTCGGGTCATCTGGCCTTGCCTCCTATGGTGAGATGTATTGCATTTCTGTGTGTAAATTATACCAGCATGTGCAACTGTTCTGCAAATATGTCACCTTTTGTCCTCTTTTTCTGGTGATGCATGTGTGGCTGCTCTATCTTTCTTGTTCAATCCCTGCCACCTCCATTTTAAAATGAGTCCTATCATTGAAAGCCCTGTGCAAGAACTTCTGTTTGCATGAAGGTATTTGCCCCTCTTCCTCTGTGTGCTCCCAAAATTGACTTTTTTTTTGCAGGGTGTGTGTGTGTGTCTGGAGAATCTGCAAATTGGTGTATGGGCAAGAAGAGAGAGTATCATTTCATCTGGCGAGCCAAAATGCTTGTCCTGACAGAACAATCACCTTAGAGCAATGCTGAATTCTTCTCAATGAGTGGACATCCTTATACATATGGACCTAATACACAGGCTCAATAATAAGAATGTCAAAAGCACACATCACTTTGTCTCTTTGCTATATACAGGCAACAACCTATTTGTGTGTGATTGCACACATGCACATGGTGCTGAACCCAGAAGTGACCCTAAAATGTCACTAAAAGGGCAGAATGGTAGCGGAATGGAACGCTTTACGAGGTCACTGCTGACATGCACAGGGTCCAGAATGTAACCCCCGTGCAAAATGAGGATTGCCTGTAAAAACAATGACTCTTGACAGCGTGGTTGCAGTGGATTATAACAAGTATCTCCTAAAATGGTTTTTTTGACACTTGCTCCAAACCACGTCTTCATACTGTGAAACTTCCCTCTGGCCTCTTTAGTTTTATTATAAGGCTGAGGAAATGAACACACTAGTCTTTACTGTATCCTGACTGGATATGCATGTTCAAGACTTGCACTTTCTTCATTTTCTTGAACTTCTAAGGAGCACCTTCCGTTCAGCTCAAAACTTAGTTTTAACCATCTCATTATAGGAGGAGAGGAAGAAACACACACCTTAATTTTAAATTGTAGTTAGGATACCATCAACCACATGTCTCTGGTGTAAACATCTTGCTGCATATTTCAAATTTATACAACTGATGCCAAGAAGAGAATGCCCAAAATAATGCCATTTTGAAGCATAAAGCTTGATGGCGGCAGGACAGCAGAGGGAGAGGACTTATCCAAACTTCCTTTTGTGCTGCATTTCTAGGCACAGATCCATGTTTTAAAACTTCATGTCCAAGTGATGTATATATATCTATCCCCAGCACTTTCTCCATGGAAATCTCCTCTTTACCGCTAAATTGGATCAAATGGCGATCCACAGAAAACTCGGAATTGCTGTTTGTTCCAATTCATCATTAAAGAGTCACTTTCCCTCTGGAAAGCAAAGGGGCAAAAACAGTACACTCAGACATACAGGTCTGAAGCACAGAACTGTGCCTCGAAAGCGCAGGACAAAAGGTAAGTGTGGATGAGCCAGAGAGAGAGGAAATAGTTGGCCTAGTGCAGTACAGCAGGCCAGTGGCCAGGACAGGAAAAAGATGGGTGGCCAGTTCTCCACAAAACCATTGGCACAAGCTGGCTAAAGCCCACATGAAACAGCTGCTGCATGCATTGGCTGTGCTAATCTTGTTTCATGCAGGTGTTGCCATTGGCAGAATTACATTTTTTGTCCTGCCTCTACAAGCAATCCTCTGTGGTTTAGCAGTGGTGATCTTAAACATGCTGCACATAAGGAGGGAGCTAACAGATAAAGCTATTCCAGAAGGCCACCACATGGCCGTATGATTGTGAGAAGTAACCTCCAGATTCCTATAGGTTTTCATTTAGACTCATGAACAACCATGCCTCTATTAGCACTGCAAGCAATTTGCAAAAGTTCATGCAGTCTCGCCTGACACTGTTTTGCCTAAGATAGTGATGGGGAACCCGTTGTTCTCCAGTCCTAGCCTGCATAGCCAAATGCTCAGGGCGTATGGGAATTGTAGTGCAGCTACATCTATAGGGGCAAAGGTTCTCCGCCCATTTCTGCCATCATGAAATACGCAGAAACAAAACTTTGTTGTTCTGCAAATGTAAGTCTGAAACCGACTGAAATTCAATACAGAAATGAAAAATCCAGATCCTGGGTGGTTGTTTCTAAGCACTCATAATATGTCTTGATTACTATGTTGTGTGTATATAAGACACCATAGAATAACAATTTGATTTTTAGAATCAAGTTGTACTGGAAAAGGTTGATGCCAGTACCTAATGTTCTGTCTGCAGAACAAAAATAATGTAATGCATCAGAATATGTAAAAACACACGCAGGCTAGTCTGCCCCCACCACTCTCCCTTCTTGAGAAAGTTTTGCTGTAATGGTAATTTATGATTGCATGAGATACTTGGTTTTAAATGCCACTCTTAAATGCAAATAGTGCACTAGATCACGTATGGCCATCGCCAGGATCTCCAGGTTTCATGGTTGAAGCGTTTTACCTGGTTCCAGATTTTTGCCAGGTTTTTTTTTTGGGGGGGGGGGGGGTTGAGATCTCACACTTCTGGATCCAACAGATTGCAGACCAAGAATTGGCTGTGGTCTTCTCTGCCACAATCTGCAATGATTATTTTCTCTTGTGATTTAATTATTTATTCCCACGTTAATGTTCCCATAGCAATGTTAGCTCTGCCACAATGCACATATGTAGCATTATCAAGAACTGCTAATTTATGCTTGTCTACATGCTGGGACTCTGAGAGGCACTGTGGGTTTTTTTAATAAAAAAAAGCCCACTCGCTTTTTTATGTGGGATACTTTTTGAGCATCGAATATGCTTATCACCAAGCCCTTTCAAGGCCTGCACTGAAGGGAATGGTGAGCAGCAGGAGGCACAAGGTGGGGCATGAGGAGCAGAAGCTGCTTGTTCTGTCCCTTGGATTTGAAACAGCAGGCACCTCTGGGCTGTCACTATTTTCTGGAAGAATTTGACAGAGGCGGATTTAAGGCAGCAAGACCGGCTCCCCTGCACAGGGCGCTGAGCCAAGGGGGTGCCTTCCTGCCTCCTTCCCAAAGCCTAGTTAGTGCCTTTGTAGCTTTGGGAAGGAGACAGGAGGGCTCTAGGACCCTGCCAGAGCCCTCGCACCACTTTCCCAAAGCCTGGCGCCTCTCTTACCCAGTTTTAGAAGGTGGTGTGAGGGCTGAAGTGTGTATCAAATTTTGGCCTCACATATGGTGCCATATTACCAAGGTCCACCCCTAGAATGGTCATGTGCTCAAAAATTCAGGTTGCACGGTTATAGCTTATCGGGTGGTCCTGCAAAACAAACCCCTTTCCTTAAATGAGCAGACTTTTTGTAATAAGGAAAGTGATGGGGAAATACACAGGAAAGTGTGTGATACTACTTACTGAGACACATTATTTAACCTCCCTGCAAACAAACCAGAAGGAATGCTCCATAAATGGTCAACGTGGTCTAACTTCCTTGCAAACAAATGGGGATGAATGCTCAAGAAACAGGTCATCTGGAAGTGCCCAGTATTGCTTCAAAACACCCAAAGTCCTGCCAGTCCTGAATCTTTGCAATCTTGTCTACAGTGGCCCTGTGTTTGCATGCAAAGGTTTATTATTATTATTATATTTATGGTCCCCATTTCCTCCAAGAAGTTCAAAGTGGCACACATGTTTACCCTGCCTTCCTATTTTGTCCTTAAAACATGTCTGGAATTTCTGCATAATGTTCATTGCTGTAGAAAGACATGATCAAGATGTAGAAATGGCGTTTCTATGGCATGATGGGAAGATTGCGTGCTCTTGATCTCTACAGTATGCATTTTGCCTTTAAAGGATATCTATAGTACAAACTCATTCTTTAACATACTGCTTTTTCCTACTTCCCTTGACTGTTGGAGAGATGTGATGAAATAGTAAAGGTAAAGGTATGACTCTGGGGTTGCACGCTCATCTCGCGCTGTAGACCAAGGGAGCTGGTGTTTGTCCGCAGACAGCTTCCGGGTTCTGGGTCATGTGGCCAGCATGACTAAGCCGCTTCTGGTGAACCAGAGCAGTGCACATAAATGCACAGACATGGGTAGCACTGTGGTCTAAACCACAGAGCCTAGGGCTTGATGATCAGAAGGTTGGCAGTTTGAATCCCCACGACGGGGTGAGCTCCCGTTGTTTGGTCCCTGCTCCTGCCAACCTAGCAGTTTGAAAGCACATCAAGTGCAAGTAGATAAATAGGTACCACTCCAGCAGAAAGGTAAACGTGATGAAATAGAGAGCCTAAATAACTTGTCCTCAAAGCTTTACAGAGTTCACCAGTGTTGTCACTAGTAATTAGGTGAGGACAGCTGTTTCTGGACAGCTACATTGGAAGGAAACTCAACGTGTTTCTAGTGATAGTTTAGTTCACTAGTGACGACGTACTATCACTGTCACCTAGGAAATGAAACATGTTGCTATGGGAACCTCAAGGCTGCATTATTACACATTCTCAAAATGTTGACACTTAGAAAAAACGACCTGTGTGTGTAATATAAACATTCCCAATATTTGTCTTTATCAGTGTTGCAAAATAAGAAGATTTCTTTTATTTGTTTATGTTTCACACAGTATGGTTGGAGAAGCTGGAATTTGCAGGTGAAAATGCCTAAAGGCCTCCCATATGTGTTCAAATGCTTCAAAATCTTTGGAAGGTTGTGGTGGTGAAATGTATGGCATTGTAAATAAGTTCTCATCTTGAGGCAAAGTTCTTAACCTGAAGCACTATTTCTGGGTTAGCGGAGTTTGTAACCTGAAGCATATGTAACCCGAGGTACCACTGTATTGTCTAAACAGTCACTTACTCAGTTTTCATATATGGTTAACTTTCACCAATGGTCGAGTCCAAAATGCATTTACTTGAAGTGAACCTCACTGATTTTTAATGGAAACTACTGTTGCCAAGTATGTTTGCATGGAACTGCAGCCTAAAGTATTGCAAATGTCCGGGTTGGTTGTCTTGTCTTAACATGAGTCAAAATAACAGATTTGAGGACCATCTGGGAAACTAGACAACTGTGCTTCAGGCAGCATTTCACCTTGTTTTCAGCAAATGCTGAAGTTTGCCTCTAGCATTATTCTTTTGGACAGCTTGGAAGAGACAACTGCTTTGTGGGTGTGGGAAGCTCAGTGCAACAGTTCTTCGCACCACTGTTCTAGGCTGTTCACTCATTTAGAACAAGCTGCTGAGCTTCTGCAAAACGTTAGGGATGGTATAGGCCCTGTTAAGGACATAAGAAGATAAAAGGAGCCCTGCTGGATCAGGCCAGTGCCCATCTAGTCCATCATCCTGTTCTCACAGTGGTCAACCAGATAACTATGGGAAGACTGCAAGGAGAACCCAAGGGGCACAAGCTGTCCCAAACATTTGTGATTCCCAGAAACTATTATACAGAGACATACTGCATTTGATGGTGGACATTCACATCCGTTGGCAAATCTGTGACTGGAATATGCAACTTCAGGTGAAGAAGTGGGGGGGGGGGTCAAAGATTTGAATGCCCCTTCATACTGAAAAAAATATATTATTGCATAGAATATTAGTATATATGGGAGAAAGGCTGTTTTCTATATGCACATCTTGTTTTTTGTTTATTTGGAACAGCATTGAAGAATATGAGCCCCACCTCCAGTGTGAAGTGATATACAAGTTTTCCACTTTATGTACCGTTTCGTTAGAACTCTGCAGAAGATTCCATCAGAATACACTATTTCTTATTCTGTTCAGTTCTTTACTCAGCTTTGCTTAGCCCATGGAGGGACCTTTCTTTGGGGGGGGGGGGAGGTTTGCTGCCTACGGATGGGCTTTTTGCAAATGGGGTGTGGGGAGGAAAGAGAAGAAGCACCAGAGTTTATGTGCCTCCTGTCCACTTTGCTGCCCTAGTGAAATAGGCAACAGGCTGTTGACCTGGCCATAGAGGAGCATTTGGAAAGTGTGGGGTGGTGGTGGTGGTGGAAGAAGACGTGTCAGGATTAGCTAATTTGTTGCTGTATTTGTTTTGCTGCCTACCAGTCATGTCAAACAACTACTTAAGAAGCTTTTGCATGTGTGAGAGTGGGTTTGGGGGGAAGCGCAGCTGTTTGCTTTGCTGCCTTCCAGGCATGTGGAGCAGTTGGCAGGCAGCTACTTGAGGTACTTTGCGAATATGTATGCACATTGGCCTGCTTTTTAGAAATGTGGGAATTGGAGGAAGAAGCAGATACTCTAGTTGGGCCTCATATTGGGGCAGGGACAAGACAACAATCCTTTCTTGTTCCTGCTGCCTGCTCCACAGCAGGAATTTCTCCAAAGTTGTTGTTTTGTTTTGTTTGTGTGGGGCAGCCCAGTTCAGAGGCATCATTACAATCATTATCTTTTTCCTGCTGCCTTCCCCACATCAGGCTTGAGGGTTTTCTCCCAAGTTGTTGGGGTATTGGGGAGCAGATTGCAGAAGCATAATCCTCATCATTACTACATCATTACTATTACCAATGATAATATGGAGGGGAAATCATCATTATTTTTACAATTTTATATTCCTGTCTCTTTTCATTTTCTGTTCTTTTGGAGGTGGTGGCCATTTTGTGTTAGGGCACTACAGTATTTCTTTAAATAGTATGAAAAGTGGTGTATTAAGAAGGGTGTGAGCTGAAGCCTGCAGCCCTGTTTTATTGCCTAAGTGTTTCCGTGGTTTCTTATTTTCTTCTTCTTTAAAATATCCATCACAAATATTGTTGGCCTCTTTCAATACAGCTCTTGTATAAAGCTTGACTATAACTAATCTTCTGTATTAGCACTGTCTGAATCCCAGTTCTGAGAATTTTCTCCCTCTCTGTGTAGGATTCTAAATATCATGGAATGTGACTCTAAGCAAGAAAGCCTGTATGCACACAGAAGGAAAATGCACAGGTGTGTGGACACAAATGATAATTCCATACCATTGGGCAGTTCTAAGTCTTCTTTTAAAAGAGCCCTGCCCCACAAACCATATTCTAAACATGCTTTTTGCACAACAATTTACAGAACAATCTTAACCATATCTACTCAGAAGTGAATTCTGTTACATTCAGTGAGGCTTACTCCCAAATCAGTGAGATTAGGATTGCAGCCTAAATATCTGAGAATCAGAGGAGTTTCCACTGTGCAGATTTCTTCCATTCATTCTGTGTGCTTTGTTCACAGACTTGCTCTCATGCAAATCATTTTTATTTTTTTGTCTGAAGCAAGCCAGGAAGCAGCTTTTAGTTGTTGAATGGGTTTGCCAGTGTGCCTTATTTTGTTTTCGTGTGTTGACTCATTGTTTTTAATTTTGATTATGGGTTGGGGCCTCCAAAGCTTCTCTGGATCTCTGAGAGGCCCTGGAGCATGTGCAGAATGTATGTGAGCATGTGCAGAAACTAGCCTGCTGTACAATGAAAACATTTGCATGTCATAGAATCACAGAATTGTAGAGTTGGATGGGAGCCAGTGGGTCATCTAGTCCAGCCCCCTGCAATGCAGGAATAACAGCTAAATATTCATTTGTGGTGATGCACACTTTGGTTTCTGGCCCCAACTGCTAGAACCATGTGGCTCCCAGAAGCTTGCCTAGATGGGAATGGAGCACTCAGCCTGACAGTGGATCCACACCCCTGTCATAGGGTGTATGAAAGGAGATCACACAGCCCCCAAAATAGACCCATCAGCTTTTGAGACTCTTGAACTAACTTGTGAGAGGAATTCCATTTTCAGGGGCAAAGGAATTCCCCTTGAAATAGCTTCAGTAGGTAAGCTAGCATTGCAAGCCTAGTCTGATCAGACTCCCCTCATTTCTGTAGGAACTCATGAACTTTGAGGAGTTAAACATTTGCTGTAAGAGGGTGCTGCACAACCTTTTTCAACAAATCCCTTTTTTAATAGCAGTTTCCTCTTAGTTCGATCCTTCCTACAGTCACAGTGATCTCTCTTTCAAATAGTCACCTGCAAATGGATTCTACTGCAACGTTAGTGGGCTGTGCTGTTTCTGCAGACTGACTACTGTGAAGGCCAATGAGAAATGAGAGAACAGGGACACTAAGAAAGAAAGAAAAGCCCAACAAACAACAACCAGCACAGGTTGCTGAGCAACAGTATGACATCAGCATGCTTGGTCTATTTTTGTAGCACAAAGGTTGAAGAAGACTGCAAAAATCATTTCTTTCTTAGATTGCTGAGTGAAACCAAGAGAATGACCATCTTCTGAAGGAGAGACACTTACAAGGATGACATCCCAGAATAAATCCTGACTTGCCCAGTCCTGCACATTTTCTTCAAAAGTTTTGTTCTTAATCTTGAAAGAAAAATGCAAGACTGAGTTTCTCTCAAGTGTGTGCGTGTGTTTCTCTCGTGTGTCTCTGTGTGTGCCTGTTTTATCTGGTGGAGGTAATTCCAGACATATTGAAATCTCAAGTTGCTGGTCAAATGCCCCTGAAAATTTAGCCCCTCTTTTCTTGTGTTCGTCCGTTTCTCTTGGCTTCTCACTCCATATAGCATCACATAATGAAATTAAGTTTAGAAAAGAGAGCCAATAGGTTTCCTAAAAGAACTCTCCCTGCTCATTTCCCCCCCATCTTTACCTCTAGTCTATTGGAAAAGTCATGAAATTTCTGGCTGGTTCAGCCACTCCTTACAAGTCAGTCGGGCATCATTTAAAGCAGGGATGGGAACTCGTGGCCCTCTCTGGACATTGTTGGACTCCATCTCCCATCAGTCCTGATAAATGGGCCAAGTGCAAACCCAAAGTTTATAAACAACAAAAAGAAAATGTTCCCCAGCTCCCTTTGTGATAACATATATATTTGTCACATTGTGTATTGGATACCTACTCTTAAAAGCATTTTGGGGGTTGGGGGAAGCCAGGCATTCCCGAGCCTTGCTTCAGAAATGGCACTTTTTATCAAAAAGAGTGCAGCAAAGGTGCCTGACGGATGTCAATAGGCAGAGAGTAATTTTGCCATGCTTTCTAATTGGTGCCAGAATACCTTTCATTTCTGCACTATGCAAGGAACTGTTGCAATATGTGATCAGCGGTCTACTTCCTATGTTCTTAAATCTATACTGTTCTCATATTTGATGTCCTTTGTTTATATTTGGGTAAATATCTTACATTGCCTCTCCTGTCAGGCATTGCCTCACTCCTCCTACTTAGAGGATGCAAGCTTAAATAAGCTGCTTTTGCAGTGGATCCACTCATCCAGCTTTATGGAAGTTACTCCTTTTGATTTAAATCTGAATTTATAAAGGTGTTCGCCTTGTCCACCTCATTAATCTCTTCTGCTATTTTTTTTCTTTTTTTTGGGGGGGGGGAGGTTAGAATATGAGGAAGGCACTGTGCCAGCTATTTCGCATAGCAACACTCCCCTTTCCCCTCTTTTATGCATAGCATCAACATGTTTGGTCTGGTTTGTGGGTATGAAGTGTGTTCGCACTTATTCAGCGCTGTAAAAAAATTAAAATTCCCGAAGCCACAATTTTGAGAAAGGAAGCGTGTATAAATGAGGATTTTGCACAGATTAGTTCCAGGATCACAAGACACAAGTTGCAATGAAACAAATGCCGCAAGAGGCTGACTGGTCTAGAATACTCGAAAAAGAGGTAGCTTGGCTGTTTGGGTGCTCAAGCATCTTTAATCTACCTGTAAGCATTTACTGCCACCTTGCGGTAGACAGAGCAACAGATGCTCAGTTTTGCTAATCTGAATGTTTTATCCATAGCAAAAATGGAGCAAATAGTCTGCTGTTCATGTATTAACTATTGATGGGCAACTTCAAGGCCAGTACTCTCTCCTCTTATGATTATTTAAATTGGACTTGGACCAAGCAGCCCTTCAAATAGAAGATGTTGGCATTTGAGTTGAATGCCAGTAGAAGCGGAACTGAAACAGAAGAGCTGTTAGAGGAGCACACATTCCCTGGGTACCATCACCCTGAGACTCTGTGTTTAAGAAAACAAAGTGAATATTTATCATTGGAAATGCATGTTGATTTTGATTTACTCTACTTTTTTTTTTTAGGGGGAGCCTAGCATCAGTCAGTTACATGGGTGACCATGCAGAGGTTCTTGTATGCAGTTAAATGCATATACTACTGCCATTGTGTGCAGTGATCTATGGACTAGAGTGCTAATCCTCATTCTGGCATGAGAGAAGGAATGGAAAATAATTCCCTGACCACCGCCTACACAGCCTTATACAAAGGGAATATAATAAGAACAAAATCAGGGCTGTAACCAGCATTTCTCACCAGGTGGGGGCTGACACATTTTCACATGGGAAACCAGCAAATCATCCTCCCACCTCCACAGCATTAATTACCATTAAAAGAAATAATACATATTGCCATATAAAGAGTAGGCCATTTAGGCCAGAGTCTAACATTTCATAAGCCTGCTAAAGTGAAATGCTGTCACTTTAATGTAGGGCACAGAGCCAAGGAGAGAGTCAGATTTCTTAATAATAGTGTTGAGAAATGTGGTGTCTGATTGATGGTTATGAAAATTCATTCTGTGTCAGTAAAGCAAATCATTGCCACCTTCTTCTTGAACTTGGCAACTGCAGTGTCATGTCAGGCATTTAATAAACCTGAGGCTTCCAGGAAAATTGGAAAGGTGTGTGTGGGTGAATTGTGCAGTATGAATTGTGCAGTAAGTGTAGAGTTGCCATATTTTGAAGAGCAAAAAAGAGAATGCAATAATGACTCTTATTTCAAATACCCCTACTCTATGTAGGCTATAGAACTTGTGATATATTGTTTGGGGGGGGGTGGAGGGAGGAGGAGAAAAGAAGAGGAAAGGAAGTCTTCATCCACCAGTTATGTCTGTGTCTCATCCAAAAAGTACAGCCAGAGACATTTTGGCAAATTTAAAAAATCCTGGACAGAAATTTTACCCCTGAAAAAGAGGATGTGTCTAGGAAAAATAGGACACATGGCAGCCCTAAGTGCATTGCAAAGGCTGGTTTCGAAATGAGCCTCAGCCTTGTTCTCTGTGAGTGTGGTATACTGGTGTACTGGCTGCTGATCTGCCCATGCTGTTGATTGACAGGTGAGTTCCTTCCACACCCCACCTGGATCACACAGCTGGGCCTGAGGAAGAGCAGCCACTAGAAATTGACAAGTGAAACACATCTGGAAGTTAGCAGCCTGCTTATGGGTCCAGCTACTCAATATGCTACAAGTGTGCAGAAGAGGGTGACCGAGATGATCAGAGGTCTGGACACCAAGCCTTATGAGGAACAGTTGAAGGAGTTGGGTATGTTTAGCCTGGAAAAGAGGAGAGTGAAAGCAGATATGATAGCCATCTTCAAATATCTAAAGGGCTGACACACAGAAGATGGAATAAGCTTGTTTTCTCCTGCTCCAATGGGTAGGACCCGAACCAATGGCTTCAAGCTGCAAGAAAGGAGATTCTGACTAAACATACAGAAAAGCTTTCTGACAGTAAGAGTGTTCAACAGTGGAATGGACTCCCTTGGAACATGGTGGGCTCTCAGTTGAGATTCCTGCATTGAAGCAGGTTGGACTAGATGACCCTTGGGGAACCTTCCAACTTTACAATTCTAAGATTCTAAGTGGATAACATGACCCAAGTCCAGTTTAAAGATAAAGAACCATAAGAAAGGAGAGCAGTTGGGGGCTCCTGAAGACAATGACCAGGGCACCTATGTTTCTGCTCAGTCTGTTGTCCAGCTATTAACTAGGGAGAGGGTTGGGTTAGCTTCAGCCCTCCCTCTCCAGTCTCTTCTTATGGTTATTTTTAGATGTACTTGGGCCAGACAACCCTTCAGATAGAGGACCCTCACACAGTCCTTCGAACAGAAGAGCGCCTTCTGTAAAGATGGTCAGCCTACATTTAATGTCTTGTTCCTGGTTTGGTCCTGCATTTGTCTAGAGTAGCAGTGACATACTGGGACTGGAAGAGACATGATGGGGAGGCCTATATGGTAACTTCCAGAATTGTTCAACCATCAGCTATCCTTACATGCAGGTTTCAGGGCTGTGACAGGAGTTTACACTTGCTTGCCTTTTTTTTTTTTACAATGGCAATTCTTCAAGCTGTCCTTTTTGGTTCTAGCCTGAATCATTCTCCGGATGTTGTTCTGCATAGTGCTTGCAGATTTGAAATATTAATAATATTTGAATGCCTGGCCAAACCCATCTTTAAAAAAATAAAAACGGATGTGTTTATAAAATATTTAGTCACAGTGTTATGTTTAGGAGAACACATAGGCAAAGGCTCTGTTGAAATGTAAGCATAGCCTGAGTTATGAGCAACTTCAATAGCTACCACACTGCAGTCTCTAATGAGATGAGCAAGAATGCCATGACTGCTTAAGTTGTTTGGGGGGCATTGTGCACTCTTTGTTTCCTTCTCTTAATTTTAGTCTGTACATAAAAACAGGGAATGTGTTTCTTTATTTACAAGACAAAGACCCCCTTGTTCTTGACTCCCCCCCAAACTCACAGAACGATCCAGGACTTTATGAACAACAACAAAAATTACCACTCCTGCAGAATACTGAAGCAGTGTGTAAACTCTCTAAATAGGAGAGTAGAGCCAGTGTGGTGTAGTGGTTAAAGTGTTGAACTAGGACCTAGAAGACAAGGGTTCAAATTCCCACTCAGCCATGAAGCTCACTGGGTGACCCTGCGCCAGTCACCCTCTCTCAGCCTAACCTGCCTCGCAGGTTTGTGGCTGGGATAAAATGGGAAGGAGAACTAAGTACGCCATCTTGAGCTCCTTGGAGGAAAGTTGGGATATAATTAAGTATATTAAAACAATCTCCAATCAGTTTCTTCATGAAATGCGGAGTTAAGAATAGAACAATTGGTGATTTTAATGCTCTGTTTTTACACTTTGCCATTGAAAATGGTGGAATGAAGAAGATGGGAGGTATAGCCTACCAGTTATAGTCCTGTAATTCCAAAAAGAGAAATCTGCTACAGGTAAAATAATGGTATTTCTATGATCACCCAAAACAAAAGTGAGGATTTTGTTGTACTGAACATTTGCTTCATCTTAGACCCAGAACATGCTAATAATATAGATTCACTATAATGTAATGGCAAGCTTCCAGCAAATAGAAACATACTAGATATGTATTTTCAAAGGAATAAAATTTGGATGCCAAAACATGCTTTGTCTTTGATCTCCGTTGGGAGGAGTAGCTGGCTTAGGAACAGCGAAGGCCTCTGTGCTATACTATATAATCTTTGTTGATGCTAACAAATCCAACAGCAAAGATTCAGAATGTTAATACATAGCCCAGCACCTTGTTGTGAGAGCTGCCAAGAGAAGAAGAAAGAGTCCACTCAGCAAGCAGGCCTTAAAACTAACGTATCGCCTCTCAGCAATCCTGGGGCAACACCTTTCATCAGATGTCACTTCTGAAGGCGGAAAGAGTTTGTGCACCTTGCAGAGGCAAAAGGCTTTTTTTTTTAAAAAAAAAAGAACAGTAGGGTCCCTGTAGAATAACCAGCAATGTGTCATTAACAAGCAGTGCCTGTACGCTTGCGACACCTCTGGCAACTTGCTTCCTTACTCATAAACAGAGAGGTTTCCGCTTATGAAGAAGGCATGCTGTGTATGCTGTACTGCAAAACAATGAAAGTGAAGTAGGAACTTCTGGAACATTATCTTAGAAGGATCATGTTACTATATAGGCTGCCATTCTGCATATATAACAAGGAAGACTAGCACCTGTATTCTTGGATAAGTTTAATCAATGACAGTCCATTTCATCAGATGTATAAACATTACCTGATGGGGATAACTCTTCATGCATCTGATGGATTGGGCTGTAGCCCACAAACGTTTATGCTGAAATAAATTTGCTAGTATTTGAGGTGTCATAACACAGAGATATCTCTATGGAATTCTGCAGATAGATTCCTCCAGACAACCTGTTACGATCGGACCAGTGGCCCATTTTGTCCAGCATCCTGTTGTCATAGTGGCCAACCAGCTGCCTATGGGAAGCTACAAACAGGACCCAAGTACAACATAACTCCCTGCATTTGTGATGCCCGACAACTGGTATTTGGAAGCATCTCTGACTGTGGAGGCAGAGCATAGCCATCACACTTAGCAGCCACTGGCAACCTTATACGCTATGAATTTAGCTAATCCATTTTTGAATCCATCCAAGTTGGTGGCCATCGCTGCCTCCTGTGAGTTCCATCATTGAATTATGTGCTGCATGCAGAAGTATTTTCTTTTAACCATCTGTTAGCACTCACTTCGTTGGATGTCCATGAATTCTAGTGTTACAAGAGAAGCATAAAAAATTTCCTCCATGCCATGCAGGGTTTTATAAATTTTATCTTACTTACATTTCTAAAAAGTCTTCAGTGTTGTAACCTTTCCTCATGGGGAGATTCTCCAACCTGTGATCATTTTTTTATCATCCTGATTCATCTGCACAAAACTTATGCAGAGTTTAGGCTATGTCTCATCTTTAAGGAGCATTCATTCTGAATTTTTTGCAGGGGGGTTCTCTAGCTTGAGCACTCATCCTGAATTCGTTCTGATTTGCTTGCTTAGTAGTTACGTCTCTTCTTGTCAATCATCTGTCACTTTTCAGTGCATTCCCCATCATTTTCCTAGCTGCAAAAGTCTGTGTTTTTTTAATTAAAAAAGTGGATCTGTTGCGCTAGAAAAACAGAGTGCTTTGAACTGCCTACATTCCCAGTATTTGCTTGAATTGAATTGTTGCAAAATACTGGCAGTCTGGAGGCAACTTGCTTCAATCCCACTGAATAATAATAATAATAATCATAATCATAATAATAATAATTTATTATTTATGCCCCACCCATCTGGCTGAGTTTCCCCAGCCACTCTGGGTGGCTTTCAACTGAGTGTTAAAAACAATACAGCATTAAATATTAAAAACTTCCCTGAACAGGGCTACCTTCAGATGTCTTTTAAAGGTAAGATAACTGCTTATTTCCTTCACATCTGAAGGGAGGGCATTCCACAGGGTGGGCGCCACTATCGAGAGGGCCCTCTGTCTGGTTCCCTGTAACCTTGCAATGAGGGAACCACCAGAAGGCTCTCGGCGCTGGATCTCAGTGTCCGGGCTGAACGATGGGGGAGATGCTCCTTCAGGTATACAGGACCAAGAAGTCAACCAAGAGTGAAGGAGTATGCTGGATGGCAGTTCAACTGCTCAACCTCATGCTTTCTAGGCATGGGACAATGAGGAAGTCTGGATGAGCCCACAGCCTAGCATTTTCTTCATAAGCAGATGTCCATGGGAAGCCTACAAGCAGGACATGACCATATAAGAGGAGACTGTAGTCCAAGACTGCAATCCCAAGCACACATACTAGGGAGGATGTCCGATTGAATAGAGTGGGCCTTACTTCCAAGAAAACGTATGTTTAATTGCACTGTGAGTGTGCACTTAGTGCCCACTTTTATCGCTGAAATCTGGTCACCACTGCTTCATTTCTAACTATTCTTCATAGACTTTTTGCATCTTGTCCTAAATTGCCCACCAAGAACAGGCAGTCTGTTGCAACACATGGTCGATTGGAAGACACACATGTTTGTGTAGCCTAGTAGTGAAATAAGCTTTGAAGGAAAAGCAGCCTGGATTAGAGAAGTAGGGGACAGATTTGCTGTTATGCTGGCAATTTAATATTTGGCATAATTTATTGGAGGATGGATTAGAATCTTTTTAATATTTTCATAAATAACTTGCTAAGCCCAAGATTTGTTTGCTCCCAAGTCAACAGCCTAACCCAAAGTCTGGAATTTTAAGTCTGTTGTATAATAATTCTGTACAGAAATCAATGTAGCTTGTTGACTGAAGGTTTTTGATTTAGTTCTTTTTATCCAAGTAGGAACTTCAAAACAGAATTGGCCGGTAATGCATTATTTATGATGTGGTGCTGCAGTGGATAAGCTTTATATCCTCTCGTTTTGTTTCCCAAGTTTATGCAGTTATCTTTATGCTAGCATAGAATGATGTAATTTTAGAGTGGACCATGAGGTCATCTAGTTCATCCCTCTACTAAGTGTAGGGTGTATGGCAGGGATGGGGAACCTTTTGGGGCCAGCAGGCCAGATCTTTATACCCCCACCCCCAGGACTGCCACCCCCATAAGGCAAAGGGGCAGCCACTTCAGGCAGGATCCGCAGCAGTGGCAGACATTGGAATCTCAAATTTCAGCAATAGGAAAGATTTGTCTTGCAAAAGCATTTCAATCTATTATTTATATACCCACAATAATTTTTATTTACTGGTAATGCTGTATATTGATAGGACACAGAAGTTTAAAAGAAGCTATTTTGGCCCACCCACCTCCCACCCACCTGACATCCTACTGACATCACAAAATCAGCAGATGGGTCATCCCACTGGGTGAGGAGATTTCACCTCTCCCATACCCAAGAATCTCCTGAGCAGTCTGCTGATTCTGCAGAGAGGAGGAGGCGTGTTCTTATATCTACTTATTCTGCTCCAGCACCACATCAGTGAGAGAGAGAGTCGGTCAGTGAGTGAGTCGGTCAGTGAGAGAGTCAGTGAGTCAGTCAGTCAGGGAGAGAAAAAGACTGAGTGTTATCTCTGTGTAGATAAGGTCGCTGCAGAAAGCAGCTGTAAGACTCAGTGCAGTCCAGCATCTCCATTTGTTTATAGTTTGTATAGTACAGTAGCTGTTAGTGAATAAAAGAAGATATTCTTCAGCGCTGTCGTCCGAGTGATTTATGCTCTGCTGTACTCTGCTGTACAACGACTGTCTTCTTGTTGGAGTGATTTGCGGTGCTCACAGCTCTGAGTTGTGAGTCCACGGCACTTGGACCTGTTCCTGTGAGGAAGGTGTCTCTGGAAGTGCTATCCAGCTTGCCTAGCCCAGTCGGGGCTGAGGTGGATGAGTCCAGTTGGTGACACTGGCTCAAGGGCGATGCTGACACTGGGGTGGGCAGAGATGTGGCACAAAGCAGGATTGAACTCTCCCTGCATCAGCTGATGCATGGAATGTTCAGTCCTTGCTTTCTGTAACTGCGCCTCTTGCTCTCTATTTCTCTGTAGGCTGTAGTTATATGTTGAAAGAATTTAATAACATTTAAATAAATAAATACTACTATTGCTGCTGCTATTATTACCGACGATGATGGTGTGATTGAAATGTGAGTCCTGCAATTCTTATTAGTATGAACTTGGCACTTGAGACTATATCCCATTCATTAGAAATTTTGTATTTTTTTTTTTTTTTTTTACTGCTGTAAGCTGCCTTGGACAGGCATTGCCTAGAAAGGTGATGTAGAAGTTTTTTTTTTTAAATAAAATGCAAACAGTGAAGGAGAAAAACGTTTGCACCAATGGCTGTCAGAAAAGGGGAAGAATAAACAGTAGAATTTAAATCTAGATTTCCCTTTGCCTAAGAATGTTGTGACCCTTCTCTTTTGTTTGGTATCTTTATAGGAACAAACTCAGAAAGTACTTTTGTGGCACAGAAATGCCTGATGCAGCGCACTCTGCAGCAGTTAACTGGTATAGTATATAATCATTTGCTATTTGGAAATTTAATAAAATAACAGTAATTAGAAGGGTTGAGCCGAATTTATTAGGATCATTTTCTGCAGTGTTAAAAAAGCACTCATGTTTTTCAACAACTTCATTGGCTTTGCTTCCAAAAACGTTTCTTTCATTCTTATTGCCCTTTCTTGCGATCAGTGACATAGTCACATGGCCATATCTGACTATTTTGCAGTGTGACATCATCCTGTTTCTATATGGTGATTGGCTGGTGTCATGCATGTGATCAGTCTGGGAAGCCGAAGGAAGGGATAATCAGAGTTGAGAAACAATGTGTCAAAACAGTGGTGGGAAACAATGGTGCCAAACAGGATACAAAAGATGACTATTTGCCCAAGCAAATTATTTTAAAAACATCCCCAAGCATTTCCCCTATGATCTACTGCTTTTGGCCTGGAGAATATGGAGAATGTTCGGCACAGCCCAAATAATTATCTATATCTTATAAAATAAAATATATCAATAGAAACATGCCAAAATAATTTTGAATTATATTCCTAGCTATTATAAAGGCCCCTTGCCTCATCAAGTTATCTTCTCCATGTAGTGTTAATATGATGTGATTTAAGTTTTATAACTTGACGTTCTTCTCAGCCTGGAATTCTTCAGAGATACTTTCACTAAACTGCTCATTTCCTCCACAGTGATTTTTGTCTTTTTCCTCTTTTGGTGACATTTGTCATTTTAGCTTTATTTTAATTTTGCTGCAATGTATCATTGATGTTCTGTGGGTTGCTGGAGAAGTGAATTGGGGTGGGTTACTATTGCATCTGTTGCAACAGATTTAAAGAGATAGAAAGCAATGCTACTTCCTCTGTTACCTGTATCTTCTACTCAACAGCAGCAAAGAGTTGAGCTGCTAACAGCCTTTGGAAACAGCAATCGAAAGCCCACACTTGCATGCGACACTTCGATAACGCAGGAATGGGGGCACAGCAGATCGTCCATACATTCAATATTCAGGTTAGAAACAGGATGTGTGATGAGGTGGAGCTGTGACAATTAAGAACCAGAAAAGGAGCTAAACCCATCAGTTCAAAACTTGGGGCAATGCTGATGAAAGAAGCATTGCCCTCACTCTCAGGTCTGATAGGTTGCCTAGCCCTGTGATATCCTTATGTGAAGTGTGTGGTTCTCTATCGATTGGAATCACTGGTCCTGAGAAGAAGACCCGGCTTAATGAGAATGGCACTGAAGCAAAAGCCTATCAGGAAATGTGGTGTGTGCATGTGTGTGAGCTCAGTGAATACTGTGGCCCCCGAAGCATTGCATTCACTCCCATATTGGAACAAGTGAACATTGGTGCATCCCTAACATGAATTGCAATCCCAGGAAAGATAGAGGATCTGAAAACTGTTCTGATCAGTATTTTCGATACCCAGATAGTCCACTTCAAGAAGGGTGATATTGCAGCTCAAATCCTTGAGAATTTGGAATTGTCTTATGGATTTGTTAGTGAATGCTCTCACCATGCCTGGGCAAGAGACTTATTTGAATTGAAGCTTGTATTCAGTGGCAGGCTGGGGTAGTGGAGTAGGGCAGAGCAAACCCACATTGATTCCTACAACAGTCTCCTCAGTGTATTTAATGCTTCTTCTGGTCACACACACTTGGGTAGCAAGAGCTGCATATGAAGGTTTTTCTGACTGTTTACATTTGACATTTCTCTCTCTTCTGGCTAGGAAGGTAAAGCTGTCACTGCTACTCCTATGTGCACCAGTGCCTGAATTTTGACATTTTGGTTGGGAATGCTGTGCTTTCTGTGAAGGATTTTAAGAGTCATTTTTGACATGCTCTTTCTGTTGCTTATTTTGGTTTTGACAGCTTTGCTATTGCTCAGCGATGGAAGGGAATGCAAATATAATATTGCACATACACGCACACATGCATGCTTGAAGCAACTGATAAATGGTCCGATGTAAATGCATAGAAATGTAAAACTGCTATTAATAGTTTCAGGTAGGTAGCCGTGTTGGTCTGACGCAGTCGAAATAAATACAAAAAAATAAAAAATTGTCCAGTAGCACCAACTAAATTTGTTCTGGGTATAAGCTTTTGTGTGCATGCACACTTCTTCAGATACTTCTTCAGTGTATCTGAAGAAGTGTGCATGCTATTAATAGTGTGCAGGAAGGATAGTCCTAACAAAAAGGGGGCCTGTTTGTGGTTTAGTGGGTTGAATTTTGGCTTGGAAAGCTTTAAGTGAAACCTCTGCACAACCACACACATGCTGGGTGGCCCATTTCTGTGTCTCGGTTGCTCTCATGTAAAAAGGAATATTCATAAACAGGATGACTGGGATGAACAGGGAGAGATTTTAAACGATTCTCCACATTTAAAGTGCTACAGGAATGGGCATTAATAATAACAGGCCGCATACACTCCACAGAATGTTGTACAATGAGGAGATGCCTTTTATGGATGGCAGAGCACCGCTCTCCTCACTGCTATGGCTCAAGCTACATGCCATGATTTATCAGGACCACCTCTATCTCAGCCAGCTCATTGCTTCTGCACACAGAGTGACTATTATTATAAACAAATGGATCTGCTTGGTAGGTGCACAAGCCAAAGCCACAAATCCCTTCAATGAATAAAAAACCAATGATCTCACTGTGTTTATGACATGGTTGTATAATTATTATGAAGGATTTAAAAAAGTAAATAGGCTCTTTGTGATGTTGTCCATTGCAATCCAGTTGCCCTCCCCATTGCTGTGGTGCACACCATCCCGATCTTCTCTTATTTAATTTTCCTCTGCATGTGTATTTATTTTCACAGCCAGTTAGGGGTCACAGTATGAGTAAGAGGTCAAAAGATTCAATGGACCCGTCTCCCCTTTCGTTTCACACTCTTACTTCCGAATCTCACAATGCAATCTTAATATTGTGTACTCAGAAGAATGTCTCATGGAGTTTAATGGGGCTTACTCTCTGGTAAGTATGTTTAGAATTGCAGCCCAAACAAACGGCAAAGGTAGAGAAGGGGGCATTTGCTTTTGCTTGCATGTGTTTCCTCCACGAGGATATTTTGTGAAGGGTTGAAAGACGTACAGGGTTGAAAAATGGGCATCGTGCAAGAACCAGAGCTGTTCATGAAATTTTCTCACACCACACACATCACTGAATGAAATGTCTTCAGCCAAGTGATTTTGCACAAAGCCATTTTGCTTGATTCAAAATGTACATTGCTGTTTTGCTCGTTGTGTTTACATTGAGAACAAAGAGGGATCTTATAGACTAATCGTGGCAAGGATATGCCTTCATTTGTGCTTTATTATATCTCCTCACAAATACTGTACTTTTTTCTGTGTTTTCTCTAGAAAATAGCATGCTCCAAATGCTATTGTTATTTTGTGCACTAGAGGGCAGCACGACTTCTGTATCTCTGCCTTTGCACTGTTCTCTCTTCCGGACTGAACATCCTTTTGCTTGCGCATCCATTCAGTGGAGTCATGGAAGAATAATATTTGGGAGGCTGGGAAAAATAAGAAAATGCTGTTTTGTTATGAGCGTACCCTGCACACACAGGCAGAAAGGAAAACAACGTGCTACAAATGAGAGGGAATGTGTAATTAGTTTTTCAGGAGCAGGCAGTCACTAGGCTTTCAGTGGAGGAGGAAGCCTAGTCAAGCCAGGGTTGGCTGGCATGTTTCTGGGCCAGTTGTCAGAAAAACACAACGGGCTTTCCCCCCTTAGCATGTAGTTTTGTTTGGGCTGCACAGCATTGGTGAATATAACCAACTAAACAAGCCCACAGAAGTTAGTAGCCTGCAAAAAAGTGTTGTATGTTGTTACATACAATTCTCAGTTAACAGAAATGTATTGAATCCAGACCTCATTCCTGCAACAACAACAACAACAACAACAACAACAACAATAATAATAAAGCCACAGAGCCACAAATGATGCACTGGGGGGCTCTACTTCTAACCCTCCCCCTGGTACCAGAATTATTTCACTCATTCAAGAATAATTATTTCAACAATTGCCAACTCTGGCTTCCTCCCACTCCTTTCTAGTTATGCCTCAATGTAGTTTTGGGTTGTAAAATAAAAAGCAAAGATGTTGGTGCATAAGAAACCCTCCTCCAATCTACAGTTAGACAAAACCTTTATCGTGTCAAGTGTTGCTCTTCATAGAGCAAGATGTGACACAAAAGTGGGGGTGAAGGGACTACACACTACACACACACACACACAAACACACACAGAGTGGTACCTCGGGTTAAGAACTTAATTCGTTCTGGAGGTCGGTTCTTAACCTGAAACTGTTCTTAACCTGAGGTACCACTTTAGCTAACAGGGCACTGCCGCTGCGTGATTTCTGTTCTCATTCTGAAGCAAAGTTCTTAACCCAAGGTACTATTTCTGGGTTAGCGGAGTCTGTAACCTGAAGCGTCTGTAACCCGATGTACCACTGTATATTATTTTAAAAAACTGTTCAATTGTCAAAGGTTTCAGTGTCTGAGGGCTGCTCCCTGTGATGTCCCCAGTTGGGTCGAGCCAAACCAAGGCAGGCCAGCCAGTGGGTGGTCTGAAGACTTTTATTCTTCTCTCACCATGAAAAGCACCCTCCTTTTTCAGTGACTCAGTGATTGCCCAGAGATAATGAAGAGAGAAGGCACCCCCTCATCACTGTGCCCTCCACACACCCAGCACTCAGGAAACAGCATCCATTGTGAATCTCTTTGCAGCTGTGACTGGCTGAAGCTCCAAACACGACTTTTTCTTTCCTCTGTCCTTTTTCTTCATAGCAGCAACATAGTCCCCTCCTTGACAACGCCTTTGAGAACAAATGAAGCTCATTCAGAGTGAGAGCATTTACTTAATTCTGAATTATCCTACTTCCCCCAAGTTAGGTCAGATTGCTAAATCTAATCAGCTGTGTGATTGTGCTGCTGTTACTATCATGACGCTGTGGTTTCAAAACAAAACAAAAATGGTGTTAGAGCAGCAGATTATCTGGAAGGAGGGCACCACTAAAAAGATAAACTTGGGAAGCTCCTAACCTCCCAAGCGCTTCTTTTGGCAAAATTAACTTCAATTATAAGATCTCAATCAAATCAAAAGTTAAGAATGGAGCGGAAGTATTTCGAATATTGTCAAAATATTGTTCTAAAAATGAGATGCTAATAGGCTTAGAATAAAAAAATGTAAGCAATAACAATAAAGAAAGAAGGAAAAATCAGAATGTAACAAAAATAATTTATTATAGAATGCAAGGGAAAAAAGGTAGGAAAAAATTTAAAGTCGAATTGCTGTGGAGGGAAGCAGAGGGTGGGTGGTGGGTTTTTAAATTAAGTGTATAATTAAGTAGCTGTTGTAATTTATATATTATATTTTATGTGACGGAATCATTGGGAATGTTGGTTATTATGTATATATCTTAAGTTTCAATAAAGATCTTTGGGGGGGGGGAATGGAAAAAATAAAAATAAAATAAAAATAAAAAGATAAGCTTGGGAAGCTCCTAACCTCCAAAGCGCTTCTTTGTGCCAAAAATGCACAGTATTTGACTCAATGTAATTTCACTATATAGTCATTAGTACATAGTAGCTAGGAGAAGAAATGCACTTTCCCCAGTGACTGTATCTTGCTGATTGAGTACTGGAAAGATGTGCTGTCCTCACACAACAGAAGCACAATTTGACAGGGAAGATGACTGAACCACCCACTAAAAATTGCAGTTGTGTAGCAATTGTGGTTCAGCAAGATGATTCTTCTCCGGACATAAAAGACAGTTACTTCCTGCAGCTGATTTACATTTATCGTCTTATTTCTGTCTTCTCCGTTTTGAACATAATAATTTTCTTGCAGAGATCATTGCATCCACACAGGAAATCCCAAGTCCGCCATGTACACACCACTATGCGCAAAGAACACACTCGTGTCTCTTTGGCCATGTAAACAAATGCTGAAAAAGACAGACACCTGCTTTAAATAAAACCCTACACAGGTTTGTATAGGAAATTCTTCAGATACGTGGCGCTAGCAAAATCTGCATTTGAATAGCTAAGACATTTCAAAAGTAACTTCTATTGCGTGAGTTCAAGCCATCACAGATCTCTCCCCCACACTGGCAGAGCTGTCAAGCAGGAAAATGTTTGGAGTGCAGAGAAACTGAAATCATCTTCTTCTCCCCCCTCCCCCATAAAACTAATTCAGAATTAGTCAGAAAGCTGTTAAGTGCTAAGAGAAAGACTTGCATGGAAACATAAGCAGCACAGGCAATTTCCCCTGAATAATTCTGGAAAGGAGGTGAAACAAGGAAGATGACTTTTTATGTGTCTGCATCTTTAATCCCTGAAGATCAGAGTTATGAAACTGTGCCCTCCATATGTTCTTGGTCTACAACTCCCATTGTTCCTGACCATGCTATTTGGGGCTGATGGGAATTAAGCCATTATCATATGGAGAGCCATAGGTTCCGAATCCTTGATGTAGAAATCATAAGGAAAGGAATGTTGTAGGGCCATTTTTTAAGCTGTAGAATTTAAGAAAAAAACCTAATTGATCAGACCAAAGTCCGGTCAAGTTTAGTCCAGTCCAGTGTTCTGTTCACATAGTGACTGTGACGTTAACATATGAGAGTGCTGGAGGTGAAATAGTTAAAGAAGTTACCCTATCAGAACCCAGGGGGTGGAGTCAGAGGGACTATAAAACCAGCACTGGGAGGGGCAAAGGGAGGAGTTCGCTGGGAGTTGGTTGGGAGTTGGGTGGTTGGTTGGAGTGGGAATGAATTGGGATAGAGTCTGGGGAGGTTGAGTTAGTGTAGCGAAATAAGCTGAGTCAGGAACAGTTAGGAACTAGGAAGATAAATAAATATCTGAGAGGTGGTTTAGTGAGTGAGAGCAGGTAGCGGAAGTTATAGGACTGGATAGGCACCCCATGTTTGTAATTGACAGATACCATTTATGAAACCACACGCTTGTTAAACTGCAATAAATAAACAAAAGTTTATGTTCCAGTTTAACCCTGACGGTGCTCAGTATGGTACCAGGTAAGGCCTGGGTGGTGGCAGCGAGAAAGAAAGTGGTGCCACAGGGATCAATAGACGGTGAAACATCCGGGGACCCTGTGTGATCGCCACAGTGACCAGCCAAATTAGAAGCAGGCCAGCACAAAAAGCTGTAGCTAAGTGGTACAGTGCAGGCTCAAGCCATTTTGGCATCTGAGGCAGACCCCGAAATAGAGACCCGCTCCCTGCCAGGGAAGATCTACATCAGGAACAAGGGGGAAAGAAAGGCCGAAATCGGGAGTTGCTGTCCTGGTGGACCTGCCACCTGTGGCAGTCGCTTCACCTTGCCTTATGGGTGGGCCGGCCCTGCTTTTAAATGGTCCCAAGTTCAGTCTCTGGTACTTCCAGGTCGGGCTTGGAAAGATTCCTACCTCAAACCCTGAGGAACAGCTGTCAGTGTCAACAGTACTGAGCTAGATGGACCCATGATCTGACTTGGTATAAGGCAGCTTCTTCCTCTGTTCCTATGACACGACCATGACTGCACTCTTCTCCCAAATGATTGATATTCAGAAGTGCATTGCATCTGATACAGGAGGAAATATATAGCCATCATGACTAGTAGCGTTTGGTAGCCTTATCCTCCATGAATTTGGTCTTATCACCCTTCAAAGCTGTCTGTGTTAGGGGCCATCACTACATCTTGTGGCGGTACATGCCAGAGTTTGGTTACGCACTGTGGGACGAAGTATTTGCTTTTCTCTATCCTGACTCCCCCATCCTTTAGCTTAATTGAGTGAACCTGGGTCTTAGTAATACGGGAGATGGATAAAATTGTATCCGCTTTTTCCACACTACATGAATAATGTTATACTCATCTGCAGAAATCACCTCAGCCTTCTTTTAGATGTCTTCTGAAAATGAAATTGTTCAGATGGGCCTTTGCAATAGGAATTCCTGCTTTTTAACAACCCAGTATTTACAGTGTTGTACAATCACCTTGTTATACTTTTATGAAGGTGCAGATTATAAATACTTCAAATGATTGATTGAATGAATGAATGCATGCTGGCGGAAGGTGACTTTGAAGTAATTGGCTGCAAGCTATTACTTTAAGCAAGCTTGAATCTCTTGGCCTTAGTTCCAAGGGTCCAAGGGTCAAACCACACTTTCAGGCCCTTGACAGAGAAAGTCAAAAGAGTAGACCCTTTTTCTGAAAATGTATGGCACTAAAAATAGAGACAAGGCATATTAATGTGGCAAGTAGTTTGCAGACAGAAATGTCAATCATCCTCAGATGGGGAATAATGCTTTCACTAAGGCCTCTTTTGCTGACTGGGCAGTTGCTGAGGTCACACATGAGATCCCAATGAAAATGAGCTGGGAAAAGACAGAAGTGCATCCAAAGTTTCATCAGGTCCACGCTACATACCCTGACACAGTGAGCCAGGAAAGCCAGAATTCATTCCAGCTACTGAAATGTCAGAGGGAAAATGTCCTGCATGAGTGGATGGCAGCTGATAAGGCAATCATTCATTTTATTGCAGGTCACACTCTCAAGGGCATTGCCTGCAGACCAGCAGTACCCCAGAACAAATCCTCTCACACATGCATAGGAAAAACCCCCTGAGAATTGTTTCCTAATGAGAGCAGCTTTATGTGGGGCTGAGCCTACCATTAGGTAGAATGAGGCAGCTGCCTCAGGTAAATGATAATAAACTGTCAGTAATTTATTATTATTGCCTGTTAAAAAATTTTTACTGTTAGAGAAGGAGAGAAGTGATTGTGGTGCTTTCTGACTCAGGTACCATGATAACTTGGTTGGCCTTAAGCACTGTGGGCTTTGACTTAGGGGAGGAAGCACTCTTTGCTGCTTGCAAAATGTCTTAGGTAGGCGTTGGTTTAGGAGTATCCAATGGCTGCTAGTTCAGTGAAATGGGACAGGAGGCATTGGAACAGTTCCCATGTACTCCGGCAGTGAAGGGTGTTCCTCAGCATTCTCACAAGTATTCAGACCTTATGAATAAGCACAGAAGAAGAGCCTGCTGGTCCTGAATCAGGCCAATGGTCCATCTAAGTCAAGCATCCTGCTCCAACAGAAGCTACCCAGCTGCCTGTGGAAGCCTGCAAGCAAGACCTGAGTGTAACAGAACTCTCCCACTTGTGATTCCCAGCCATTTGTCCCCACAGGTTTATTGTCTCTGGGAGATTTAGGCCTCTCCTGCCACCCAGAAGCAGAGCTAGCTGCTCCGGCACCTGGAGCAGCCTGCGGGGCGGGGCTAGCCACCCGTGGGGGTGTGCCAGCAGCGGGGAGCATCCCAGGGGGGTGCGGGGAGCATGCAGTGTCAACATAAATGAGTGTATTTCAATGGATCAGTCCACACGTTGAGTTGTAGATCATCAAATGTGTAATAGCTAAAAGAGGTACATCCATGTGTGATTCAGTCCACAGTCTTGAATACTCTACCTTTCCTTCACCTGGGATGTATTTGATATTAAACTTCGCTTCTTGGCCTTTTGGCTAAGATCAAGTGTAGATATAAAACTTCAGAATCTTGAACTGCTGTTGCTACTGCATTTGAGTATAATTTTATTTACAGCCAAACTAAAGAATACATGAGAGACATGTAATGAGCATCCCAATTTTAGTTTACTGCTGAAATGCTCCTTTGGTGACCTACAATTTTGATTGCTGCAGCAGCTGTACTAGCTTAACTCCCCCCACCCCAGAGGCCAGGTCTGTGATAATAATCATGGACGAATACATTGCTTTCCTACAAACCAGGGACATTTTTTTGGGGGGGGGGGAGGGCTCTCTGTTTTCCCCCACTGCAAGTTGGGGGAGAACCATGCAATATGTGATTCTGCTCACAAAAACACCCATGGGGAAAGGGTTAAGCACCCCATGACGGCACAGTTGCTGCAATTCAAAACCACAGCCCTCCAAGCCTGTGTTCCAGTTTAAAAACAAAAAAACAAACTGGGAATCTCACCACTGGTTTCCCATGTCACGTGCAATTTCTCCCTTTGTGGTGATCTCCCATCTTAGCATAAATCTGCTTTCGTATCTAAAGCTTTGTGGTGGAATCTTTGGAGTTTAAGCACCAATAGTTTGGGGCCATTGTGCTTTGATGTCAGGACAAGCATGACGCTGAACTTGCCCTTCTGCTCAGTCCAAATGCTGGGCATCGTTTCCACAGCATGTAAACGTTCCTTCAAATGATGCTGCCTCATTCCGAATATCCCATCTCACGTTACAGTTGGAATATGCATTGTAACTCTTACCCTTGCACACATCCTGCTATCCTCGCCACCGCTGTAGCTAATCCACGATGACTTGGCAGGAAAACTGTTTATCCATTCTTCTGCAGGGCAAATCTCTAGGATTGTAGCCAATGAAGGTTGTCCAGATCATGGGGAGACAGCAGTACATAATAGTTCAGTTAATATGTGTAGTTGCCGACTTGAATTTATTTGTGACAGGGCGTATTTTTACAAGTACATAATCTTTCCCATAGTATCAGGTATGCTGCTACAGTTGTTGAGGACTGCCACTATTTGGTGTATCTTCCAAGCAACAGTGAAAAAAGTTATCCCTTCTCTCCCCGCCCACATAAATTCTATGGCTCCCAAATTCAAAGCCCATTGCAGTGCACACACATACACATAAAAGTCTCCGAATTTTGTGTGTGTGTGTGGAGATATGCTGGAATAGGGAAAAATCACAATTAAAGTATTTTTCCACTTAGGCTGTTTGCACCACACATTCAAAGCGCAGTGGGGAAACACAGAGACCCCCCCAAACTGTCCCTGGTTTGTAGAAAAGCATCGTACAAGGAAAATCAAACATTACCCTATGAAGCCCTTCCTGTCTTAACGTGGATATGCTTGTGTGGCATCTTCACTTTCCTGAGCTGACTGGAGCTTACACTTAAGCCTCCTCATTCCTCCTCAGTGGAAAGCTGCACTGAGCTATGCATGTTTGACCCCATTAAGACAATGGGGTTAAGCATGCAGAGATGAATGTCTGAGTGCCGCAAAAGGGAACAGTGTGCTGCTGGCAGCTTCCTCCGCTCGAGGCTTCTGTCAATTTAAGGAAGCCGGGGAAACCATTTTGAGCAGCTGCTTTAACTTTCACTGCCTTATCGATAACTTGAAAATCTGGAAAGTGTCGGGAATTGCGTCAATGAGGCCAGATTGAGGGCCTTATTTGATTCCACCGGACGGAGCGGGTGCTTTTGAGGACAGCGTGTTTATGGCCGCCTTATCTCACTTTCCCTTAATTCTCTCTGACCTCGTGTTTATTTTGGCTGACCCGGGCCTCAGACAGCAGCATACTTTGCTGCCACATAAGTTGCATAGCTACGCAATTAAGGAGGATGTGAAGCAAGTCAGACAAAAGGAATGTGCCACGGTGACAATGGTCTTCCTTTCCTTCCAGCTTTGCCTTGTAGAACAAACAGGCCATTCCAAATAATCAAATATAATCAAAATAAGGAGGGGGAAAAACCCTGGATCAACAGGGGTGGAGTTTGATTGTCACCTGCTCACACCCAAAGACAAGTATGGGAATTGGAAAGTAATGCTTGTCACCTTATGAAGCATCATCACCTAGTTCCTAAATACATTCATGTATTTAGGAACTCTACTTGGTTGTAGATAAAGTCTTCCAAAAATCAAACTCACTCCATGTTTTTCTAAAATTTACTGCCCCCACCTAAACTAAAAAGAGAGCACCATTTGGAAAAGCAGGATCTAAATGTAACAAGCAAACCAACCGATCCAATAATCCTAGAACTTATATAGGTGCTTTATATTTGAAGTGCTTCACATTTTCTCAGCAGTGCTTACAGCAATCCTGAAAGGTAGGTCAGCAGTATTATTAGTGCAATGCAAGAAAATAGCAGCTTGCCTAAAGTTGATTCTTGCTCAAAGAGATTTTTGTGCGTGGGTTGTTTTTTTTTTTTTTTTTACATTTTCAGACAAACAGTAAAATTAAATTTCAGCAAATTTTCACACAGTTATTCTTATCTTTTAAAGAGACTACACTCTTTTTTGTGCAGTTAAGATATGCTAGCATGTGATCTTCACAACTATCCTGTGAGGAAGGTTAGGCTGAAAGATGGCGACTGGCTCAAGGGTGCCCAGTATGCAGAAAGACCGATTAAGGATTTGAAGCCAGACCTCCCTAGACAAAGTCCAATACCAGAGTTAGCCAGCATGGTGCCCTCTAAAGATGTTTGAACTACAACTCCCAGCATCCCTGATTGTTGCCCACACTGACTGGGGCTGCTGGGAGTCCAAAAAATCCAGGAGGGCAGCGTTGGTTACCCTGCCCTCTACAACATGACTGTTTGGCACCTGTCTTGGGAGACAATGGAGGAGTGTGCCTTTGGGGGTGAGGTCAAGCTCACATGACTTTCTACCATAAAGCTGCAGTAGACGTCTGTAGTGTAGATATACCCTGAGCTTTCAGCATTTGTGTTTATGTCTAGAAAAGCACATCTCATTAATTTCCTTTCAAATACTGATATTTACATAACCCTATCTTTTACCACACGTGAAACTGCTTGCGCTTGTGTGCGTTTTTATAGCCCAACTGCACATTGTGGGAATCTTATTGTTATCCTTCATATTTTTTAGCTATTTGTGTCTCATTATTCCGTTATGCGCTTCAAAAATCATCTTTACTTTCCTTCTGATGTTCCTTTTAAAGCTAACAATACTGCAGTTTTCACGTTCTCTTCAGTTTTAAAGAACTTCATTTTTACTTGCAATTAAGTTAAGCAGCTTGTCACTCAAACACTTTGGTTGCGAAGTCTAAGCTTAATTTCACATGAAACCTCCCCCGAGTCAACTTTTCGAGCTTTACCAGCTGGTTTTCATCTATATCTTTTGCTCAAAATATTCCTTCCTTTTATTCCTCAACTTGTTGCTGGCCCTATCTGCATTAACATATGAAAATCCCAGTATGTGAAAATCTATAACCTGTAATCTGTATGTGAAAACCTGGGGGCAGCTGTTTATAAAACTTCTCTTATATTCCATTAAGACCCCCATGATGCCACCCTTTGCACCTTTGGGAGGAAAGGCAGGATATAAATTTAATAAATTAATAAATATAAATGAAAAGAGGGCATGGATAATTATAATAAACTCTGGTTATGAATTTATTCCTAATTTGCATCCCACTTTTTCTCTGAGGAGATCAAGGTTGTATTTTAGGCTGAAACCATGACTTCATAGAGGAGAAAGCTATCAATGCCTATGTTGTTATTTCTCTCTAATCTAGAGGTCTCCAGTATTTTGGGGCTTATGGATATATCTGAAAATCTAAGAAACTGTTGTAGATACCACAAAATACCTATTTCAAAGAAAAACTGGTGGTGTTCAGACACCCCTCCCCCAAACTTTCAAAACACTGAAATTTGTTTTACAGTACTGTAATGTGTTTCTCAGTTTGATTCTTAACTGGTTTTGATCCAGACTGAATCTGTCATCTGAAAGACATTTATCTATGATTCAGTCCCATTGAACTCAGTGGGGCTTACTTTTAAATAGTATAGGACTGACCTGCAAGGTAGATGTACTTAATTAAGCAAAGTCATCATGACTAAACTTGTCCTAACTAACTTCTGTGTGTCCTGAGTTCAGCCAACGTAATTTGTAGGCAGCCCACTGTTTTTCAAAATGTTGTTGTTAACAGATTTGTGTTATCTGTCAAGAAAGTGCAGCATACTTTTTAAAAAACAAATACATATATTTTTAGAGGTATTTAATTTTTAAAAGTTCAACTTGGCTCTAGCTCATCACAGAAAGTACCCCTTGGTCCCTTGTGACGGTGGAAAAAAAATGCCCCCAAAGTAGAGTTATGGCCACTTGACTTACTACACAATGACAGCCTCTTGTTCTCTACTACATATTGATGCAATGGGGAGACATGATGAGCCCCAGGTCTCTGCCACATGCACCTGTGCCATGAACATGATGTTCAGTGCACAGTCATCACATGCACATGCATTTTAAACTGTTGAAATTTTCCATTTCCCCCTCCCCATGAATGCCCCTTAGACTTGGTATTGACAGGTCAGTGTTCAAATCATTGTCTAGGCCTGAACAGCTTTGACCATGGCACTCTCTCTTTGCTGCAGTTCCTCCACTTTGTAAATAAGGAATAATCGTGTATATAGGAAGCTTCCTTATACCAAATCAGACCATTAGTACATCTAGCTGACTATTGTCTACACGGACTGGCAGCAGCTCAGCAGGGTTTCAGATTAGGGATATTCCCAGCCCTAGCTGGAGATGCTGGGGCTTGAACCCGGGACCTTCTGAAATCAAAATAGATGCTCTACCACTAGGAACAACTTCCTAGGGTTGCTGGTGATGGTGGTGAGTTATGAGACGTTGTTGCCAGCCTTGAACTTCAGGATATAAATAGCAGCAGCAGCAGCAACAATCACAGAAAACCATTTCATTCTGGTAACCCTTAATGCCTTCTTCCATTCTTCCTAGTGATCCATCAGCACTCTGTCACCTGCTTATTCAAAAGCGCTTCTACGATGCTATTTATTGTTGTGCCTAATAAAAGTTTTTATTAGGTTCTAAGTAATTGGATACTTCAGTATAAACCACAGTCATTTTGTGTGTTGTTTTTGGCAGTTCAGGTTTAGCAATAGGTATTCCAATATCTAGAAGAGCTTGCCTGTAAAATTCATTTTCCATAATGTTTGGATGATGGACCATTCGCCTTTAGCCTCTCGAATGTTCCTAAAATAAAATAACTTCTCAAAGTTATGCAATGATCCTGTTGAGTTAAATTCCATATTTGGTCTTCCAATCCATGCTAATGGAAGCAGTATTTTTCCAGTAGCGTTGAAAGTTCAGAGCCTCCAAAGTTTTCACAGCAGTTCAAGAAAGAAACAAAAATGACAATGTAGCTGCATTAATTTTCAAAGCATTATTAACTGGGTTGCTTTTTAGCAGGGCTGACTTAATAAGATTAGGATTTGTGTACCAAGTTGAGGGCTTCATTCCTCGCATCTTCCCCAATACAGTGGTGCCCCGCAAGACGAATGCCTCACAAGACGGAAAACCCGCTAGACGAAAGGGTTTTCCGTTTTGGAGGTGCTTCGCAGGACGAATTTGCTATGGGCTTGCTTCACAAGATGAAAATGTCTTGCGATTCCTGGGGTTTTTTTTCCACTCCCCACCCCCTTTTTCTAAGGCACTAAGCTGCTAATAGCCTTTCAGCAGCTAATCCGCTAATCCCTTAAGCTTTTAATAGCCGCCAATAGCCGCTAATAGCCGCTAAACCGCTAATAGCGCTAATCTGCTAATCCGCTAATGGGCTTGCTTCGCAAGACGAAAAAACCGCTAGAATCACGGAACGGATTCTTTTCGTCTTGCGAGGCACCACTGTATATGTATTTATTGCCTGATGCATATGCTCATAACAGCAAAAGCACATATACGCTGCAAGTCAGATGTTATGCCGTGTACATTTCCTATATGGAAATTATCTCTGCATTGTGGGGGAAATGTAATCTCAAAAGCAACCCGGAGCCAAGAACCAGGACAATCCATCCTTCCCCCATCTCAGTTCCTCACTTGCTAAATGAGAAAGGTGATACCTCCCATGGATGGTTGTTGCGAGGGCAAGCGAGGGAAAGAAACATTGTCACCCACTCTGAACAATATTTGGTTCATATTGATATATGAGGACACAAACGTGATATAACAATTATATGAAGGTCAATTAGAGAAAAAGTGTGTGTAGAGTGTGCATTTATTAATTTGCATTGGTTTGACTCCAGTGCTAGCCATGCCCAGAGTGGACCCTTTGAAATTAAAAGACATGACTTACTTAGGCCTATTCATTTTAATGGGTCTACTCTGAGGAGAATTTAGTTGGGTACAATCTATTGTTTGCAAATACATGTTTAAAACAAAGCCTCCACAGGCATCATCCAACATATGTGTAATATAAACTTGGTACAAGTTTAAAACCATACCATATCATAACAACAGAACTGATTAAAAAAACAACAAGAACTGACAATAAGGCAAATCTCAAAGGCTCTGAAATTACACCTGCAAGCTCCTTTAGTACACTTAGAAGCATCTGATCAGGCCCTGGAGATTTGAATTCTTTTAAAGTAGCTAGGTCACTGGCAGAGGAAGAGGAGTGCGGGGGGAGCGCACCGCCCCCAGCAGCGCGATCCCAGTGGGATGCCATCACGGCTGCCCCCCACCCATGTTGGGTGCCACACCCTCGCAGGTGGCATGCCACAGCCCTGCAGGCAGCATGCCATGACCCCAGGATGCGCACCATGCCTCCAAATGCGCCAGCCCTGCCCCCACCTGCTCTCTGCCCCCCCCCCCCCCCGGTGCTGGTGCATGAAGTTCCACCACTGAGCTAGGTGTTCCCTTACTACCTCTTTTTCTGTCTTGGGCTGCAGCTCCCTCCTTACATCATGTATTCTGTTATTACCAGGTTGGGCATTGCTTTCCTTTTGGGTGAAGACAGAGGCAAAGTAGGTGCTGAGTAGTTCCACCTTTTCTCTGATCATCCCTAATCATCTGTCATGGATGCTTCAGCTGAGATTTGCAGGAGGCTGGACTAGATGACCCTTGGGGTCCCTTCCAACTCTACGATTCTGTGGTTTCCCTTGCTGTACACCAGCGATTCCCAAGCTTGGGTCGCCAGCTGTTATTGGACTACAACTCCCATCTCCCTAGCTAGCAGGATCAGTGGTCGGAGAAGATGGGAGTTGTAGTCCAAAAACAGCTGGAGACCCAAACCTGGGAAACACTGCTCTACATTAACTTGCTCTAACCTGGTGCCCTCCAGACCACAACTCCCATTAGCTTCAGCCGGCATGCTTGTGCTGGCTGGGGTTGATGGCATTTGTAGTCCAAACCTTCTGAAGGAAACCAGGTTCAGGATGGCTGTTCTGTGTGTATACCTCTGTTCATGCAGAAGGCTCCTTCCAGACCTTATGACAAACCTGTGAAGATCAGGCACATGCAATCTTGCCTCTTCAGCCTCCGTATCTTCATATAGTATCTGAAGGGGGCTATTGTTTAAGGCAGTGTGTGAATCATGCAGCACTGGAAGAGTTGTTCTTATTGAAAGATGTATTAAATAGTTTGGAGACTAAGCTGTGTGATCAGATTTGTGGGGACAGAATTCATAGTTCTGATTGTACGCTGGGCTTGAGAAAGGACAGCTCTGCATTCTCTTGAAGTTAGATGCAACATTTCATAGTATCCGGTAATAGAAGGTGACGATGCAAATGTGTTGCCATGGTTTGTAAAGTAAATCTGATCAGGTAGGGTTTGTCAGGTCTCCAGAGGTTGGTCTGTGTGGGTGTTGCAAATGTCACACTGAAGACATGTCTAAAATCTTCAAGGGGAAAAAATGCTTCTTTGAATATGCAACCCACCCACCCAGCCTTACATTAATTTGGAAGCTTTAATATTATTATGAAAATGAATAATTCCCAGCTTCAAGCTGTTAAACGTTCAAGCACTATTTCTGTTTGCTCTTTGATTATTCCCGTCTCATTTTTAGGTCAGCTTTCCCTAACCCCATGGCATTGCCTAATACATTGTTTTCAAAAAGAAATTTATTTTAAACATAAAAAAAGATTCCTTTGAAACACCAAATCCAATCCCCTAATTAAACAATCACACTTATCGGTTTTCCTATGCTACTTTGGTGCTTGCTGCAGTGAAGATGTGGTGCCATTGAAGGTATCCTGCTATGAGTTAGACCAATGGTCTATTTAGAGTCCAGGCTGAGTAGCAGTGACTCTCCAGTGACTTAGCACAGGTCTTTCACATTGATTGCCATGCAATCCTTTGAACTGGACATGCCAGGGACCAAACCTTCAACATACAAATCATACCACTTAGCTATTACCCCTCCAGCAATGTTTTCTGGACATTTTTTCCTATTTCCCCAGTGTTTTACACTAGTGGTGCAACAGTAAAACTGCTAGCACATTTGCAGAGCTAAGCAGAGTCCAGTATGGGTTCAAACTGAATAGGGAACCTTGTGCTGAGATTCCTGCATGGCAGGGGGTTGGACTACATGACCACTGGGGCCCCTTCCAACCCTACAATTCTATGATTCTGTGTTTTCTTAAACATGCAGTAGACATGTGCCAGGGAGCTGTATTCAGCCAGTGCATGCTGACAAGTTGAGAGGGGAATGTGTGTTCCAGTTGTCCATTTTGGCAATATAGTGACTGGCAGTAATGAAGCAAACAGATTTGGTCTCCTGGTATGGAAGGAGGCTTTTCTACCCGCTGCCCCCAGACAATAAATGGTCACTGTATGGTGTTTGGGGTCAGAGACAAGGCTGATCCCATGATCCTTCTCCAAATGCTCAGTTTCAAAGCTATGGACTGACTAACAAACTAGATTCTTGAGGTGTGTGGGGGGATCTACTTTAGATTTATGGTGTGTACACAGCCCAATACACTGACTGTGGCACAACAAATGAGCCCCCACGCCTGGCAAATGAGGGATACAGCACCTAAGGCCAGGCATATTATTTTATTTTTGGCAGAAAACCTTGTAAGTTCCACTCATCCTCCCAGGCAGGGAAAATGCAACAACAATAACATAGCTAACTATTTGCTGGCCTTTCATGACACTCAAAATCAGCTGCCAGAGGCAGCTGCCTCAGTGTTTCTAATGATGGGTCCAGCCATGCTTATGTCCCTGAGACTTTGGAACACTCCCCAACCCCATCCGTCTCAAATCTCTTGCCCATCTGTCACAGGTCAGTCATTTTTATATCATGTTGCACATAAATGCTGTGTTATATAAGAGTTGCTGCAGTAAATGTAAGCATGACTGATGCAATTCACAGAGGACCCTGCAAGATATATATTTTTAAAATTACTTAACAGAAGATAAAGAGCTACTTGTAAAATGAAACTAGATGGCATGTCACTTCATTTAACATGACGCCTACAGTTAGCATTTTAGATCAGTTTGGAACAGAAAGTAGAGAGCAAACTAATTCAGCTTGTACTGCAGCCACATTATCTCGATAAATATTATTAGGAGTTTGTGGGTGCCAGACCTCTCCAATCCCTGGATCCAGTAAGTGTTAGAATTTAATCAAGGCTTGGGGGTGTTACCCTGGGTGTCAGACTTCTAATCCCTGGACTCAGCAAGTGTTAAAAGCTAATCAAGTCAGGCTAGCCTCTTGGTGAGGTGTAAGGAAACCAAAGGAAGGGGCTCTCTGGGAAACGTCCCTCATCTCACAGATAGTGAGAAGGAATAAAGCCAGAGTTGAGAGTTTGGAGTTATGTGAGCTATAAATGGAAGGTGAAAAGCTGCAGGCAAAGAGAGTAATAGCTGATTTCTGCTTGAATCTAAGGCTGTGGAGAAGCAAGACCCATTTAGGGTGTTGATGCTGTGAACCTCTCCATCGTAGGCTCAGGTTGTATAAACAAAACATATATCCTAAAGACACCACACCACTGTCTCCACTGTTCCTCCTTCCAAAAGAAAACATGGATCCTGAGTAAGTGCCTGGAATCTCATACTGCTCAGAGATTTGAGTGGCGTGCAACAACATACAAAGGTAGAATAAGAATGAGTAGAGGAACCTCTGGTCAGACAGGTTTCCCTATGGATTCTAGCACAAGTCTCGCTGGCCATATATTAATCTTCCTTCCACCCACCTGCACTTGTTCTTCTTGTTCCTTCATAAATTCGCTGCTTGAATTACACATTGCTATTCAGTAAATGAAACAAAATTGTTCATTTTAAAGTTCTGTATCCCCGTCGCAGAAGCTCATCATTCTGTCAGTAGAACAGCTTTATTTCCCTCTAATACATAAGATTATTAAATCCCTGAAAGCCTGAATTAGAATTAAGTCACGACGATATTCCAAAAGCTCCTTCGATGCCGATTCTGTCTTCTGCTCAAATGCTTCTTTTGTGCTCTCATTGTCCAGGGAACAGCTCAAGGCGAAAAGGGGCTAAATTTACACATACAAGAACAAACTGTCACCAACAGATTGTCTTTGTCTGAAGTGTTGTGCCCAGTTACTCATATGTAAGTGTTATTGATTTAAAAAATGGACTTTCTCGTGGAAAACTTGTATGCTAGACTTTTATTGTGGAAAGTTGTTGACAGATACAAGGAGAGAGAGTATATTTACAGCGGAGCAGAGGAAGAGGCAATAAAGGCATCACTGCCCTCTTTCCCAGAGAGTTCTGAGCTTCGGCAAGAAGGATGTGCTCTTTTATCTTTCCTTCTCTATTCTCCCCACTTCCACTTGTCAAAGCTTAAATTGTAAACTTATCGGGGCAAGGATCCTTTTATTTTTGCTTGTGTTATTCTGCGAAGCACTGCAGCACTATATAACTGAACAATCCAGTCTACACATTCACAATAACAGCTCTGCAATAAAACATGCAGTGAAGCCTAATTTTTAAAGGAAGATTGGCAATAGTTTAAAATATACCCTATTGTCTGTCAAAATAGCAATCTCCACCCACCCACCCATAGCACAGCCATGAGATCATTCAAACATCCAGTAGCTTTACTTTGGGGCAAGAATCATTCTCTGCCTGAGGTTCCTCTGACCACCGCAGCTGACATCAAAAGCAATCTACAAGAGCAAAACTGCAAAACAGTCAATGTGCAATCAACTGGCCCCAAAAATCTCTTGCATAGGGCTCCATATTACCAAAATGGAGGACACTGTAGTCCTCTCCTTGCAGATAGGGGAGGATTTTATGCCTTTAAATGTATAGTAAATGTGGATCCTGAATCAAGGAAAGGCATAGGATCCACATTCAGGCCCCATCTGAACTACATGTTTAAATGCAGCTTGAAGAATCTTCACATGGACACAGGCTTCTTGTACTTACATTATCTTTCTAGTTTGGGTCCTTGTAAAAAAAAAGGGTGGGGTGGGGGACTATCTAACATTTTGGGAATGCCAGGTGATTCCATTGCATCATCTGTATGATTGGTACTATCTTCTGTCCACCAGCATTGGTAATTCCATCTCCTTCCCTTCCAAATACCAGCTAATCATGACCAGCAGAGTCCTCTTCACCAGAGTGCAGAATGTAAGAGAAAATGGGAGGTTCTCTTTCAGGGAGAGGGGTGCTTTGGAGGTCAATTGAAAATGATCTGATAGAATCTGGCTGGGTAATGAATGGCAAAAAATTAACTGAAGGGTGATCAGATGGGAAGACTAACTGGTTGGCTTTCTGTAAAATGGGTGTTGTGATGCAATTGTGGGATCAAAGTAGTACTTTAAGTTTCAGAATCAGTGCCTTATATTCTGCTTGTGGCTCGTCCTTCATCTCCAGCACTCTCTTTGCTACACTGGTCACCTATAATGCATCTTGAGATGCTTACGCGAACATCACGAGTGCAACAATGTTCATTGTTGTTTGCTATCTCTCTCTTTCAGAGAACAGTGTATAAGCCATGCCTGTGTCCATGAGATACATAGGATAACACGAAACTGCCTAATACCAAGTCAGACCACTGGTGTATCTAGCTCAGTCATGGAAACATAGCAGCTCTCCAGACATCTTCCCCAGCCCCACCTGGATAGGCTGCAGACTGAAGCTGGAACTTTTTACATGAGCTGTTCTTCTTCTTTGGTGATCACTCGTAGCTAAGTAAGATTGTCTTCCATAAACACGGTTTTAACAATGAGTCCGCAAGTGACTGTGGAGGCCAATTCTGGATCCACATGTCCTTCCACAGTGGGGACATTGGTTTCTGGGCAGGAGTTGATCATGGTGTGGATTTGCCATGCATGCCTTCCTCTTAGCACATTTCTCCCTTGCCTCCTAAGTTTGAGTGTCTTCAAAGCCCATGACACCTTTGGTAAAGGCTGTTCTCCAACTGGAGCGCTTGCAGGCCAGTTTCCCAGTTGTCAGTGTTCATACTACATTTTTTTTAGATTTGCGTTGAGACAGTCTTTAAACCTCTTTTGTTGACCTTTGCCAACCACTGAGCTATGACTTGTTCACAGACCTCCTCCACGTCTTTGTACGTATAGGTCAGGGGTCGGCAAGGTTTACCTCGCCTGGGCCAGTTCACTCCAGCGGAGATCCCTCTGTGGGCCAGATCGTGTGCGTGTATGAGTGGGCACAGACGTGATTTCTGGCATCTGAGCATGCGCAGACATGATTTCCAGCACTGCGGAAGCTAGTCCCCATGCTGTGCTGCGCCGGTTTAGCGCAGCATGCGGGGACTTGCCGAGTGGGCAGCTCGGTGCAGGGGTGGCTCATGGGCCAGTTAAATGACCCCCATAGGCTGCTTGTGGCCCATGGGCCTTAGGTTGCCTACCCCGTTATAGGTAATGCTCCCCATCTTTATGGGTACATGTTATTTAGAAAATCCTTGACACACTTAATTCTGTGATCATTAAATATATGGCTTGATTTACTTCTTTGATGTGTCTGTTCTACATGTAGTTTATTTTCTCCATTCTTATTGTGGCACAGTGGTAATTTGGATTCTTAGGTTCATCTGTAGTGGCCTGATTTCATGAGCGGATAGTATTGCTTGGGGAACAGGGGGCTTGTGAGCCCCAGCAATTGATGAATGTGCTACCAGGCTCTGGCTGGCCTCAGTTCTTAATCTGCCAGGCTCTGTTGGTGGGGGCGGCTTAGAGGAGTAGGTGGATTTGTAGCAGTGGGTGTGTCTATCAGTACATGGCTTCCTTTGAGAAGTGCAGTGATTTTTGTGAAGCTTCAAAGCTGCTACTGAGGATGACAAACTCCTGGAAGTTGATTATCTTGTCAGTAATTCCCATGATAACTTAATCCCTTCATTGTGTTGTTTCATGCTTAAACTTTAGTTGAAGTTGAAAATGAGAGTTAAAATGTCTATTCCAAAGGAACATGTAGCCTTTTTTCTTCTTTTTTTGCTTGAAGGAAAAAAATATTTAAAGCATTTCACTCAAGGACCACAGGGAAATGCATTATTTCAGTTTGTACCTTTCTGATGCTTCTGAGACAAACATTTCCTATTGCTGTTTTTGGCTTGGAAAATAAAAGTAAACTTGTAGTTCTAAAAACACATTTATTAGGGAATAAACCCCAAGGATATGATCTACAGAGAGCTGGCTTCAGGTACCAGGCCCATTGTCAGACAAACTCTACATAACAAAGATGTCTGCAATTGTGACATGAAGGCTGGCAACGATTGTGCGAATCCCTTCCAGACGGCTGCAGTTCCTGGAGAAAGACAGTTAGATTGTGTATCCAGAGCAGGAATATCCTCTGGGAGAAGCATAGAAAAAAGAAATGCCATAGTACAGCTGCATCAGCACAAGTGGATGCCTTCATCTGCCCCAGCTGCAACAAAACATGTCTCTCCTTTATTGCTTTCTACAGCCACAGCTGACGCTGTAACTCTCCAACAGTTTGACTTCAGTCCTGGAGTTGCACACAGATGGATGCCAACCACAAACCCCATTGAGCACACTGGTATTTACTAATGAGTAAACGCTCATAGGCTTCTGCATAAGAGATACATAATTTTAGGGGAAAGGTTAAGATTATCGTATATGACTTTACACACAAAAAACAGATGGCTGAAACAGGCTTACAGTGGTACCTCGTGTTATGTACTTTCCTCCTTACGAACGCTTCGGGTTACGCGCTCTGCTAACTCGGAAGTAGAAACCCATTGTTGTGAACTTTGCCCTGTGATGCGAGCAGAAGTTGCACTCCGGTGGCACGGCAGCAGCGGGAGGCGCCATTAGCGAAAGTGTGCCTCATGTTATGAGCGGTTTCCGGTTACGAACGGATCTTCGGAACGAATTAATTTTGTAACCAGTGGTACCACTGAGGTAAGAATTTTTGTAGTACAGTGGTACCTTGGTTTACGAACTTAGTCTGTTCCGGAAATCCGTTCTTAAACCAAAGCATTCTTAAACCAAGGTGTGCTTTTCCATAGCAGCTGGGGACACAATTTACAAATGGAACACTCAATAGGAAGTGGAACGTGTTCTGCTTCCAAGGCAAAGTTCACAAACCAAAACACCTAGTTCTGGGTTTGTAGCGTTCTTAATCCAAGTTGTTCATCAACTAAGCTGTTCTTAAACCAAGGTACCACTGTATATGGCTGTGTAGATGGTAGCTATTGTATATTGATTTATGAATCCATCAGAGATCAGTTGACAGAACAGAAATATAGAAGAGAAATATATAGAGAAATCCCATTATGGGCCTTTTATTGTCAGAGATGGAACTTTGGGAACTACATGCAGAGGTAGTTAAGTGTTAAAAATTTCCTTGTGTGTTTGGAATAATAGAAAGATGAGTGTCAGCTGAAATCTATTCAGTATTACTGTGATAATAGACTCTTCTGAAAGGAACTCCATATAATATTGTACATCAAATAATGCATACAAGCATGCATATATTAGGAGAAACTGTGTCCAAACATGTACATTCATGGAAATAACATGCCAAAATGCATCACATTGGGGAATATTGCTTGCCCCCAAAGTGTATATTCATAATAGTTAAATACATTAAAAAACTACTTCTCAAACATTACAATACAATGTTTATATATAACATTTTAAAAGCTTTTAAAATTTATGTAATAAAAATACTTCAAAAATGTGTGTATTAGGCAGAACTGTGAACAGAAATTAGGAGAAAAGCATGAAAGTGCATGAAATTCTTTGTGCAGACTTAAAAAAAATAAAAATTCACACACCGGTGTGGAATTCGGTGAACCGAATTGAAGATTGGGAAAATGCAAAACTAAGAGAAACTGAAATGTACTGATTTGTCCATCACAACCTCAAAGGGACTCTTGTACTTCAAAGATGCTTGTGTCCAAGAATTCCAAAATGGAACAGAATGTTGTACAGAGGATGTTTTTGGGTCCAGCAATAGTAGGGAGAAATGTGCATAACAGATGCGAAACACTGAATAGGCATGAAAGGATTTTTGGAGTTGTTTAAACAAGGGACCAAAACAACTGTGCTGCAGCCCAAAAGTGCAATCCTGGCTCAACCACATTTAACCACATACTCCCCCTCCGCAACCTCCCTTTACTGTCACTCCCTGTCTTTTTGGGGCTGCTTCTGTTGTTAATGGGACATTGACTTATGGGAGGGGAGGGGAAGAGAATATTTGGGAGGGAGAGGATAGACCTGATCTCTGTGCTTCAGATACGTAATGGCTGATTTCACTGTATTGCTATATTGGGAATTAGTAACATTTGCAAACAGAAAACAAAAGCATTCCAAGGATAGCTTAAAGAAGAAGCATGAGGCACTTCCAACATACCACCCCACTTTTTCTGTCAAAACATTTTTTTACCCTCCAGGAATGTTTGCAGCAGTAATGGCGGCGGGGGGGGGGGGGGGGGCAGGGAGAGCTTCCAAACAAGACGGAACTGAAGGATAAGTCAGAATGGATGAGTCAGCTAGATGACAATCTAGATTCAGTCAGCAATTGACTTGGCAGCTATCTTGAGAGTTAGAAATTCTCAGCAACTCCTTGTTTGATGCTTGTACTTCCAGACATTTTTCCAATCCATATTTGGGTGTATTTTGGTTCATTCATACAAAGTTAAGATTTTCAGTTATCCTCTGGGTAAGACCTGTGAACAAATGAACTTTAACATTTATTACTCAGATGGCCCCCCTTTTTCCTTTTAAAAATGAGAGCTTAACATCTTGGAATTGAAAATAGATTTTCCTAGGGCACTTCCGGGCTGTCACTATTTTGGAGTGGAATTCAATCACATACCAACAAATTTGGGTCACATGGTAATAGTTGATTGGGAGCTCTTGTGCAACAAACCCACTTTCCCCAAAGACAGGACTTTAAAAAAAAAGGAAGTGATGGGAAAGTGCACTGGAAAATGTGGGATAACACTTGCCTTGACAGAATGCCATCTCATCTCTCTGAAAACAAATGGGAACGAATGCTCACGAAATAATCAACATCATCAAACCTCCCAGCAAACAAACCAGGATGAATGCTCAATAAACAGATTGTCTAGAAGCACATTTAGAGAGAGTGAAATTCTCACAAAAACCCTTTGGCAAAATACTTTCAAGAGTATTTACCAGCTGTTTTTATAGCACCAGTCACTCTACTGTGGATTTAGCCTTAGATATAAATTAATAGAGCGATTTAATATTCTGCCTACAATTTTGTGATCTATATTTGGTGACTGTGGGGGGCGTTTTTGGATGCTTTCTTCAATAGCAATACATTTCTGATATCTTGGGGAAAAGCATACGAAATATGTTCAAGAAAAAACAGACAAAGACTGTCAATATTTTATGGTGTGGATTCAAACTCATGCCAGAACCTTTGACTCATATCCACACCACATATTTAAAGCACTTTTATACCACTTAACACTCATGGCTTCCTCCAAAGAATCATAGAAACTGTATTTTAGACCTAACAGAGTTAGAATTGCCAGCACCCATAGCAAGCTACAATTCCTGAGATTCTTTGGGGGAAGCCTTGTGTTTTGAAAGCAGGAGTGTGAACCTCCAGCCCCAGGTCCAATCTTGGCTCACCAGGTCATTTCCCCCAAACCATCGCCACCTGCCCATCAGATGAAATCACTGGTGACAACAGCAAGTGGGTGGGAGAACAGGGTTTAATTCTGCCTTGCTGTGCCGGCCTGGTCCAAGAATCATATAGAATCTGAAATTCCAAACAAGGCCTTGACATAAATGTTTGGCAGTCCCTGATTTTAAAAGGTTTCATCAAGCCAATTGATTTAGTGAATTTGGTGCGTTGGGGATGTAGATTTAGTAGCTGTAGCTTTATCTCATTTATGGGTCAGCAAGGTTCCTTTCACACACTCAAAACCACATGTGAAATGCTTCTTTGTGATTCCATCCACTTAGGCTGTGATGAATGTGTGTGTGTGGATACTTCAGTCTCCTAGATGGGCTAATCACATGGGCTTAGTGGCTCTGTAAACCAGGTTTCACTGTGTGAAATCCCTGATCTTGTCAGGGCTAGCAAAATCATGCTTTCAGGGAATCAGGGCAAAAAGGTTGGTCAGGATGCTGCTGGAGGCAAGGAAGTAACGAGCAGGCAGACTTTGGAAAACTGGGAGAGGAGCAAATGGAGACCTGTAGAAAATCCAGGGCTCTTTGCTGTGTAAATAAGCTCAGCCAGGAGTGTGGGATGTAGCAGCAAAAATTAATTCAACATGAAACCATTTTCCCAGGTTAGTAGTTACTAAAGTTATTATAAATTTAATAAATAAAGTGTAAGTAAATAGCTCAAAATGAGACATTCACACCGTTACCTGACACTTAAACTAAATAGAATAAGATGTAACATTATTTATTCTGCATTCTCCCCCCCCCTTTTTTAAAAAAGTAAATTAAATTGTTGTTGCTTGTGGATTTTTAGCATGTCTGAAGTCCTTGTCTCTTTTAGAAATCAGGAAACTGATTATCATAGGCAGGTCCCCCACCACCATGTATGATGACTTCATTTCCTGGGTTATATAAGCTGCAAACCTCCAAAAAAGTTGACTGCAAGAACTGTTTACTGCATTACTATAGAATAATTGTATTGATGGGGAAGACTTGACCTGGTTGGAAAACTACTTACATTACAGTGAAGTAGTGACGTTAATTGGCAGAGCCTTTAAAAATATTATAGTAAGGTAGCTTAGACAACCTTCATCCTAATGTTCCTACCTAGAGCCTTAATTTATTGGGCAGGAACTGAAGTATCATAAAAAAACATGTTGTATTAAAGTTTCCAGTCTGATCAATTATTACTGAAGTGTTATTAATTTTCTTGAAGAAAAGGAGGCCACAGACGACTTTGATCCACCTTCACAACCCAGCAGCTATTTAGATGGTGTAAATGAGATGTTGTTTTTCTATAATACACCCCCATTGGCTGGCTGTAAAGGGCAGTAAAACAAGCACAGAAGATCTGGGAGGCTGTGGGGTTTAGAGAGAGCTTGCCATTGCCTGTTCCTCAGCATCTTCTTTTAGCAGCTGCTGCTGCTGCTGCTGCCACCACCATCAAACTTATTTGAAGGAGAGACAAGAGAGCCAGCTGTGAACCACATAGTCTGGTGATAAGACCTCACTCCCAAAATAATCTGAATTGTATTTAAGCCAGCTGCTTTGGTCTCTTGGATGGTAGAAAGACTACCACTGGAGTGTGTGTGTTTGTGTTTGTGTTTTATAGCCTGTTGCACAGGTCCCAGTTCCTAGGGGCTGAGGTATTTTTGTCCCCTACTCCATGTTTGTTTGTTTGTTGAGGCTGGGCTCCCTCAATGTTAAGAGAGTGTTTCGCTCCACCCTCAGCTCCTAGTGGCATTGCATGTGTGACATCAGGATGTTGTGTTGGGACCTTTCAATCATCTTGAAAAGATGGTGCCTCTGGCCTGTTGGTTTTGATCTGGGCACACTCCACTGTGGAAAAATGGCATATCACAAAACCAAACCATAATGGAACATATCTACCATGAAACTACTGGGTAAGATCATCTGCATGTTTGGAGCGCAGTGTTATCAACATTCTGGTGGCACCTAGCTCTATTCCATTCTGCTTGGATTCAGGAATAATGTTTCCCTCAATAGAACTTTGAAGGCCATTATGGGCTAGATGGAGGCAAATAATCAAAATGCTGAAGATCGTGGTCAGTGTGATTCAGGAATGCTTGTGGCATGTAGTGGTGGTGGTGTCATGGCAAGACTTTGGGAGAGGGTTCCAGGTGAGCTCCCTAATGTCGCAAGACTGGCTTACAACATTTTGAAGTAAGTGAAATAATACACATTGCCATCCAAAGAGGTGGGAAGACTGTTAAGACCAGTAACTAAAATTACCTAACTGCACCACTGAAGATATATTCTAGATGCAATTTCATCCTCTCCTTGTCAAAATAATAATAATAATAATCAGACTTTCAGTATAGAAGGTAATTTTGGATCTGGTTTTACTCCTGGATGTGAAGGTTCTTCCTATGGGGTTGTGTCAGCTATATCCCCTTTTGTCTTGGAAGGTGAGGGTTTCACTTACCATCAAAGATCCCCTGGTAAGTTTGCCAGGAGTAGGAGAGTGCCTCTGTGGGAAGTAATCATTTGTCCCACCTGGTTCCAGTTTAAATGAAGTAGCATGAAACTAGACCAGGCACCTCCAAACTTGGCCCTCCAGATGTTTTGGGACTACAGTTCCCATCATCTCTGACCACTGGTCCTGTTAGCTAGGGATGATGGGAGTTGTAGGCCAAAAACAGCTGGAGGGCCGAGTTTGGGGATGCCTGAACTAGACAGTACAGAGGTGGCTTCCAGCCTTTAAAGCAATATTTTCATTGGCTGTATCCTAATTGGCTTGCTGATCAAATTGTCAGTTTAGAAAGTGCTATGCAGCTTGAGGGTGTTCTTAAATAAGGCACACCTGCACACACTTTATGCTAACATAAGGGGTAAGGTTAAGGTAAAGGGACCCCTGACCATTAGGTCCAGTCGTGGACGACTCTGGGGTTGCGGCGCTCATCTCGCATTATTGGCTGAGGGAGCCGGCACACAGCTTCCGGGTCATGTGGCCAGCATGACTAAGCCGCTTCTGGTGAACCAGAGCAGCGCACGGAAATGCCGTTTACCTTCCCGCCGGGGCGGTACCTATTTATCTACTTGCACTTTGACGTGCTTTCAAACTGCTAGGTTGGCAGGAGCAGGCACCGAGCAATGAGAGCTCACCCCATTGCGGGGATTCGAACCGCCGACCTTCTGATCGGCAAGTCCTAGGCTCTGTGGTTTAACCCACAGCGCCACCCGCGTCCCTATAACATAAGGGGATTCCCCTCCAAAATGAACACTTTGCTCATGAGAACATTGCTGGCAACCCTCTGTCTTAAGAAGGGTTGGAAGAGTGCACCTTTTGGGGTAAAGTCAAATCGTTGAAGAGATACAGCACCTGCTGTGGTTGTAGAGACCGATATGGGAGACAGATGTGTAGGTGGGCAGATGAAGATGTCCATGGCAATTCTTCTGTCTGCATTCCTCCTGTAGTTCTAAAACAGAGTATGTAGTTTGGGACATGCACAATTTAAAATATGAATCTTAAACCAAGAGAGCCTGTAATGAATTGTACCCTTTAAATCTACTTCATTTTCACAGGTACTAGTCTTGCACATTGTTTCAAACATGGGAAGAAATAATGGAGACAAAATTAAAATGATTATAGAGATGCCTTCAAAACTAGAATGTTTCACTGCACAGAAATAAGCTAGAAAGATGTTTCCCTGTACAGAATTACACTACATTATGTGAGTTGAATAGCTGGTTAGATGTACACAGGCAAGAACTGCCCCTCTCTGCATAACCATCTATTTTAGAGATAGTGTTTGAGCTGCTCATATATACGGAACAATGTACTGAGATTCTCCTGTGTGTGACTTTGCTGTAATTATCCATGATACTTTGTGGATGAGTTCATAAAAAAGGACTGCACTATTTTATGACAATAACATTTATATTTAAACCTGCTAGGAAATGGGCATTAATTTTCAAATACAGGAACTGGGAAAAGACAGTTAATTCTCTTAACTACATTAAGTGGACACAAAGTATACTACCTTGAGTAGACACACACACACACACACACACATTTTAAGGCTTCCTTGTGCTAGGTAAACAGGCTTTCTCTTGTGTTGTAAGTTCAGTTGTTGGAGAAGCTCCTTCACATATTTAAGGCTTCCTACGAGTTACAGTGGTACCTCAAGTACTTAATTCGTTCCGGAGGTCCGTTCTTAACCTGAAACTGTTCTTAACCTGAAACACCACTTTAGCTAACGGGGCCTCCTGCTGCCACTGCACCGCTGGAGCACGATTTCTGTTCTCATCCTGAAGCAAAGTTATTAACCTGAGGCACTATTTCTGGGTTAGCAGAGTCTGTAACCTGAGCAGTGGCGTAGCGTGGGGGGTGCCAGGGGTGCGAGCCGCACCGGGCGCAACATTTGGGGGGGCGCAAGTCCAGAGGGAAGGGACAAGCAATCGAGGCTTGGTTGGGGGGAGGGATCGTCGTCTCCGTTTGGCCGGAGGAAGCGGGAGGGAAAAGAGCCGCGCAGCAGCTGCAGCAGCAGCAGCAGGGAGGAGGAGGTGGAGGAGGAGGAGGTGGAGGAGCAGCAAAGCCGGGAGGAGGAGGGCAGGATCCAATCCGAGCCTGCTAATCGCTTGCTCAAAGAGGCAAAGGAAGAGGTGGAGGCGGAGCCACTGGCCCGGCAGGGAGGAAAGTTGGAGAGAGCAGCGCGCCTGGGCGCAGCGAGGTTGGGTAGGTGCGTGCGCCCTGGCTGGCTGCCCGCCCCCCGGCTCAGTGCCTCCATGACCCCTCCAGCGGCGATGGGAGAGATCGGGGGTCTGGGCTTCCGAGATACCCTGGAGTGAAATCCTGCTTCACCTTCTTGGGAGTCCCTCTCTTATGCTTTGGGGGGGGGGGTAGCAAGGGGGAAGAATAATGATTTCCTCCACCACCAGCCCCAAATTCTATAGTAAGAGAAATTGGGGGCCAAGCCAACTGGGGAAATGGTGAGTCTCTAACTATAGAGCTCAGGTATTTAGGAGCAAGCTGGCTCTGCCCATAGGGAGGAAAAGCACTCTGTGCAAGCTCAGAAAACCCACGCCATGCCACTGTGCGCTCGCACTCGCAGCTCTCTGCCCCTACCTGGCTCACTCACTCTCTCTCACTGCAGTGCTGGCTGTGCGAATCCGATCCGAGCTGCCGGGTCGCCGCCCACTGTGGAGGGGGAGGGTGCCAGGCGTGCGGTGCGGTGCGGAGAGAGAGCGAGGGACTATCTGGGGGAGGGACAGTGCAGGGGGGGCGCAAATTACTTGCCTTGCCCCAGGTTAGGGGGCGCAAATTACTTGCCTTGCCCCGGGTGCTGACAACCCACGCTACGCCACTGAACCTGAGGCCTATGTAACCTGAGGTACCACTGTATTAAAGTCATTACTGCCTAGCCTCAAAGCTCCCCCCCCTCCCCCAAGAACTCTGCCTCTTTCCCAGTCTTGTGAAGAGTTAGAGAGCTGCTTTGCCGAAGACAGCAAGCATGCTTTCAGGGTCTGTTCTGGCAAAAAAAGAGATCTCTGTCTTGCACTTGACATGAAAACAGTGTGAACAATGGGAACTAGCTGGAGCCAGCTTGACTCTGGCATGCGCTGCCCAGAACAAGTTTGGAGAGGGTGGGAGGGAAAGCTGCGCGGAGTCAGAGGAGGATGTTCAGCAGACTATTTGCATCAGTGATGCAGGGCCAGCACAATAAAAGTGATAGCATAGACAGTGCCGTAGTCCAGCAGTCTGTGATAAACTTACATTGCTGGAATAGGAAATAAATTTAGTTTCAACACTATCCAGGCAGTGAGGTCATAGATCCTTCCTCTCTTCCGGGTGTGCTGACATGCCAAGGGGTTATTGTCTGCTGTGTGACAGATACAGCATATACAGCTTCTCTGTGTGTGGGTATGGGGCAAAGTATGTCTTGGTGGCATACCTCTTTGCTTTTTATCCTCTGTTTATCTCCTTCGGCTATACCTACTCTAGGTTCCTCTCCAGTATGGTCCTCTACAGAAGGAGAGGGGCATAGACCAGACCGCTATTGTTGAAATACCACTGTTTGTGCTCTGCTTCCTATTGCTGACGTGAAACAGAATGCCTGTTAAAGTGGTGCACATTTTGCACAATTGGTGCAGACTAAATCTCACATAGGGACAGGGGTGGCGCTGTGGGTTAAATCACAGAGCCTAGGACTTGCCGATCAGAAGGTTGGCGGTTTGAATCCCCACAACAGGGTGAGCTCCCATTGCTCAGTCCCTGCTCCTGCCAACCTAGCAGTTCGAAAGCACATCAAAGTGCAAGTAGATAAATAGATACCGCTCTGGTGGGAAGGTAAATGACATTTCCGTGTGCTGCTCTGGTTCACCAGAAGCGGCTTAGTCATGCTGGCCATATGACCCAGAAGCTGTGCACTGGTTTCCTCGGCCAGTAAAGCAAGATGAGCGCCGCAACCCCAGAGTAGGTCACGACTGGACCTAATGGTCAGGGGTCCCTTTACCTTTACCTTAAATCTCACATAATGCCTTCCCGGCTACTATCCTTCCCTTCCAGAGACTAGAACCTTTGCCTTTCAACCCTGACTTTGCCTTTCAACTCTAACATTGCTTTACTTCTTCTGTGTGTCTTAATGAACAAAATGTATGTAGCCAAAAGCTTGGCAGCCCTAATGTATTGTTTTGTACTGTTGCCTTTATTTGTACAGTGGCTAAGAGAGCCATTTCAACCCTAGTACCACTCTACTCTGCCTTTGTCAGACCATACCTGGAGTACTGTGTCCATTTCTGGGTGCCACAATTTAAGAAGGATATGGACAAGCTGGAATGTGTGCAGAGGAGGGCAACCAAGATGATCAAGGGTTTGGAAACCAAGCCTTATGAGGAACAGTTAGGGAGTTGAGTATGTTTAGCCTGGAAAAGAAGAGACAGAGAGGAGATATGTTTGCCATTTTCAGATTTCTAAAGGGCTGTCCCATGGAAGATGGAGCAAGCTTGTTTCCTCCTGCTAGGACCCAAACCAATTGATTCAAGTCACAAGAAAGGAGATTCTGACTAAAAACCAGGAAGGATTTTCTGGCAGTAAGAGCTGTCCAGGCAGTGGAACAAACTCCCACGAGACTCTCCTTCCTTGGATTTTTTTTAAGCAGAGGTTGGGTGGCTATCTGTCATGAATGCTTTAGTTAGGATTACTGTATTGCACGTGATTCTCAGGGTCCCTTCCAACTCTACAATTACATGATTCTGTGAATCAAATACAAAACAATATCCCTGCATACAGTGGTACCTCTACTTATGAACGTGATCCGTTTCAGGGTAAACACTTCCGGGTTTGCCGCGTTCGTAACCTGGAAAGCCGCAATATGAAGCAAATGTAACACGACGTATGACTGTACTGTGATACAATAGAAATAATAACAAACATTTACACATCATCATCATCATCATAACACATGAACAGAAAAAAATCTCTTTAAGTACCCCAATGTGAAACAACATAATGTTCCGAAAGCCTGTTGGATAAATGTGTCTTAAGTTGATGATGAAAGCTAAAGAAGAAACCTGATACGATTCCAGGGGTACGGTTCTGCACAAATGGGTGCCACAACAGAGAAGATCCTGAACTGAGTCACCAGACAACAACCCATGTCTAGTGGCAAAACCACAAGAAAGAGCTTGCCTGCAGATCTCAGAGACCAGGGCAGAAGGTAGAGGGTGAGGTGCTTCTTTAAATATTTGCACCCCAAGCCTTTTAGCGATTTATAAATTGTACTTATACGGACTATAGCATGTCTAAGTGTTGCAATATCTTGTGAGATTTCCGGGAGCTAATCAGAAACAGTGTCAGAACAGAACAATGATCTGAACAGTGAGCCGCCACAAGAAATGTTAAGATAGTTTGAGAGATGACTCCCTATGCGACATGCTTTATTGAGAAATCGGCTCCACCTCGTTGTGGGGACACTTTGCAGGTGAGCCACCAAGCCTCCCCACTCAGCGTGGGGGGCGGGACTGTGTCCCACCTTACCCTGGGGAGGCCCGGCTGCACCAGTTAGCCAAGCAGCCAATCAGGCAGCTGGGGGGGGGGGGACGTGCCCAGGGCCAATTGAAACCACGGCGCAACGCTGAATCGCCCCTTTTCAGCCTTGTGCCACGGATCTCCCGCCCTCCCACCCTTTGTTCAGGTTGCGTCACTGGCCTTACTATGGACCTCAGTTGGTCGCCATTGAGGGCCTGGTAGGACTTTTTCCACTTGGCAAATTGGCACTGGCCGCTTGGTTTTCGCCTACTTCATAGCAATTGTCGCAACTTTGTAAGGTTTGGTGGTTAGGCATTGGAATAGGAATATGTGGGGGAGGGGAGGTGCAGCCGTCACCTGCCCCTCCATGCTCAAGGGTATTCCATTAAAGGAATCCGGGGGTGTGGATCTCGTCCGAAGCCCGAGGAGGGGCTAGGGCCATGCCACGACCCCAGGGGATGCTCAAGTCAATCCACATCAGCGGGGCTCCCCCTACTGGTGGTTTACCCTTAGCAGATTCCCTGCAAGGCGGGCAGGAGTCAAATAGTCTGTTGATGCCAATGCCTAAGCCAATACCACTCAACATTCTGTAACCAATAAAGTTGTAGCCTAAATTTTGCCCATTAACATTAACCTAGAATTCTGTGTCCTTGTGTCTTTATTCTCATGGGGGTGGCTTGGGGCTTTGACACGCAACTACAACTTTGAGTTCCTTAGCTCCTGTTGTCATTTTCTGCATATGGAGAATGAGATTGCTGGACCAGGGTAAATGTGAGCCATCCCAGCAAATCTGAGTAAATGAATTAGGCTCCTGCTACCCAGAGAATACAGAAAAACCTGATACGAGATCCCAGGGGCGGGAAATAAATGGGTATTTTATGAGTAATTAATATACACCCATGGCATCCTGCAGTGTGTGAGTATAAATACAAGCCAAGCAGCCCAAAATGTAAGGAGATTAAGCAAGTGGACCTAAAGAAACTTAAGGACACAATTCAGAGCTCCAGTTTCTGAAAAGAGCTTTCCTTGGGCGTGGGGGGGGGGAGAGAAAGTGGTCCATGTTGCTTATTTGTATGGGCTCAGAGAAATAAGGCTCTGCTGGCAATATGTTTCCTCTGAATAGCCAATATGAGAAGAATTATAACGTTTCTCAAAAGCTCAGACTGCATCAATATTCTTCCCTTGTACAAAGATATAGTTCTGAATAATTTAGCACTGAATACTGCAGGCAACAGGTGGCAGTTTTATTTCGAATCCATTTTTTTTCAGAATTAAACTTTTTATGTTGCTCAGATTGGTGCTAAGAAGATTGGTGCTGGGCTTATTTTGAAGAGCAGCATTTGCTTTACATAAGTCTCTGTTTCTATGGCACTCATAAGCAAACAGTGAACTAATGTAGAGAAATGCAGGGCAATAGATTTTTTTTTTATGTAACATCCTTTTTTATGTGCTGTGCTGCAGAATATTTCCATGTAAAAAGCAATATAAAAATATGGGAGTTGGGTCTGGTCCCTTGTTCATTAACAACAACAACAACGATGATGTTCTACTATGCTACAGTAGAATTCCTTTTGCTACACCTAAATGCAATGGGGGAGTGCATTCTCTCATGAATCCAATACAAGTGAATTACTAGATCAAATAATCATTTTTTAATTGTCTTCATAGGGTTGTCACACTCTGAATAGCCTCATTAAAATTAATAGGCATGACTAACTTCTAATGCATCTACTTTGAATAAAACGTAGGCTGTGTATACACCATACCTTTGAGGCACATTCAAACCACATTCTTTCCCCTCAATGAATTCTGGGCACTGTAGTTCATTAAGAGCTGCTGGGAATTGTAATTCTGTGAGGGGTAAACTGCAGTTCCCAGAATTCTTTGTGGGAACTAATGTGTTTCGAATGTGCTTTAAAGGTATACTGTGTATGCAGCCTATGCTGAAGACAACCCTCATTGTCACATCTGCTTTTTATTAACATATATTTTAACTTCCCTGGGCAATGATCTCCCCTCCTTCCTGGATTTGTAACACATGGAAGAGAGCAGAAAGTTGTTCTCAACGTTTTAAATCTCTGAGATCTGAGATTTTCCATTTGCTCACCTCCTCCCCACCATAAAAAATAAAGCAGGCTATTCCGCAGAATTTTCTCTGAATGTTCTTCACCACCACCCTTCTCTCCCTATGGCCTGGAATGATGCTAGGGCGTTGCAGGGAATGCAAAATGGCTGTAAGGTTGCTAGCATCATTGTTGTTGTTGCTGCTGCTACTACTTGCAGTCTAACAAAACAAAGCACCTTAAGCAAAATGAAAACAACTGTGCTATTGCCACTGTGAATGATGAGTAGCACACTTGAGAAACCACAGGAAATGCCCCCCTCCCCATGGCCCAAAGCTCTGCTCACTGACAGGGTGGATTATTTTGAGAGGCCATTTGCACATAACACTAAACATATTTTCACACGGGTATCTTTGCTCTGGTTTTTTTAGGTGTAACAACTTAACAAGTGTGTGGAAGGCTAGAAGCAAAGCATCCTGTTAGTTTGTTTTTCAGCAGGGATTTTATTAGCTTACCCACCACCAGATGGAAAAGAAAACCCTCCCCGTCCTCCTGTCACATTTTAGATTTCCCCAAATTTGACAAACATTTCATTTGAAACTCTGCAGGAAGAAGCTTGAACTTTTGGGGAAAGACTGTTTGTGTCTCTCCTTATGTGACGTCTGAGTTGATTTATAGCATGCAGAAATTACGCAGCCTGTTGAACAAATTTTACTTCCACGTTAGTGATCCCAACCAGATGCACATCTCCAGTTCTGACACTGTGCAGATGTAAACATGAAAATACAAAGCTCAGCATTGCCAGAGACTTATTTGTTGGCTCCATTTGCAAACGAGTCATTTCCATCCACCACCCAACTTTGTTACTGTTTGTGTGACAAGTTATTGGGGATTACTTATGCTGGCTTGATGCTTTCTGTGACAAATTATTGGTAGTTACGTATAGCAAGCCAATTAATAACATGACTTTTAAAAAAATATATAAAAAGAGATATTCCACTTCCAGCCTCCCCTCTCCCTTCAAAGAGCTCAGGCTTCGTTTACACAGGCTAAACTGAGAGACAGTGATGGATAAAGGAAAAGTCGCACAATAGACTTTATGACTGAGTGGGACTTGGATGAAAACTAAGACACAAATACAAGATACAAGTCCAAGTCCCAACACTCTCTCCTGAGGGTGGGGAACATTAGGCCTTGGGTGGGGGTGAATGTGGCCATCCAGGCCCCTTTATTTGGTCCTCAGGGCTTATTCTGAGCCATGCCTCTTCCCTAGGCCACACCCCTGGCAGATTCTGCTCAGCAACATCCTCAAATGCTAGAATGTGTCCTTGAACTGTGACAACACTTCTTGCATGCCTGAATGGAGAGGAACATGTGTCTGAATGGAGAAGGGTGTCTGACTTGAGTGAACTGTAGTCTGCTATACAAAGGTAGGAGTTCCATATTAAATATAATGGTTTAATTGGCACAGAAATGAAAAATGGCTGAAGGGTTGCTAACATGGGGGTTTTCCATGGGACTATATTAAAACCAAGGAGAGGACTCTGAGCTCTTGCTGAGTTGATAATTAGCTAACTAATTGTTGTTGTCTGGTAACTAACATGTGAGCGTTGTAACCTTAGATCATGTGATGAAGGTATTGGGTTGCAAATCTTCATTTTGAAGGGAGTTGCCTTTGTGCCTTTTGTCTCAAGGCTCTGTGAAGTAAGGACGTGTAAAATACTTTCTCTGAGTGAGTGAGAGAGAAAACGGTTCCAGGCTAAAAATGGATGCTGTGGGAAGAGACAGACCTCTGCTTCTAGATCTGTTGGAATTATTTCACAGTTAGTAAGATGTTGAGCATCAGACATTGTACGGATATTTTGGATGTATCATTTGATGTTTCTGTTTTATTTTGAAGAGTTCTGCTAGTAAAGTTTGAATGATATTTGTATGGGTCTAGATCAGCATTTCCCAACCTTGGGCCTCCAGCTGTTTTTGGACTACAACTCCCATAATCCTCAGCTAGCAAGACCAGTGGTCAGGGATGATGGGAATTGTAGTTTGAAAACAGCTGGAGGCCCAAGGTTGGGAAACATTGGTCTAGATAATGCTTCATTTCCAAAAGGAGTCAGTTTTCATGCACCTAGGCACTTCAAACTGTGCAATATTAATATCTGCAACATCCCATCCATTTTCCCATTTAGATTTTGCCTCTGGTCCCACTCACTGGTACGCAGCCTATGATCTCCCTCAGACTGAAAAAAACTTCCCCATCTCTGTGCTATATTAACTAGTCTTAGGTTTAGATGCATTCAGCGGTGAGTGGCATGGAGGTGTGGTGGGGTACACATGGCCTCCTGGCAACGTTGTCATTGTAGCTTACTAGGAGGGGAGAGCTGATGTGGTGAGGAGGGCAGTACTGTGTGGCTGCACTGGTGGGAGGATCAGGAGGCCAGGCATTCCCCAAATCCACTCTGAAGGGTTGGGAGAACCCCTAGAACAGCAGCACACAGGGGAAGGGGAGGGGAGGGACCATTCTTTCTGACAAGCAGAAATGCTGGCACTGATGGAACCATCATAAGGGTGTGACATTGAATTCCTCCAACTGAATCAATTCATGCAGCTGAATGAGTTGAGGTGGTAGAATGGTCTTGACTGTGCCACTTCAGGTTAAAAGTGAGGAATGCCACACAAAACCAAGTGAAAATAGAAAACTAGCCCATGGGGGAGGGCGTTCCTAGTTCAGCACTTAGCCTGCTATGCTAGTTTTTCTGCTTTAATATTGGGAAGCATTAGAAATGTAGACCCTGCAGTCTGAAGTGCAGCAGCCCAGTCTACCACCTAAGAATTAATCTTTCAATAACAGTATCCTATTTTAAAGCACAATATGTCTAGAGTTGAAGGGTGTCTCTTTATGTTTGGGCTGGTTATTTGGTTGCCGTCTATCCTACAGTGGTTTGGCAATGTTTGATTGCTGATAACAATGGCAAAGAGATGAAATGGCAAAAGAAAGTGTGAGTGCTGAGAGCCCCACCGTCTGGCCGAAAAGGCATTTCCTATTGAGAGTATGTTTATTTCTGCATCTGATAGCCTTCCACTTGAAAGAGCTGTGTTTGGTCTAGCTGGATGCTTTTCAGTGAGGGAAGAGTTAAGCCAAGTGACGCACAGTTCAGCTGCCTCGGGTTAAATCCCATGTGCTCGTTTGTTTAGCGAGGCTTGGCTAAATATCTTCTGATGTCTGCAAATGTTGGTTTATACTCGCAGCTTTCATATCTGGTTTATAGTAAGCTCAATAAATTAAACAAAGGGGGAACGTTTCGGATGAAATACAGGGGAAAACAAGTTATAAATGACTCTTGATATTATCCATATGCTTCAGTTAGCCTTGGATGCTTTCACCTTTTGCAAGATTTCTGCCTACTCACCTTGGGTAAATACATGCTCAGAACTGTGGGCTTTCAGACATTAGGAATGCTCCACCACATTCTAGCCACGTTTTCTCCTTGGTTCTTTTCATTTCCCAATTAAGCCCTGTAGCATCTGCTGTGCTCACACCACTGTGGTGTTGGCTCAGAATTCACTATCGGAGAGAAGTTTGTGATTCATTTTCGAAAGATCCTAGGTATAAAATATAGCTTCTTCTTTTGCTGTATGCAAATATCTATTTAGGAGTTTGTTGTTGATGTTAACAGATTTTAAAAAATCTTCTTCTCTGATTTTTATCATTATGATAAAGCTTTATGAAATTTCCATGGGAGTTTTTCTTGGCTCTCTAGTTGGGAAAGGGTGTGGAACACCGTGTCTTTAATTCCCCCTCCCCGCATCATACAATGAACTTGAGAGTTCCCACAGTTGTTTCAGAAACAGCTTACGTAACTCCTGACATGCCAGCCATAGATGACACTATGAAATAGTTGAGCATTCCTTTCTTGCTGTTTTCTCTCCATGGGGATTGCATCATTGGAGCAGGTTTTACAAAACAAACTTCAGGGGAAATGATACATCAGCACATTTTTTGTTGTTCATTTAGCTCTTCTGCCCTTATTTCCCCCCGCCCCACAACCTACTCCCACCTTACCAATTGCCCACAATTTATCTAGTCTTCCAAATACCATTATTGCTGCTCTTTTTCCTTCTACACCAAGTCCAACCGTTACCATAAACTATACATTTTGAACATGGTTGACCAACACAAGTGCACATGAAAATGCATAGTAAAAGTTTTGATGCAATCCTGTACCTTAGCAATAAATTTAGGCTACAACTCATCACCCAGAGTTGAGTAATAGGTAGCAAAATGCAAAAGTTTCATATTAATTGACCCCAGAATTATACTTTTGATGGGTGCTTACAGTTTGCTGTTGCTTTTGCCCTCTCCATATCTGACCTGGCACATAGCCCGTCATGCTAGGCTATGCATGAAAACTACAAAGGATCTATGTGGAAAATTTTGTGTGTGTGATAAAATTACATTTGTTATTGAAGGCATGCCAATATTCCAGATCTGAACCAGTTTAGCTGACATTCCTTCTTCCTGTAAGTGCTCCTGAGAATTGTAGTTTAGTTTGGAAGTAGTCAGGGATTTTATATAGAATATTCTTATTATTGCTATATGCTACAGTTGCCAAGATTCTTTGGGGCAAGCCAAGACAGTTAAAGCAGTATAAAACCTATATAAGGTGATATCTAAACAGGTATGACTGATCCAGATATTTTCCCCTCCAGGAATCCCTTTCGTTGCAAGGCAATCTCATGTTCCTGGTACTCAAAATGGCATACCGGTATTTTATTGCTTGGAAGACACCGTTCCCTTGCATGCTTTTTCACCAGCCCTACTAAAGTCACTGAAGATGAGTAACAAAAATCCCTCGCTGTTCTGCTTGCGCCAGTAGCCATTGGCAGCCTTAAGGCTATCAGCAGAGGATCTTTTGTACTGTGACCTGCTGTAACCTAAAAGACTGATTGATACTAGAGCAGCCATTAGTGAAGATATTTTACCAGGTGACAATCTGATGGTTCTAAATCTGGTAGTAATTTTGAAGTTGCTGAAGGACTTGGAAGGTGCCTAAAGAAGCCAGGGTGGCTATCTAAAGAACTTTTAACTGAGTTAAGATTAAAAAAGGATGTTCGGCCAATTGGTGTTGAAGAAGGATAGAACTTTCTTTATGTACGCTACAACAGCAGCAAGAATACTTATCGCGAAGTACTGGAAGACACAAGAATTACCCACTTTGGAAGAATGGCAGATGAAGGTGATGGACTATATGGAATTGGCGGAAATGACTGGCAGAATCCGAAACCAGGGAGAAGAGTTGGTGGGAGAAGATTGGAAGAAATTTAAAGACTATTTACAGAAATACTATAAAATTAATGAATGTTAGAATGATGTTGGATTGAGGTTAAAGGGTTATTAGTAATAATGGGATGAAGGAATATGGAAAAATGGAAGGTTAATAGACGAAAAACTAAAGGTATAATATATAAAGATCAAGATAAGGATAAGGTAGAGGGAAGGGATTTGCTGAATAAATAATTGAACTGGAATACAGAGAGGGGAGGTGTGGGGAGGTCCAGGAAATAAGCAAATGCAAGAAACATTATGAAAATTGAATTGTTTTTTATTTTTTTTATTTTTGTATTTCTTTTTTTTCCCTTATGTGAAAATCTTAATAAAAGATTATATATATAAAAAAAGATTAAAAAAGGATGTGTACAAAAAATGGAAAAGGGGGGAAACCACCAAAGAGGAATTCAAACAAATAGCCAGCACATGTAGACACAAAGTCAGAAAAGCTAAAGCACAGATTGAACTCAGGCTTGCTAGAGAGGTTAAAAGCAACAAAAAAGGCTTTTATGGGTATGTCCGTAGCAAAAGGAAGAACAAAGAAACAGTGGGGTCACTCAGAGGAGAAGATGGTGAAATGCAAACAGGGGACACAGAAAGGGCTGAACTCCTCAATGCCTTCTTTGCCTCAGTCTTCTTCGATAAGGAAAACAATGCCCGACCTGAAGAATTTGGAGCAAATGATTCAGCAGAGGAAACACAGCCCAGAATAACTAAGGAGATAGTACAAGAATACTTGGCTAGTTTAGATGTATTCAAGTCTCCAGGGCCAGATGAACTGCATCCAAGAGTATTAAAAGAACTGGCAGATGTGATCTCAGAACCACTGGCAGTCATCTTTGAGAATTCCTGGAGAACAGGCGAAGTCCCGGCAGACTGGAGGAGGGCAAATGTTGTTCCTATTTTCAAAAAGGGGGAAAGAGAGGACCCAAATAATTATCGCCCAGTCAGTCTGACATCAATACCAGGCAAGATTCTGGAGCAGATCATTAAGCAAACAGTCTGTGAGCACCTAGAAAGGAATGCTGTGATCACCAATAGTCAGCATGGATTTCTGAAAAATAAGTCATGTCAGACTAACCTGATCTAATTTTTTGACAGAATTACAAGCCTGGTAGATGAAGGGAACGCAGTGGATGTAGCCTACCTTGATTTCAGCAAGGCATTTGACAAGGTGCCCCATGATATTCTTGTAAAGAAGCTGGTAAAATGCGGTCTTGACTATGCTACCACTCAGTGGATTTGTAACTGGCTGGCTGACCGAACCTAAAGGGTGCTCATCAATGGTTCCTCTTCATCCTGGAGAAGAGTGACTAGTGGGGTGCCACAGGGTTCTGTCTTGGGCCTGGTCTTATTCAAAATCTTTATCAACGACTTGGATGATGGACTCAAGGGCATCCTGATCAAATTTGCAGATGACACCAAACTGGGAGGGGTGGCTAACACCCCAGAGGACAGGAACACACTTCAAAACGACCTTGACAGATTAGAGAACTGGGCCAAAACAAACAAGATGAACTTTAACAGGGAGAAATGTAAAGTATTGCACTTGGGCAAAAAATATATGAGAGGCACAAATACAAGATGGGTGACACCTGTACAAGATGGGTGAGAGCAGTACATGTGAAAAGGATCTAGGAGTCTTGGTTGACCACAAACTTGACATGAGCCAACAGTGTGACGCGGCAGCTAAAAAAGCCAATGCAATTCTGGGCTGCATCAATAGGAGTATAGCATCTAGATCAAGGGAAGTAATAGTGCCACTGTATTCTGCTCTGGTCAGACCTCACCTGGAGTACTGTGTCCAGTTCTGGGCACCACAGTTCAAGAAGGACACTGACAAACTGGAACGTGTCTAGAGGAGGGCAACCAAAATGGTCAAAGGCCTGGAAACGATGCCTTATGAGGAACGGTTAAGGGAGCTGGGCATGTTTAGCCTGGAGAAGAGGAGGTTAAGGGGTGATATGATAGCCATGTTCAAATATATAAAAGGATGTCACATAGAGGAGGGAGAAAGGTTGTTTTCTGCTGCTCCAGAGAAGCGGACACGGAGCAATGGATCCAAACTACAAGAAAGAAGATTCCACCTAAACATTAGGAAGAACTTCCTGACAGTAAGAGCTGTTCGACAGTGGAATTTGCTGCCAAGGAGTGTGGTGGAGTCTCCTTCTTTGGAGGTCTTTAAGCAGAGGCTTGACAACCATATGTCAGGAGTGCTCTGATGGTGTTTCCTGCTTGGCAGGGGGTTGGACTCGATGGCCCTTGTGGTCTATTCCAACTCTAGGATTCTATGATTCTATGACTTGTGCACTAAAATGGCATCTGTCTACCCACCTATTTATTTATTGAATATTTTTGTAAGCACATCATCTAAATATATTCAAAGAACCAACAGTTCCTTTTGTAGATGGAAGGGTGAGCATTTAAATGACATGTCACTCCTCCATAAGCAGTGAAACATTCAAAAATGCAGTTGATACGTTTTAAACTATATCACGAATCGCAATGCTTCAGCTCCAGAACAGTACAATTAATTAGTACATCAATCTTCCAGTCCAATCCACAGAGACGTGCATATATAGACGCTCACGTTATTTTCTGAGTTTCCATTCAGCCGCTCCCCCAACCATGCCTCTAAACTGCATTTTAAACTCCCTTGCGGGTGGTGCTTAGGGCTAGAGCTGCTTGCTGAAAGGACACCATGAGTTCACCAAGAACGTTTCTTTAACAGTTGTTCATGTCCGCAACTCCTTAACTATTTTTTAGCTTTGGAAACAGAGTGCTGCTAAATTCAGAATGCACAAAATAAACTAAGTTCTTGCATCTATGAATTTATGCCTACAAGTCCTACATGTCAATAAATTGTGCCTCACAATAAGCAAAAATAATACAAATTGCACCAGTATAGGATTGCCAGCTTACCTGGGATTGATCATGTTGTGTCCAGTGCTTTCCCCCCATAAAATAAAATGTTTAGGGGTACTCTCATTTTCCTACTCATATTGTTGTTGTTTAGTCGTTCAGTCGTGTCCGACTCTTCATGACCCCATGGACCAGAGCACGCCAGGCACTCCTGTCTTCCACTGCCTCCCGCAGTTTGGTCAAGTTCATGTTTGAAGCTTCGAGAACAATGTCTAACCATCTCATCCTCTGTCGTCCCCTTCTCCTTGTGCCCTCCATCTTTCCCAACATCAGGGTCTTTTCCAGTGAGTCTTCTCTTCTCATGAGGTGGCCAAAGTATTGGAGCCTCAGCTTCACGATCTGTCCTTCCAGTGAGCACTCAGGGCTGATTTCCTTAAGAATGGATGCGTTTGATCTTCTTGCAGTCCATGGGACTCTCAAGAGTCTCCTCCAGCACCATAATTCAAAATATTGAAATACTGCTATTCATATTGAAATACTGCTAAACCTAGATTCACAAAATGTTTAGGGGTATGCTTACCCCTGCGTCCCCCCAGAAAAAAAGCACTGGTTGTGTCCATAGCTGTTTAGAATAGAAGTGGCCCTTGCTAGGCCAAGAAAGATGTGCCAGCATAGGTTGGTAATCCTAGAAATGGTAGAGGCCTGCTATATTATTTTCAGACAGTCAGTGAAGTCCTGCAAAATAATCCAATATATCTGAGTTATTTCTGCACAAGAACCAAAGGAATAGTGGCATTCCTATAGTGTTGTCAGGGGCCTGTGGGTATGTGTTGGGTGCTCCTTTGGATTCATGTGGGAACATGACTATCTTCTATCTGCACTGTGTTGCTTTCAATGGGACATATGCTTGGCTGCACATTGAAATCTACATCTGCATTCAGATTCTGGTGTGACTAGAGATGGACTCAGGTACTGTAGATTTTATCCCTGGCAGAAGGCAAAGTCAGAAAGCTCCAATTCCTCTTTCAGGAATATCTAAGTTTGGGCTGCTCACTGACCCTTCAGAGTGGATGAAAATGCTGCTGTGCATTTGACGGGGAGTTAGTCTGAAGGTCAGGTCAGGGATTCCTTATAGCCCTGTGACTCTTGGTTCTTAGACTAAAGTTTAGTAACGAGAGGGTTAATGGGATTGGTGGAGGTTATCTTGAAGAATCTGGCAGGGTGGTCAAGTGGTCTGCTTCCAATAAGGAGATGTCTCAACGAATGGGCCATTTGGAAATTGTGGGAAAAGATGTCATTGTATTTGGTTTTGGGAACAGCCTGAATAAAAGGTGAGAGTTGTACAATTTCTTCTGAGCTCTGAGGGACCTTGGGTTATCCCTAATGGGGGAGCAGGTTCTGTTGGAATGTTAACGCAGAGAGTCTTCCACTTACGCTCAGCCTTTACGGATGTGTAAATAGACTTTATAGCAAAAAAATGCCGGAAGCCTTCAGTGACCTCATTCCTAATGAAATGGAGCCCTAGGTGAATGCTTCCCCCCGCCCCGAAAATTTTAACTGCTCAGAAGTAGGGTGTCCACGTGTAACAATGCTTTCTGATTACTGGCAGTTAATTTAACCCAGTAGTATAGGAAGTTTTCTTATGAAAAACAAAGTCATTTAAAAAAATTAAAGTCATGCCCCAATAACTATCAATATTTCTGGCTGGCCCATCCATTCTGGTCTTGACTGCTGCAGCCTCAGAACCTGTCATTCTCTGCATGCTTTCAAAGTTGCTTAAGATTTTGTTGCTGCTACTCAGGACCACTGCCTTTCTTATTACTGTTGTCACAGTCATGCCCCATGAAAACAGTGAAATCTATAGAAAATAATGTTAACATACAGCTAAACAACAGCAAACATTTTTTTAAACCCCTCACATATTTTGAGGTTAAAGTAGGTCAGTACCTTTTCCCTATAGAAATGTAATTTTATATTTTAACAGTGTCAGTTGACTCTACTGCACTAATTTAAAATGGCTCCTGGGCCTGGCTAGTTTAGATATTTCAGATGCCTCTTCTCTTAATCATTTCCCGCTTAGTATGAAATTGTTTCATTCTTCTGCATGCAGCTCCCTTGCCTCAATTCATCATACTAATAGTTTTAGGCTTTACTTTCTAAGGCTTTTATTTCACAGTTCCTTAAACAATGTGGCTCAAACTCAAAATGGCTTCTCAGCTGTTCTGGAAAAGTATAAATGTATGCCCTTTGAAGAAAGAAAACCTATTTATTCACCAATTATATTTATTCCACTTTGGACTTTGAATGTCATAATTGTCTGTGTACCCACACCATCTTTATTCCTTTACTCAGTGTTTTCTCTGCTCAAGAGAGTTTGCTTTTGTCGTCCCCACCCCGGGAGCCATTGTTTCAATATAACATGTATAGGGATGAGAGATATGACTGTGATGTGCTCTCCCAATGATATAGACCTCTTTTGACAATTCAGCTGCTGCAGCATTCTGGGACAGGGAACTGCGTAGGCCTGTCCTGTGTAGGGTGTCACAAAAGAGATATCGTTCAAAATAAAAGGACAAAAAAGGGATGTTAACTGGCATAAAATTTTCATATGTTCATTTATATGTATTGGTGCATATATATATATCTCACAAATAAATAGTTAAAACAAAAGCAACTAAACAATAACCTCTGTCATCTTGCATATCTTACATCAATAACAATATTGCAAAATACAGATGGCAACATACTGCCATAAAGAAATCAAAGTCAGATTGCCTCTTTTTATTAGCTCTGCTCCTAAACAATGAACAGCAACTTCATACACAAGAATCTAGCAGGTAATGTTTTTCGCACCACTTATCTCAACACCAGGAAAAGTGTCACTAAATTTCTGTTCTCGGTTTGCTCCTAACATCACAGAAGCAGGGGCTGTGAACCAATAGATAAAATGTGGTGGTGGTGGTGATGGAATAATATCTTGATGGAATAAGTGTTTTAAATTGATCAAAGGGAAGTGTCCAGTATTGGTGGGCCTCCCTGGGGACAGAGTTGAAGTTCAATTGGAGCCACAACAGAAAAGACCCTGTCTTACATACGGTACTTGCTGATTTAATATTATGGAATCTGAAGTACGTCTCTTAATGGGCAGGAGAATGCATGCATCATTTTCAAATAAGTATAGTTTTTCTGCTGGTGCATTCTTGCCTGTAAAATCCATCTTTCTGGTGAAAATATTCATCTGTTTATTAACGTCACTCTTAATTGCTTGGAGGATTCACTGCTGAGTAATGCAAGGCATTTCCTTCCTGCTTATGAAAAGCATATAAACAAACCTTCAGGGTGTCCCCCCCCATTAATGGATGAAAACAGCATTTAAAACTGTTTTTCTGCTACAACTTGTTTGAGAGAAGCTGTGCAAGTCTACCATTTAATTTCTCAAAGCTGTCTGTTCTGTTGCCAAACATGTGTGCTATGCAAATGCATACAAACAGAAAGCATATTTTCCATAGCTCTGTAGTCATCACAGAACAAGCATCCCGCTTTCTCATTAAAATGGCACTATGTGGACTGTTAGTAGACGAACAGAATGGATTTGGTTCCTTGTGATACCAATTCTTTCCAAGCGAAAAGTGTAACAATTGCTACTTGTAGGAAGAGCGTTGACAAAAACAGGGGGCCAGACTTAGCTAAACTAAATAGTTCATGATTCAAAGCATTTTCCCACCAAAGAGCCAGCGTGGTGTAGTGGTTAGAGTGTTGGACTAGGATCTGAGAGGCCTGGGTTCAAATCCCCATTCAGCCAAAAAGCTCACTGGGTGTCTGGGCCACCCACTCGCTTTCAGCTAAACCTACCTCACAGGATAGTGTTGAGGATGAAATGAGAAGGAGAAGTATGTGTGCCATCTTGAGCTCCTTGAAGAAAAAGTGAGAAATAAAGGCAGTAAACAGTACAACAAATCACAGCATGGTATGAATTGTCGCCATCGCTACCACCACTGAGGGTGGCTGGGGAAGCCTTCCAAACCTTCCACTGCCACTAGAAGGAAGCGGGCATTTCAGGAAGTGTACTTCTGTGAACAGCAATGTGGGACAAAGGGAGAGAAAGACTTTCTTGTCTTCATTCCTTTCTCCTCGGTGCATGGCGGCGGCAGCAGCAGCAGCAGCAGCAGGATCTTGGGCCTGGGGCGACTTGTGAGGGGAGAGGAGATTGGCAATGTGTCAATAGCAGGGTAGATGGTGTGAGGGTAGTGGGTAGGTGGGGATGTGGGAGGTAAAAGAGCTGTGAGGGATGGGGTTTTGGCGGTGATCTGTAAAGGGAGAGGGTGGGTGGTTGATGGAGGGTGGGCAGGTTACGTGAGCATGCGCAACCCCTGACAATAGTAATGTTTTTAATATAGTGCCATCTATATACATGTCACATTACACTGAAAAGATATAGAAGGTCTGTAACCACAGGATTACAGTCTATAATAGAGTGGTACCTCTGGTTACGAACTTAATTCGTTCTGGAGGTCCGTTCTTAATCTCAAACCATTCTTAACCTGAGGTACCACTTTAGCTAATGGGGCCTCCCGTTGCCACCATGCCGCCGCACGATTTCTGTTCTCATCCTGAGGTAAAGTTCTTAACCCGAGGTAAAGTTCTTAACTTCCAGGTTAGCGGAGTCTGTAACCCAAGGTACCACTGTACAGTGAAATAACAGAGGAAGGAGGAAATTGAGGTATGGGTAGGCAGGGGGATTAAATTGCAGGCGTCCCTCCACTGGCACCCAATCAACATGCACATGACTGCATATATGTGCAGCACTGGGAAATAAATAAATAAATAAATAAATAAATAGTTCTCTAGTCTTCAGCCAGCCTCAGAGCTCAGATATTTTGGTCTGGAGAGTGGGAGAGAGAGCTGGAGAGCACATGGGTGCTCGGAGACTTTTTTTAGAGGGTGCTCCTCACTTTACACAATTTCACTTATGCGCGTGGGAAGGTAACCACCATGTAAGGGGGGAGGGGAATGGGACGCCTTATGTGATTGCTTCAATTAATGTGTGCTTTGGCTTAGTTACAATAGGAACTAAGGGTTTTGAGGCTGGACTTAAAAAACAAATTAAAGAGGTGGTCCATGTGGAGGCCGTTTGGTGGGCAGTTCTTAACATACGAAACTGCTAAGGGGAAATGGGCAGAGTCAGGGAGTAGGAGATCTTTGGATGGATGAAGGAGCTGGACGAGCAAATGTCACAGGAAGCAGTAGGAAATACGTGGAGGGAAATAAAGGATGGGCAAAGCTACAGAGGGTTAATGCTGTATTGGATCAAGTCCTCTGTGCAGCACATAGATGGTCATTTAGGACTCTGATTTCATAAGTCAGAATTTCCCACAGAGGATCTGCTTGTGCCTATTACCAAACTGAACAATGCACAGAGCAACAAACCAAGGATGGACTGTTCTTAAACCATTTATGGTGTATTATATTTAAGGGGCAGGGGAATGCAGTAACTAGGGGGGGGGGGGAGACAGAAACAAGTACCAAAAGTTCCTTGCTCATATTGGCCTCACATTACATGGAGAAGCATAAAAGTGGGAAGCCTGTTTGCTTTGTACATCTTCTGGCACGTCCCATGGCTTGTTCATTTGTAACTGAACAGATCAGTAAGCTGTAAATATAGCAACAGTGCAACAGAAATCCTCCTGCTTCTTTGTTCAGCACGCCTCATCATCTGGCAAAGAGACAATGGAGATTCGTGGAAAAAGAAATTTCATTCTGACGTTCAGCATTTAAAATGGTAAGTGATTTTTTTGTCAGGCAGAACAATTAACATGCAAGCCCTCGTGGCAGAACACCTCCCCCCACAACCTTGGCGTAGCAACTCTCAAGCCTCTGACAAGCAGTGCATACCAGGGAGAAGATGGGCAGATGTAGCAGCCAGGGCCATGATCCTGGAGAAATGGAAACTTGGCCTAGACCTGGTCTGCCTTCCATAGTCTTAGGCCAATGGAGCTAGAAGAAGTTGGGAAGGTATGCAGAAGGTACGGCCCAGGAGGACGGAAGGACAGAACTTCCATCTTCAAAGAGAACCAATAGGTCCCTTCTTTTGCTGGGCAGGCAAAACAGTCAGTCGACGCAAGGAAGAAATGGGGGCACAAGAGCTCAGTGCTTCTTGGAAGACTGAAACTCCAGACAGAGGGAAGGTTTGCAGGTAGAGAACCAATCTCAGAAAACTGGGGGTCTTGGAGAGGAATCCAGAGCTGCCAAAGGAAAGCAGAACCCTGCACCTAAGAAGAAACCAATCTGAGAATAATTGCTTTCTTGCATTTTGCACTTCTTATGTTTCATTTGTTTGTGGAGGCACTACTGGGTAGAGGGCAGGGATGGGCAAATCTGACCATTTTAATTTCTCATCTGTAAAATTTGTCAAACAGTTTGCTACATAATGCCATCACTTTGTTCATCATGAAAACCAAACAGGGCTTCAAGTGTGAATTTTGCCTAATGTAAAACAATTTTGTGTGCAAATCTGCACACTATACACATTTTTGCAACGCACATTTCACATTTTTGTATGTTATTTGCACTAATAGCTGCATTTCTAAGCCAGGTGAGGGTAGCCGATGGGTTTCAAACCCTTCGTGAGTTAGGGACTTCCTCTCTGTGTGAACACTGGCTCTGGCAGATTGAGCAGACGAGACCAATAGTGGGTCCAGTGGTCAAGAAGGTGGTTTCTTCACATGCTGTAGAGGGAAATGCATGGCAGATGGGAAACTCTAATCCTAAACCTCCGCTGCCTTGTGGGACATATTCGGGATAAGAAAAGGCTAAGGAGTAAACTCTATAGAAATCCAGAGGGGAGCCCTAAGATGTTTGGATGGCATCTTGTACGCCTTCTTCCGGCAACTGCTGCAGCCAAGCTGGTGTCAGACGCATTGCTCTGCTTTCCTTTGGGCCATATCAGTGAGGCCAAGAGAGGGGTCTTGTCGTCTGGGCTGCCCAAGACCTCCATACACACTGCCCTGACTTGCATCCCAGAGCAGTGCCGGATTTACGTATAAGCTAAACAAGCTATAGCTTAGGTCCCACTCTCTTGGACCCCCTGGATGTACATTTCCAAAATATAACAATTACTTTGATAAAATACATATTTTGTTATGTGCAAATGGCTGTAGATACCTATAAGGTCCATAAATTACCATATAGAAACAGTGACAATTTGTTGTTGACAAAGGACAGCTGGACATATAAAGGCCCCCATTACCTTCAGTAGCTTAGGGCCTCATCAACCTAAATCCCAGAGTGGTCACTTTGGTGCTGCTAATACAGCAATTTGACATCAACCGCAGAGGTGCGTTCCAGTCTCTCTCTCTCTCGAGAGAGAGACAGGTAACAACAACAACAACAACAAGCTGCATTTTTGTGCACATTTAACCCAAGTATCTGTAATTTTTGTACACACTACCTGGCTGGAGAACTGCATTTTAAAATTCAGATAACTGCAAATTTTGACGGGTTTCTGTGTTTCACATCACATTTATTTCGGAAAGTGTGAATTCCTTCAGAAAGTTTGCCTTTAAATGCAAATTGATTTGAATTTCTCCTCCTTATCTAGAAAAAGGCTGGTATCTAATCACTGGCACCTAATTTTGGGGATTAGTGTAGGGCCCTGGGTGTCATTGGGAGCCCCAATACTGCTGCACAAGAGCTATCAGATGTTTTTCTGCTTCTCATTCATTTGTCCCCTGTAATGCTTTCAGCAAAATATAGCCAAGTCTGAGCTATATATACAGTAGAAGGAGGGTGATAGCTTTACAAAAATTATCAAAAACATTTTGATTCTACATTTGTGTATGAAATCTTTCTGTAGTTGCTTAGATGACAGAGCAAAATTCCACTCAATTTACTTATCTAAAAATATATGGTAGTGTGTTGAAAGCCTGTTTTTACCAAAGCAATACATAAAATTTGCCATTTGAAACAAGATACATTCCACTGGGACCATGACTAAGGATGACTTCACATGACCACTTTGTACAATAGTTGATTTCGTATAAAATAGTTGATTCGTATAAACATAGTTTGAAACGAGCAGATTTTAATGTGCAGTAAAAGCATAGGTTGAGCACCAATGTTAGTCATTCTCAGAGTAATCCCACTGAAATCATTGGGTCTACTCTGAGTATACCTTAATTGCTTATCATCTGAAATCAATATTTTAATTATTTCTTATATTAATATATGCAGTTTTTCATAATGTAAAAGCAGAAAAGTAGCTAATCTTACTAATACTGACTCCACTTTATGTAGCTGGTAGACTGTAATGGATCCGAGCTGGCATATATTGTTTCCTTCTTAAAAGTGTTTCCAGCTTCTTGCCATGAAGCCATAGTTAGGATTAGTATTGTACTGGCAGGCTCAGGTGGAGGAGGAAGAGGAAGAAATTGGAGGGGGGAGCTGAATGGTAGGAGCTTGAGTTGGAGGATCTACTCTTTCTATCCTGATTTCAGCTCCTTTGGAAGGGGGAGCCGAGAGCCTCAGCCAGTGCTAGGGAGGGCTTTGATCAGCTGAAGTAGGAGGCTGAACAAGACACAGCAGTGACTGAACAGGAGTCTGAAGGTGAGGGTACAGCCTTGTCACTTAGAACCATACACCATCTTTGCAGATGGGAGCAGAGCCACACATCCTGATGAAGCAGGCACTTCATCTACAAAAACTTGGCAAGATGGGTGGGGAAACTCCTTGGGACATCTTCATTGCTTCCATCTAGTTCTGAATTTCTTGCCCTGCTCTTGAGCTCCTGAATCGTGACTCCTGAGCACTGTGCTTGCTGCTGAGCCCATGCTGCTACTTGCCTGAACAAAGAGTTCTTTCTTACTTATGAGTAAGGTCCTTTGCCTGTGTGCTTTGAATGGAAACCAGGACGCTTCTGTTCGGAATATGAAACCCAGGATTGAGTCCCTTCTTCTTGGGGAACAGTGTAGGTAGTGGAATAGGGCAGATGAAATCAAATACTTTTCATAATTAACCCAAGTGTTTTGACATACTGTGATTATAAAAGGAAAAACAGTTTTATTTTGCTTGCCAAATGTCCTTGTTCAACACTAGTAATTTGAGAGCAGTACTCATGATGAACAGGATGAACTCAGGCCATGCTCATACAAACTAAAAGAAAACAGGATCAATATTAAAGGGTGATTTAGAACAAGTAACACTTCAGAGCAGTGTTTCTCAAGAGTGGGTTTTGTGCCACTTTTAGGTAGGCCTCAGTGCTGAGGGCATCCTTACTTATCTGCCTTGTCCCCTAACTGTACTGTAGCTTTTTGGCTGAACTAATGCCAGCAGCAGCAGTTTGTTGCCTGCTGAGTAAAGGTGGCCAGGAGACAGAGAAGGTGTTTTTTTTCGTGTGGGGTGGGTGGGTGTTTCTCTTATTGGAGGGGAAAGGACCGGGAGAGTAGTTGAAAAAATTAGAAAGTGTAGTTAAAAATTAATATAAAAAATTAAAATATTAATAAAGTGGAAATAGAAAGGATGGGGATAATAGAGGAAAACTGTTACAAGGGGAAGAAAGGAATGTAAAAGACCAAGGGAGGAGGAGCGATATAAACTGGCAGGTTTTTTGGGGGGAAGGAATAAGTTATAAGTTGAGTGTGAATGGAGAATTGGTAAAAATTACAGGAGATGGGTAAAAAATACTTTGAACGGACACCTGGGATTTGGAAGGGGGAAATGTGAAAGGAAAGGCCTTCTCCATTTAGAGTCTCTGAATCAACAATTTATGCCTAAAATGGGGGTGGGAGCCTGAGTCATAATAGCTCTAGAGAAATGTTTGTACTTTGAGGAAAGCTGAGCTATGGAACTCCGTGTCACAAGGAAAATGTTACAGCTGAAAACAAAACCAAAAACCAAAAACACAATTTCCAAAAATGGATTAGATAGCAGTAAAAAGTGCTGCCAGGAATTGCCAGTTGATTATGCCGAACTCTGCTTACACCTGCCACCCTTTTGTGACTGGTGGACCTCACTAACTTTTAGCCATGTCAGGTATATGCTGGAGGCAGAAGGTTTGAGAACCTCTGCTTTAGAACAATATGTTGAATAGGTGCTATTGATGAAACTCAGTGTCTATGTTAACTGACTAGCTAACGTCATTTGTATACCAGCCAATAAACAATGTTCTCTGGGTGATTAACAATAAAAGAGAAAAACCATAAAAACAAACAGAACCCTGAAAACCAAACATTATAAAATCCCAGCAGAAAACTACATAAATGAGACCATCAGCAGCAGCAGCAAGTAGAAGCAGATAAAAACTCTGAAAGTCTTAAATTGATATTTAAAATGCTTGGGAAAATAGGTTTTCACCTGGTAATGAAAATGCTATATACCTCGGTTTACGAACCTAATCCGTTCCGGAAGTCTGTTCTTAAACTAAAACCATTCTTAAACTGAGGTGTGCTTTCCCTAATGAGGCCTCCCACTGCCAGTGCCCCTCCACCATTTGGATTCTGTTCTTAGACCGAGGTAAAGTTTGCAAAGCGGGACACTACTTCTGGTTTTGCAGAGTTCATAAACCTAATAGTTCATAAACAGGGCTGTTCTTAAACTGAGGTACCACTGTAGTAGGTGCAAGGCAAACCTATCTGGAGGGGGTGTTCTATTGTTATGGTTCCATCACTGAAAAGGCCGTTTCTGTAGCAACTTCCTGCTGTATATAATTTGCTGAGGACGCCTGTGGAAGGGTCTCTGATGAAGACCTTAGGGTCTTGGTAAGGTCAGATAACTGGAAGGGCATGTTTAAGAGCATTCCCAGTTAAAGAGGTTAAGAGTGTTATATATGGGAATGGGTAAGTTAGGGAGAGACAATTTTACTTGTGTATAACCAGTGCCATTTTTCTAGACAAAGAGGGGCCAGAACTCACCATGAGACCTCCCTCGTTTTCTTAGAATGGCAATAGCGCCCATCTGAGAGGTGCCGGAATTGAGTTCTGGTGAGTTCCAGCTGAAATAAGCTCTGTGTATAACTGTCAAATGCCTTTATAACTCCCACAAAATTGGTTTGGATCCAGATGTACAAGAGAAACCCCCAGCAATAGGGTTTACTGCCCCCCTTTCCCTTCACCCCCCCCCAATTTAGGTTCAGGGGATCCTCCATAATGGCATAGAATAAGGTGGCTTATAGTGGGTGAAGGAAGTTCACATATAACATGGGGAAACACCTTGGGTGAACCTTCCACTTATCTGGATCCCAGCCATTATAAATGTAAAAACGATTTATGCATGGATAGGAAGTATCTAATAGAAAAGTGAAATATTAAGGGGAATGACCAGTGCTAAATGTAAGTTGTGTAGTTGGGTTCATTTATTGGTGCTTTTTTCATTGAGATGTTTAGCAATACATGCCAAAGGCTTATTCATAATCACTAGCTGATTTAAATTGTTGTTTTCTTGTCAGGGCATTTAAGGGACTAGCAGGGTGACACTGCAAAGATTGCTGGAGGCTCTGGCGTCTATAACTGTCTGTCAGTGGGGGAGAGAATTATTCTGAGCATTGGGAAGTATCTGGAATGCAAGGATGTGATGGGCCTTTAGAACAGAAATGTTGCTTCAGTCATAACCCAACCTCTTCGGCAGAAGAGCTAAAAAGAATATCTTGTAGTTTCTCTGCACTCCCTGTATGTAACATTCAGGACACCTCCATTTCCTTTCTACTACTTCAGTTCTTATTGAGTAGCTGCTAAGCCATTCCCAATGAAACTTAACCTTTCACCAGCTGGTGTCTGATGGAATCAGATTGTTCTATAGCCAAGGGTGGGGGTGCAGGTGCCCCCCTAAATCAATACAAATCTGAGCTTCTACCTGCCCCCCACAAGCCTGCCCCCTAAAAAAATCCTGGCTATGCCCATGGTTCTAATTACGACAGATTTTGTGTATAAACTTGAAAATGGAGATTTGCAATTCCATAGTTCCATAAATGTACAGTTGGCTCTAAAAATAAACCAAGCTCATGCTTATTCAATAATTTATTTTATTCTTATTTGTCATTTTAGACCCATTTTATTATGCTTAAAGGAGGGGCTACTGTGTCTTTGATGTTAGGAATTACAAAACATACATATTCGGTATAGAACATGTACAATGCTAAAAATTACTTAATCTTAAAATGATTGTGTAAAGTTCATATAACTGGCACATTCTTACATAATTACAGATTTGTTTTCCTGAACCAGCTTTCCATGGCAGGGGTACCCAACCTGTGGCCTGCAAGCTCCAGGTATTCTATGGCATATCCATATCAAATATTCCTATTGATTTTTATTTTTATTGTGTCTTTTATTTCCCATATTGTATTTTATTGCATTACAATTTGTATTCTATGGAATGCAAATTTTAATATAATTAAATACAAAATAAGAAATTAAAGGATCACTAACATTACAATTAAAAACACAGCACATAAGTCAATTGCATCTGCAGAAGAAAGCTGTAAAGTTAAGGCTGCCATCTGAAGCACACTCAGAAGTGCTAGTAAAATTAGTATCAGGCTGTAACTCATCTACAAAGCAAATGTAATCTGTGCAAGATGTTGTAGTATTCAAATGAACGTTTTAGCTTATTAGGCAATGGAAATTACAATTTTAAAATGTTTTGACTGAAGGCAAATTTTAGGAATGGCAAAGTTATGTAAAATCATAATAAAACCAACGTTGGACTTTGTTGTTTCTTCTTCTTAAATTCCTAAATATGTAAGTAAACCAACACCTTATGAATACGGTAATATCCATAGCTCTATTATTTTTCTCCCATCTGCTTTGACAATTTGATTTCAGTAATTGAATAATTGACAAAAACATGTAATGGAAAGATTGTGCATTCTCAAGAAATGAGCAAAATTATTTAGTTGTAATGTTGGATAATAATGAATGCCTTATTCTTAGTACTTAGAGGAACACTGAAGTATGCAGAACTGTTATTTCCAGCTACAAATATGTTTTGCACATCTAGTGTCTGAAAATGTAACACAGTTAAACAAATAAACTGAGCAAATTATACATTTAGTTTGAACTGGATACTTGATAGTTTTCCTGGAATGTGTAGCTGAGGACACTATTTTGATCAGGGTATACATAAGTCATAGCAGTTATGTTGTAAATCTGATCAATTCAATTATTCTTTGGAAAAAAGTAGGAAAAAGAAGCAAACAATTTTGCAGATTTCAGGTAGATATGTGTCAGGAGGAGACAATAAGATTTTAAGACAAAGAACTGCATACAATTTTTAAAGTCATTCAATCATTTTAGTTTCTTCAAATTATTCAAATAATGTATAGGAGATACCTGTGCATGTGAATAAGTGACATGCAAGCTCTCTGTTTTATAAATATTTGTAAATAACCACGTCTGCACTGTTTTACTAATGCCAGCATTAGATTCCAGGAGGCATGTTAAATGATGCTATTTACCAACATGACAAACGATTATGGAGACAAAAAAACTGCCCTCTTGGTAAGTTTGGGTAGCCTCCCGTTCTTTATCACAGCTCACTGAATAAGGAAAATAAATGGAAAGGCTTTCCAACGAGACCCTGCGTGTATTTCTACTGAGTGCCACTTCCCACCGCACAATTTTAAATAGAGCACCAATTACTGAATGAGAAAACAGATGAAATATCTCGTTTTCAAAACGGTTGCAGACATATAACGCAAAGGCAACCTAATGCAATAACAGATCCACCCCCCCGCCCCTCAGTAAGGAAAACTTCAGGACTGAAATCAGGTTCATTTGCTTTGAATGTACCATAACAGATAAAAAAGAATTCTAACAGTTATCTTCCAGTCATTTATAGAACGCTGTCCTTTTTTCATTTCAGAATGTCTCTTTTGTCCGTATATACCAGTAAGGATCCAGAAATCAAATAGATGAAACCTTACAACTAAGATCGGACCAGTTTTAATGAATACCAAATTGTATTATTGTTTCTTCTTCTTCTTCTTCTTCTTCTTCTTCTTCTTCTTCTTCTTCTTCTTCTTCTTCTTCTTCTTCTTCTTCTTCACAGAAACTAAGTGATCATTGGGATGAGGAAATGGGGCAACTATTCTCATCAAAGGAATGGGGGATGTAAACCGGTACCACGTGAAGATCGGTGCCTCTCTTCCTTTGCCACAGGCTTTGGCACCGTTTGTGGGCGAGGTTCTTGCCGTTAAGGAGCCGCCTTAACTTCGGGCACCGTTGACTTCTGCGAACGCGGTCGGCTTCGCGATTGGTTTGCTCCCGACGAGCCTCCTTTTAAAGCACCGCTCCGCAAAAGAGTCGGCGAACGTTTTTACGGGGAGCCGTGGGCTCCCTCAGAGAGGAGCCGCCCGCGCAGAGAGGCGGCTTGCCAGGTAATGGCCGTTTGCGTCCCACCCGCGCCCTTCCAGGGTAGCCCTCTCCTAGCGCCCCTCTGGGCGAGAGAGCCGGAGGAAGAAGGAAGGGAGCGGGAGCCAGGCTTTTCAGTCCCCTTTCCTCTCCCGTTGGTGCTGAAACGGGAGCTTTGGCGCGCGAATGAAACATACAGTTGCCAGCCCAGGCAGCGAAGCCAGAATTGCGTGGCGAGCGGCTCCCCCTGGACAAGCGCACCTGCCGTGAGGCGGGCTGCGCCCCGAGAGACTGAGCGCTCAGGTGAGGAAGAAGGACGCTGGCTGGGCCAGCCCCCTTCTTCCCTCGCAGTCACGTTGTGGGCAGGGCGCGTGGCCGCCTCTGGGACCCCCTCAGCCACGAGCAGCGAGCCAGACACGTGTTCCCAAGTTGGGAAACGGGAAGGAGCGCAGGTGCCTTCAGCGCGTGGCCTTGTTTCTCGTCGCGGACGGCAAGTTCAGCGCCAGACTCTCTTCAGGGCAGAGTCCCGAAAAGCGCGCCCCTCACCAGTGCAGCACGTTTGCCTCAGAAGCCAGTTTGGTTCAAGGCGGTTTCCCGCCAAGACAGTGTGCGCACGAAGGCAGCCTCAGCCTGAATGCCTTTGGGGACGTGCAGAGTGCTTCCCGCCCCTCACAGCCCGAAGTTGTTGTCGGGAGCTCGCTGGAAGCCCCTTCCCTTCTCAAACCGGACACAGAGCTTATGTCTTTTTAGAAACTGAGCGCTGAAGTCAAAGCGTGACACAAAGGCGAGCAAGAGAGCGCTCCTGCGCTTACGCTCGTGGGCTTTCAGGGGGATGTAGCGGGCCTTTGGGTCGGACCCAGCCGGGCTCTGCTTAATACGCTCTTCAAGCCCGTGCAGGGGAACTCTGGGTGTTTGTGAACTTGGAAGTGCTGAGAGGGCGCAGAGGCGGCTGAGGGGCAAATCCCTTCGCTTCCCGCGCTTTCTTCAGGCGGCCAGTCCGCTGCTTTCCTTGGCTTCGCTGCGGGGAAGTGAGCAGGGAGGCGGCTCTGAGGCACCAGGCTCCGCCAGTGGGCGGTTTTTCTGGCGGCGAGCCGGGGTTGGAAATTGGAAGTAGCACTGCAGTGAACTATTTTTTTCCACGCTCCTCGCTCTGCCTTTTTTTACAGACAGAAAGAAATGTTTGCATTGCTGAGAAGGAACCAAAGGAAAGGGGTGTATTGTGTGTGTTTGCGCGGGCGCGCGCTTTAACGTCGAGGTTTGAGGGCTGGGGGTCGCCAGCAGACTCCTCCTCCTCCTCAAAGGGGATAAAGCAAGATATTAAGAAGATTCTTGACGGGGGATCCTAAACCCGAGGAAGGCGGCCGGCCACCCTTCGCGTGCAGGGAAAGGGGCGGAGGAGCAGCAGCAACCGAACCGGCCCCTTCGCCTGCCTCTGCTTCCCTCCTCGCCGCCCCGCCGTGTGACTCTCGGCAAAAGTCCTGCCTCAAACTCGCGCGGAAAGGGCAGGAACGGAGCTCGACGGCCAACCCGGAGAAAGCGCGCTTAGCCCGCCCCCAGACCCCCCCCCCCGGCTGCAGGGGCGGGAGGGGAAAACCCGGGCTCCAATCCTAGCCTGCTCCACTCCCTCGGCCAGGAGAGGGGCGGAGGCGGCGGGGGGCTTCCTTCCCCGGGAAGGGACCGGGCTGCCTGCGGCCGCACTCGCAGCCTCGCAAGGAGCAGCGGGAGCCGCGGGAACAGGCTCCTGCAGCCTCTTTTCCAACCCAGCAGCAGCAGCAACTCCTCCAGTCCCCTCCGTTCCCTCCCCTTCTCCTTCCTTCCACTCCTTGCCACCACCTCCGTTCCTCCCCTCCTCGCCTCCCTTCCACCTCCCCAGTCCCCGCGGGAGGGAAGGAGAGGGGAAAGCAAGCACGGCGTCGGCAGGAGATGTTGGGGCAGCAGCAGCAGCAGCAGCAGCAGCTGCCTTGATTGCCTTCCCCGGCAGCGGCGGAAGCAGGAGGCGGCGGCGGCGGCTCTGCCTCCCTTTTTCCATCCTGCTCCCAGCTCCCAAGAAGGCGCCGCCGGGCAGCGTCGTCATCGGCAGCAGCGCTCGCCTCCCGGCTCCTCGCTTCCTTGCCCGGCTTTTTCTCGCTTGTGGTCCTGTAATCGGGTAGCTACAGGAGGAGGAGGAGGAAGAAGAAGAGTGGCCGCCCGTGGCGACGGCCCCAGAGGCAGGAGCTGGGCTTGCAGGCAGCGGCAGCAACAAAGAAGCGCCGTCTCCACTTTCCCCCCGTTCTCCGCCGAGCTCTTGTTAGGGCCAGACATGGAAGATGGATCTTCTTCGGGCAGCTGTTTTAGGCGGTTTACCGAGTGTTTCCTGAGCGCAAGTAGGTGGCTTCGCGTTTTGTTCTCCGGCTGATTGCTTTTAAGGGCGAGGGCGAGGTGGGTCTGGATGCGGGAGTGCCCCCCCCATGTGTGTGTGTAAAAGAGACGGGGGGGGGGTGCTTCCAGGGAAACTTGGTCTCAGGCGCCGCTCTTTTTAGAAATAAAGCGCTGCTGCCCCTGCGATGCGAGGGTGGTACCTATCTATTGATGTGGAATGGGGTAACAAAGGGAGGAGGAACAATTGCTCGTCAGAAGATAGTGCGAGAAATAAATGGGTTTAAATTCCAGGAAGGTAGAGTGAGATCAAACCACCACCAGAAGCAGTGTGCTCACTGTGAATGGATTAGCGAGGGAGGACGCTTCCTACAGGAAAATGAAATCTTCCTTCAAGAAAGTGAAATCGTCTTCCTTGGATACTTTCTGTTCAAGACTGCATAGCCCTCAGTTGAAGATGCTTTAAACATGGGATGTCCTGTTTCAGAGCAAGTTTGCTTATTAACGCTGTGGCAAGCAATACAGTCTTTACTAGGGCATGTTGAAAGCAGCACAATAGATTTCAGAATTTTTCTTGCTGAACACATTACAAGAAGAAGGAAAGCACACCAGAGTACAATTGCCAGAGAATAGTTGATTACGGGAAGGAATATTGAAAAAAGAAACAATCATTTGTTACTTTCTCTTGCATTCACTTTCCTCCTTTGTTCTCTGATTCACATTTCAGTAGAATTGAACACATTTGTGATGTGGTGGTAAACTATTTTTTTTAAAAGCTATTTCCACAGTGTCCTTTGCCAAAAATAGCCACAGGTCAGTTTACAAAAAATAACGTACTCTAAAACAATAAGCAAAAACATTATAATAATTTGCATAATTACATGAATAGCATATTTAAAAACACCATAAGAATTGTTTAACCCATCAGCCACTAAAAAGGTGGGTTTTTACTTGGCACCTGAAAAAAACATCATAGTTGGGGTGAAATGCACCTCAGTGGGGTCATTCCACAGATGTGGAGCCACCACTGAAAAGGCTCTTCCATGGGCCCCATCACTACACCTCTTTTAATGCAGGAACTTGAATGGTATGGAACCTGAAGTAGACAAATGACGTGGAATAGTCCTGTCAAGTGACCAAGATTTACTAGGACTTAGGACAGTCGTAGGTCTTGGAAGTTAACAAATGAAAAATGGATGAACATGGAATAATATTAACCTGCCACATACTAGCAGAGGCATATAAAAACAAAAATTGTGTTCTACCATTTAACACATAACAAATCTTCATTCTTGAGTAATCGGGGTAGTGTATAGTTTCTATTTCTATGGCAACCTGATTTAAAAGTATATTGGTAATTGTGGCGAAAACAGAATTAGGGGGTTGTCATCACTTCACACTTCACGCACAGGTGCGTGATCTGTTGAATGATCTTCTCATTGTGAAGATGTTGATAGTTCATCTTCATTATTGGACCCATAACGTATCCCCCATTTATTTATAGTGACTAGATGGCTATTTAGATAGATCTCCCAAAGTTTATATGGAACACAACTTCCCTTACAAACTTCCCATTTTAATGTTTATTTATTTGTAATTTATTTGGGAAATCTGTACAAGTGTTCGCTGACCGCTTTAGGGAAAATGTAAATGGGATTATTAGTTTGCTTCTGCCCTCTCAGGCTCTTTGAGTGTGAAACACATGGGAAGGGTTGCAAATAGTTGCATATTTTTTTAAAAAAGTTTTGGGGGAAAAAAGCATGACAGTAGAGATCCCATAAAATGTGATGGGCGGTGGAGTGGGGACTTGTGATTAAAATCATAGGCAGTTTTGAGGGAAGAAGAGCACATGGTGTGACAAAATAGATGAATTAACAAGGTTATGAAGGGTTCCACATGCATTTGGCTGGAAAGCCATGAATGGCCACCACTTCTTGGTTTCCCACCTCCCTTCACCACCTTGGAAATGCTTTGCATGAGGGTTAAAAGGAATGTGTAACTTGAAATGAGTTTCAGGGCCATACTGGACTTTCAGGATTGGGTTATTCCGGACTCAAGTTTATGTGTGAATAACCCTTTCTCCTGTGTTTCCTTCAACTGATTCTTAAAGCTATTTTCCTCCTAAAAGAGGATTGGAAGTTACCCACCGCAGGAGAAAAACCTGTTAAAAAGGGGAAGAAGTTGGGAGAAATGTGAGTAAAGGAAAAATTTGGCCTCCCTGCTTCAGTCTCTCCTACCCCACAGCTTTGTAGGGATTCAGCACAATAACTTGTGCTGGGTCACAAGGCATTCTGGCTAATTTGAACCTTTCCTTTTTGCTTCCAATTATTTGCTTACTTGTGGGGGTTGTGATAACTCTGCAACCATTGGTATATTTTCTACACTGTATCTACATTGTGTCTCTTACTACATTTCTTTTGTCTTTTTTAATGCTTCATGTAATAGCAAACGTTAACATTATAAATACATTCACTGTATTCAAATTAACTTCTTTATATAGAATTATGTTCCTTTAATTCTGTGCTTATAGATTTATGTTATATGTGTAATAGATCACTTTAAATAGGTAAAATAATATTTAAACCCTTTTACAAAATCTTTATAAGTAAAATAGATAATTGATTCTAGTCATTTATTAGCAGTGAAAAAGTGTAAAATAATTCCAACTTAAACATTTATTTCACTTTACCAACTGGGGAGTCATGTTCGATGTCCATCTTTTAACTTTACCAAATCTGAAAGTTGCTGAATCATTTTCTTTCAGTGAGAATTTTATCAGGTTGCCATTTCATAGCTGACAACATCTTGGTTGCTCTTAATAACTAAAGGAATATGATTTGGTTGAGATATCCCAATAATACTTGGATGGAATTTAATAGTACAGAATAACTTTTCACATTCTACATATCTCATCTCCGGCATACATGCATGTAATCCACACCTTCTTTTACATGTCCAACATCTGTTAACAGGATAGATTTTAGCTAAATGCTTCAAGTGTTAGGTACTAGCAACAAAACATTTTGAAATAATTTATTACAGTTTGTTTAGTTGCAGTTTGCCTCCCCTTATTCTAATACTAAGTCATTATGTAATATCTACATGCGTACAAATAACAATAATACTTGTCATTCTTTAAATAAAAAAATGCTGAATAATGTTGTGAGACTGGGGGATTTGGACAGGAGAAGATACATAGAACCAGAAATGTAGCTGGAGACTCTTTTAGCAGTTTTGTTAGGGAGATTTCTGGATTATATATGTTGATGATTCGCATTTCCTTACATTCATATGTTTCCCCTGTGTCCCCACCAGCTAAATTTGTCTGTACATATGGGACAGCCTGATATTTTCAAGTGGTATACAGAAGAAGAGGCAGATATTTGAGGTTTGGGCTCTGTAAGCACGTGGGTGGGTTGTCTGTGGGAGTGTTTAAGGTCTACCTCTATATGTGTCGCTGTTTACTTGTAGATAAACTCAAATGTTATAAAACACCACACACCTCAACTGACTTCCTTCCAAAATAGACTAAGTCAGGGTGAGGTCTGGGCCCCAGGAATGCACCCCTGTCCAGAGAAGCGTGGAGATTGTAGCAATACATTTTAAGTTGAATAATTGTCTTCTGCCACTGTTGTTTTTGCATTGTTGGATGTGTTTTTCTGATTGTTTTATTTCATTTTAGATCGGTTGTGAACCCCATGAGCTCAGCTGTAGGGTGGGCTAGAAATGAAAGAAACAAATGTGTAGATGCAATTTTACCAGTGTATCCCTTTTCACATGCACACATCAAATAATTTGGTGCTTTTCATAAAAATTGAGCAGAATGAGATGCCTCTTTGAGATTATAGTTTTTTTGTAATGTTGGAAACACCCCATTTCCTGATTTCTTCTTCTGAAAGACAGTCTGGTTTCAGACTGTCCCATAATATCCTTTGCTTGTATTTAAATAAATATTTTCCCTTAACCTGACCACTACCATACCTCCCTGCTTTTTTATATTGACTTTAAGGTAAACATATCTTCCTTAGCACTAATTTGTTTTGGTAAAGTGGTGAGGGTTAGTTTAGTGATTAAGATACATTACTTTCAGTGACAGAGCATGTGAAACCGAGTGATGTAGCTATGCTCTTAAAATTGCAACATTTTAAGATGTTGTTGCACAGTTTTACTTCTGTTGTGCCACGCTGAGCAAACTATTGACGGTTGTCTTCCCAACAGAGTCACTGTTTTGAAAATGTCTCTTATTTCCTGTGGGCAGTGCATTTGGAACTGCTGATACTAGATGCTCTACAGACAGGGTTCTCACATAATGTTTAACCATAGTTTAATGCTATGTGGACAAGCTGCAGTGAGTCCTATTATTATTATTATTATTAATTAGTTTTATATAGCACTCTTCAACATAAGATCTCAGGGTGGTTCACAGAATAAAATACAGGATAAAAAGAAGTAAATCCAAACAGTAAAACAATAACCCCCCTTTCCACAGATACATTTAAAAGCCCATAGCAGTGGTTTTCAACCACTGTGTCGTGGCATCCTTGGGTGCCTTGAAAGATGGTCAGGGTGCTGCGGGCAACACTGGCCTCTATCCCTCTTTCCTGCGGTGCTCTGATGCCCTCTCGTGTCTCTGCCTCCCAAAGGCTTGCACAGCCGTTTGTTGCAGCAGCCCTGGCTGCAAGCTCCACAGACAAATGATGCCTCTGGGGCTGGCCAGGGTGTGCTGGTTGCCAGAAGCTTTGGCGGCCTCAGAGTAAGCAAGCAGGCAGGCAGGCAGACAACCAGTCCACCAGACCTTGCTGTTGGGAATGGATGGACAAGTGGTCAAGGGAGCTGTGGACTCAAAAAAGTTGAAAACCTCTGAGAATAGAATATTAATAAGCCAGAGGCCTGGTTGAAGAGGAATGTTTTTGCCTGGTGCCTAAAAAAAAGAAGATACCAAGCAAACCTCTCTGGGAAGAGCATTCCACAAATGCGGGGGGGGGGGGCACTAAAGAGAAGGTCCATTATTGTGTTGCCACCCTCCAGAACTCATGTGGAAGAGGTGCACGGAGAAGGGCCTCATATGATGAAGACAGAGTTCAGGATCGGGAGAGGCAGTCCTTCAGGTATTGCGGTCCTAAATTTGGCTTGTTAGCAACTAACCATTGCTTATCACACAACTTGCTTCTTTGCTGTCCAGGTGGTCTAAGTAAAATGTCCAGTTTCCATTCTTCTGCTGAAAATTAAATCTCTGAGTTAAAACTTGCATAATATAAAGTACTGTTAAGTAAAGTAAAGGTAAAGGGACCCCTGACCATTAGGTCCAGTCGTGGCCGACTCTGGAGTTGCAGCGCTCATCTCGCTTTATTGGCGGCGTTCATCTCGCTTTACTGGCCGAGGGAGCTGGTGTACCTCTTCCGGGTCATGTGGCCAGCGAACCAGAGCAGCGCACGGAAACGCTGTTTACCTTCCCGCCAGAGCGGTACCTGTTTATCTACTTGCACTTTGACGTGCTTTCGAACTGCTAGGTTGGCAGGAGCAGGGACTGAGCAACAGGAGCTCACCCCATCGTGGTGACCTTCTGATCGGCAAGCCCTAGGCTCTGTGGTTTAACCCACAGCGCCACCCGCATCCCTAAAGTACTGTTAAATTAAGGCAAATTTGACTGTATTTACAATAACATTAAAAGATTTCAAGCGAGTTCCATAAACATTTCTGTGTGATTGGCACATGCTCCTTTAAATGTTGTTAAAACAATAGAGTTAAATTTGACACATAGAAGCCATTTCTTTATGAAACATTTATGGGAATCTTAGGAACTGGATTATTGTCAAGCATAACTGCATGGATGTTGAAGCACACTAATTTTCAAAAGATGGCTTTCCCCCCGGGAATTAAATGCCAGTTAACGCTTCCCATATGATTTAATGATGATCTTGCTTTTTAAATAAGGTCAGCATTTACAAAGACAGAAAGAGTGTTTCACTTGTTTTATTCATTTTTAATTTAGGGCATGTGCAGAAGAAGTCCACCCTGGTATTGACTTCATGCTGTTTCAGTATTTCAAGGTGCTGCTGTTTTCTTAACTATCAGTGCAAACAGGGCTGTCCCTGGGGACTCTGGGGCCTAAGGCAAATCACACTAGTCCTGCTTAGGTATTTGCCTGAGCACAGGTGGGCTTAAAACTGGTGTCAGGACCGGGGCATATGGGCGTGCACCCACTCCAAGGTCTACAGGATTCATTTTAGACCATCATGTGTTTCTAACTGAAACTTTACCTTATCAGGTTTTTGGTTGCAAATAGATTTCTAAGCCTGTTCAGTTGAATCCACTTAGAAACCATTACTTATAATCCATGCTAAACACAAGGTGGTCTCAAATGGAACCCATATTCCTGGAGACAGGGGTAGGACTTGTGTGCACATCCATGCCCTGTTCACAGTTTTAAGCCCAACCATGTTCAGGTCTGGGGTGGGGGGGTGGAGGCTCCTGATCCGACCCTTCCCAGGGATGACTCCTAATGGCAAACTGTTCAGTTGCAGTGCCTGGCAGATTTTACCTTTGCATACTGACATATGAGAAAAAAGTGGTGCAGCATGTTGCTTAGATTCAATCAAGCGTTTGTCTGATTTCTGCTGATTCCTTGTCCTCCTGCCCTGTCCTCAAATGTTGCAACCTTTCAGGGGTCACAGCGAACTGCAACAGGAAGGAGAAGGTTGGATGTCACCATTCCACAAGCCATACTCTGCTCATGATGCTTAAGATTCCGAGTAATAAAAAATAAAGACGTATCAGCAAATAACTTGCAAAGTATTTAGAGCAAATAATATCACACAGATAATTAAATTTATTTATTAAAAATTAAAGGGTGTCACTTTTCTGTACATGTTCGGAAAACTGTTTCTGTTTTATTAACAGTGACATAGTGCTTGCAATCTTCATTTATTTGGGGAAATATTCACTTTGACTTCCAGATGCTTCAAAATTGTTCATGCATGGTTATTAAAACAAAAACAAAGACTACAGTTCTGTGCACAGAAATTTGTTCAAAATCCTATTGAAATGTTGGAATTGTGAATTTTCTGGTGTTTCAATCCTATTCACGCTTACATGGGTGTAAGTCCCACTGATTTCAATGTGACTTCTGGAAAATATTGCATTAAACCAGGCTTAATAGGACTTTTAATGTATGCTGGATTGTAGATAAGGCATATAATCTGCTAATAGTCCCTGCACGCACACTTTTCCTAGTTCTTCCCCCCCCCAAAACAGCATTTTTTCTTAGAACGCGCTCCATACTTTTGTACATTGTGTACAAAACATTCTTATGTTTATTTCAAAATGCCAGTTTAAACAAATAAGTATAATTTAGACTTTTGTACTCCCTCTGCTGGTTGCTGAACTGTAAACAATCCAACCCAATCCTATTCTTATCTCCTACTTCTGATCTGCTTCTGGAATTGCATGATCCTTCAGAATTGTGTGGCTGCTGATGCTATTTGTGTTGATATCAGAGCAGAAATGTTTTTCCATTTGCACAAGTTGCTTTATGGATCCAATAGCTGGTGTAAAAACAGACCTCACTCACACCCACCCACAACCACCTATTTTGCTGAGAACTAAGCAAATTGTAATGGGACGCGGGTGGTGCTGTGGGTAAAAGCCTCAGCGCCTAGGACTTGCCGATCGAAAGGTTGGCGGTTCGAATCCCTGCGGCAGGGTGTGCTCCCGTTGCTCGGTCCCAGCGCCTGCCAACCTAGCAGTTCGAAAGCACCCCCGGGTGCAAGTAGATAAATAGGAACCGCTTACTAGCGGGAAGGTAAACGGCGTTCCGTGTGCTGCGCTGGCTTGCCAGATGCAGCTTGTCACGCTGGCTACGTGACCCGGAAGTGTCTGCGAACAGCGCTGACTCCCGGCCTCTAGAGTGAGATGAGTGCACAACCCTAGAGTCTGGCAAGCCTGGCCTGTACGGGCAGGGGTACCTTTACCTTTACCTTAAGCAAATTGTAGGAAGGAGTGACCACATGCTTTTCTTCTGCCTCTGAGTTAATTCTTTCTCAAATAACTTTTCTTTCAAACTAGTTTTGTAAATCATTTCTGCAGGTGTTTCCTTTAGTATATTTACTCTGTTCTGTGCATTATTTAATGTTGGGTAATCAAATGTGGATTTGTTTAAACCACTAGACTGCTAAGGATTGCTGCTGATAAGGATTTCTTACTCCTTGCCAGATTCTGCCTGGGCCTTGAAACACAGTTTCTAGGTATAGTATCATTAAATCAGAAGAAGAAAAAATAGAGCTAGATTTCTTGTACAATTCAGCGCCTGCTATACAGTTCTACTCAGAAATAAATCCCTTTGCATACGTATGTATAGGGTTGCAGCTTCAAAGTATTAACAAATTCAATGGTTCTTTAACAATTTGTTAAAAGGGATGTTTTCCCTTGGTTGCTTATTTCCAGGGTATTTTTCCTTTGATAGGCAGTTTCATTCCTAAAATAAAGCTGCTAGAACTCTACCCATGGATACCAGTGTATTTTCTTCCATGGATAGGAATGCACCTTTTTAGCGGTGGAATTTTACCACAAAAATAGCTTGAGATGAAAGGGGTTGTTTTATTTATTCAGAAGTATGGATATTTCACCTTTCCTCCAAGAAGCTTCAGACAGTATATATTGCCTTCCCCCTTTTGTTCTCATAGCAAAACTATGACGTAGGTTTTTCCCCAATGTCACTATCCCCCAGCCAGAGCAACTCCCTCTGAGTTCACTGTTATGGTCAAATGAGCAGTGCTCCACACTTGCATTCCCTTTAATGAAAACTTGCTGGTTTCAAAGGGACTTTGAGGAAGTCTGCTCCAAAGGATTCATTATAGTTTGCCATGCTGATTACAGTTGGATTATATTAATGGACTGATCTTCCACGCAGTACACAAATTACTGAGAAATGTTGGCTGTTTCTGTTCGTTCTTTCATCTAATATTTTCACACTCAGAAAAATGTGTGTAGGAGGGTAAAACCCATCCTTAACTGTCATTGGCAAAAATCTCTTTTTTGGGGGGGGGGGGGCGGGCGGGCGAGGAAAGCTTCAACTAAATACAGGTACTTCAGTTCTCCACCAGGATTTTCTACTCACAACTTAACCAGTTGTGTTGAGATATTTAGAAGGTACTCTAGGATTGGTGTAATAATACCTTGTTAGCACATGGCACTGTTATATCAAAGTACCAGTGTAAAACAAAGATAGAATCATAAATGAAAGGCTGTCCTCTTAAACCAAATGCTGTTTTTAAAATGTTAACTTCATTTTCTTTAAAAAAGGCCTTCCCTAATAATACAGTTACAGTTCAGCTATATATTAAGTTTATTCAGTGTACAAAATGGCATACAGAAGGTACTTCCACATCACAGGACTTACATGCAGAAAAAAAAGTTTTCACATACATGATGCACATGAAAAGACGCCACACAATATTCCAGCGTGCCTGAGTATCAGAAACCCTCATAAAAAATTCAAATAGGAGGAATTGCCTTTGATCTGTAATGCAGAACAGCACTTGTGGAGATGTAATGCTATTAGTACTATTAACAAGGAGGCTTTGACTGGAAGGTTGAAAAAGGGCCTTTCTAACAACAAGCTATTAGGCTGAACATGCAGTACTACCGTAAGTAATCATAGTCTGACCTGCCCCACAGGATTGTTGTGAGGATCAGATTAGGAGGGGGAGAACCAGGTATCCTCTGCCTCCTTGAGTTTCAAGGAATAGAAATGTAAATGAATAATATAAATGCTCAAGTGCATTAATATTGGCACTTGAGGGTTGGATGCAATTATTTGCTCAAACATGCCTTTTCCGTCTGCATATAGTAAAGGACAGGCATTCATTAACAGAAAAATAGAGCATGCAGCTGAGTGGGCTGTTACACATATAGGAAAATAGTAGCAAACCACAAAGTATAAAGAATGTACTCCAGGAAAGATGGAGGCAATTTAACTAGCTGAGAACAAAATATTAATTTTAAACCACTGATTTAAACTGAGTTTCCTGTTTTATGATTGTTGCATTTCTTAAGCAAAGAGTGCATACTACTTGGCTGCTGAAACAATTCAAACGTGGACGGCTGTGCCCACTGCTGTGCAGGTGGAAGCCTGCAACCTTGGCGTACCATGCTCTAACCAACTGAGCTATCCATACATACACTGAACTGTAACAGAACTCAAGGACAGTAACTATCTGGCCATATAAAGGTGATGGTTTGAGGTACCAACCTTGTCTTAAATGACCTCAGGTTTCTTTTTGTAAGGCATGAGTAACATCTTAAGAGTTAAATGTGAAGAAGACAAGGGAATTTTCAGCTGCTTGGTGAAGGCAGCCAGGGTGGGGTGGGGGAAAGCAACACCCACCTAGTGGCAGCAAAAAAGTAGAAGAAAGGATAGACAAACACCCACACGGGGGTGGGGGTGGACCGACTGGCCAACTCTCCCTTCTTCACATGGCCTGACCTACCACTGGGAAGCTCTGCCAGTAGTGGTCCTGTCTACTGATGTACAGTGGTACCTCGCAAGATGAATGCCTCGGAAGACGGAAAACTCGCAAGACGAAAGAGTTTTTCATTTTCTGAGTTGCTTCGCAAGACGGATTTCCCTATGGGCTTGCTTCGCAAGACGAAACGTCTTGTGGCTTTTTAAAAAAACCACCAATGCATTCCTATGGGAAACCGTCAATACACAGCGGTGCTTCGCAAGACGAAAAAATTCACAAGACGAAAAAATTCGCAGAACGAATTAATTTCGTCTTGCAAGGCACCACTGTAATTCACTTCCACTTTGGCATTAAACCTTTTCCCCTGGCATGTATTTAAAGACCCCTTAAGAAAAAGAGGGTGGACTTCTCATGAACTTCTCTTCCATATTTAATCACTGCAGTTCTTTCTGTAACCCCATCTCCAAATATAACAAAAATAGTTGGACCTTTTCGATTCTTACCTGCCCTATTTAGCTGTGACCTGTTTGCCTCTAAAGTGGGTGATGGAGACCTATATTTTATAGCAAAATGAGCATGAAGGCAACTTAATTAATGCTTTCCTCTCCCTTACCCCCCTGTGCTTTGTTGCTGCAGGAATGTCTCCTGGCTTAGTTCTTGAATAATAAATGAAAGTGCTACAGGCAACAGGGCACAAATTTATTTTATTGTATTTATAACACACCTTTTTCTAAAGGAGCTCAAGGTGGCTCCCCCGCATTGAATCTTCACAACAGCCCTGTGAGATAGGTCAGGCTGAGAGGCAGTGACTGGCCCAAGGTCACCCAATGAGCATCATGGCTGAATGGGGACTTGAACCCTGGTCTCCCAGATTCTAGTCTGAGACTCTAACCACTATACCACATTGAGATAAGGAAGGGGAGCTCCCTTGCACACACATTTTAATTGTAAAAGTTAAGCCACCCCACTTTGCTTTAGACATGAATGGGTTAGGCATATAAATAAACAAATGTGGCTCCCCTCATCAAGCTCTAGTTGGTTGTTAAATTAAAGCACTATAGGAGCTCTGGTTAAATTGGAACTTTGTTCTTCATAGTGAAATATTTAGGCTTCAAGTTATGAGCACAGTATAAGGGACATAAAAGTTACCTGCAATTTGTATCTAAATTGAGAATTGGTTTCTAACATGCTTTAGTGTCCACTTTTTAGATCCTAAAGAAAGCCTGAGAAGAACTTGATAGTTCTTCTTGGCCTGGCATTGAGACAATTTTTGGGAAAATAGAAGAGTATCCTACGCTCCACAAATTAACAAACTATGAAAATAAACAACTATAAAAAGAGGAGATAATGGTGACCAATTTGGCATTCAAGAATGTTATGTTTGTGGTTAAGTGATAATGGCAATAAACACAGTAGAAAAAACCAAAACAAAGGCAATTAACATTCCATAGTACTAAAAGAGCCAATAGCTATAAGTCAGGCTTAATTTGCATTTCTCGCAACAATTATAAGCTTCTGCCAGTTGTAAACAGCCCCCACCCATGCAATTGAAAGATGTAAGGAGCATGCTCAGTTTATTTATTTATTTGTAAATATAAAATAACTGTCCTTGAGCTGGAAACAAGCTATCAATTTGGGTTTCTCAAGCGGTGCTTCCTGCCTAGCTAGGGACAATGCTTATTTTACACTACGTGAGAAAGCGAGTTATTTGCACGTTTGAGTTTATGTGTTCAAACAAGTCAAAGCTTACATCTATAGCTAATTGTCAGCATCCATCTATCTCAGGAGACTATGGGAGATTGAGCCTTTGGGGGTAAAGTCAAACTGTTGAAGAGTTACGGTGCCCGCTGTGGTTGTAGAGATGGATTATAGGACAGACATGTGCAGGTGGGGCAGATGAAGGTGTCTGGTTTTGCTACTATGGGTGCACCATGGCATTTCTTCTCACTGCACTCCTCCCAGTGGTCATTCCTCCTCTGGTCACTGTTGTGGATACACAACCTGACTGTCTGTCTCCAGGCACTGTGCTCATTTGCAATGGATTTCTATACTGCTGGGTCAATGTTGTCAGACTTCATGTCACGTTTGTAAGCATATTTGCAAAGAGGGTTGGTCTGCCAACAGGTATGGTGCCTGAAGCCAGCTCCCTGTAGAGCATGTCCTTGGGGATCCTGCCATCTTCCATTCCGTGCACATGACCATGGCAGTGTAAACATTGCTGAGACAGAAGTGCAAACATGCTGGGAATGTGGGCTTGGGAGAGCACATCTTTGTTTGAGACTTGGTCCTGCCATGTGAGGCCCCAAATCTTCCTGACACAGCCCACATGGAAGGCATCGAGGGATCACGCCTGACAGCTGTAAGTTGCCCTTGATTCACTTCCATAAAGCAGTGTGCTCAACATGCAAGCCTAGTGGACCTTCATCTTGGTATTGGTCATTAGCATCCCATTCTACCATACATCATATTCTGTATGGCTAATAACATTCAGTAATTGGTTTTGTAGAAAACAAAATTGTAGATCAGTTCAGAGGGCAAAAGATCAGTTCAGAGGGCCGTGAGACTAGAAGCACTAAAACTCCGAATTGAGAGTGATTCCTTAACCATTTACCCACAGACAGTGTGTTTGCAGCAATATTTATTGTAGAGTCAGACAGGCAATAGACCACAACAGGCTACCTTCTCTGGCTTCCACTATTTTGCAGTCATGCAAAAGTTCCGGGACCTTTGATCATGCTGTCTAACTTGGCAGAGGCTATAGTGAGGGGCCATAACTGTTAGGTTTGAATATTTCTGTATTGGCTGTTTTGTGTGTGTGTACATTTGGAGTCATTTTGTGTGGATGTTTATTTGTATAACTATTATTTTGTGGTAGTGGACTACTTAATGTGGGAATAAGTACAGTGGTACCTCGGGTTACATACGCTTCAGGTTACAGACTCCGCTAACCCAGAAATAGTGCTTGAGGTTAAGAACTTTGCTTCAGGATGAGAACAGAAATCGTGCTCCGGTGGCAGCGGGAGGCCCCATTAGCTAAAGTGGTGCTTCAGGTTAAGAACAGTTTCAGGTTAAGTACGGACCTCCGGAACGAATTAACTACTTAACCCGAGGTACCACTGTAGTCTTAAAAACTTTCTGGATTGATTTAGAGTGATATAGTGTTGAGAGAAGATGAGTAATGACTTACTGCATTTGAAGTGATGTCATAGAGATGAAGGGGTGAGAGTTCCACGAGTCACTTTGTCAGTTGAAGGCATCTGCTGATTGTAACTTTATCTGTTATCTGTAATGCAGTGAGATCATAACTTCCTTTAGCCCCAAACTGTTTCTGGGCACTGTTTTGAGGTAGCATGAGAATATTAGATGTCTTGTGCTCTACTAAACTTTTGTAGCCCTGCCAACATTGTTACTTTTCAGGGTGCTTGTTATGAGAAATATGGATGAATACTTTCAGAACCCAAGTGACGCATCATCTAGAAGAAATTCACCGAAAATACCAGACAACTTAGCAGCAACAGAGAGTAGAGCCAGCCTCAGAGCTAGAATTGAGAACTGTATTTCAGTGGCAGAGAAAAAAATTGGTGAGCATTTTTCAGCTGAAAGCGTGAATGTTCTCTTACAGGAGCAGCAAACTGCTTAGTGAAATAGTAGCTTATTCCTTTATTTTAGTTAGTAAATGTATACAACATACCTGATTCTCTCCCAGTTCCATTTTTTGCCTTTCAACAACCCTATAATGTAGGTTAGACTGAGAGATGGTGACTTACCCAAGGTTACCTAATGAGATAGTTGAGTAGGGATTTCAACCTGAGTAGTCCAACACTCTAACTTGTCTTGGTGCTTGTCTTTTAGTAGTTAATCCTTATTTAAGTGGTTGTTATGTAGGTTTTTAGACTTACATTTTTAAATCTTTGTAAATTGCTTTTAGACTTGCTTTGAAAAAGTGATGACTAAATTTAATAAATCAATACATAATAACTAAGCATAGTTCAGACATTGCACTCTTTATTAAAAGCTGTTCATAGATAAATCCTAGTGCTAGTTTTTCACTTCAGTCCGAGATGGGAGACTGCTGTTAAGGAAAACAAGGACAGAGTGCAGAAGTGCAGAACTACTTGTCTGTTTATTTGGATTGCAGCCAATATAACGAATATATTTTGAATGCATAAACGTATCAATACAATGTTTATATATTACTATTGCTGTTGTTTGTCGTTGTTATTACAGTGGTACCTCAGGTTACATACGCTTCAGGTTACAGACTCCACTAACTCAGAAATATTACCTCGGGTTAAGAACTTTGCTTCAGGATGAGAACAGAAATCGCATGCCGGTGGCACAGCGGCAGCGGGAGGCCCCATTAGCTAAAGTGGTGCTTCAGGTTAAGAACAGTTTCAGATTAAGAACAGACCTCCAGAACGAATTAAGTTCTTAACCCAAGGTACCACTATATTGAGTTTATATGCTTCTTGTTCAGCCTGTTCTGCACCAATTTCATTGGATACTAATATTTGCTTCTGGGAGCAATTCAAGGTGCTGGTTTAAACCCTTTAAGCTTAAAATGGCCTGGGTTTATCAGTAACAATTTCTCCCTGTATGAGTTCACTTGGCTGTTAAGATCTAGTCAGATATCAAAGAGTGTGATATTGAAAGTAACCCCCACCACCACCACCTTGCATTTTGTTGGAATAATCCCATTCCATGGGCACCGTAAAGACACTCTGCTCACTTGAACCATAGTGAAGTAAGTGGGAGATGTACAATTGTACTGCTGGTAATAGGCAAATGGTAAAAGTAGGTGTAAAGTTTAGGGAGAACATTCTTCATCAACAGCTCTATGCACTTTAGATTTCCAGAGTGGTAATCATGGTTGTTGTAGGAAGAACAAGAATCCTGTGGCATTTTTAAGCCTTGAAATATATTATTGCATACTCTTTTATGGACTAGGGCTCACATCATCCATTCGTTTAGATTAGAATTAAGTCTAGTAATCCAATCCTTACCTCTTACTTATGTTGAATATTATGTTTTTCTACAACACGCTTGGTGAATTTACTGAATGTGTTGTCATGTAGACATTACAGTTTTTATTAAATTAAACAAAATCCTTTGGTATTAAAAGAAGAAGTCAGTATGGTGTTCTGCAATTACACAATGGTTTTTGGTTCAGGAAATACTTTCCAGACCAAACATTTTTTTGCTGTAGAAAATTTGACAAAAATTATTTTGCAATAGGACTTCATTGAATATGGTAACAAAACTTAGAATATGGAAACACAACATAGTCATGATAATTCAAGGACTTGCATAGGCATTTTACCCAGCTCTTCAGTGAAGCTTGAATAAAACAATTCTTTTCATGTGGTGTAAATTTGTGGCTAAGTGAACTCTGGTATTCTGATGAGCTGTGCTAAATTTAAAAAGAAATTTCATTTTTAGAGCACAGCCCTGCATCCTCACAATTTCTAACACATACATAGCATATAAAGGAAACTTCTTATTTAGCAGTGTATGAACATTTTCACTAAATTTGCAGTTAGGGTAGCTGCTATACTGGGAGTGGATATACTTTTCGTTATTAAACAGAAAAGGCTTTTCTTTGTCATTGTACTTGGTACATATGAAATATAAAGCTGCATTAAAATATTAGTCTGTCTGAGCCAAGTACTACCTATTCTGATCGGCAGCTAAGACCTTGGGAATCACTGGGACTTTGTTGTTGCTGACAAAATAAAACTTCATGAGCGAATGGAATTTTAAGAACTTGCTATTTGAAACGTCATTCTCTATGGCGAAAGATCTGTACTTTACCTTTCTGACAGGCAGTGGCTATTCAAGGTCTTCAAGCCCTCCGACTATAGATCTTTTAAACTGGAGATGCCACTGTTGGATCCAGGAATTTTGTGTTATGCAGAAGTTCAGTATTTGCGGTCCTCACCAATCCCCTCCCCTGCATTCTCTGGTTTACCTAGAGGGTTTGAGGAGAATCAGAACCTTTTCTCTCAATTATGTGGTTTATATAGAAGGTAAAAGAGCAGCAGCAACAACAGTGGTAGCCTGCCCTATTTGGAAAGGAATCAAGCTGTTTTGTACCTGCTCAAAAACCACTGTGGAAATGAGACCACTGGGGTAAGAGTGTATAGGATGCCTGCGGTTCTGCTTGCCAGGTGTATGGGGGGTACTCACCTATGGCAAGCAGACTTGTGGATGCCTGATTTACATATGTAAACCTAATGCTCTGTTGCTAAACTGTGGCTCCTTGTCACTTTAGGTAAAGGTAAAGGGACCCCTGACCATTAGGTCCAGTCGTGGCTGACTCTGGGGTTGCAGTGCTCATTTCGCTTTATTGGCCGAGGGAGCCAGTGTACAGCTTCTAGGTCATGTGGCCAGCATGACTAAGCCGCTCTGGTGAACCAGAGCAGCGCATGGAAACGCCGTTTACCTTCCCGCTGGAGCGGTACCTATTTATCTACTTGCACTCTGATGTGCTTTCGAACTGCTAGGTTGGCAGGAGCCTTGTCACTTTAGGTAGGGGCAAAAACTCATAATATTAGTGTGGCCCAGAATATTTACTAAGTAGTATTTATGCAATAGTCATAACATAGGTTATAATTATAAGGAGGTATTTCCATTTAGAGTCAAACTCTAATAAGCATTCTTTTTGTCTTTAACAGCATTTCTTTAAACATGCTTTGAAGCAAAGAGATTACGTAACTTCAACAAAATTTACTGAATTCACATTTTTGTGTGTAGTATTGGTCTCATAGAACCTGCAGTTGGGAAGGACACCCACCTTTTTGGATGAACTAAAGTTACAAGTGCTGCGTGTGTGAACTTCTGAATTCCTTCGTTTTTCAAGTGTAGGTTTAAAAAGCTAGACTTTTTAAAAAGTGAAGCTATATGACAGATAATGTCAGCCACCTCCTGCCAGTGGCTTCTGAGGGTTCCCTAGCCCTCTGCCACAGATTAATGGAGGGCGCAGGCAGCTGCAGGAAGGAGACAAAGAAGGGTTAAAGCCTTGTTGTGCAAGCAGAAGTCCTTTCTGCTTGTACACAGGTACCATTCAGTTTCACTCATCATCTGTAAATATTTAAATGGAAGTTAAAGAATTCCAATTGAAGTGAGTGAAATTACTTGGGAAGCAGGTGGTCTGCCTAGTTTGATTGCCAACAGATTCTGACAAGGCAAAATTCATGATAGATTTTGGGAACTTGCTCAGATGACGTATCTGTAGACATTTCAATGAAATCTAAAAACAAGTTAACAATTTAGTAAATACTTCCATTAAAAAAATGCAGCAACTTTTTTTTTTAAATCAAGCTGTAGGTTGAAAAAACATTTCTGGAAGTAAATTGCTAATGTTTCCCTTCCATCTCCGTGAGTCAGTGGTGCCTATCAGCATGTGTTCTAGGCTGAATATTGCTTCAGACCTTGATACAGTAGTTGGAGAAGGAACAATTCATACACTTCCATGCTGCCTATGGATTATTCTAGGGTTGCAAACTAAGCTGGCCCTTACATTAGAAACTGGCATGAGGCAGCCTATGAAGAAATTCTACTGAACAAGCTATTTGCTGCAGAAGTCAGAACAGATAAAACACATGCTATTTTTGGTGCTCAGAAGTAAATGCCAGACCTGACAGAGTATTCACAATGTATGTGAATATTATTGAAATAATTAGGATGCTGTTTAACAGTCCATCTTGTATTCCACATCCCAGGGGTACATACCCTTGTTTCTTTATGAACAATTGATTCTGCAAACAGGGCTCCTCCTCTGCTTTGAACACTTTGTCCTTATGCAATTACTACAGGAGGGAGGTGAGAAGAGTTTAAACCAAAGAAGTTGTGTTTATTCATAGTGCTACTTGCTGCAGCACACTTAGCCCGCGATAGCTTGGGAAGCCTTCAAGTCTTCACGTTTATTTAAATCACCTTATCCTCTTGCCCCTCCTTTTCTCCCCGTTCACGCTGCAGTGGCTGAAGTGCAAGGCTTTACAAGCTGATAAGAACCACATGGTCCATTGCCATAACTCAGGAGTCCCCACTGGGCCTTCTGACGCACACAGTCCTCCCCTGATGTCAAACAGCTGATAAGTAGCACCTTGGCTCTCTTCCCAAACATGTGCGCCAGAGAGGAAGAAAGGTTCTTTGTCTGAAAAAGGCAGCTCTGTTGAAGCATTTTTAAAAACATCTTATTGCTTTCCTTGAAACAGAGCCAGAATCCTGTCTGTTCAAACTATTTAGTATTATTCCTAAATTACTTGGCAAGCACGAATGTCCACCAGAAAAGTGTTTAAATCACCGTGTGCAATATTTACTTCATTGTGCTGTTGGAATCAGATACGGAATGCAACATGCAGTGTTTGTAAAATAGGAAGACTCAGCTAAATTCTGCATGGCTTAAGGAAATTGTTCGTAAGTTCTGAAGTTTGTCTTGCAAAATAGTCAGAGCTTTGATCTTCAGTTGCCCTAACACAAACAGAAGGGCTCCGTCTGTTCATGAAAAGCGTATTTGGTATAATGAATGCTCCTACTGGTGAAAGCAGTGTGTGTGTGTGTGTCTGTGTGAGAGAGGGGGGGGGGCTATTTTCACTCTCCTTTCCCTGGAGTCTCCAGCACCACCTCCTGCATTGTTCCAGAGCATGGGTAGGCAAACTAAGGCCCGGGGACCGGATCTGGCCCAACCACTTTCTAAATCCGGCCTGTGGACGGTCTGGCAATCAGCATGCTTTTACATGAGTAGAGTGTGCCCTTTTATTTAAAATGCATCTCTGGGTTATTTGTGGGGCCTGCCTGGTGTTTTTAAATGAGCAGATTGTGTGCTTTTATTTAAAATGCATCTCTGGCTTATTTGTGGGGCATAGTAATTCATTCATTCCCCCCCCCCCAAATATACAGTCCGGCCCCCCACAAGGTCTGAGGGACAGTGGATCGGCCCCCTGCTGAAAAAGTTTGCTGACCCCTGTTCCATAATGTCCTCCAATCTTTTAGAGCAGGTTGTTTGGGAGTGGGGTGGGGGCAGGAGAAGTAAATGAAAATTGCGCCTTTGACCAGTTGGAAGATTCCATGAGTGGACTTCTCCCCATAGAAGCTTAGGGTGCAAGTCCATATATTGTGCCAGAAAAGAGAGAGAAGGAACCAAATGCAAATAACTTCTTAGAATTTGCACAATATTTCAAAACATTACATAGCCCATAGTTTGCCAATAGGTTTTTTTTTTTTTTTTTTTTTTGAAAATTTCACATACTCCAACTTTTCACTTAGTTGGAGTTCTTGCTGGCCCAAGTATGGCATAGTGATTGGAGTGTCAGACTAGGATCTGGGAGACCAGGGTTCAAATCCCCATTTGGGCACAAAGCTCACTGGGTGACTTTGGGCCAATCACTGCCTCTTAGGCTAACCTACCTCACAGGGTTGTTGTGCGGATTAAATGAGGAGGGAGGAACCATGCATGCACCCTTGAGCTCCTTGGAGAAAAGTGTGGGATGTAAATACAATAATTAAATAAAAATAACAGTTTATGCTGCATTTCAATTTTGGTGGTTGTAAATACGTTCAAATATACTCCAAGGATGGCTGCATATATATTTCTTTATTTAACTCAGAAATAATTTCTTTGCTCAATATATCTCTGTTAAGAAAAAATAATAATGTTCCTACTCTGTGCATTATTTTTTTAAAACTATTTGGACACTCATCATGCCTATAGTTGGTTGTTACTGAAATGTACGCACATTGCAACAAATGATTACGTAGTTACTACCCTTGCCTTTTTTTTTCTTCCCTTGAGACTATTTGTTTAATTATGCAACCCAAATAATTCTGTTTCAAACTTAAGACACTTTTGCCTGCATCATGCCTCTGGGTTGTTATGAAGGACAGTTTTGTGTTTTTCTATTTGAGTTTTTCAGATTTATCAGCTGACAGTGAAAAACAGTTTTCTATGACATGAGGACATTTTTGTTAATTTGTTAATTTGTCAGGCATTTAAGATTCAGCAACACAGAACGGTTCTTAAAACGTGTACGTGTCATTGGTTCTGACTGAGGTTCCATCTAGTGCAGCATTCGTTCTTTAACAGTCACCTACCAGGTTCTTCTTGGGTTCACAGCACCTGTAACTCTGCCTCTGGACTTGGAGGTTCTGTGTTGCTACCATTGCTAACAACTGTTGATAGATCTGTCCTCCAGTAATTTGTCGTACCTTGGATCCTGAATGCCTTGGTACTCGGGCGTTTTGGCTCCCAAACACCGCAAACCTGGAAGTGAGTGTTGTAGTTTGCGAACTTTCTTTGGAACCCGAATGTCCGACAGGGCTTCCATGGCTGTAACTTCATGTCCTTTTATAGAAGTAACTTTACTTCCCTCAATATTTCCCACTCTCAAATAGCTCTTTCAAGATTTCTCATGTGAAATGGAAATTATGAAAACAGATGGATAATGAGCTATGTTTAAATGAGTGTTATTTTTGGTATAATTTTTACATTGCCATTACAAAGTACCTTGAGAACAGTGAATTATGGCTTACTGAAAGAAAGAAAAAAGATACTAGGTAAGACGTGCATAATAATTACTTAGAGAAGAATGGAGAAAATTCTTGGATTCTTCTGGATAAATCAGCAACCCTTTCTTCCTTTACTGCTGGGGTGACACCCAGTGGACCAGGCTTGGCAGTCAGGTGAGGCTACCCACGTGTCAATCACCTGATGCCACAGTGATATCAGGTTTGAAATCAGACTGGGGATAAAGGCACAGTGCTTTGCAAGGCATGACATACAACTGGCCATTGGTGCTTGCAGAGCCTTGCGTGTGGCGCTTTGCAAGGCCTGAGGATCATATGATGTCAGGTGCAGGGCAGGTGGATGTGGCTTGGTCGATACTGCCTTGTATGCCAAATGGAGAGGCTTGATGGGATTAATTGGGCCTAAGGGCTGGTCTCCACCCCTGTTTTAATGTTTATGGCTGTGGAAAGAAGCAAAATCAAAGGGCATAATGGGTAGATGAAGCAGAGCCGTGAGAGATCTAACAAGAATGTCATGTACGTTGGAGACAGATGTCACTTTAGGAAGTTAGTAGAAGAAAACAGTATGAATAATGTTAAGCCTCTGTTTCTGACATGAAAATAGACTTGTACAGTCATACCTCAGGTTGAAGTTGCTTCAGGTTGAGTGTTTTCGGGTTGCGCTCCGCGGCGACCTGGAAGTAATGGAACGTGTTACTTCTGGGTTTCACCACTCGCGCATGCACAGACGCTCAAAATAACGTCATGCGCATGCGCAGAAGCGGCGAATCGTGAATCGCGCACACGCAGACGCGGGTTGCGTTCTGCTCTGGATGCGAACGGGGCTCCAGAACGGATCCCGTTCGCATCCAGAGGTACCACTGTATTCACAGCATGCTGAACTTCCTGAATTGTAGTCTATGGATTTAAAACCATTTAAGGAAGAGCTGCAGCATTGGAGGGAAACCTGCAGCTCATGGACCTAATTAGACCCATCAGAGGTTGGCCAGCCAGGCTGTTTAATAGCAATGATAACAATAATAACAGCAGTAGCAGCAGCAGCAGCAGCAGCAACAACAACAACAACAAATTATTTATATGCCGCCCATCTGACTGGTTTTCCCCAGCCACTCTGGGTGGCTTCCAACAAATCAAAACATCAAACATTAAAAACTTTCCTGTACAACTGTTTATGGCAATTGATGCCCAACTTTTCCAGACCTGTTGCCATATATGGCATGAGTTATGGGAAGGCTCAAATTGTGACGTGAGACTTTAAGCCAGGCTTCCTCAACCTTGGCCCTCCAGATGTGTTGAGACTACAATTCCCAGCATCCCTGACCACTGGTCCTGCTAGTTAGGGATCATAGGAGTTGTAGGCCAAAAACCTCTGGAGGGCCGAGGTTGAGGAAGCCTGCTTTAAGCTGTGTCTAAAAAGGAAAGAAGATTTAGGATGGATTGTTCCTGATTTTCTCTTTGAATTCAAGTCAGGGATACAAAGGAACCCGTTCCCTTTGCAGGCTTGAGTGGCATGGATTGAACCCACAGCTGCCTGCAGGGAAAGCTTGTGAGGGCTGCATGCAGCCCATATGTGCACTGCAGGGAGTTCTGTGCTATGCATTATTACCACACAGTTTCAAGTGTAATACACACTCATATGACCCTCGTGCAGAAAGCAGTTCTGGATCTAAAAAGCTGTTGACTTACACTCAGTACTCTGGTTAGGTAGGTGCAATGGGTAGTAGGTGCCAGATTCTGCCTATTCCCTCACCTTCCCTCTCTCAATTGGAGATAAAAGCTGCCAACATAGATGCAGCTGATCTTGTATTGGCGAGGGGAGCCCCTTGTAAGTGCATGAGCAGGTACTGTGCGCACACTTCTCCAGGTCCACTTTTTATGTTATGTTAGAAATGCGGTGTAAGCTGTGTATCCTCCCCTTCTATGCTGTTCTAAGCAGTCATGATCTGCCAGAATCTAACATTAACATGAGTGTTAGCCTGTATCAGTGAGAAAGGTGTCTGTGATATTTCAGCTATTATGTAAGGGAAGAGTGATAATACTGGTTTTATTTGAGTAATGGCTGTCTTTACTGAAAGGTATTAGCTTTAAAATTTAATACAGTGGTACCTTGGGTTACATATGCTTCAGGTTACATACGCTTCAGGTTACAGACTCCGCTAACCCAGAAATAGTACCTCGTGTTAAGAACTTTGCTTCAGAATGAGAACAGAAATCGTGCTCCAGCGGCGCAGCAACAGCAGGAGGCCCCATTAGCTAAAGTGGTGGTTCAAGTTAAGAACAGTTTCAGGTTAAGAACAGACCTCCAGAACAAATTAAGTTCTTAACCTGAGGTACCACTGTACTGTGATATCTGGCATTACCCATACTCAGAGTTGAGCTACTAAAATGGATGAACTTAAGTAACATAAGCATATTGATTTCAGCAGCTGATTTCAGCAGGTCTACTTGGAGTTTTAAAATCACCCATAATTACTGATGCTATTCAGCTCTTAAGTGCCACATCTAGGGGATGCAGTGATGATTCAATACAAATATGGCCTAATTATGTTTGCAACTGCATAAATATAACTGAGGTTTCATGGTATTTGCTGTTTCTTGCCTTATTTATGTGTGTTCATCTTTCAGAGTTGCATGGCCATCAGTAATTAAAAAACTTCAACAACCCTTTAAAAGATTCTGTAGTCCATAGCTGAACCATGATTTGAAAGTTTCTACTTATGTGCCCATTTCCGTAAATAATGAATTGAATTAGCATTCATATCTAGCTGTTACATACCTAGGCTGTAGTGATTAGCTCAGGGGCGGCTATACATTCTTTTGGGTCAAAGGCCACATTGAGGATTTGCCACCTCTCTGAGAACCACGTGCCAACCTGAGCCCAATTTATATGTGCACATGCACACTCAACCTCAGGGGGGACGGATGAACATGGACACACATGCACATACACAGAGCCTGCACATATTGACATACACACAGAACCTCTTCTGCCTCTGGCACATCATCATCACCAAGGTTTTGAGATAGGAAACAGAGGGATGCTCTTCTGCTTCTTAGATCTAAGAATGGTGCTGCAGCAGAAGCAGGAGGGACTCTTTTGCAAATGTAAGAAGCTCTGCTGTCAGGCTGTCGAAGATCTCTCCAAAACAGTGTGAGGACAACAGTGCCACCTGTTGTTAAAAAACAAAACCCTTTTTCTGAAAATGCAGCCAAATTACTGAAAGGCTTTGTTTGCCATCCAGAATCACCTGGGGAATCAAATTCAGCCTGCAGACCATAGGCTAGCCACCCCTGATTTAGCTCATGCATGAAATCACTAAAGTCAGCTGGGCACTCTTGAATATAACTGATAGCATGTGGGATAATATCCTTAATGTGGAATCTTTGTGTTGATGGAACAAGTTAGTTGGATACCATTCCTTGGACCTATTTTTCTGCAGTCTGGCAGGCTTAATCTACTGTTGAGGGGCTCCTATGCCTATATGTTTCCTCAGCTCTGTGCCTTGCTTGAAAGTTAAGGATGGTCATGCAAGGGGTTTTTAGCATACAGGTTTTTGTATGCGTGCACCATCCTCGGAATGTAACTCCTGTGCAAGATGCAATCGTACTACATCAGAAGAAATGTAACATCCTTGATGTTCAGTGAGCCCCTTGTATTGGTAAGAAATCGTTGTAAATTGAGCTCATTAATGTAATGCTACGTTGGTTTTTGTTTTTTCCTGGAACGATTAACTTACAAAATATTTTAGTGAAGAATTTAATTAGTGATTTTAAAAGTAGGATTATTTTCCCTTTATCGTCTAGTGTGTTAAATAACTTTATTTTGTAACCTAAGTGTTCTATATGTTCCCACAGGGTGCATCAATTTAATAGCCTTGGGTTTCATTTGCTCATTTTATATGAACTTAGCAAATGAGACTGCACTAGATCACATAAATAGGAGAGAACATTATGGTTTGAAACTGATTAAAACTGTATTTGGGATGCGCGGGTGGGAAATTAAAATAATTAATCCTGTGCTAACTGATTAAAAAGCCGGTAATGTCCATTGGTGGGAAATGGGTGAATGTCAAAACAGCAAAAATCTTAGATCATGAACTTTTTGAAATAACTAATGTTAATACAGTGGTACCTCGAGTTAAAAATGCCTCAGGTTACAAATGCTTCAGGTTACAAACTCCGCTAACCTGGAAGAGTTACGTCGAGTTGAGAACTTTGCCCCAGGATGAGAACAGAAATCATGTGCCAGCGGCGCAGCAGCAGCAAGAGGCCCCATTAGCAAAAGCATGCCTCTAGTTAAGAACAGTTTCAGGTTAAGAACAGATCTCCAGAACGAATTAAGTTCGTAACTAGAGGTACCACTGTATTTTAGTGTTCTGTGTATGGAGTGCTCATGGGCAAAGAGCAGTAAATGGTGCCTTTGAAAGTTTTTGTGGGCTAATATTTGGATATGCACAATTGAGCATGAAACTTTATTGCGTGTGGTTTCCTGTCAATCTTCTTCAGTAACAGCAAACCAGTGAATAGAGGGAGCTAATATATATCTGATTTATAAATCTGAAATTGCTGTCAAATGCATTTAACAAGAAGTTCAAATGATAATTTTGTTGCAATTGTGCTGAAGGAAGCCACTGGTTTTCTTTAGTCTAAGCAGGGAACAATCCATACAAACTTGAGGTCGGCTTCTCCTAATGCTTATGCAGAGTGATCATAATTAAGGCTGAACTTTATAATTTAGCCCACAGATTACATGTAATAACAGTAATCACAGGAAAAAAGATGTTGGTTTTGAAGGCTTAGATTATCATCTAACAGATGAAACATTTTCTTGGGAAGAAGTATCCATCTTCTTTCTAATCATGCCTCTTAATTAAAGGTTTCCCTTGCCTTGCTCTTATTTACTGTACTTCCTTATTTCCCTTTGAAAATAGTGGGAATGCAAAGATTGAAAGCAGGTAAAAGGAAACCTAACAAACAGGAAAAGCAGTTGTGAAATGGTATTGCCTTTTGGGTAGTAGATAAAAGATCTATATCAAGGTAGCATGTGACAAAGCATTATTTTTTAAAGGGGTTTTAAGACTATATGCTGCTCACCCTTCAGAACTTGAGGTCTCTCCAGTCCCTGAATACCCTGTCTGCTACAGGTAACTCACATCTTGGTTCCAGGGGTCCATGTTTGTATGCAAAAATGCATAAAGCCATGAACCCCTGGAACTGGCTCCTGTGCAATGTGCAGGACTGCCTATCTGGTTTAGGGAAGGTAGGGCTCTGCCAAGGTCCTAGAGTCCTCCTGTCTCCTTGCCCAAAGCCTAGTAGGTGCTTGCTCAGCTTTGGGAAAGAGAAGGGAGAAGTCTATGACCCTGCCAGAGCCCTTGCGCCTGATGCTCTGTTTACCTAGCTTTGGAAGGGCTGTGTGAGGCCTCTGAAATGCTGACAGAGCCCTTGCAGCATCTTCCCAAAGCCGGGTAAACCGTGATCACAACTTTGCGCATGTGGGATGGGGGAAATAGATAAACGGAGACTGGGTTTCCCCCCTCTCCATTTATTTATTTATTTCCTCCACCAACCACGCAATGCTGCAATCATGTAAATAAAACAAGCGTAAGACGCGAGTTACCTGTACTCCGCATGGGCAGTTGGAGAAGGTATAAGGCAGGCATAGGCAAACTCAGTCCTCCAGATGTTTTGGGACTACAACTCCCATCATCCCTAGCTAACAGGACCAGTGGTCAGGGATGATGGGAGTTGCAGTCCCAAAACATTTGGAGAGCCGAGTTTGCCTATGCCTGGTATAAGGGCTTTTTGGTGGGAAAACAAAGCTTGGATTCGATAGGAGAATAAATCAATTATATTCTCTGTAACTGAAAATGATACTTTCAATTTGTTTCCACTAAAACACATTCTGTTTATTAGTGGTTGACAGATTTTGTCCAAGCACAACTGTTAGGTACTGCTTAGGGCTTTTTTTGTGCTGTGCATTCTTCACTTAAATGGATTGTGATTCTTTATTTTATTTTATTTTTTAAAAAAAGGTCTGACTTGAAAAGGATATTATAAAATTACTGTTGAATTCTGATGTTTTGAACAAAGAAGGGATTCATTTAATGGGATTAGCTTCTAATCCGAATGAAGCAGTGTACACACATGCCATGGATGCCTTAAAAAATTACTACGAAAAGGGATTTCTTACCTGTGGATTTTGTCTTGATAAGAGGCAGGAAGGTATTCTGTTATGATTCACTCCTCTTGCATGGACCACAAAGGCATGGCCAGTCCTTCTGTCATCCCAATAAACTGCAGAATCCCCCCTTTTGCATGCTGAAACAGGAATTCACAGGGTAGGAATTTCCTGTTCCCAGGATATGCAGGACATTATTTAGCTCTTTGGGATGTACCATCCTGTCTCATAGTGGATAATTTTTTTTAAAAAACCGTATTGGAGCCTCATGTGGTTTCCCACTTCAGGGTGGGAAAAGCTTTCCCAGAATGTAAAGGCCAATTTAAGGTCACAGCCTTGCAATCAGTCTAGACTCTGAAGTAAGACTTATTAACAGGCAGTGCTTGGGGGTGGGGTGTAGGTTAGGATTAGTACAGTTGTGGATATCTGATTCTAACATTGGTTTTTAGAAACTCATATATTCATAGTTCTACAAAATTCATTTTTTAAAAATGATTTACAGTAATGCATCTTGATCTATTGTGCTCTAACATACTCAGGGGTTCTCTGTGAACATAAGAGCTGGGTGAACCTATGGATTGTGTTACTTGCAATGTAAACAGGACTGTGTTTTATGATGCTGTGCACTTCCAGTTTGTCTCTATTTTTGGGTGGGATCCAATTGGCCAGTTCAGGTTGCATAATTAAAGTTGGTTTGGAGCTCTTGCCCAGCCAACCAGTCCTGGCACCAGACTTTTGCAAGAAGGAAAGTGACAGGACATAGAAACTGGAAAGTGGGACAGCATCTGCTTGGTGTAATGTCACCTAACCTCCCTGCGAGCTAATCAGAATGAATGCTCAGTAAACACCCAATGTCCTCTAATCTCCCTGGAAACAATAAAACAAACTCTCTTGAATAAAACAATAAATAAATAAAACAAACTCTCTTGAAGCAATCCTGGGTGTTCTTAGCACTAGATTCCATCATTCAGCAGGAATATTAAATGGTGGTATACACATGCTTTGGCTATAACTTAAAAGCAGAAGAGATTTCACTTACATTTATATTCTGCTCCATAACCAAAGTTTCCCTGGCCATCTGACAATGATCAGTTAAAATATTCTAAAAATACAATTTAGAAATTTTAAAATGCAGAATGTGGCATTGAAAAGTATTAGGCAGCATAAGAATAAAACAATCCAATAGAATTATCAACCAGTGCAACAGATCTAAAAGCAAAAACATTTGACTGGATTCAACTAACCTGGCGTGTTGGTGAAAGCCAGCAGAAGGACTCCAGCTAGTGCACAAGAGCTCCCCCACCCCCAATGTTCCCTCCCAGAAGAAAATCTGCTCTGGAGGGTCAGGAGAACCAATAGAACAATGTGGGGGTGGAGAGGAGACATGGTTCTGTCTGACAAGCAGAAATGCATGCATTGATGAAAAAACCCTCTTAGTGCCATGTTGAATTTCATCCATTAAATGCTGCTAAAGAGCCATTAAAAATCTGCTTAGAATTCTGGGGAAATAAGAATGTCCTCATATCAAAAAGGATATAGTGGGCACCAAGGGAGCTTCTTTGAAGAGGACATTCCACCATCAGGGTGTTATAACCAACAAAGCCTTCTTCCTGGTAGCCAACTGCTTCACCTTATTTGGAGAGGGCACCTGGATAGGGCCTTCAGAGATGACCTCATTGTCTGCGTAGCTATATGTGGGAGGAGGTGATCTATCAGCAAATGATGCAGGACTTAACCAGCACCATGAACTGAGCCAAGAAACACTGGGAGGCAACTCTCGGAGGACAGGAGTAATGTCAGATCGCCCAGTCCCAGTTAACAAGCTTGCCACCCTATTTTGGACTGACAAAAAATTCTAGACTGTTTTTGAAGCCAGCTCCACACAAAGCGCATTGTAATAAAATATTAACAAGAAGGTAGCAAGAACATGGATAACTGGCAAGGCTATCTCTACCTAGTTAAGTGTGAAGTTTATGACCCAAAGCTGATAAAAGACACTGTGAGCTGGTAAGTCTATAATTCAAAGCTCACTAGGTAGGTAGCCTTAGGCAGACCATGTATCCCTGCACACGTGTAACTTGCTTACAGGCCATGTTCACAGACCAGAGTGGGGCCGCACCTTTAGTCTTACTCCTGACTTTGGATTTTTAAAAGTAAGCAAACATGCATTGTGAGCAATTGTCTGAATAGAATGGCAGAGTTGCAAGACGCTCCTTGTGCCTAGATGTTACTTCAGGATGGAATCTACACACATATAAACAATGCTGTGAAAATACTTTTTTAAAAAAAAAGTTTTGAAAAATACATTGAATTTGGCATAGCTCACTGTCGCCGTCTTGTGTCACATTTGTATATTGCACTTTACAACACATTTAAAACGTTTTATTTGCTGCTGTGTAGCTGAGTCCCCTGACACCCAGTTGTACTACACATGAGTAATGCATAAATAAGGTACATCTCTCAGCCACAATACCCCCATAAGAATAATACTGACTTTACAAGTCAGTTGTTATAAGGATTATGAGTGTATATGAAGTGTTTTGAATGCTTTAGAAGCATTACATAAAAATATTATTATTGTAGAAATAACGATGATGAAGGAATATTTTTTTATTATTTGTGCTAAAACAAATGTTTCTTATCCACGCATTCACAGTGAGAAGCAGTAGTTAAGGAGTTATTCTAATTAGTTCTGTCCCCAGCAGAACTAATTATCACTTTTGTATTCAGTGTGTTTTCTGTTTGTGAAAACATGCAACTTACTCCCTCTAGGCGATGTGCTGCACTTGTTTCCGACTCACCTTTGAAAAATATTTGTATCGTATTGCTCTTGCAACGTGAAGATAGGAAATGGATTTTTGCAGTGAAAAACTTGTAAGATCAGGAAAACCTTGCATGCTAAACTCAAAGTTATGAGGCGACCAGAGCTGCTTTTAAAAAAATTATTATTAAATGTAAGCTGTTGTTTTTCTAGTACAGTGTTTTGAAGATACTTGTTTTAGTCTCAGTGACTGTGATCCTGCATTATTATGCATAAACAGGACCGTGGACATCAATGGGCTTTAAGTAAGGGTAAGTGAGGACACAGAAATGACTCTGTCATGAATAATGACATTCTGTCATGTATGTTAACATTTTCTGTTTCAAATTCTAGCATGCCTGTCAGGCTGTTATTATTGCTTTCAGTTTATTTGTGTATTTGATTACTTCGGTACTCTCAGAACTGTGCTATTGTTTGCCGCTGTTACCCGCTCGTTATCTTTAAAGTGAGAGTCTTTATTTTCATGCTGTAGAACAGGGATAGGGAACTTGCAGCTTTCCTGATGCTGTAGGATGCTAACTCACATTTTGGCCAGTATGATGGGAGCAATAGCCTCAAAACATCTGGAGATTTCCCATTCCTGCTGTACAAGTTGCAGACAGACATACTTGCTGGTTTGTCTATTCAAAGCAGGCAAGAAACATTCCTAGTACAAACTTGTTTAGTACCAATTTCTTTAAGTTTGGTATGCTTCAGATGTTGTTGGGACTACAACTCCCATCAGCCACAGTCATCATGACCAGTGGTCATGGATGATGGGAGCTGTGGTTCAACAATATCAACAATCAAGCAGGGATGAATCGTGGCACACAAAACAGGTGGAGCAGCTTTAGGAGGTTTGTCAGTACTCGCATGCAAGATTTTTGCCTTGTGTTTGAAACTTATGAAGGGAGCTTTTTGGCCATTTTTCTCTGGGAATAAATACTGTTGGAACTAGCACCTCTGTCTTTGTGTAATGACTAGAAGATGTGTGAGGCTAGGTCAAGCTTGAATTATGCTGGCAGAGATTTGTTGCCCTGTTTCATTTTTGGAACTTGTGGGAAAGTCACATTTGAACCATTGAAGAGCAACAACGGTTCAAGCTCAGAATTGGGCCATGTCTGCTTAAGTAGCCAACTACATGTGTACCGTTTGCAGGCTTTATTTGTTTTTGCCAATTGTAATTCCAATGGAGTGAATCTGGTGACATTGCAGTGGGACATGGTATATTTTCATTAAGTACAATTCCTTTCCTTTGAAAAAAAATAATCACAATACCTCCTTTATAAGATTCCACTTTCTCTTTCCTTTCAGTGCAATAACTTGAGGTCTATGGTTATATCCAAATCTTAACTACTCTGCTTGTGTGTATGTGCATACTTGTCTCTATTCGTATGCGTATGCTTTTCTTTGGAAGAAGAAATATATTTGGAAATAGCTCCTATTTTGTTTTGTTTTATGAGATGAATAGGGTACTTTCCAGGTCATGACCTTGCACTGTGCTGCTGAGAGGAGTCCTGGTACACACCATCATTCAGTTGCTATCACACAGTGCTATCTGGCAATGGCAATTTCTTCGCTCTTCGCTCCCCCCGCCCACCACTTAGCAGTAGAGACTTGTGTATTGCTTTCAACCCATGTGCATCCACTATTGCTTCTTAGATCTATATCAATGGATAGCACACACGCAGGTGAGGTGGGGTGGGAATAGGGCTGCCATACATCCGGAATTTCTTGGACATAACTGGAACACAGCAGTTGGAAACAGTGTCCGGGCAGAAATTGCTTAAATGTGTGGGGAAATTTGGCAACCCTCATCGGAAGCTCAACACCTTGTGTCCTGATTTTCACTTTTTGAAATATAGCAAATGTCTGGTAATCTTTATTTTTAGATCCACCCCCCCCCCCAGATTTTTCATGTGCCATCTGAAACTTGTTCAGACACATGTATCTGAAATCACTGAAGCGTTGCTTTGTCAACTCAGTGCAATGTTTCCTCAAAAGTCTGTTTCTACTTTAACAAAACGCACACTAATTAATGCATGTTTACATTAATTAAAGTTGTTGCTTTAATTATTTTTTTAAAAAATCCATTTAGTTACTTGTCTACTTGGCTCTCTTTCAAGGTCCTCCAGACACTTGGCCCTTCATATTTACACATTGGTTTTCATTTGCCAGTGGCTCAGCAACTGTTTGCCTACCTTTAGCTTTCTGCTCTTGGGTTGATTTCATAGTGGTCAGTTAGTGGACTTTCATGCAATTTGTTACTTGCAGACTGCAGGCCTCCATTATATCTTTCTGTTATCACCTTTTGAATTATTGCAAAGTTTTCAGGCCAGGTGATTCTGATGTACATGGCACAACAGAGCTCATTCCTGATTGTCTTTTTTGTTATTTCCATAACATTTCTCATTAAAATAGTCATAGTATAAACAGCAATGTTCTCTTTTTCAGGTTTGACAGATGAAAAAGTGAAGGCCTATCTTTCTCTCCATCCCCAGGTACTGGATGAATTTGTGTCAGAAAGTGTAAGTGCTGAAACAGTGGAAAAATGGCTGAGAAGGAAACACAACACAGAGGAAGGTAATATCTCAGTAACTTTTGGAATCATTCTCCTGATGATTGGGCTGATTCTGGAATTGTATTTCCATACATTTTTGAACATGCAGTAGTAGGAATAGAATCATAGAATTATGGAGTTGGAAGGGACCCCAGGGGTCATTTAGTCCAGCCCCCTGCAATGCAGGAAACTCAGCTAAAGCACCCATGACAGATGACCATCCAACCTCTGCTTAAAAACCTCCAAGGAAGGAGAGTAAGTATGTCTTCTCCTCCTCCTTTCTGAGAAGTTATTTTGACTTACAAGCACAGCCATAAATCAACGGAGTTGGGCTTCCTTGTGCCTCTAGTGGGCAAAGGCAGGAGTAGCTATTACAAGGAGATAGGCTGTCCCCTCTTCAGTTTTTTGCTCTTGCCTCGATAAAGCAGTCGCATTGCCTTTGGCTCTTCTTATTTCATCATCTTGGGTTAGCTTATTCTTCCTCACTTCACTCTTTAACCCTCTTATTATTCTTATTCTTATTTCTTTAAAAAAGAATAATTCTAGATCTCTCTTCCCCCTTTCCTGTTTCCCCTCTTCAGAAGAGGGAGAAGCAGGCAGCTTGCCTGGGGCGTTTACTCCTGGCTACAATTTTTATCTGATTTCACCGATCATGGCTGTGGGCTGAGCTTGGCAGCAGCTACGATGCTAGAAAGCTTCCTGGAAGCTCTGCAAGTGGCTGTGGCAGTGCTTGCCCCCACCCTGGAAATCAGAGCAGCCCTTTGCAGCTTTGGTTACAGATTGCATCCCTTTGGTACCAGAGGATTCTTACAGGCACAACTATGTTTGTCAAGATTCCCCCAACCCCCCCCCCTGCAATCCATGACAGAAGGGGTTTCCTGACAAGGCCCAGATGGGCCCAGTGCTCCTGAGCAGGCAAAATCAGGTCTTTGCGACCCACTGCTTCCTTGCAGCAGTTGTGTGTGGTGACCCTCTGTTCCCTCATAAGACTCTGCCCTCCCTTAAAGGGTGAGATGGCCTCTTTGGGCTCACAGCAAGCCCTGATGGGCGATTGTGAGACCTAGCACCCCCATAAGGCTTTGCGAAACACGAAGCATCTACAGTCTACTGCCACTGTAGTGCAGAAGCAGTTTAGGTGGGAAAAGCAGGAGAAGTGGACCCATCATTCTAGAGACAACGTAAGACCAGTTACCCTTGTTCTCCCTGCTGTTTCCTGGCCACTGCATGTCCAGTTCAGTGCCCCAGAGGAAACTAGCTCAGCACAGGTTGTGACATAGGCTTGTCATTCCTCTCCTACCTGGGCTTTGAGGATTATCCTTCTGCCCATCCTCCACTTCAACACAGGCCCAGAGATCTTCCTCTCTCTACCCCAGTCAAGATTAAAGCTGATGCCAAACTATTGATATTGTCCAAGAGGATGGACATCATGTTGTTAGCTTGTATCCTGGGTCTATACATGTTGGCCTCACAATTCACTTCACAGGCCCAATTGCACGTGAGACCGCTTCAGTGGTTCCTCTTACCACACCAATGGTTGATTATCCACAGCAATCATCTCTATGTTCCAATCCCTCCACATTTACAAGAGAGCATGCACTGGTGGACCAGGGAGACCAACCTTTGGAAAGGTTTGGCTACCAAAGAACCATAACATCAGATACCAAGCCTACAAGACTGGGGAGCACATTGCGAGGGACAGTTAATCTCAGTGGACTGGACAGCCACCAAGTTCCAACACAGCGTCAAGTGGCTCAAACTCTCTGTAGCACAACTAGCTATTCAGTACTACTGCTGCGGGTGCCTGCCCCATGTCTTGATTAGAACAGACAACACGAGTGTGCAATCCTAGATAAACAGAGAAGGAGGGACCAAAACAGATCTGCAACAAGAGACTACTTTGTTCCTGTTCTGGGCAGAGAAGCATCTCTTTAGCATCTCTCTGAAACACATCTCTGGTGCATCCAACACACAGGCCAATTGTCTGAGTTGCCCCAGGCTGGATCCAGGGGAATGGATGCTTCACAACTTGGTGTTCAGACACCTTCAGGGAACCCTGGGCCCTTCAGTGTAGACCTCTTTGCCTCCCATACTACTACTAGAGGTTCCAGGACCCAGGAGCAGAGGCCTGGGACATTCTGATTTCACCATGGCCTCTTGGATTCCATTATGCTTTTCCTCTGGTGGTGATCCTACCAAGAATTCTGTACAAGATATGGGAACAGGCACAACTAGTCCTAGTGGTGCCCCCCATTGGCCCCAGCATCTTTGTTTCTTTGAGTTTCTAGTTCTGACAGTGATCACTGCATGGACACTCCCAATCCTACCAGACCTCATATCCCAGGGACCAGTATTCCACCCAGATCCGGCTTTAGCGTTTACTGGGATGCAATAAAAACATTGTGTGATTTAATATATTATTCACCACAGTCAATGTGATCTCTGTACTTGCTTGCCAAGACCGTTGATGTCTGTTTTCATTTTATTGACATTTGCTCTTAAATTTTGATACAAGAACTTCATTACAAAGTGGGGGCGTTGGGAGCCTCTTGGACCTTCAAAGGTGACTCATCCGCCTGCATAAAACAGCCTCGCTTCTTCAAGGCTGCTTTCTCTCTGCAGAGGTGAGCACACCTCTATTGTCATAGAACAAAGCACAGTGATGAAACAGCCTCAGAAGATCCCTTGAGGGAATTCATCACTGAATGTTGAGCTGAGCGGCCTGCAGGAGCTAAGCAGGCACGGCACAAAGTAACAGTTCGGGTTGTCCTGTATATAGAGAGTCTCCTTGCTCCTGAACATTTTAAAGGCTTTTGCCCTTTCTGTGTTACAGTAAAGTGAAAGCTCTTAATTCTGTTTGGAGAGGTTGCTGGTATATAACATTAAATTCAGGGAGTTGTGGCAGGTATAAATTCAATTGGAAGAATAGATAGGGAGGCTACAGAGAAATGCGTGAAGAGAAAAACATTTTAGAGTTGCATTCTTTTTCTTCTATGTATTTAGAGATAAAATGAATATGATAATATAATTTTCATGCTTTTTCTAGTTACATGTTTAATTATTTTCCCTACTGAGTGTTTTTTTTTTAATTACAGTGGTGCCCCGCAAGACGAATGCCTCGCAAGACGGAAAACCCGCTAGACAAAAGGGTTTTCCGTTTTGGAGGTGCTTCGCAGGACGAATTTCTCTATGGGCTTGCTTCGCAAGACGAAAATGTCTTGCGATTCTTGTGATTTTTTTTCCGCTCCCCACCCCCTTTTTCTAAGGCACTAAGCTGCTAATAGCCTTTCAGCAGCTAATCCGCTAATCCCTTAAGCCTTTAATAGCCACTAATAGCAGCTAAACCGCTAATAGCGCTAATCCGCTAATCCGCTAATAGGGTAGCTTCGCAAGACGAAAAAAACGCTAGATGAAGAGACTCGCGGAACGGATTCTTTTCGTCTTGCGAGGCGCCACTGTATGTTGATAGCCCAGTTGGTTAGAGTGTGGTGCTAATAATGCCAAGGTCACAGATTCGATCCCCGTAAGGGACAGCTGCATATTCCTGCATTGGAGGAGGTTGGACTAGATGATCTTCAGGGTATCTTCCAACTCAATTATTCTATTCTATTCTATTCTATTCTATTCTATTCTATTCTATTCTATTCTGTTCTGTTCTACCATGAGTCTTTACTCCGCAGCATTCATCCCTTTGTCCCACTCCTTTCCCACTCTTTAGTGCTAAATGAGAGCAAATCTCAATCTGGAGAGAACCTGAATTGCCATTTGCTCTGATTGAGTGCTAAAGAGTGGTTTTCCCAGGGGGGAAAGCAGCAGGACAAGAGGAAGTGCGAATAAGCCCTTAGGAAAAAGGTAGAGTATTATTCAAAACAGATTTGTTCAAATATCCTGAAGAAATAAAGGAATGTATGTTCTTGTCATTTTTCCAGTGCTCATGTTTGTCCAGAGGACATTTGAACATTTACTCAGTGTCATATTTTCAGTCCCTAGAGTACAGTGCATAAAATACGTCTTTAGTACAAATGTACGTATGTTGTAGTTACAGTAGGGTTCCTTCGGAGAGAATGAAATAGTTCCCTTGACGTAAATCTGTTCTACATTGGATTCCTGCTCTCTCCCATGTGGTAACCTATCATTTCTACTGCTAATGATCCCCTTACCCTTGTTGACGTTAGCAGACAATTCCCAAGGGGTATTTCCTTTTGTTTCTCTTGTCAGCTGGTCTGAAAAGAGGGAACTGTTCAGTCTTGACTTTTCTGCAGATGTTGAGGATTGCATTGCAAAGTTCAGCAAAAGTCTGTTTGTTTTCAATGTACTCAAGAACACAGAAACCAAGTGAGCCAGTGAGACAATATATTTTATATTCTGTGACAGATTAACATTAGGAGGAGAGAAGTTACAGGAATTTATCATGCAGGATTATTGTTTCATGGTTATTTTGTTTTGGCTTTTTTTGTATAAAGGAACCTCAATGCATACAGGTGAAAAAAAGATACATCAGTCAGAACATCACATTGATTAGTGAGGAAAAGCAACCATTTGCATTCAGCTTGAAATCTTTCCAAACATTGTACAGTATAGTGAAAACAAAACACAGAGACTGTTACAATTTGTTCTTATGTGACTGAGCCAAATGTAGACTTTGGCTGGTCTGTAAAACACCAGTTCACAGCAACTTGAAACTCCCCTAGGTATTGCCCCATCCCATAAGCATGTCCTCAATTTTAAAATTCATAATTCCATATATATTGGTGGGTTAGTAATCTGGCAGGCAGGCATTAGAAGGGACTAGCAGGGCTCCAAAGAGTGTGCAGCAGAGACAGAGGACCAGGGGAGTGACCCAGGAGAGGGGCCCAGTGATTTATAGGGTGACACACCACCTGCAAGGCAGGAGCCAGGGAAGTGAGACTCAGGGCATTTGGAGGTGGAGGAAGGTGCAAAGGATGTGACGGAGGAAGAAGAGATGGTTCTGGTGTGGGATGGATTAGTAGATTCTTCACCTTCCCCCATCTCACTGTCTCACCAGGAGGGGCTTGAAAAGGGAAGAGCAGCAACGACTTCCATGCAGGAGTCTCAGGCTGTGGGCATGCAACCTGTCAGAGGAAGGTATATAAGGCAGGGGAAGGGAGTGGCCCCTATGTTGCTGCACCTGCTCCATAGGGCAGACCTGTGGACAGTTGCCTAGAGGCTAAAAGCGTGTGTATACGGAGCACTGTAGAAGCTGCTGTAAGTGCTTCTCTTGACAATAAAGAGTTGATTATTAGACGTGTGTCTTCCTTCTCTGGACCAGGCTGTGTCAGCACTCAGTTGAACTTCTCAGCTCTATTCCACCAATATGTTTCATGTGTCTTGATTAAGGTAAAGAGCCAGACCACCCCTAGCCTGGTGCTCATGGTGGCCTAGGCAGAAGGTGGGCAGGGAAGAAAATGCCCCTTCACTGTGCCAGTTCCCAGAATGGGGCAGCAAAGAAGTCTGGATCAGACCCACTGCTGTCATATGATGGCAGCATGTCCTCCTACAAAATGCCTCATACTGGGAGGTTTCCTATGCCTGCTGCTGGTGGGGCTGCAGCCTCTGGTAACTTCCACTTGCCCATTGTTTGGCTGGGTGCACCAGGGAAGAATGTCATGGAAATTTGCAATTCAGATTTCATACCATTTTACCAGTGCCTTTAGCAGCATTGAGGTGCCATAAGATGGACATGTGCCCAAGGGTATGGATTGTAGATTCAGGGAGCATAGAAGTGTGACTTTTCCCCCAGTGCAAGCTGCAAATATGAGCCATAGATTAATATGTTGAATAGATTTGAATTCTAAAAACTTGCCAAAATTAAGTATTCTACTGAAAATAAGGATGTGGAATAAAACAATTCTAAATATATTGTGATGTAATAGACACTGAAAGCAGCAGTAGGATTATTTAACGTTGGATTTTTTTTGAAAATTAAAATTATCCCGAACTTTCCAGCAGCATCTAATTGTTTGCTTCCTTTTCTTACAGATGTTTCGACTCCTAAGCATATCAGCAGGGTAAGTACCGTACAGGTGTGTCTCTGTTCCCCAGAACATAAAACTGTCCAAGCAGCCTTCTGTTGATTTGAAATGAATTTCCTGATGCGTTGCACTTCATTCATCGAATTAGCTGCAGAGAAATTGCTGGTGAGCACACTAACAACTTTCAGACCAATTAAAATACCATTCAGAACCTTAAGAAGTAAATAAGGACATGGTACACTGCAACCAAATGTATTGAAACTGTGATTAGGGATGTGTGAGCCACCTCCAGCTTGCCCTGAAAATTAAGCGAGTTAGAAAAAACAAAAATCCTCTATTACCTAAGTTTCATCACTCTTTCCATCCTCTTGCCTTGCATTGTGAAACCACCTTCTTCCCTCCTTCCACCCTGCAGGAAAGCCTTCCTTTGAGGAAGGGGGAATGGCTACCAGGTGTGGAGGGCAGAAAAGGCCCCTTAGGGGCTGGATCCTAGTCTATTTGAGTGCGGAATGTGCATTTCCATCTCTCACCTTTCAGATACTTGTTTTAGCTCTAGCTGTGGCAGCTGGTTCTCTCTTGCTAAGTGTTTTCAAGAGGAAATCATTTGCATTGTAGAAGGAACATGAGGTAAGGGATGGTTTAGGCAGCCACCATTTCTCTAGGACCTTTTCAATACTGGCCCTGACTTGGTGGAACGCTCTGTCACAAGAGACTAGGGCCCTGTGGGACTTGACGTCTTTCCGCAGGGCCTGCAAGACGGAGCTGTTCCGCCTGGCCTTTGGTTTGGACTCAGTCTGACCCTTATGGTTTTGATCTATGGGCTACTTTTAGAATGAGGCTGCATTTCAAATTGCATTTTAACCTGTATTTTAAATTGGTCCCCCCCATTATATTTTTACTGTAATTTTACTGGTGTTAGCCGCCCTGAGCCCGGCTCTGGCTGGGGAGGGTGGGGTATAAATAAAATTTATTATTATTTCTTTAAACTGCCCTGCTCAAACAGTTATACTCTGGATCTGTGCATACTTCACAGGCACTAGTTTGGGGCAAAAGCAGCTGGGGGAGTTCCAGGGGTAACATGCCTGGTTAAAAACTTCATTTCCCCCTCCCAATCCCTTGTCAGCAAATCACCTCCTTCCAAGAGTATTTTGCAGTATAGAAGGAATGTCAGGTTCATGCCACACATGGCTGCAATGTAATGTGCAGTTTCCCCCTAAATAATCCACACTGCTTTTGTTAACTTTGAATGAGGCTATTGTGTGTCCCAGAGTGCTGCTGCGAATACAGAAATCCCAGTGTATAATTCAAGGGCTCTCTGAATCACAGCCAGAAGAATTAATATTTCCAGATTTCTCATGCAATTGTATATGGAGCAACATTTGAATCTATTAGGCTTAGCTAAGGAATGAGTGACACCAAATAGGTACCCAATCCTAAGTGATCTTCCTGAACTTTGTAACAAAGAACTGTACAAATTGTAACATTGGAAGGGACCTTGAGAGCCATCTAGTCCAACCTTTTGCAATGCAGGAATTCTTTGCCTATCGTTGGGCTTGAACTCAGAACCCTGAGATTAAGAGTCTCATGCTCTACCGACAAAGCTATCCTGAATTGCTTATAATTCAGTATCTGGATTATATATGATTTTATGTATACTTGTGAGGGTAAAATTGGTGCTGATCCTTTACAATGTAAAGGTCTGATTAGTTTCTGAACTGAGACCTACTCAAGTTATTTGTGGTCATTGTGATTTACAGAACATATTCCTTTCAAATGCCAGCTTGAAACATTGATAAGAAGAAATGGTATGCTGGAAATGTTGCAACATTGTAAACCATTTCCCAAATTATGCAGATTGTGAGCAAATCACTGAATAAAAAGCATCTTACTCTTTTGAAAAGTAGTTCATTGATGGAAATGCCTTAAATTATTAAAAGTTTTGAAATGGAAATGTACTTAAAATTTTCTAGCTAAACCATTTCCCTGTGTGCCATAAAAACCTGACTAACAGTAAAAAGAAATACTAGACTCTTAGTTCTTATTAAATCAGAGTGTCCTGCCGTAATTTCTGGAGTGAGTTTGTCCAAGCAGCCTTTGTTCTATTGGTATGATATCACTGTCAATCTGAGCTGTAGGAGTCCTACTGTATGAATGCGCTTAATCACAATATAAAATGTAGCCCCTCAAAAATGGAAAATACTTGCATGAGATTTTCTTTGCAACACACCTCTGTTCTTTCCAAGTAGAATGTTTTTGCATTTTCTGATTGATGAGTCAGGGAGTGGAAATTGCAGACATTTTCCCTTCCTTCCTTACCATGCTATAATCCCCTCTCTTTATTTATTTCTCGCATCTTAGCACAGAGCTTTCTAGACTACAGGTGGATCTCAGTTCACTGCTAAGGATTAGTTAGAGAAATATCAACATGAGGTGTTATTTTCCTGTAATTTTTGCAGTCATTTTAAGAAATACACCTCCCACCTGACGCTAGTAATTTGAGATGCAGCTGTGTGAAATTCAGCCATTGAATGCTGCATGTATTTTATTTCCAGCTCTTTCCCCCTATGCCAAACTGAAGATATCACTAGGAAAACTGTTGAAGTACTTCACTGATTGCTGTGGCATGCTTTCAATAAAACATTGCCATCTGTTGCTAGTAGCTCTCTCATGTGTTGCTGCTGTATCTCTTTAAGGGCACATGGACACTATAAATGTTTATACTTTCTGGCTTCTTCAGGGAACCCTGGGAATTGTACTTCTGTGAAGTGTTATTGTTTCCAAACCCTCTTACAGAACTGGGTGTTGTGTTGGAGGAAATTACAACAGTAAGGCTGCAACATTCACAACAACTGATTGCAGTCCTATATACACTGGTAGTAACACCCATTGAAATTTATGCATAGGATAGTTCCACCAAGCAAGCTTAGGTTTTGTCGTCTTTGTGAGAAAATATTGAAGACATATCATGGAGAAGAATGCATATATATTTTGAGAGCGACAAGTTGCTCATTTGGCAGTATGTGCTTGCTCACATTTCTTCCTTGGCATTCAGCCATATTTAGACTTGGTTACATGTGCCCTGTGGGTGTAGAATCTTCTGCTGTTGTGTATTATACATTAGAAGATGTGCACTTTTAAGTTATGCTTGTCACTCAGCTCATCATCCTCAGTAAGTTATCTATAATGCATTTACTTGGGGTTTCCTTCCATAACTTTCTGCTGGATATTTGTCTAACTCTGAATCTGAAGCTGAAACGTGAGAGCATAAGGCAGGAGTGTGTTGCCCTAGGGCTGCATGTGGCCTCAGTCTAATTTCATGCATCCCTTGACATGGCAGGAAGAGGGAGAAAAGGGGATGAAAACAGAGAGGAATGGAGTGTCCACCAACTGAACTGGGAGGAGAAGGAGTGGTGACTCTATGGCTGGCTGATGGGCAAGTCATAGACAGAAAGACGTGGAAATAATACTTTACTAATGTATTGCCTTGGCAATATGGAAATTTAAATTATGGTATTTTATTTCTCAGTAATATATATATATATATATATATATATATATATATATATATATATGTTGAAGACTATTTTCTGCTTTAACTGAAAATTTATCCTAAGCTCTAAATTTAGAATTGTAATAATGCTCCCTCTGTCTTGCTCTCATTAGCCTTCAAATGAAAACAGCACCTTTTTAAAACTTAAAAATGTCACTTTTTAAATACTCTTTGTTCTGCTGTCAAGTGTAAAAAGCACTCTTAATTTCATTTTATGATCTAATATTTCAGGTCCTTCACTCCTTTATCATTGTTAAGAAATGCAAAGAGGAACTTTTTCATGTAGTTATAAACAGCAAAGAAATTACCCTGAAAGTGTGGTTTAAGTCATCTAAAAAAATGGAAGCTTTTAAAATATATATATATAAATGTTTTAATACACACACACACACACACACACGCACACACACACACATTTAGGCTGTTTAAAATTGAGCAAGTAGTTTAAAATTTTGTGCTCAGAAAGAATACTGTTCTTTTATTCTTTTACATGGATAGCTGAATTAGTTTAAGAAATTTTCACTTAATTTACAATTAGTTTTGACTATATTTGTTCATGTTAGATGTTAGTTTGCAGCTGAACCATCCACAGTTCAAAGAATTTGTGATCCTTGCTTTTAAAGGATCATAGGTTAGTAGTTTTCAATATAAACCTGATATGGAAGTTCTGCCATGTAAGAAATCAATATATTGATTTCTTCAGTTAGCATTGCCAAAATGTTTATCTGTGTAGGGCCTACACACTGTAGGCAAACATAATGGGTTGGATCCAGTCTGTGGTCTACACTGAGCTAAGTGCAGTTCTGCAGGGTTTTCAGCCTTACCTGGAGATGCCAGAGATTAATCCTGGAATATTCTGCATGCAAAGCATGGGCCCTGCCACTGAGCTATGAGAGTTCTTTATTTGCTTCTTTTGTGCTAATAGAAAAGGAGAGTATCTTTAGGTTGCTGTGCTTCACCACTCCCTGATTTCCTTCTCCTTAAGCATTGACTTCTCTTCTCCTTCTCTTTTGGATTTTCTGCTGCTTTAGATCAACCAACTACTACTACTACTGCTGCTGCTCTATTAATAATTTTTATTAAAATTTAAACAATAAAAACACCAAACCTGTTTCCAAAATAGGAGCTGCAAAACACCAAATCACCAATAACTTCTGATTATACTGATTTTTCATAAAAGTTTAATGGTTCTTCAATATGTGCTTGTTTTTCAATAGTATCAGAATCCTGATATCCAAGCAGTGGTATATGACCTGAACGGCTTTATAGAGCAGCGAATGGATATAGGAGGGCACAATCAACTGCTCTTATATGAATTGAGTAGCATCATTCGAATGGGTAAGAAAACATTTATTATGTTTATTATGTTGGATCCAAGATTCAAAGGCAGAAATATACAGTAAATGCTTCTGTATTTGACTGAATTACTAAACAAGCAGCACACTTAAGGCTTAATGTTGGAAAGGTACTTTCAAATGTTTCAGAGTATAGAATATCTTCCAAGGATATTGGCCAAGGAGTGCAGTCTGGGATTCCCCCTTTTCTTCCTAATGTCTCAACAAATGAAACTGATTTGTAAAAATGTTACATGGGAAAAATACGAGAGAGAGACATTGCATATACTTTTGTAAATCAAGAAAATATTTAATAAAAATACATTTAAAAAAGAGTACTTAGGAAAACAAACACAGTATTGCATTTTTTCCAGTTTTTCAAAAAACAACAACAAAAAACCCAGTCCCTTACCGACTTAAACCCCTGGAAGAAAACTATTTCCCCCTCATATAATAAAAATATAATATAATATAATATAATATAATATAATATAATATAATAATAATTTATTATTTGTACCCCACCCATCTGGCTGGGTTTCCCCAGCCACTTTGGGCATCTTCCAACAAAGATTAAAAATACATTAAAATGTCACACATTAAAAACTTCCCTGAACAGGGCTGCCTTCAGATGTCTTCTGAATGTCAGGTAGTTGTTTATCGCTTTGACATCTGATGGGAGGGCGTTCCACAGGGCGGGCGTCACTACCGAGAAGGCCCTCTGCCTGGTTCCCTGTAGCTTTGCTTCTCACAGTGAGGGAACCACCAGAAGGCCCTCAGCACTGAACCTCAGTGTCCGGGCTGAACGATGGGGGTGGAGACGCTCCTTCATGGTTTCAAAATTGCAAAAAACCAAAACAACCCCATCCACCCACCTCTCCCTCTCAACTGATGACTACATATCTACAGGGCCTCTTGTCTATAGAGGCTACATGTGCATTTCTCCCTGCTCTCCCAGGTGCTTCTCACCCCCCCTCTCTCACACACATGGGTGCCTACAGGAATTTTTCCACCAGGGGTATTTTCAGCAGAGGATAAAATAAAACACTGAAAGCATGGATCAGGCTGATTTCCCATGGAAAAAATGTGAAGAATGGTGTCTGTGTTTTGTCTCGTATCTCAGGTTCTAAAAATAATAGAAACTTACATAAAGGAAATAAAAGAAAACTTGGCATCTAGGGATTATGGTTTATCCCAGGGTCACCAAAGAAAGGCCTTCATCCACATGCACCAGATCAGCAACCCCTGGTTTAGAGGGTAGTTGTGAAAAGTAGTTCACTGGGCGAGGTTGAAAATGGTTCATTGCATTGCACATAGAGGGGAAAAATGAAATACAAATGAAACCAATAAGTATAATTAATAATAGGTGGAGCAAATTATTTTTGCATAACAATTTTGTTCCCATTTTCATCTTGCTCTTACCTTTTTTTCGGCAATGCAAAGAAGAATGGGAATCAAGGCAGGTTGAAAAAGATTGCAGGTTGTTAACAGGAGCTGGTGGAATAATTAGTGATAAGACAAGACTGATGGCTTTGATGGTAACTATACAAGACATTGAAAATCTCCCCCCTTGACCCGCCCCCCCCCACTGGAAGCTCTTTCTAGCTTTCAAAGTTTTGTCTTGTATTTTCAGTTTATACTTAGATAGTTATTCACTCACTGAACAAAACAAGACCATTGTATAATTTGTTGTGTCCATAGCTAGGAGCTTACAAATAGAATGTTTTAATATATATTTTGTGCCAAATTCCATTGAGAACATATTTTATGTAAACAGCATCACAGATGAATGTAATTCCTAAAGTGATTTTGTGTTATTCATAAACTTCGTTTTTAGTGAAGTATAGTTTAGTATAGTTCTTCATATAAGATTAATAAAGGAAGCTAGCTGGGCATGCCCTATATAACCTCAGCAAGTATATCAGTCTTTTCCTTAATGTTTTAATTGTTCTTTGGCAGCTACAAATGCTGATGGATTTGCACTATATTTCCTGGGTGAATGCAATAATGTAAGTATGTAAAACTATGTAAAGAACTCCCATCTGCAAGGCACTTAATGCAATGTACTAAAGAAGGTTTAATAGGGGTTAACCAGCTATGCATTGATTATGAGATGTGGTTCTGTGAATGCAGCTAACAATCTGTATTGATGAACAAATTGGTCTCTGCTGACCTTACCAAAAGAATCTCCATTAATTAATAGCTTTGTTTAAATTTGTATTACTAAACCAGAAAAGGTCATGGGTTGACTTCTTGCTACTGCCCTAAGTACACATACTAGAGAGTAAGTTCCATTGAACTCTGTGGGATAGACCTCTGAGTTTAGGACTACTGCTGTTTTCCTTTGATTGTGAAAATTCCAAATTTTCCCATTTCTTTTCTTCATTAACATGGTCCATCCCTTGTCCTGGGGCTCATAAGTTACCTTAGGGGTATTTTTTGAGAAAAGCTATGGATTGTTTTTGTGAAAGACCAAGCACGTGGTTTTCTCTGGATCACTTTGTCTACATCCTTGTTGATATCTTCAGATAATGTTAATAACCTACGTAGCATGGTCTTTTGCAAAAACCATGTTTGCTTTTATATACCCTATTTATCCACAGATCTAACAATTCTGCGGTTAAAAGTGCTTTCCTCTAATTAAATTATGTTTCATAGGCCAACATCTTGTAGGAAGGCTTATTTTAATTTTGTTATATCCCCCCCCCATGAATTCACATTTAAGTCCTTGAAGAACTATTGGGTATATGCCCTCTAGTGACACCAGTCTATTGGAGTTTGATAGCTGAGAACTTCTTCCTTTCTAAGAATTATTGTGAACATTACCTCCCTGACAAATGGATGAGTATAGCAATGTAGCTATGAGATGGGTTCAGTAATGGCTGGCGGGGTGCTGTAGGCATGACTGTGTTGCTGACTTGGCTTCTCAACACCACATGTGGCTGCCAGTTGCTGAGATAAGGAGGGGCCAGGCACCGTGGAGCTTAGCAGAATCAATCTTAAGCTCCTACTATTACGTTCACACTGTGCTGAGCTCCCCACTGCCTTGGTCCTTTTCCTCCTAGTGATGGGCAGCAATGTGTGGCATTGGGAACCCAGATCAGCAACACAGCCCTGGGTAGGTTTCACCTTTCCATATGTGTTGACATGATACATTTACTCTGAAAATGGTAGTAAGAAGCCAGAGAAACAATACATGCTTATGCTTTAAGGTGAATTTATTATGCTCTTATTCTAGAATACAAAACATTGAATTCTTAACTTAATTCTACACAATGCGCAGTGCCACCTAGTGACTCTGCTAAACATTTTATGCCATGGAATAGCTTATAGCTGTCCCTTACTGAACCTAGTAATGGGAATTACTGTATTTCTTATGGGTTGAATTCAGAGAACTGCAAGCAGGACTTTATTGGAACCTCCTCTGCACTGCAACCTTCTTCAGCTCCCCAAAGCCACTCTTGGGGGCCGTGGAGCTTTCCAGGATGGTGTGGGAAGAGGCATTGGGGATGTACATAATGGAGAAATCACCAGAATTTGGGGGGCTGCCTCGGGCAAGTGAAAGTGTCTTTCCGCTAATTCAAAACACCCTTAGACTCAAGCCAGAGTTACTTACTTTTCATGCATTTTTTTGTTGGGGAGAGATTAGATGAGGCAAATCATTATTTGCTTAAGAACATAAGAAGATTCCTACTGGATCAGGCCAACCTGGTATCCTTTAGTTGCTTTGGGATTCCAACTCCATCAGCCAGTGATTAGGCATGATGGGATTTTCGCCTGGAAGTTTGGGTAGGCTAAACTATAGCTGGGCATAAAATTGACACATAATAGTTAGGCCATTGCTGCACTTCTGAAGTCTAAATCTGAAGCATACAAGTACACTTGCTGGTGGTTTCCTGATCATGCCATTGTCAGTGCGCCAACCTACTCACAGCCGCACTCCTTGCTGACAGCCCAGCTCTTGCTGATGGTTTCTTTTATAGCAGAGCTTTCAGAGTAACTCACAATAGCCACATTAATATGTAATACTAAATTATGGTTTGTGCATGGTTTTTGTTTAAACCATGTTTAAAGCTCAAGGTGACCCACAGACAAACAGCCCTTAGCTTGTTACATCAAAGGTTGGTTTTTCTCTTCCCTTCCTATTCTGCACTTCCCACTTGATATGCCGTATGCCTTGGCATTATCCTAGTACTGGCATTGCCTCATTGTGCTGTCATCCCCATCTCCATGTGTTGGCTTTGCAAATGGGCAGGGAAATCCCCTTGGAACTCTTCAGCTGCTCTTGGCAATGGCTGCAGTCCACCAGAATCCCTCCTCTCTCCCCCCCACCCCTTGAAGAAACATCATATACATTCTCTTTAGCCAAGAAGCTCATTTCCTTCTTCCTTGCATCACACTGGGGTTGAAGTTTCTCCCAGCACAAGATCCAAAGCAGCATTATTCAGTACCATTCCCCGCATCCCTCAGTGAAACAGTGCTTTTCTATGCAAGATTCAGCCCTGCATTTCCCCAAAGTCTTTCCACCTCTCTTTTTATGGGTGAAGGGAATTGCTGGGCCCAAGTAGCAGTTCGTGGTAAGAAAGGAATAGGAAAGAAGCCTATGTGAGTAATAGTGCACTTACCCCCTAAGTATCTTAGTACAGAGGATGATAATCCTCTTCAAAAACAAACAAACATGGAGCAGAGTCCCATTTCTACCATGTTTTCTTACCTGACAGACTGTTTGGGGCATGGGAGAAGTTCCTTAACAACTCAACCTGATTTTATTATAAAAGCAATGGCTGGGATTCTGAATTTGCTCCCATTGGCAAGAGTATTCCTTAAGCAGAATTCCATTTACATGATGACCTCCATAGCAATTTTCCATCCATGCTTATTTTCATTTGGAGCGTTGCATCATTTAGCAAAATCAGTTGAGTTGGAAAAGTTTCATAAGGACAAAATAGTGAATTAACCTTCCCCTGCCCCCAAATAACAATGCCGTCTTTCAGCATTTCAAAAAATGTAAATGAATGTAAACTACTGATTTCAGGATTGTTCTAGTACCGTATAACATTGTGATTACTATGGAAAGAGTCAAACATTTAAAATGCAGTTTTCTTTTTTTGTACTTCCTCCCATTAGAGCCTCTGTGTGTTCACACCACCAGGAGTGAAGGATGGACAACCACATCTTGTTCCTGTGGGACCCATTATGCTTGGCACCACAGTATCTGCATATGTAGCCAAATCTAGAAAAACGTTATTAGTAGAAGATATTTTGGGGGTAAATTACTGTCTTTTTAAAAAATAATGTCAGGCTGCAAATGTTTTCATACCTATGTGGGAGTGAGTTCTGTTCAGGCAAAGTGGATTGATTTAAATCATCAGTTCAATCAAGAAAGAAGAGGTTTCAAACAAGTTTCCCGGTAACTCTTCTTCATGGTGAAATTTCTTTCCTGAAGTGGACCTAACCTCAGACCCTGAGCTGCATCAGGCAGTCCCCAAAATGCAGGCTGTTTCAGAAAGAACAAAATCTATCCAGTTATAAATCAACATGGCCTAGCATTGATAGTGTGTTTATACACCCCTTTGCCAATGTTGAACAGAATCTGTAATACACCTGAAGGCTAGGCTGTGAGTTTGTCCTTAAGATTTCAACAGAGATATCCCAGATTTATAGACAAAACTGACATAACTTTAGCGATAAGGGAAAAAAACCACACCATTAAGTTTAAAACTGTGCTTGCCTTCCCAGGATGAGCGGTTTCCCAAAGGTACTGGACTGGAATCAGGAACTCGCATCAAGTCTGTGCTTTGTTTGCCAATAGTTACTACACTTGGTGACTTGATTGGTATCTTGGAGCTTTATCGACACTGGGGCAATGACACCTTCCTCCTCAGCCATCAGGAGGTAAAGCCTAAATGTGATAGTGGGTATTTGAATGTTGCTATGGGGAAGGGATGAAGCCACTTTCATAACTGTGAATCAGATTTTACATTATTAATATCCACTGGGCCAAATCATTAATTTGGTTGACGTATCACATCAAGTTGAAAATAAACTATGGTTGAAAGTAAACTGTGGTTGAATGTGAATGAGCGGCATGCTTGCACATGCTGGTTGAAAGTTACAATTCTATGATTCTGTGTAATGTGCAGCCAATTATGTTACTGCCAGCTGTCGCCAGTGGAGGACTCAGAAATGGGGCATTGCAGGAGCAGAGTGGCTGGTCACTAATACAGCTCAGGAAATAAGCATTTTCTTTTGTTTCAGGTTGCAACAGCGAATCTTGCATGGGCTTCTGTAGCAATACATCAAGTAGAGGTAAGACCATGGAAAAAGTTTTTGTTTTTTTTAGGAAAGCAGTAAACAGATTCTAGGAATATAAAACATGATCAATCAGCTTTGTAATATCTGATTGATGTAAACTGTTTGACAACGTAATCAAGTTATATTTCATTATCTGTATTTCAAAAGGGTGTACAGATAACTTGCAACTTATGTGCATTTAATTTATGTACATTCAGCTTTACGCGCTTGGCAAATTAGGGGGCAGGTATCCAGGAAAAGGGTTTCAGCAATTCCATCTGCCGTTGAGACCAATTTGTATTGACTACATGCAATTTTGGCTTTAGGTGCTATCCCTGGAATGTAACCCCAGCATAAATTGAGAGTCATTCAATTACTTAATAATTACTTTTTGACTTGAACCCAGTTCACATCAAGCTCTCACCACACGAGATGCAAGTTTGGATGTGGACAAGTCAAAACATACATTTCTATGAGCATGACATGTGTGTGTCCTAAAGTTCAGTTTGAGCCTCCATTTCCCCAAGACCCACCCAATACTTAAAAAAAATATTTTGGGTGATAGCCAGTGTTAGCCATACTCAGAGTAGACCCAAGGATATATGTTATTGCAATCCATTGATTTCTGTGTGTCGAATCTGAGTATGAAATCCTCCAGATTCAGAGTCTTACGCTGGGATGGGGAACTTTTTCTGGCTGGTGGGCCAGATCTTTTATCTGCCAACTGCTTGTGGGACAACTTAAAAATCCCACAATGTTTTATTGATTTGAAATGAATGGTACAACAGTCAACATAACAGATGGCAATGTATATATATAGCCAACAGGTACAACCAGGAGAAATTCGCAAAGTCAGTTAACATGCACCTTTAACATAAAGTTTTTACAGTACTGCAAGAAATATCCCCTCCATAATGTAAAGTGTGTTGCCAGAATTTGATAGGAAGTATTGTTCCTGTTAATAAAGCTAGGTTCTGGTGGGTCAAAACTGAGATGTGGGCAGGGTCGTTGTCTGTCCGTCAGACAATCTGACATAGTGACATCAGGTGATGCTGTGCTTTGAAGCCCCACTTTTCAGGACTTCAAAGAGCAGCCCTTTGCAAGCAGCCCTGTTCTGCTCCTTAAACCTCCCAAAAATTGGAGGTTTAAAGAGTTTAAATTGTAGGTGGGTAATTCCATAGTAACTAACATAACATTGTAAACTTATTTATATAACATTATTTGGGTTAGCTAATATTATTTGAACTAAAATCAACATTCAACTCTTTGTGTGCTTACTGGGATGATTTTCCCTACTAAAATAATCAAGAAGCCAGGAAAATAATGGTAGATGCTGCTGCTAAAAGGTTTTCTGGCAAATGAGCTGTGGCCATCATAGAATCATAGAATCATGGAGTTGAAAGGGATCCAAGGGTCATCTAGTCCAACCCCATGCAATGCAGGAATCTCAGCTAAAGCATCCGTGACAGATGGCCATCCAACCTCTGTTTATAAACCTCCAAGGAAGAAGAGTCCACCACCTCTTGTGGGAGTCTGTTCCACTGCAGAACAGCTCTTACTGTCAGAAAGTTTTTTCTGAATGTTTTGTCAGAATCTCCTTTCTTGCAACTTGAAGCCATTGGTTTGAGTCCTACCGTCCAGAGCAGGAGAAAACAAGCATGCTCCATGTGACAGCCCTTAAAATATTTGAAGATGGCTATCATATTTTCTCTCAGTCTTCTCTTTTCCAGGCTAAACATACCCAGCTCCTTCAAGCGCTTCTCATAAGGCTTAGTTTCCAGACTCTTGATCATCTTGGTTGCCCTCCTCTGTACATGTTCTAACTAGTCAACATCCATCTTAAATTGTGGTGCCCAGAATTGGACATAGTATTCCAAGTATGGCCTGACTAAGGCAGAATAAAGTGGTACTATTACTTCCCTTGATCTGGACAATATACTTTTGTTGATGCAGCCTAGAATAGCATTAGCATTTTTTGCTGCTGCATCACACTGTTGACTCATGTTAAGCTTATGGTCCACCAAGACCACTAGATCCTTTTCACCTTTACAGTGGTACTTCGGGTTACATACGCTTCAGGTTACAGACTCTGCTAACCCAGAAATAATACCTCAGGTTAAGAACTTTGCTTCAGGATGAGAACAGAAATCGTGCTCCGGTGGCATGGCAGCAGCAAGAGGCCCCATTAGCTAAAGTGGTGCTTCAGGTTAAGAACAGTTTCAGGTTAAGAACGGACCTCCGGAACGAATTAAGTACTTAACCCAAGGTATCAGTGTACTGCTAGTAAGCCAGGTCTCCTCCATCTTATATTTGTGCATCTGGTTCTTTCTGCCTAAGTGCAGAACATTACATTTGTCCCTATTGAAATTCATTTTGTTAGCTTGCACCCAGTTCTCCAATCTGTTCAGGTCATTTTGAATTCTGATTCTGCCTTCTGCGGCATTAGCTACCCCTTCCAGTTTGGTGTCATCTGCAGATTTGATGAGTATCCCCTCGGTTCCTTTATCCAAGTAATTTATAAAGACATTAAAAAAAACAATGGGCCCAGGACAGAACCCTGTGGCACCCCACTTGTCACATTTTTCCAGGATGACAAAGAACCATTAATGAATATTCTTTGGGTTCGGTCAGTCAACCAGCTATGAATCCACCTAACATTTACCTTGTTCAACCCACATTTTACCGGCTTCCTTGCGAGAATATCATGGGGGACTTTGTTAAAAAGCCTTACTGAAATCAAGATACACTATGTCCACAGCATCTCCCTGATCCACCAAGTTTGTAATTCCACCAAAAGAAAGAAAAAGAAAGAAAGAAATCTGATTGGTCTGGCATGACTTCTTTTTGAGAAACCCATGCTGGGGCTTAGTAATCACATCATCCTTTTCTAAATGCTCAGGTATCGATGTCAAGCTCACTGGTCAGTAGTTACCTGGGTATTCCCCCCCCCCTTTTGAAGATGGGGACAACATTTGCCTGCCTCCAGTCTGTAGGGACATCGCCTGTTCTCCAAGAATTCTCAAAAATAATAGACAAAGCTCCTTTAGTACCCTTGGATGCATCAGGCCCTGGAGATTTGAATTCATTTAAAGTAGCTAGGTGTTCCCTTACTACCTCTTTTCCTATCTTGGGCTGCAGCTCCCTCCTTACATCATTTATTCTGTTCTCACCAGGTTGGGCATCGCTTTCCTTTTGGGTGAAGACAGAGGCAAAGTAGGTGTTGAGTAGTTCCGCCTTTTCTCTCACCCAATAGCATTTCTCCGTCTTCCCCACACAGAGGACCCACCACTTGCTTGTTCTTCTTACTTTGGACATAGCAGAAGAAACCTTTATAATTATTTTTAACCTCTTTTGCAAGCCTGAACTCATTCTGAGCTTTAGCCAGCCTGACTTCTCCCCTGCAGCTGTTGGCTATTTATGTATACTCCTCCCTTGTGATTTCCCCTTTCTTTCATTTCTTATAAATGCCCTTCTTAACTCTCAGCTCATCTGTATGCTCCTTATGCAGCCACACCGGTTTCCTTAGATGCTTCCCACTTTTCTTTCTTCTTGGTATTGTCTACATTTGGGCCTTCAATATTTCTCCTTTTAGAAACTCCCATCCTTCTTGGACTCCCTTCTCATTAAGTATTTCTGAGCACAGGATCACACCCAGTAGCTCCTTCAGCTTTTTGAAATTGGCCTTCTAAAAGTCCAGAGTGCGTGTCTGACTACACTCAGTTTCCCCTTGCCTCTGTATCCTGAAACCCAGGGGAACATGATCACTTCCTCCCAAGTTTCCGAGCACTTCCACTTCATTGATCAATTTCCCCCTGTTGGTGAGAACCAGGTCCAAGATCTCTTTGTTGGTGACAATTCACTGTCTCACGCACAAATGCCTTATAGCAAGACCCTGTGAAAATGACACTTTATTGTGCATTTGCTGAAGGTCAGCAGCAAGTCCATATGAGAAGTTGTAATGCCCATTGGAATTTAAACTTGGCTGTGGAAACCCCTCGTGATCCCCCCCCTTTCAACCAACTTTTATATTTATTTGTAGGGAAGACAAATGTTAACGAAGTCCTTTTTGTGTTTTAAAGAAGAGGATTCTATATTCATGAACATAATATTGCCAGCACCTGGTCAACAAATTTTCTTTTCAATTTCCCTCAAACTCAACAACAACAAAGTTGCCCAGTTGGCACCAGTGCTTCAGTGGCTGTTTCTGCTTCAGTGCTTTCCTTCAGAATAATTACATTTACCATAGGGGCATCATCCCCTTTGTCTCTTCAGTTTAAAATATTTGAAAAACCCCCACAAACATTTACACTTCTGTTCAAAACTGCCTTTAGCCTTTTATAGGGTTGTACTGTTAACCTGAGGCTCAGCAAGAGGCCTTTGGTTCCTGAGGAGAATACCTGAAGGTATAGATGAGCCTGGTTATTCAGTTCAGTTTAGCTAGGGAGATGAATCAGAATAAGACTGGCTCCTTGATAAATCTGAGAGGAAGCTGGTAGAAGCTTCTTCATGCTTCAAGAAAGCGGGTGAAGTGGGGAGTTTAGTAGAGAAATGCCAGTTCTGCCTTTTCTAAACCACACCCAGATTGAAGTTACTTAGAAAGTTTAAACATACAATTATATTACCTATCTTCTAAAAGCATTAACATATGTCCACCTTCCCCTTGTCTGACTTGTCTTTCAGAGGGTAAGCTTCTTGAGGGTCGGGACCTGTCTCTTTTTGTAAAACTCTGTAAGGTGCCCTGCATTGATGGTATGGTACAAATAATAAGGCCTAATAATTATTAAACTCTTAGGAAAACAATTATGACAACCCTAAAATGGGATTTAAGTGACAAAATCACAACACATATATTCTATATAAGTTGTGCACATTGTGGTGTTATGTTGCTTGTAGGAATTGCTGCACATAAAACATCTGATAGGTAACATCTCAGCACATTTTCTTGATGTTAACATCTTAAGGAAGAGCATAAAGTTATTGTCATTTGTTGACGGAGGAGGGAGTATGTGTTCTTCTGACTACATACCCAACCAATATAGGTTTTATTGATTTAAGTTCATCTGATTTTATTCAGTGCATGAAGTTTCTTCTCAGTTGAGAAGAGAATGAGAAAGCAAAACTGTCAGTACAATAAAAAGGTCATTAACCTATTGTCTATTTTCTTGGAGAGGTCTTTAACTGAATATTAGAAAAAAAAATGAGAGAAATTCTGAGTCATCTTGCATGTCATGTTTCTGGTTGTTTTACTCACATGTAAAATGCCATTTTTAAAAACTGTTGTCAGGTGATGAAATTTTGGAAAACTATCTTTAAAATGATATAGAACATGTTAACTACATATGAAAATGAAAGATAGGTCTGTAAGTTGACATTGTCATGGAATTACCCAAGTTTAAAGAGCAGGGCAGGCTGTTTGCAAAGGACTTTCAAGCAGCCCCTTCTGCTCTTTGAACCTCTGGCTTTCAGAGATTCAAAGAGCAGTGTTGGAAGAACAAAACAGATTCCGTTGAGCAAGGTGCTCTCCCACTGCACATTGGTTGATGGGCAAGTGGAAGTGTGCCTTGCACCAGCAAAGGAAAAACCGGAAACTCACTTTAAGTTCCTGTTTGTCCCTTTAAGCACTGCCCATACCAGCCTCACACCTGATGTCATATATGATTTCAGATGCAGGGCAGATAGGTATGACTTCTCCAGAATGGCTGCACAAACTAAATGGGGAGATTTGGCAGGTCATGCTAGTGTTTCCCCACACCTAGTCTTTGCTTAATCATGAACTTAGCTCTCTGCCACTGAATCAGTGAGATTTAAAAACCCAAATGGTTCTTAACCCTCACAAGTGCTTTCCTCTTAGGGACAATCAAAATCCTTTGCCTGCACCATGAAAACTTCTGTAACTCACTTTTCTGCCCAGCTACTTCCACCAGTTTAGTATATATATATATATTTATAAAATCCTCCAAACTCAGTTTTTTTAAAATCTAACCAAATCTGAGAGAGCTACCATGAACTTGGCAATGGTGGTAAGTGATGTAGGCCTGAGTCTGCCTCTTTCTTTTAAGAACACAGAACATGTACATACTACTCAGCCAAAGGATTTGCTAGAAAATAATATAGCTTATTTACCTCAGTTATTGCTTGTCTTAGATGTTGTTTATATAAGATGAGTAAATGGGGGGAAAGACAATCTTCCTTAGGCAGAAAATTGAACACTTTACCTGTCTGATCAGGTTAGTAGGACTGACTGTGAGCTGGTATCCTAGGTTTCTGCATCCAGAGTTTATATGCAGAGGAGGGCACAAACAGTAAAGTCTTCAGGCTCACAGTGTAAGAGCTGCCATTTTAGACAATTAGAAAAATACAATAAATCCGAGTTAGCATATCTGTAAACACAATAAATCTAAAGCTAAAGATGTGTATATATATGTGTATATATATATAATTTTAGATAGCATGTATACTCCATACTTTTGAATGTAACCTTTTGCTTATATAAGCAATAGTATTTCAAATGTTCTGGTCAGGTATCGAAGGGCCTCGCTAAGCAGACTGAACTGAATGACTTCCTGCTTGACGTTTCAAAGTAAGTCACACTTACAACTCATTCTCAGTTAGTTGCATGAAATATGTGTGATGGAGAATCATGGAAGGTAGTTAGCAAATGTCATGTCTTGTTAGTGCCCTTAGTATATTACCAGCTGGTATAGAAAGATAAGCACTGAAATCTTATGCACACTTACATGGAAGTAAGTCCCATTGAACTCAGTGGAACTTACTTCTGAGTAGGAATGCATAAGACTACGTGTAAACTATGGCGGAAGAAACATTAATTCTAACTTGTTATTTATCCTGGTTTCAGTAACGGAGTGCATCTATCTGCAAAAGTCTTAGCAATAAATAAATAAATTGTACATAAACAGCAGGAAAATATAAATTCTTCATAAGAATGATTTTGTGCACTATGTTACTCTTGTGGAAAGCAAATGTATGCATTCGGCATTGACCTCAGGATGTTTTCTACAAGGTTTAGGAATGGATGTTAAATGATGACAGTTCTTACCCAGACAGAAAGACTGTCTTATATTTCTTCTTTCTTATCAGTCTGAATGTCACACAAAAAGGTACACAATTTTTGGAATAATATCTGCCTCTTGGAAATAATGAAATCTAATGGCCAACGATGCTTGAGAATGTGGAACATTCAAAGCATCTTTTGTTAATACATCTGGTGCTTATCTGTTAGTGACTTTGGGTGCCTGGGACAGCTACTATATATTAATCAGGGAGAGAGAGCTGCTGTAGTAGCTTGTGGAAGCAAGGTCAGCTTGTTTTTCTAGTCATGCTGGCTTTAGGCGGGAATATTTGCTGGTGTGCTCACAGAACCAGGTATAGAGAAGACTGCTGTCAGTGTCCTGCTGCCAGTGCAAAGAGGAAGAGGATATTAAAAATGAAATAAACATTGCCTATATTATTGTACTAAAAAAAAGTCATTTAGAGGTGGTGTAATTTGAGAAAAAATATGTTATAATAAGCCCAGCACATGGAAATTGCTGAAGGCAGCTAAAGCAGTTTCTTTGGCAAGATGAAAGAAGATGGATAACCTGGTCAAGTGGAGCTTATATGGGTGAAATGTTAAAAAGAATCACTAATGTCTGACTATCATCTTATCTACTGGATTGTATGATTATACATCTGTTCTGAACCTTTGCTTAATTGAAGGATCCCCCATCCAGTCTGGTGCAGAAGTTGGAATTTGCAGCTTAGGCAAGAGAGATCTGGGTTCAATTCCCTGTTCACTTAGTTACCGCCTTACCTTTTAGTTTACATCATAGGATTGTTGTAGGGGCAACATTTTTGCTGCTGTGAGCTTCTTGGAGGAAGAATAGGATACATATGCGATAGATAATTACCCCCATGTAGAACAAACAGATGATGGGTTGTTTGGCTTCGTCAGCACTGGCCATTTCTATAGCACTGCCAAAGATGACAAATGAAGTTTTCTGTTAGTTCTGTGTACATGGATCCAATCCAGTTTAGAATCTACCAGTAAAGCTCCAGTTGCCATATGTGGTCCTTGAAGGGGCACATAGGGCACAGTCGAGCAAGATGATCAATGCATACAAGCCTATGCAGGGAGAAGATTTATATGGTATGGTTTCATAAATAGATGATAACCTATTGTTTTATCAGTAAATGAAGACCAGCATGGGTTATTGTGGTAGTGAAATCTATAAATGATGTTATTAATAAGAACTTCACCTATTATTCTGCAGAACATATTTTGATAACATTGTCGCAATAGATGCTCTACTTGAAAATATCATGGTAATGTATCTTTTTCTCTAATGTTAACATTACATCTTACTTTTCAAGTCTTCCTCTTTGAAATCTAGTTTATATACTGTGTCCTGATTGTTTGTCTGTTTCAAATCAGTGCATGTTCAAAGTATTACTTTTTAGAAGAATTACATATAAATTATTTAAAAATTTGTGTAGTGCTATTGTAAAATAATTTGATTTGCTCATTGATATTTTTTCACTGCCATTACGTAGTAAGATCTCCAAGAGAATGTGAAGCAAGCAACCCTGGTGCTAATTGACAGTTGTTTAGCATGAATGTGTGAACATGCAGGTTCCTGGAAAGGAGGCTGCAGACGTCTTGTTCCAGTCCTACTGCTGCTGTGAGCTAAGGCATGGTTTGGCTTGGTGTGTTACCTGAACCTAGGCTCATGGTTTGTTTGGCAGAGACAAACTACGAACCACCAGGGGTTCATACACTGAACCAAGCCAAACTATGGCTTAGCTTCCAGTAGCAGGAGGACAAGAGGAAGAGCAAAGCAGCCACAATCTCCTCTCCAGGAGCCTGCACCTTTATGCTCTGCCATGGTTTGGCTTTATGTTAAGTGTGAACTGAGCTGGTGGCTTGTCAAATGCCACTTAAAGAGCTTTGGTAAACTTTATAGCTCACATTCTCAGGGCCAAACTACTTATGGTGCTTAATACATAACTTATAGTTGCATGGATCTTTAAAAAATAGTAAATAGGTGCTGCTGTGGGTCTAATCGGGGCAGACTGTGGGGAGGGCTGTTCTCCGCCACAATCTCCATGAAAATTCTCCCTTTGCCACCCAAATGCTACTAGTATCAGGAGGAAAACTTGGTTTCATTTTGAAAGGTTTTTGTGTAGAGCAAAACAGTTCCATTCTGTGTTCTGTCAAAACTCTGAATGTAGTCTATAATCTGCTCTGGGCATGCCACATTTCTTCGCATAGGCTCTGAACTTTCAATAGCAGGTGTGGAGAAAATTGTCACTGCCACATCCCTGCAACAGAGGCTTTGCCCATGAAAAGCCCTGGCCAGCCTGGGTATGTTTTTCCAAGGTAATATTTTAAAACCACAAGTCAAAGATCCAATCCTTAGGGAAATCCGTACTGAAAACTGAGTGTTCATGCCTACAGCTTGTTTCAGATTGCACGTAGCACCCCACCCCCTTCCAGGCTGCTAATGTCAAAAACACCACATTGTCATGTCAGAGGCCTCAGGTCATGCAAGTCACCAGCCTCAGGATGTCCACCTCAGATGCTCCAGAAACCATTAGTGATTTGTTATGGCAACAGTGACGGGTGGAAAATAGTGTTTGTGGATGAGATAAAGGGGCATAAATCAGATTGATAACATGTTGGCTCAGTTTAGTGTGTGTTTATTTGTCATATTGAGTGATACAGTTCTGTCCATGGCAGCTACCACAATGCACCTTTAAAGACCAAGTCATTAACAGTAGTTCCTTGAAAAATCAATCTTTCTTTTTTTTTAATCGGAAGGCTTTATTAATGATTATTTCATCTTAATATGCTAAATCTCAGCAATCCATAGTTATTTTAGGTTTTGTTGTTTGTCACGGAAATAAGTCATTTATTTTGAAGGGACGCTATACATGGAGCACAGCTGTGTTGCCTCACTGAGTAGCTGTAAGTGTAAGTTAGAAACAAGGTTGAAATCCATTCCTTAGAAGATAGGGAAGAAAACTGGTTCACAAGTCGTTTGAGCAGATTTGTCTGGGACTGCAACTCTGTGTGCACTTGAGAACTCACAACTGGGTAAACATAGACTTGAGCTGATGGGTGATCTAGAAGTTCTAGAATTTTTGCAAAGTGAGGTCCTCAGCTAAGAGCCATTAGAAAGTTAATCTTCAGCAGCAACTCACTAATTGCTGTTGGCTACTCTATGGCTCCAAGGGAGGAGAGGAAAGGGAAGATATCTTAGCTTCACCTCTCTGCCAGGACTGTGTGTGCCTTCATCCAAACAAAAAAATCTGTCTTAGTTGAATTGTACGAAGCCTGCACATTACATGGGAGATCTGTGACTGGAATGGTTTACGCTTTTTATATTGAATTGCACCTAGCAGGGTTTATAACTTTTCTCGAAGCAGTAGAGTTGGGGGAGAGGAGTTGTTCAACATTTTTCCTCTGTGCCATTTCCCCAGTTATCCCATGGTGTTCCAGAGAGTTCCTGTCTTGGCCCCTAAGCTGTTTTAACATCTTCATGAGATTGCTAGGTGAGGTTGTCCAAAGTTTTGGAGTGAAGTGCCAACAGCATACACTGAGGAAACTCAGTTCTATTCCTTCTAAGGCTTGGCCGTGTATCTTATTTTCACAGAACCGTTAATGTGCTGTGAAAGTGGGGTCAGGCATATTCAGTGGCTTCCAGGGGGAAGAACTTTTGGTTGGAGTGGGACTACCTTTTAAAGACAAGGTGCCCGAGGGTTTTTTCTTTTTCTTTTTTCCAGAAAAAATGCTTTGTTGCCGCTTCACGCGGTGGCTTGGCTGCCCTCAGCAGCCTAGTGGCGTTCCTTTTGTAATTTGGGACACAATGTCCCATGGGAATGACGTGTCCTGGTGCTTGTGACTGGAAAGAGGGCCTTTTCAGTGATGGTCCCCTAGTTGTGGAATGTCCTTCCTCTTCAGGTAAGGAAGGCACCAACGTTATTACTATTCAGAAGACAAAGCAAAACCATGGGTTTTAGTGAGTGGCCATTGATATTTTGACTGCCTTTGTGAAATCTTTTGCTGCTGTTCTGGTTTTATCTAATTGAATGGCTACACAGCATTTTCCTTGTTCTCCTATTTATTCATTGTTTTGATGCTTCTTTTGATTGTTGTACTTTTTCGTAAACTGTTTTGGACAGGAATTAATATGAAAGTGGCCTAAAACAGTTTTAAATGCAGAGAAACAGCAGCTAGGCATAAAAACTCACTTTCAACATAGACCTTCCCTGAGGATCTGCTTTCTGACTTGTGTTTTATATATTACTTGGGGAAACAATGGTATAATTCACTAGTAGTACAAAACCTGGAGATGAGATATATAGCTAGATAGTATTTCTCTCTGAAAAAAATGCTTTTATGCTCTTCAAATTGACACTGATAACTTCTTTGAGTGGCCTAAAAGTAGACTCAGGTTCATGCCACAGTGGCCTGAATCAAAACATCTGTAAGCAAAGTTCTGCACATGGAAATCTGCTGCTTCCTGAAGGAAGAGACAATTTCCACCAATTCCCACCCCCACCAGCTCCTTGTGCCCTCCCCACAATCTTCTGTGGGGAGATAGGAATCCTTTCAAAATAGCATGGGAGGTGGCATAGAAGTGTGAAGAAGAATCAACAAAAAATGCCTTCCCCTAATTCCATGAATGAAAGCCTTTGCTTGATATGCACTCCATCTATTCACAGAAGTTCTTCTCCATATTGAACCCAATATATTTACTATTCTCTGGATAGTAATGTTAGAACCTCCCTGTGTTTTTGTCCAAATAAGATGCCTAAATGTAATAGAACTTTTAAAAATAAATAAACTAAAGCAGACTAAAATGACCAGAAGCTAGGATATCTTACAGACCCATAACTGCTACTTTTGAGTAGTTCAAGCTTATGGAAAACGTACCGGTTTTGTTCTCTACTAATAAACTTTAGAAGAGTCTTTATTTACCTCTAAATTCATCCCAGATTTTTAAATTTGTTTCGTGCTTCCTAAAGCACCTGTCTTTTCCTCTTGGAATCTTCCTTTCCCATTCTCCACAAACTCGAACATCCCAGGAGGTGCTTAAGGAAGAAGTTAATATTGAACACTTACTCCATCTCTATTGTCAAAAGAAGAAATAAATATATTTTAATTATTTTTATATAACAATATTTATATACCACTTAATGAAAATAATTCTTAAGTGGTTTCCATAAAATAATATAAAATGTTTATAGGAAAATTCAACAGACTTTAAAAGCATGTAGATACAATAAAATTATGATTATTTAAGTAAAATCAAGTTTTAAAAACAAATGTACCCAATAAAATTTCACATCTGGATAGGCTTGCATAAAGGATTTTTTTAAAGCAGACATCAATGACAATACAATGAAGCTTCAGGCTATTTTCATGAGTAGAGATAAATTATTACAATCAATGCACAAAAAGAAATATGTTACAAATTACTTAACTTTATAATTAAAGTAGCAACAACTATGCATTTTTATAGGGTTTATTAAAGTATAGTTAACTAACTTGTGAAATATAATACAGACGTTGTCTAAGCCCACTGTGATTAATTTTAGCTCTGTCCTTTTTCTGTAGATATATGCAAAAAACTTGGTGAATGCAGATCGTTGTGCGCTTTTCCAGGTAGATCACAAGAACAATGAATTATATTCAGATTTATTTGATATTGGGGAGGAACATGATGGAAAACCTGTCTTCAAGAAGACCAAAGAAATAAGGTAAGACTAGTGAGTTGACTATTCTTACATTCCAATATTAATCTGTTCCATTTCTGTGTATATTTACAGATACTTTAACAATTTTTGCCACACTGATATTATTCTCATGAGGATTTGCCTCTCCAGAAGTAGTTCTTCTGCAGGTGGCAACTGCAGTGCCATCAGAACAACATCTCTGATGCTATAACGTCATCATGAGTTTTGAATGACCACCTACCAATGAGGAGAGGAGAGGAGAGGAGAGGAGAAGAAATTCTTATGTGGTGAATTCCTGCGCTTTGGCCTGTGTTGACTTGTGTAGTCACACAAATCCAGAGTAGCTCAAGTTTTTTTTCTTCACCAAAAGTCAATCTCCTTCGCTGCTCTTCTGCAGTATAATTAGGGATTAGGCCTAATTATAGCTAGATGTTAACTGTGTTGTAGCTATGTTTTGTGGCTGCTATCTACCTGAAAGTTAAGAGGCAGTCCACCTTCCCAGGAAATGGCTTTAGCTATGTATTTTGGTCCCTGTTTAGGAGATGAATTAACTCTTTATCTACAAGAGAAGGATGTATGGAGTGTTAGGGGAGGAGCAGTACCTCTAGAGGGGGACACATTGTGCTCCTTCTGGGGTAGTTTGCCCACCTTTGGTCCCTGCCATGCACTCATCTCTCACCTGTAGCTCCTTGAAGCTGTCAGCATGTGACAGTGGCCAGACCCCTGGAACAGCTTTGACTGGCCAGCTAAACCAGGTGAGAGTAGTTGATGGGTCTGAAACCCTGGGTGAGATAGGGACTTGAGTGGACAAGACTAATAGTTGGTCCTGTTGTTGAGAAAATAGTTTGTGTATGTGTTGTAGAGGGAAATCAGGGGCAGTTGGGGCCACTGAGAAAGTACCTGGGAAAGTAGACTATCTAGAGGGAAAACTCTGGTCCTAAACCTCCACTGCCTTGCAATATACCTTTGGGAGATGAAAAGGCTATGGAGTAAACCCTACACAAATCCAGAGTGCAGTCCTTACCTATTGCTCTGCTTTTCTTGGACCACATCAGCGAGGCTGAGAGTGGGGTCTTGTCGTCTTGGTAACCCAGGACCTCCATACACACTGCCAGGCTTGTGCCCTGGAGAGGTCACTCCAGTGCTGCTAATGCAGCAGTTTGACTTCACCCCCAGAGGCGCACTCCATTGTCTCTTGAGACAAGACAGATGCCAATAACGGGAAGAGAAATTTAGCTGCTCAAATGTCATTTTCCTTATAAGCCTATTGCTTTAAGATGTGCATATCTCTTTATGTCCCATGCAGATTTTCTATTGAAAAAGGAATAGCTGGTCAGGTAGCAAGAACAGGTGAAATTCTCAACATTCCTGATGCCTATGCAGATCCACGTTTTAACAGGTAGGAATCTGATATGTCTACCACCCAAAAGAACTTGGCTGGTTAGCAGAACGGCAGCCCCTGCAAGTCCTGCAGCTAAGGTGTTGTGCTGGCAGTAGTTTGCCCCCCCAAAGCAACCTAGCTGATGTATTCTGCACCAGCTGCAACTTCCAGACCAACCTCAAGGGTAGCCACACAGAACAGATTTCAGTAGTCCCAGGTTACCTGTCCATTGGCAATTGTGCTCTAGCTGTCCTGATTCAGGAATGGCCATAACCTCTCTTACTGGTAAGCTGGTTAAAGACATTCACTCTTACCCACCAAAGAGACCTGCACCTCCATTGATAGAGCTGTATTGAGGAGCACCCCCAAACTACATACCTGCTCCATCAGGGAGAGTGCACCCCCTCTGCCCTACCATACCATCCACTATTAACTCCAACAAGCACTTCATGCACACTTGGCATCCCTTGCATATGGAGGTTTGAATTGGCTGGAATGCTTGTTGGGAATGGTGGCTAAATTATTTATCAGATAAATTATTTATTTATCTATCTATCAGAAAGTTCCTGGCTTCAGCCTCACATGTGTTATGAATTTACCAGGTTCTTCTAGCCTTTATCCTGTATTTGCAACATGGAGATGATAATATTAACATGACAGGCTTGTTGTAAGGATTACAACTAGATAACGCACATGAAATGGCTTTGAACATTATTGTTAGATCATGTCATGTTAAGAAAATGAATGTTCACCCTTTTCGTTTTTTCCTTCAGGGAGGTAGATCTCTACACAGGCTACACCACCAGGAATATTTTATGCATGCCTATTGTGAGCCGAGGAAGTGTAATAGGCGTCGTGCAGATGGTGAACAAACTAAGTGGATGTGCCTTCTCTAAAACTGATGAGAACAACTTTAAAATGTTTGCAGTCTTTTGTGCTTTAGCCTTACACTGTGCTAATGTAAGTTTTGTTCTGCAAAGATAGCCAAGTGCACAGAAAATGAAATTAATTAATTTTATAAATTTATATGATCCATTTTGGATTTGTATAGCAAAGTCAGTTGTACTAATTTAATTGTTAAGGGAGGTGTCAGAGATTAAACTGATTCAATTTTAAAGTTCTGCGATTAAGATTTGATTGTTAATAAAATGGTTACGATTAAGCTGATTCTATCATTTACAGCTTTGTTTAATTTTTTAAAAAAGTCTTCAAATTCACATGATAGTGACCATATCAATTTATTCTCTTTTAAAAGTATTCCTAATTATCCCTCAGAAATATCACCTCTGTGAAGCTAGACACAGATCTAAGTATTTGGTTTGAGAAAGAAAGTTTAGACTCCGTGCAAACAGCCATATCTTATATAATAAAATGCTTTATTTAGATGTACCACAAAGTTCGCCATTCAGAGTGTATCTACCGTGTTACTATGGAGAAGCTTTCCTATCACAGTGTTTGTACAGCAGAAGAATGGAAAAACCTCATGGACTGCAGACTCCCACCACAACTCTGCAAAGAAGTAGAACTGTATGTTTTTAATGTGATCTTTTTGATACAGAAGTAGGGTATTCCCCATGAACACTGGCAGCTTAGCAGCTGTTGAGATTATCAAAGAGCCACACTAGACATGGCAAATGCATCTTTTCAATGAATATTCAGGTTTTTCAAAATACAAATAGCATCAGCGTAAGGAGGGGAGGTTGATGATTAACTGGATTTGAGTAGGTGTGGAAGGTTAATGAATTCACCCCTTTCTGCCCCCCGCTTATAATAATGAGGAAAATCTGAAGCTAGTATATGCATTGGGAGGAAATCCCCCATTGGCAGCAGTTTAGGTCTACACCTGACCAGGGAGTTGATGAGAAAGGTTCTGTGGATAACACCATCAACCTCACATTATTATGGCCAGCAGAGAACACCCAATGAAGTGTATGACCTCACATGGGTATAGGGTCTGTAACACTCTGGGACAATCCTGTGGTTGTCATGGTGGCCATGCTTCATTAATCATTTATATAAACAGAGTGGTTACTTTCAGATCTAGCATATCTGCTGTGCAATACTGTGTTTCCAATGCACCTAAGTATTTTACTGAAGTCAGTGACAGGGAAATAAAACACCTGCTGCATTCAGCTATGAGGCAGGACTAATTGATAATAAAACAACTAGCAGTTCTGTCGTTATGAGCCGCAACATGAGATTATGAATATTGACTTCAGAAGAATATAACTTTAAGTAACATGATAAAGTGGAATTTTAAATGTTTGGATTGCATTATTTCGTTTTAGAATATTCACTACCACTCAGGTAGCATACAAATTTGTCATAATCAAAAATCCATTATCAGCAACATTATCATTTCCTTTCATTATTCTAATTAAACATTCATGTACCCAAAGGCTTATCTGTTACATCTAACAATCATAGTATTTTTTTCCAGAAACTTGAGAGGTATTTTTCCTTGTGAATATTTTTTCTCAGGGTACTCCCTAATGGGCTCTTCTTGGTCTAGGTAGTACAGCATCAAAGTTCTGGCAGCTGGTGCAGAGGTAAACCCAGTTGAGAACCACAAAACTTGCTGGAAAGAACTTGCATGTTAAATAGATCTTGTCCCCCCCCCCTTCAAATGAAATTGAACCAGTGTAACTTACATTCTACTTTATTGTGTTAATTATATGTAAGACCATAAGACTGTATTCAAGAGAAATTAACAATAAAATGCCTATCAAACATTTAATAATGAATACCTCAGGTAACAAAACCCCCAGGCATTCACCTGGACACAAATGGCATCCTGTAGTAAAAATCCTAAATGATTGACACAAAATACCTGTATCCTTTATAAGGATGGCAGAGAAGGAGGGGACCACACAAACTGCTGAGAAATGAAAGAAATGAAAGTCATAAACTGCAGCGCGACCCAGCAAATACAGCAACTGCCTTTCATTCTTAACTCAGCTGCCAAGAGTTCTCAAGTTAATTCTGTCTTCTACCAGGCCTGAGGCAAAATCTACCCATAATTCCACACCTCATTTGCAGGTAGAGAACTGAGAAGAGTCATTCTAGTGTCATTTCAACTGCCAAGATTCAACACTCCCCCTCAATAATTTGAGAGGCAGGGATTTAGCATACATAGGGGTAGCAAGGCTTCATCCTCTTTTTTTAAAAAAAAGGTTAAAAGCCACTGCTTATGGTGGCAGTTTTTGGCAGCAAAGCAGCAGAAGTGGAACTATGGCTGTCACAGCAACTAGATCTCCACTACTACTGCTGCAAATATTTTGAACCTGTTTTAAAAAGGGGGGAGGGAGCCTGCTGCCGCCATGATAAGCACTCCCCATAAACAGCACACAGTAATTCATGCCACCCACCCTGGGCTCCTTTAGCCCATTTCAAGGCTCACATATTTGTATTGAACAAAGCCTGAAGTGAGCAAAAGGAGCCCATCCCTGCTTTTTATTGGGAAACCTCTCAGAAAGCTGTTTGTGAAGTGATGTCAGGCACTGTCTTAAGAAGGATAGAGCCTTGAATTATTATACCAGAAGCTAGTGAGAATAAATCAGCACTTTTTGAGTTTGAAGTTAATGTTCAACAGAAGAGATTCTGGTGCAGAAAGCTTTTATCTGAACTAATAAGCATAATGTGCATCCAATAGTCTTTGGTTCTCTTAACTGTAAATTTCCTTCATAACAGATTCCACTTTGATATCACTCCTTATGAAGATTTCTGGGCATCCATTTTTATCTATATGATCCATCAGTCTTGTGGGTCAAGCTGGTATGAATTCATTTTTTTAACCTTTAATTTTACAACTGTTCATTCTGGTTTTTATATAGTAAATGTTTTATTTGATTACCATGAAATGATCTGGCTGTGTAGGATATAGGATTATGTAAAATACTGTATTTGAAAATACTGAAGCAGGAAAGAGGATTTGAGATCTGTACATGTCTATACTATACAGAAATAGTAATTGCCTCATACAGCAAATTGGGTTATTATAACATTATTAGAAACAATTTTGAGCTAGTAAAGTGCAGCTAAAACAGTTTAAAAGGGGAGAGGGAAGCTTCACCTTTGAAAGCATTTACTTACAACATAAAATATTTTACATAAAGGCTTTTTGAAATTTCTCCAGGATTTACAGTTTTTCCATTGGAAAATAAATAGATCGACCCCCTGCGAGTTTTTATTTATTTATTTCCCTAGAGCCTTCACATCTCTAAGTGTGAGCAAGGGCTGTTTCCTTATCTAAATCTCTAGAAGACTAAAGTGAAAGGGGCAGTTTTGGCTTGTGTAGATCTCCATGTGTGCCTCAGAGCCCTGCAGAGCTTTTGACTGGGAGAGTTGTCGTATCTTGTTCAGTTCTTCCCCCTCCCATGAAAAGTATTTATCGTCTTAATTTCATTATGTTTTGTGTTGTATCCTTTGTGTGTGTGTGTACACACACACAGTTATGCACCCACCTGGTTATATTTTAAACCAACATAAATATACTCACACTGAATTCTACTCACACTGGAGGAAGGGAGTGGGGAGGCCATATTCTCTGATTCCCCCTTCCCTCTGCAACGCCCTGCAAAGCACATCAGGACGGGGAGAGGGCCCTCCAGAGCAGCATGGTAGCTGGTGGAAGAAAGGTAAAATCCTCTCTGCTACATCCATCCTTCAGTGGAGAGCCTCTGTTCCATCTTGATTCCCTGAGAGAATTGAAAAGACAATGGAGTGGGAATTGTAGGTTCAACCCACAATTGTTTTTATAATGGGAAATCATGTTTATGCTTCTGAGTTTGGGGCTGCATTTCCCTCGGAATGTGTCAGTCATGCTTCTGGCACTGGATGCAGCAGTTAGGTGGGAAAGGGAGCTTGTTATGAGTTGGATATCCTGTTATATTTTTGGAATACTTCTACCTTGACTAATGTTACCAGAAGTTTCTGATGTTAGGCTAAACATTCTGCAAGCAGTATAATGTTTACCTGTATTTCTAGCTTCACTTTTGATTATTTATATTTTACAACTTCAGCCTGTCTTGTATCACAAGTATATCACAAGTTCTCGGAAGAATTGGACCTACAGATAATGGCCTGGTTCGCATGCCACACTAAGACAAACCCTGGCTTGGCTTAGTTCAAGTGTGTAGTTAGTGTGGAGAGAGCTAAATCAGGAGCCGAGGTTTGAATGGCATGCTAGGCATGCTAAGCCAAGCCATGGCTTAATGCAGTGTAACTGCAAAATTATCAGGAGAGAATGAAGATGCCACAATCTCCTCCCTGGAACTCAACCCATGGTTTAGGATGGTTTGAGTCAGGCCAATGCCACATTAAAAGTTTTCCTTGGACCTCTTTAACAGTTTTTTTCTGGAGGGAGCAGGGTGCTTACGTATGTAGTGGGGAGTTGGTGAAAAACCATGTACTATAATTTGGGCAATTGGAAGCACTTACTAGTAGGGCAAATCCACCATTGGAAATAGTCCACGTTATAAACATATAAAAGTTCATCTTTCACTTGCAAGTTTTCATAAAACCTGCATGGAAAGTTGTGCCTTCTTCAATGCAGGCATTTTTTTTTTTTAATGCATCAGTTAATCAACCTGTATATTAGGACAATGTGCATTTTTTCATGAATCCTGGTACAGGTTGCGATTATTGTCAGAAGGCCCTGTAATTTGAGTAGATGAATTTAAAGGTACAACTCAGTGTGGTTGTTTCTTTAAATATTGACTCGGCTTGCGATCACAAGCGTGCCTTCTTGGAAGCAAGTACTCCTGACACCAGTGGGGCTTCTCAATAAACATTCATATGGTTGAGGTGTAAGCCATAGATAGTGGCACTGTTTTAATGCTCTTAAAGCAGATTTTTCCGTTTTGAATTTTGCAATGTCTTAGTCAGATGTATTGTAACCATAGAGGCAAGGTAGTTCTATTTCCTGCCTTGTAAGTCTGCCCCATTTTGCACATGCAGGCACAGAAATGCAGACAGAAAGGAAGACAGGTTGAAAAAAGAAGATTCCAGTCTTTTGCTGTCAGCCTTGAGCCTTTATGTGGAATCTGATGTTTTGGAGGAAGGGTAATTAGAGCTTTTAGCCTAGACACCAACTTTGAACAGGTGGAGTGTGGGGGGTGCAGGGGATATGTAAATATGATTTGCAATATGAGCCAAACTGTTATAACTTAACTTGAATGTACAGTGGTGCTCTTGAACCACTAGAAGTGTGTTTTTCTCAAAATAATTACCAAATAAATAAATAAATAAATAAAAGCAAAGTAGGCTGCTGAGAAATTACTTGCAGATTTTTTTTTTAAGCTCATGTTCCAGGGTCATAGTTGGAAGCTCTGTGGGACTCTGATGTGGACATGCAACTCTGCATGTGCAGAAGCTGTCCTACCTTCTGTGAGTTGGGAAGCGCATCCCAAGAACTCTGCAGGGAATAAGTGAAATATTGCCCTTCTTTGTATGTGTGTCAGCTTCTACATGTGTGCTCTGGAGCTGCAATATTACATTGTAAACCATTTCTCTTGGAAGTGGAAATTTGTACTGCAGTTTTGCACCCAGGGCAAAATGTTAACAAAACATTCACATATACACTTCCAGCGAGTAAGGGTGACAAAGCAAAGGAGTGCTGCTTGAAGCCTGTGTCTTCCCTACCAGGATATGAGGCAGTAGTAGAAATGGACCATCACAGTTCCCTCTGTCACTGTAGAGAAGGACCAGCAGCAGCAGAAAAGTGAGAACTGAGGAAGGAATGAGAGTATAATCAGTTTCTTTAGTGGTATTTCTGTACTAAGACAATGAAGGGAACCTACATTTGATATCCAAGCAGAGGTGCATCTGCTTTCCTCTTTTCAGCTTGGCCTCCATTTAGATGTGAACTCAACTTGTGTGCGGAATTGTAGGCTAGACATTGTTTGACCAACATTCTTCATTCTCTGCAAAAGCCAGTGGCATTGAATCTGCCATTGACCTTTTTTCTTTAACCAGAATGTTTTGAAGAGCTGGAAAACTTTATGTGGCCTTCAGTTAGCTAACTTATTATTACTTTTTTTGGGGACGACGACGTGAAAATGTATTATTTCTCTGCAGTACACAAATATATTTACCATGGCTGCTAGGGCAGAGAGAAGAGAGGAACATCTGAGCTTGCAAGGCAAAGCATAACTTCTTGTTGAATAGATTTTTTCTTATATCATTATAAGCTCTGGTTTTGCGTTTGCAGTAGATTTTAAGTAAACAAGGCCAGTAATTTTGAGGAGAATTAAAATAAACTAAAATGTTTTCTAATGTTTGCAACATTATCAGTGGAACATTAAATAAAGTTTAGTGTAAAATCTCTTTTTATTCTGTTTGGTTAAAATAACTTACATTTTTTTCTTTCACTTGCTTTATCTCACCATTTTATTTCTTTTTAAAGTTTTGAACTAGAAAAACTATGTCGATTCACACTGTCTGTAAAGAAGAATTACCGCCGTGTGCCCTATCACAACTGGAAGCATGCAGTTACAGTTGCGCATTGCATGTATGCTGTTCTTAAGAATAACTACAGGCTTTTCACAGACGTAGAAGTAAGTTTAGATTTTTTCCCGTATCAACATTCATATCTCAGACACAATGTGTAATTTCATGTTTTGATCAGTGTAAAATTATATTCAGCATGGAAAGGGATTTTAAATATGAGAAATTTTTCATTTATTGTGTATACTATACACTATATCCCACTGAGTTCAATGTGACTAAGGGCCAGGCAAATGTGTATATTATTGCATCCTTAATCAATTGTACATCTGCATCTTGAATTCTGTATACAATTGCAAACAGAGCATGAAGGCAGGACATGATGTTGTTCAGAAAAAGAACACTGCTGGTTTGAAATAAGGAATGTCTGCACTATTTTAAAAAGCCTGGGACCTTGACCTTACTTAGATATAGCTAGGTATAATAGTGATACATAAAATCAGACATAGTTTGAGAAAACCCAAAAGGGCACAGCAGGGTTAGCTAACCTGGTGCCTTCCTGGTATTGCCAGACTGCAACTCCCACAATCCCTGATCATTACTAGCTAAGGCAGATCAGGAGGATGTTGCATTGGCTACCTCTGGGGTACAACTTTGGATAACAAAGGACATCTCCAGATTGTACTATAGTAAGCCTGCAACTTATGCACATTTAATTTGTGCGCATTCAGCTTTACACACAAGGCAAAAATTAAAAGGGGCAGAAAGGGGGCAGTTTCCCAGGGGAAATGATTTTGGCAATCCTACCCATCCTTGAACCCAATGGGTTTTGACTACACACGATTTTGGCTTTAACCACGATCCCTGGAATAGAACCCCCCGTGTAAGTAGCGGGCTTACTGTACACTGACCTTTATTTTAGAAAACTTTATTTTAGAACATAAAACTTCATTTTAGAACATGGTAATTAGACTCATCATGAAAATGAATTAAAATAAGTAGTAGAAATCCAGGGAAGCTGCTAGTAACTAAGAAGGGCATAGCCCTCTCTCTGGAATCATCCCAAAATTAGAAGGTGGCCAGAAGGAACTGAAATATTCTTCTGTGAAGGATCACCCATTGGTGTCCAGAGGCTGGGCTTAGCTTTATTCCTATAATAACTACAATCAGTGAGAGATCACCACCAGTCCTCATTCCGCTTCTGCTGGGACAGCAGGATTTTCTGTTCTAAACGCCATGCAATACATGATGACCCTTAGCCTACTCTTTCTCTAGATTCTCTTTCCACCTCCTCTGTCTCCCTCCCACATCAGGAAGGACAGGGAAAGGTGGGGGAAGAGAGAGAGAGAATTGTACAGTGGCAAGACCAGAAAGCATTTAAATGTAAAAATAGTAGGAATGGTGCAACCAGATATTCTGCCCATTGGAGTATGGAAAGGCTTACTGTTCTCATTTTGCATATCCTGCTCCTATGAACAAGCTTCTGAACCCTGAGGCTCACACTCTGGTTGTGCCTGAGTCCAAAGGAGAGTCTGTCCCTTTCCAAGGAGTTTTCTTCCTCTCTCGTAGCAATTAGCTAGTTAACAGTTCAGTTTTTAATTGATATCTTAGTTGGGTCCTGGTGGCTTGGGGACTCCTCCCAGTGGAGATGGGGAATACAGCAAAGCCGGTAAGCCCTGTGCTGCATTTTTGTGGTGCCCCATTCTATTGTTTGTTCCCTCTGTATCACACAGTACTGACCACAGCCTGATACAATATATGCGGGTGCCACTAAATGTTTGTAAAATTCATGGCAGATATAAAAAGGTTCTCTTCTGTTGTTTTGGAAAAATAGCTGAATGTTGAACAATCAATGCAAGTACTATTTAAGGCACTGTACAGAACATAGCAGTGACACGCTCTCTGCCTAAAGGACTTATAATCTATTAAGGCGGATGTCAGGTGTCTGGAACAGAGTAACTGAATATTTGCACACAGGTGACGTGCAGTTTGCTCTGGTAAACAGTACATACAGCATACATGAAAATGCCTCCGTTGTAGTTATCGTGTGACTTACTATCTATATAGGAATATATATAAACAAAAAAGAATCTTGCGGCACTTTAAAAATTAAAAATATATATTGTGGCATGGCCCTTTGCAGACTATAATCCACATATACAGATGCATAAAGCATTAATCAGTGTGGGCAGGGGTAGCTAACCTCTGCCCCGCGTCCCAGAAGGTGCTGAACTACAACTTCTGTCAGCCTCAGCTAATGGTCAGGGATGATGGGAGCTGTAGTTTGGTAACATCTGGAGGACCACAGGTTAGCCACCTTTGGCACTGAGAAAAGCAAACAAACCAGTGAGGTCAGAGGGAAATAAAATTCAAGAAATATAAGCCATGGGAATTACACTGAATCTTAAATTTAGGTAAAATTGTTACAGTGATCATTCACAAAGCACTATTGATAGTAAAATAACATATGTGGAAAAAACCTTCTCTCTTCAGGCCACATGTTAGAGCTGAACCTCTTTTCAAAGTTTTAAATCAGCGGTTTCCTCCTGGAATTTTGCTTTAGAGTTGCTTTGCTCAAGAATGCTTACTTAGATTTGCAAAACATCAAGTTTGAAAGCAAACAGAAAAACCTAATTAGCATTGAGGACTAATACTGAAGTCATTTTTGCCAATGTATGATTTCCTAAATTTATTCATTGCACTTTGTACCGTAGTGTGAAGCAGTGCCTTGCAGATTCATTAGGCAGGAAAGATGATGAGATCCTAAACAGCTGCTGCCAGAAATTTTTAAAATATAAATAAAGCTTGAGGGTGTTTTACCTGTTAATGGAATTGTTGGAATGTTTGGAGGGAATAGAGTGACATCTAGTGGTACAAAATTAATCGGAACACTGATTACATATTCTGTCTGCTTACTTATCTAGCGAAGAGGACTTATGGTTGCATGTTTATGTCATGACCTGGATCACAGGGGTTATAGCAACAGCTATCTTCAGAAGTTTGATCACCCATTGGCAGCTCTTTATTCTACTTCAACAATGGAGCAGCACCATTTTTCACAGACAGTATCAATATTGCAGGTAAATTGCATTCCCAGTATGTTCTCTTTATGAGCAAAAGGTAAAGGGAGGCTTTGAATGCACATTGGATAGCTCCATGCATGGCTCAGTCTGCAGATTTCATAACAGCAGACCTCAAATGTTGTTTCAGCAGTAGTCATCCTTAGGCTAAAACATGGGTAGGCACACTAAGGCCAGGGGGCCAAATCCGGCCCAATTGCCTTCTAAATCTGGCCCATGGGTGGTCCTGGAATCAGTGTGTTTTTACGTGAGTAGAATGTGTGCTTTTATTTAAAATGCATCTCTGGGTTATTTGTGGGGCATAGGAATTCATTCATTTTCCCCCCTTCAATAGGGGTCTGAGGGACAGTGGACCGGCCCCCTGCTGAAATAGTTTGCTGACCCCTGACTAAGCCCTAGGCAGGAGTTTCAGCTCAATCTCAGTAGCCTTTTGTGATAGGAGCCATTTCATTTAAATGGGCCCAGCCTGCTTGAACAAGACTGGCTGCAAGCTCTGCACCTTTCTACAGGTTTGCAAAGAGTTCTTGGAAATACAATCTTTCCACTACAATTTTTATATTTTCCCTTTATTTCATGGTTTATTGTAGAATATTTATTTATGCTTTATACCCACCAGTCCTCTTTTGATGAGGCCCTACATGCTACATTAAATAACTGTATAATTAATATTTGTGAAACAATGCTTGAAACCAAAAAAACCCCCAACCATAATTACATTTAAGGAGAAATATTGGCATTACTTGTGTTTATTTACGATTTCTTAAATTTGCATTGTAGTTCTAAACAGTGTTTCAAATCCATGCTTCCCAGAAATTTACCTAGAGATGATATGAAGTAATGTGGTGCAGTTAAAAAACAAAAAGTGTCATTAAGGTATTTTCATAGATCCACACTGCCACCCAATCCAAACTTCAATCCAACTAATTGTTACAAACAACACAGGGATGTTGCTAAAATTAGCAACCCTGTATTGAATTCTTCCCCTCACCTGGTATGTGTACAGGCACCCCATCATCATATTGTGCAGTTGTCTGCCCCATAAACACCAGCCAATGACGTGGAGCAAGAAAACATAGCATCCTGATGTTACAACATGAGTTATTTGGTGGCATCTTGTAATTCATAGTTTCAACTAGGAAAAGGTGTGGTTTGCACATAAGGCTCAGCCAAACGATATATTAGCATGAACAAGCAAGTACAGTATGTCAGTACAAAGAGTGGAAATCACAGTCTTTTTGCTCCTCTCTGGTCCAGCCATGCTACCTAGAAGTGAGCCATGATTTGACTTAGTGTTATATGTGTACCCAGGCTTGTAGTTTGTCTTGCTCCAAACAAGCCACAAGCTCTAGCCAAGGCTTGTTCTCAGCTTACCACTTATTTTGGGGAGACAAACCATGTCTTAGCTCTGGGTAGCACAGATGTAGTAGAACTAGGGAGGAGCAAAGTGGCCCTGATTTTCATTCTGGGCACCTGACCTCTTGCTCATTTACATTTAGCCATAGTTTGGCTTAGCATTACATGTAAACTAGGTTGGTTTCTGTTGGTTTCTCTTCCACGAGATGGTTTTTGAAAAGTTAATGTGCCTAACTAAGCTTTGAAATGCTGTATCCGACTTCATAATGCTTAGATTGTTAGTAATACTTTAAAGCATGACGAGTTTTGGATCCAGTCCAGTACCTTTCGGGGATGTTGTCAGAATCTTGTATTACGTACAGCAGTGCTGTATGTTTGAATGTGAATCGAGTTTGAAAGACAGTTCTAAAACAATGGTTTAAAATAGTTCAAAATAATATATTAGCTTGTTCATTTTAAAAATTCTGTTTTCATAGCTGGAAGGCCACAATATCTTCTCTAATTTGAGCTCTAGTGAGTATGAGCAGGTGCTGGAAATAATCCGCAAAGCCATCATTGCTACAGACCTTGCTCTGTACTTTGGAAACAGGAAACATTTGGAAGAGTTGCACCAGTCAAGATCACTAAATCTTAAAAATCAAGCACATAGGTAAAGAGCAAATGAATATTTATAATACACTTTTAAGTCATGTTGTTTTAGCAGTGTCCATAGTTTTAATCTGCTTTAAAGTTTTGGTTTACTGTGTATTGATGTCCATATAAATCTTCAAAAATAAAGGAATCATTAGAAGAGTCAAACTGTTAGCATATGTTGTGCAGTGCCTTTAAGCATGAAATCTTATATGAACTTTTTATAGAAGTATAGTTGCAGAAACAAAAACTGAGCTACTCTCTGACATGCCTTACACAGACAAATAGATCAAAACTTGAATGCATAACTCTGCCACTTTTCTTAAGAAAGTTTTAGAAATGAGATCTGTGAAAGGTTACAGCAGGGTTTGGGAACCTGTGTATTTCCATTTGTTTCTGGACTACAACTCCCATCATTTTGACCAGGCATAGGCAAACTTTGCCCTCTAGATGTTTTGGGACTACAACTCACATCATCCCTAGCTAACAGGACCAGTGGTCAGGGATGATGGGAATTGTAGTCCCAAAACATCTGGAGGGCCGAGTTTGCCTATGCCTGATTTTGACCATTAGCCAGACTAGCCGAGGCTGCTAGGATTTAGAGTCCTGCAACATCTGAATATTAATCAGATTAATATTAATCTGAACATCAAACTTATTTCCGTAGCAATCTTAACTGCTGCTACATAAATATAAGAATATATTTTTAAACAAAATAGCAAATGTTACCTCTTTAAACTGCACAATAGCTTTCCAGTTGTTATATTCTAGGGATCGTGTGATTGGGCTGATGATGACAGCTTGTGACTTATGTTCTGTGACAAAATTGTGGCATGTTACCAGAACGACAGCTAGCGATATATATGCAGAATTTTGGGCGGAGGTACGTGCATCTTATTGTTTATATGTTGGCATATGTACCGGTAGGCATGTGCATCATTAAACCTAATTTTAGGTTTGGAGGCATCAAGTACTTCTGTTTCACAGAGCAATTCTACCAAGTTGTGGAAGGGAGGAGTTGGAGTGGACAAACCACAGAATCCAAAGCATTGCTGGGCTCACACTGGGGGTTTTATTCCCTCCTTCACCCTTTTCCCAGCGTAAAAAAAATGCAGTGGATCGTTATTTATTTAGAAAAAAAATATATAAACCCACTTTAATAATATTTTTTTAAAAAACAACAACAACCCCAAAGAGAAGTGCATTAAACAATATAAAACAATTATCATTAAAAGCATCAAAATTTATAGAGAAATACATGGGGCTAAGATTGTATGTCCTAGAATCATAGAATCATAGAATCATAGAATCATAGAGTTGGAAGAGACCACAAGGGTCATCGAGTCCAACCCCCTGCCAAGCAGGAAACACCATCAGAGCACTCCTGACATATGGCTGTCAAGCCTCTGCTTAAAGACGTCCAAAGAAGGAGACTCCACCACACTCCTTGGCAGCAAATTCCACTGTCGAACAGCTCTTACTGTCAGGAAGTTCTTCCTAATGTTTAGGTGGAATCTTCTTTCTTGTAGTTTGGATCCATTGCTCCGTGTCCGCTTCTCTGGAGCAGCAGAAAACAACCTTTCTCCCTCCTCTATGTGACATCCTTTTATATATTTGAACATGGCTATCATATCACCCCTTAACCTCCTCTTCTCCAGGCTAAACATGCCCAGCTCCCTTAGCCGATCCTCATAAGGCATTGTTTCCAGGCCTTTGACCATTTTGGTTGCCCTCCTCTGTACACGTTCTAGTTTGTCAGTGTCCTTCTTGAACTGTGGTGCCCAGAACTGGACACAGTACTCCAGGTGAGGTCTGACCAGAGCAGAATACAGTGGCACTATAACTTCCTTTGATCTAGATGCTATACTCCTATTGATGCAGCCCAGAATTGCATTGGCTTTTTTAGCTGCCGCATCACACTGTTGGCTCATGTCAAGTTTGTGGTCAACCAACACTCCTAGATCCTTTTCACATGTACTGCTCTCAAGCCAGGTGTCACCCATCTTGTATTTGTGCCTCTCATTTTTTTTGCCCAAGTGCAATACTTTACATTTCTCCCTGTTAAAATTCATCTTGTTTGTTTTGGCCCAGTTCTCTAATCTGTCAAGGTCGTTTTGAAGTGTGATCCTGTCCTCTGGGGTGTTAGCCACCCCTCCCAGTTTGGTGTCATCTGCAAATTTTATCAGGATGCCCTTGAGTCCATCATCCAAGTCGTTGATAAAGATGTTGAATAAGACCGGGCCCAAGACAGAACCCTGTGGCACCCCACTAGTCACTCTTCTCCAGGATGAAGAGGAACCATTGATGAGCACCCTTTGGGTCCGGTCAGTCAGCCAGTTACAAATCCACTGAGTGGTAGCATAGTCAAGACCGCATTTTACCAGCTTCTTTACAAGAATATCATGGGGCACCTTGTCAAATGCCTTGCTGAAATCAAGGTAGACTACATCCACTGCGTTCCCTTCATCTACCAGGCTTGTAATTCTGTCAAAAAATGAGATCAGGTTCGTCTGACATGACTTATTTTTCAGAAATCCATGCTGACTATTGGTGATCACATCATTCCTTTCTAGGTGCTCACAGATTGTTTGCTTAATGATCTGCTCCAGAATCTTCCCTGGTATTGATGTTAGACTGACTGGGCGGTAATTATTTGGGTCCTCTCTTTTCCCCTTTTTGAAAATAGGGACAACATTTGCCCTCCTCCAGTCTGCCGGGACTTCGCCTGTTCTCCAGGAATTCTCAAAGATGATTGCCAGTGGTTCTGAGATCACATCTGCCAGTTCTTTTAATACTCTTGGATGCAGTTCATCTGGCCCTGGAGACTTGAATACATCTAAACTAGCCAAGTATTCTTGTACTATCTCCTTAGTTATTCTGGGCTGTGTTTTCTCTGCTGAATCATTTGCTCCAAATTCTTCAGGTCGGGCATTGTTTTCTTTATCGGAGAAGACTGAGGCAAAGAAGGCATTGAGGAGTTCAGCCCTTTCAGTGTCCCCTGTTTGCATTTCACCATCTTCTCCTCTGAGTGACCCCACTGTTTCTTTGTTCTTCCTTTTGCTACGAACATACCCATAAAAGCCTTTTTTGTTGCTTTTAACCTCTCTAGCAAGCCTGAGTTCATTCTGTGCTTTAGCTTTTCTGACTTTGTGTCTACACGTGCTGGCTATTTGTTTGAATTCCTCTTTGGTGGTTTCCCCCCTTTTCCATTTTTTGTACACATCCTTTTTTAATCTTAACTCAGTTAAAAGTTCTTTAGATAGCCACCCTGGCTTCTTTAGGCACCTTCCATGTTTCCGTCTCATTGGTATTGCCTGAAGTTGTGCTTTTACTATCTCCCTCTTAACAAACTCCCAGCCATCATGAACTCCCTTTCCTTTTAGTATTACTGTCCATGGGATCTCACCCAGCACTTCCCTAAGTTTTATGAAGTCGGCTTTCTTAAAGTCAAGAAATTGAGTCCTAGTATGCTTGGCTGCTCCTTTCCGCTGTATAGTAAACTTCAGAAGAGCATGATCACTTGCGCCTAATGATCCTTCCACTTCTACCCCATTAACCAGGTCATCGACATTGGTTAGGACCAGATCTAAAATGGCTGTTCCTCTTGTTGCTTCTCCCACTTTCTGGACAATGAAGTTGTCTGCAAGGCCAGTGAGGAATCTGTTTGACCTTATGCTCTTGGCTGAGTTTGACATCCAACAAATATCTGGGTAATTGAAGTCCCCCATTACTACTATCTCCCTTCCTTTTGCATGCTTGGCCATCTGTTCCAGGAAGGCATCATCTATGTCCTCCGTTTGGCTTGGGGATCTATAGTAAACTCCCACAATGAGGTCACTGTTATTCTTCTCTCCCTTAATTTTGACCCAAATGCTCTCACTTTGGCTTTGAGGTTCTAAATCTTGGATCTCTTCACAGGTATACACATCCCTGACATATAACGCCACTCCTCCTCCTTTCTTGTCTGGTCTGTTTCTCTGAAATAGATTGTATCCCTCCATTTTTACATTCCAATCGTGGGACTTATCCCACCAGGTTTCAGTGATGCCTATTATGTCATATTTAGTTTGCTGTACCAAGAGCTCAAGCTCATCTTGTTTATTTCCCATGCTTTGTGCATTAGTGTACAGACATTGAAGTTCATTAGTCATTCCCCCGTGTCTCTTATTTAAGGATTCTTTCCTCCCACCACTAGGTCTGCTTGCTGTTTGCTCCATTTGGTCTATGACATTTGGATGATCATCTTCATCAATTGATAGACTCCTACCTTCAGGAGCACTGTCTCCCTCCCCCACATTAGTCAGTTTAAAGCCCTCCTGATGAGGTTTCTGAGTTTTTTGGCAAAAACATTCCTCCCAACCGTTGTGAGGTGCAGCCCATCACTTGCCAGAAGTCCATCTTCAAGAAACTGCAGTCCGTGATCTAAGAATCCAAACCGTTCCTGTTTACACCATTTGCGAAGCCAGCTGTTTACTTCCACTATTTTCCCCTCTCTCCCTGGGCCACGTCGCTCAACTGGGAGGACAGATGAGATGACGATTTGTGCATTTAATTGCTTCAATTTCCTGCCCAGAGCCTCGTAGTCTCTTTTGATCTTCTGGAGGCTATTGCTTGCAGTGTCATTGGTTCCCACATGAACCAAGAGGAAGGGGTATTTGTCAGTGGGTTTTATGATTCCTGGCAGTCGTTCAGTTACATCTTGGATCTTAGCCCCGGGGAGACAGCACACTTCCCGAGACATCTTGTCAGGCCCACAGATCACTGCTTCTGTTCCCCTCAGTAGGGAATCCCCTATCACCACTACACGCCTCCTCTTAGGTTTGGTCGGGGTTCTTCCGTGAGTGGTCCGTTCCAAGGTCGCCTGCACATTCTCTGAGGACTGACTTTGCTGTTCATCTTCATATACCTGATCGACTGTAATCAGGGAGAGATCCTCAAATGGAGTCTGCTCTTCGTCTTCCATGCTAGGGGAGAGGACCTGAAAGCGATTGTGTATTTCTAAACAATCAGATGTCCTGATGGGCTTCCTTGAACAGAAAGGTTTTAGCAGGCATATGGAACAGTACAATAAGGGTACCTGTCTACTGTTATAGGCAGGGAGCAGCAAAGCACAGGAGCTCTCACACTGAAATACTTATTACATATGTGGTGCAAGTTCCATAGAGTGGAGTGTTCGAAGAGACACACAGGAAACAAAGCAACCTTATGGCTTTATATATTATATAGTAAAACTTTGAATTTGGCTTACTAGTGAATCAGCAATCAGTGTAGATCTTTGAGTAAAGGTATAATGCTGACTTAATCCCACTCCTGTCAGTAATCATGCTGCAGCATTCTGCACTAACTGCAGCTTCCAAACCAACAGCAAGGGAAGCTCCCCACAGAGTTTATTTCAGTAATCCAGTCTTGAAGTTACCACTCCCTGTACTACTGTGGTCAAGTTACCTTGGTCCAGGGACAGCCTCAGCTGTTGCACCAGCTGAAGCTGAGGAAAGGTATTCCTTGCTACAGAGGTCACCTGGGCCTTTAGTGAGAAAGCCGAATCCAAGGGAACACCCAGACCGCTGTTCTTTTTGGCCTCACCCACACACAGCTATTTGGAAAGAATTAAAGCAGCTGTTTTAAGCCTAGCTCTTGCAAACAAAGAGCCTGTATGTACCACAGCAGATTGCAGGTGGGGGCACACGTTTGAATGCTTCTCCTCACAGAAAAGCTTCCTACATCTACAATACTCGCAGCTCAGGGACAAGATGAGACTAGTACCTTCCTCACTGAGATCTAGAGTTTGTAGAATATGGAAGATCGCTCATCCATATCAGCCACCACTGGCAATTTGTGAGAATCTGTGAGAACTATGTCTTTGCATTGGGACATGGACATTTTTCTTCCTGTTTGATTTTTGTGGGACATGGGAGTCGCAGAGACTCTGTTTCTCACACAAAAATCCCCTCCACCACCACCCCAGTGCTGTCAAGGTACATTTGACCCCATCTATCAGGTTCAACACATTCATGAAGGAAAGGACTGTCAGCAGATATTGGCCACAGTAGCTGTTTGATATTGGAAACGTCAAATTTAGGGTCAATATGGCCCTGAATAAAAACTCCAGGGTGTGACTGGACTGGGTGGTGGGCGGGATGACAACATAGGAGGGGTTATTGCTTTCTTGCCTTGCTTGTGGGCTTTCTGGAGATAACCTAACTGGCTGGACTAGATTTCTCCTTGGTCTGATCCAGCTGGGGTTTTCTGTGCTGAAAAATCATTTCCTTCAGTTGTTTTTCTTAATCCCAAGCCACTGATATTAATATATTGAGTTCTAAGTACCTGTTTGTATATACATGAGAAACATTTTTGGACCAAATAACCTGGAATAACCCATTCTTTGGTCTTGCACTTTATTTTAGGGTGATGAAATGAAGAAGTTGGGTATTCAACCTATTCCTATGATGGACAGAGACAAGAAAGATGAAATTCCTCAGGGCCAAGTAGGTGTAAAAATGTTTGACCTCTCAAAAAGCTGCTTCTGGGGCTTGAGGGATCCTCTGGCCTGGTGTGGAATGAGGAAATTGGAGAATCTGGCAATGTTAGAGCGAAGCCAACAAAACTAGAAGGGGCTGCCAAAGCTTATTGTAATAAGCAGGTACTTAAAGATGGCTGGAATTCTATGGAAGTCTGGTCATTAGTTTGTGGGTGAGTCATCTCCCCTCTCCCCCAAAACCCAGAACAAAAAACCCAAGGAAATTACTCACTTGCTTATCTTCTGTTGACTTTGTGACAAACCCTAGTAGGAAATATAAAGATGGTTTTAAGCTGGAAGCTGGAAATACTGAAAAAAATAGGTCTGGTGCCAACCTATGAGAATAGGGAAGGGTCGGCCAAACTGAGGGCTCTTCTTTTGCATTCAGAAGGTCACTGATTCAGTCCCCAGCCTCTTTTGTTAAAATTATCTCAGGTAAGAGTGCTAGGAATGACCTCTCTGTACCCAAAAGCCTAGAGAAATCACTGTCAGTAAGAGTAGAAAATACTGGGTTAGATGGACAGAGTCAATACATGGACAGATAACCATATACAAGGCTAAAAGAGTGTTAGAACACTGGACATTCTTTTTTAAGGTTCAGATTTTTGAATCACTACCATAACTTTCAGTTCAGGCTTCAGAAGTTGTACAACTGCTGTACTTACTTGAGCTCTGTTTTTCTACTAATCTTAGTAGCAAGCTTGTTAACATACCCATGAGTAGTTACTCTAGGGGTCCGTCCCCCCCATTTATAAGACTGGAATTGCTAATAACAAATATCCAGACAATTTTCCTGCCAAGTAAATTTGTTACATCACCTTTCCAATTTGCTTAATGCAGCTTATGTTGATTTTTATTCTGTTCTATTTGATTTTTTTTTCCAGATTGGGTTCTTCAATGCTGTAGCCTTGCCCTGCTATAACACCCTCTCACAGATCCTCCCTTCCACTCTGCCACTACTTCGAGCTTGCAAGTAAGCTATAAAAGTTTGCACAGAATCCTTTTTCCAGCTGCAGACCACTGCACATGCTATCTAGATATTCTTTCTGAAGTATAAAAGTTGACTGGGGGCGAGGTAGCCAGTCCTCCCTGGTGTTAACTAAATACCGTCTAGAACTGAGTAATTGTAGTGCATGTGCAGATCCTTGACTTAATGCAGAAGCAGCTCAGTAGATGAGATGGGCCCTCAACACAAGCTTCCTGGCAGGTACGTCACAGCTGCTTACTGGGAGGGAGAGGTGCAGTCGTGGGGGAAGTCAGTGTGGGTGCTTCTGCAGGAATACCAGACTGGCTCTGCCAGTTTGCCTGCACAACACTGACCTTCCCTCTACCTTACCCTCCCTTTTCCCTCCTGAGAAGTTAGTGTTGCCGTTCTGCCCCACCACGGAAACCACTTCTGACTTTATTAATGCTTTGTCCTATGCCTCGTGGTGGTTTTATCCTTCAAACCCAAATAGACAAGCTATAGGCATATTAAGAATGATTTGCTACTTAAAGGGAATATGGAATCGATGGAGGCACAAGAGAAGTGGCCAGCAGTATCAACCATCGTGTTTTATTTATAAGTTTACTTGTACACCACTCTTTGGTCAAATTATAAATCTTCTAAATAAACAAACATAGAACCCATCAAATGTGGCAAGCATATCCATGTTTTAAGCAGATAAATAAGCATGGAGGTTTTCTTGTGTGTCCCACCAGCATCTAAAGATGGAACTAGGGAGATGGCCTGATCTGCTTAGGTCTAGTCTCAGGAACACGCTGCCTAGGGCAAGAGGCTCCTTTGCTCCCTCTCTGATGGTTTTGTGTGAGTGTTAAGACCTTTTTGTTTTAGAAAGCTTTTGGGCTATAACAAGTCATTGTGACCCTTTTGGGTTTAGATTTTGAAGTTGTTTGTGGAAAATTCCTTTTTACTTTTTGCTGGTCTGTTTTAATTGATTTTTCAAAAAGGATGTTTTAGTGATTTGTGCTTCTGCATTGATATCCTTTTTGCTGTGTTGTTTCATTGGTTTTGGGTGTGGTTTGCTGCCTCAGACATGTTATGGAAAGGTGGAGTAAAAAAATAGCTTAATCAAAAAATAAATATTGCCATCACTGCCATCTCAGCCCAATGTTTGGTGGGTGTACTGATTACATGTCTTAAGTTAATTGCCTTCACCAGACAAGTCACACTTCTCAGCCTAACTTGCCTTTCAAAAATAAAGAGGATTTGGAGATGTTCCATAGTTGACTTTTTGTTCTTTTTTTCCTTGCATTTCCCTGTAACTTCTTTACTTTTGTGTGTGTTTGGATTATACAGTTAATTAAATTATAATAATATCATTGTACTTGGGGCTGTAAGCCCTGCTTATTCCTTTCACCAACCCTGCCTACCTGCCAAGGTCTTTGCCAATTCCCCTCACTCACACTTGGCCAGCCCCCTCCCTTGACACACACACACACACACACACACACACACACACACACACTTACAGCTCACTCTAATCCTGCCCTCTTTTAAAGGAGGAAGCCGCTTCAGAGGGTGATTTTCCAAAGAGCCTCCCCTTTCTCTTAAACCTCGCTGCACCTGCATTTAACGGAGGGGACTAGGTGTTTCACAGAGCAGTTTGCCAACATACACCTCATGACCCTCTGATCTATCCTGGTGTAGTACCGAGCACCCAGATCAGGCCCACCCACCCCATCCATCTAAGTTTTGGTAATATATATGTCAGGTCAGCCTCTTCATTCATGAACAAGTTGTAGATGTGCATGATCTTATTGTGCATTGATCTGGCATTCAGTAGCAGCAGCACCAAACCAGAGGACTCAGCGCATAAGCTGCCAGTAACTTCTAGAAGAGTGGCAGGGCTGAAATGCTTCCACCCCAGCAGGAAGAATATGCTAATTTCACTATGACAGGCAGCAACAGTTTAAGGCGTGTCCAATATGTGCATGACCATGCATATGTGCATCACACCAAAGACAGAAGTGACACGAAAACATCACAAAAAGAGGCAGGGCAAGGGCGGAACAGGGTGTTTGCAGGCTTTTTCAATTGTGTTTCGAATGTGCATGATTTCACTTAAACGTGCCTCTGTAAAGTAGCAACCGAAAGGTAAATACCCTTTAGTGACAACACCACCACATGTGCCAGAGTTGCTGTTACAGTGAGTCATGCTCTGAGTCATGTTCCAGCTGTATGCACTCAGCCAGCAATCAAGCAGTATCACTCAGTGCAATCAGGAAAAACACTCACTTTTCCGCAGGCAGATATCCAACACGACAAACAAACTGATAGCTAAATTCCAACTTGATTCCCCAGTTAAATTGCACTTTGATTTCCCAGCATGTGATAGCTTACTCATTAATTTGATTAGCAGGACTCTCTGTACGTGGTGTAGGGGGGAAAAACATATTTAAGAGCGATGGAAAATAAAACATTTAAATTAATTATTCTTGGAAAATAAGGTAAGTGAAAGGCAATGATGGGTTCTGTTCAGTCTTAGGGACTTCACTCTGGATTTGTGTAGTGTTTGCTCTTTAGCCTTTTCTTTTCCTGAAAGTATCCCAAAAAGCAGTGGAGGTTTAAGATCAGAGTTTTCCTTCTCCTAGATGGGCTACTTTCCTACATTGTCAAGTCCTATCTACCCCTCATTTCCCTCTAGAGCACTGCCTTCTTAACCGCTGGACCCACTATTGGTCTCATCCGTTCAATCAGCCAGAACCTGCTTTTGCATGCAGGGGAAGTCCCTAACTCACTGATGATTTGAGACCCATCGGCCACCCTTACCTGGTTTACCTGGCCAGCTGAAGCCATTCCTGGGATGTGGCCACTGTTGCATGCTGATGGCTTCTAGAAGCCACAAGTGAGAGCTGAGTGTTGGGTGGGGAGCAAAGGTGGACAAACTACCCCAGAAGGAGCACAACATGTTCCCCACCAGAGTTACTACCCCTCCCCTAACACCCCATACACCCAGGTATTAGTAACCTAATTAGTACTTATAATGAGACAGAAACCCATTCAGGCCAAAGGTAACAGATTTGAACTTCTCAGTAAATTGTAACTGAGTGGTTTCATTCTGGAGTCTCCTTCTGGTTTGAAAAAAAAATCAAAGGGCCTACTAGCGATCAAGCCCTATGAAATATTATTGTTGCTGACTTTTGTATACCATAGATATCTTATTTTGGAAATAAAGTAATTTTATGTTGAATGTTGGCTCTTTTTGCCTCTCCAGGGAAAATCTTAAACAATGGGAAAAAGTGATACGAGGAGAAGAAGCATATGGATGGATACCAGCACAGACAAATAGCCCTTCGACAGATGTGCTACCTGTGGAAATTACAGACTGATTCACATTTAAAAATTTCTTTGAGACTCCCACCACCTTTTAAGGCTTTTAAAAGGATAAATACTGCAAATTCTAACTGGGAAGACTTGTGCACCTTTCTTTTCTTTGCTGATCCAGCGTGTACAGAGAGACTGACGGACAACTCAACTATTGCAGAATGAGCTATCAAAGCAAATGCTTGGCTTGTAAATATAAGACTGCCTTTTTCTCATGGGCTACTTTGCTGAGGCCTTAATTTAAAATTGTTGGGCAAGGAAGGCAAATCTTGGGTGTTGCTTTTGAATTTTGTCTTTGTAGCAGAGATTTTCAGTGGTACTTACAACACTATACTGTGGCTGGATTTAATGCCAGTTTCACTTGGGGAGTTCTTGGCTATACATAGGACATTTCCACATTGTTATTGTAAATGTTTATGTTTGATCTCTGTGCAATCAGCTCAGACGCTACCAGAAAATATCTGGGACTGAAACTATCTTTGAGTTTACAGTACTTGAATTAATCTTGCTGCAAATGTGGGGGGGGGGGGGGAGGAGGAATTTAACATCCAGATAGAAGACTCCAGAAATTATTCTGTTTACATCATGGAACACTGCTCTACTGCAAACATGTTAAACATTTGAAATGTATAACCAGTGCTAATTTTCTAGAAAAAGAGGTGCCAGAGCTTACCATGGACACCTCCCATGTTCTCTTACAATGGCAGTGGTGCCCACTTGAGAGGTGCTGGAACTGGGTTCCTGTGCATTCCCTGAAAAAAAGCCCTGGGTATGACCTATGGTTCTTCAAAGTGATTTCATCAGCTATAATATGTGCCCATTTTTACACTGGAAATAATAGAATATGTGCCTCTGATAAGCAGAGATGTAGTTGTCCTGTAAGGTACCAAGAGGCCTTCCTGTCAACATTAGTAAGAGTAATGGGCTTAAATTTCAAATTTGGCAACAGAAATCTGCCAGGTATTTAAATTTATATTTTAGGAAGTATTAGAGACAAGTCTCCAAATCCCAACTAATCCACAAAAAACAGGACCTTCCAGACAAAAGTCGTATTTATCAGAAGTTTTCATGGTACCATCACTGTAAATGAAACTAGGTTTTGCGTTGGTCACTAGTACTGTGTGCGTTCTGTTCTGCCCTTCCATTTGAATTCCCAAACAACTGAGAGCTTTTAAAAAACAAAAACAAAAAACCCACCTTCCTTAGTATTGTAAGCAGGTTGCCTTCTTAACCAGAGAGTGATTTGGAAACCATTGCACTTGAATACTGTGAATGAAGGTCTGTACTAACTTGGGCCCCTATTCTGCAAATAATTACATTATGTGAAGTCAGTGTATACTTCTTTGCAGAATTGAGTTTCAGACCTAGTGCAAACATTTTAACCTTAATAGGCATGTAGGATGTATAAATAAGCCATTGAGTTTAATCCTCACTCCTCTGACCTCAGCAAGTTCTGTTGTTAACTTGAATGAATTTTGAGCTAGTATATCCTTTTCTTTCCCCTTTATCTTACACTGTTCTCTCAAATCTCCCAGGTATGTAAAGTCTATGAGTGGCGAGGGAGCAAGATTGCACTTTCCTATGGGCCTGGCTGCCATTTATGTACTGTATGTAACATTTAAATGACTGTACATAAAATGTCCACCACGTATAGGCCTGATCTGCACAAATCACATGCTGTGTGTGATGTGTGTGTGGCGTGTGTGTGACTGTGGAATGGCCATGTCCATGTTGGCCTGCTTACTTTTGTGGCGATGTGCACCACTGCAGTGCAACCCTTGTAGGCATGGCCGACAGGAAATGCAGCTCTCAAGAGTCACCGCCCCTGATTTAAGACATGCATGTGAAGAAGCGGTAGGGGACACTTTACTAGTGCTTTTTCTATTGCTGCTTAGATGTATCCTCAACAGTGTGACAATGAAATGGAAGGTACTGTGAGAATATCTTTATGCAGGTTGATATCTGAGAGATGGTCTAATAACCCTGAAAAGAACTGGTGTGCCAAGTTCGTTACTTGACAATAGAATCACATGCTATAATTCTCGGAGTACTTTTTTGTTGCTGCTGCTGCTGCTGCAAAACTTTAAATATAGCACAATCATTAAGAGTGAACCCTTGCCATTATGGAGGACTGTTAGAAGCAGACTTCGTTCTCGCCAATGCCCTGTGCAGAATAAACTACTCTTTTTACAGTTCACATACATAGATCCTATGGTAGATTTGAGGCAATGTTGCTTTAGCATAATATCTGTTAGTTTTTATCTGACTAATAGACAGTGCTGACTTTTTCATTGTTGTTCAACATTTTGTACAGACTGTACTGTCAGTACATTGTTCACAATGCTGCATTAGCCCAAAAATATTTATCTCCCCCCCCCCCAATCAAATGGGTTTCCAAAAAGATTTGCTTTAACAGCAAATACTGTTACAAGTTTGTATGTAAATGTGCACTATCTGGTCAGAAATATAATTGCAGAAATATGTTTGAGCCTTTGTTTTACACAAAACATTTAGATTTAAATCTGTGCTTTGGGGGGGTCTTTTTAAAGACCCAATTTGTTGAATGGATCCAGTTGACTTCACTGCCCTAAGGGTAAAGGTCTTCTGCTGATTCACTTTAATCATTCTTATCGTCATATATGGGCATTGCTGCCCAGCAGAACCGAGTCCCTATTAAAGAAAGAACATAAACTAGTATGATCAGATTTTGTTCATTCGGACAACTGCATGTATGTGTCTATGTATGTCTTATATTTTTTTTTTCTGATTAATGCAATGCATTCCTATGCACAGTATGCACACACACACCCTAGAAAAATGACAGAGTTAGTAATGCAAGAAACGGTTCCAGATATGTGATATTTTAATTTTTTTTTAATTGCCAAATATTCAGACTTCAGGCTGGTTCACACTGTAGTGGCAATGGTACATATGGTGCAGCTTGATATCTATGCACCCGATGACTATATTAGGAGTTGTTTGGTATGTGTGGGCACTACACCAACCATCTATTCTATTCTATTCTATTCATCTGCAAGTGAGGGCAACCTATTTCCATAATGATGACTCACATTTGAAAGGGGGGGGGGGGTTATTGGTTTGTTTTTGTTCATGTCTATTACGTATTTTGTGTTTTTTTCCTTTATTTTTAAGTTGTGAACTGCCCTGAGATCTACGGATGAAGAGCAGTATACAAATTTAATAAATTATTATTATTATTATTATTATGGAAATAGGTTGCACTCACATACGCAGTGATTCCATGGATGGCAGAATCGCAGGCTGCCTGCAGATGATCAGCAGATGCACTTTACTCTTGTCTGCCATTGGCACTGATTTTTTTTAATTTATGGTTTAGGTATATATACATATATCTATCCTTTTATGTTCTATCCCTTCCTCCACAGCAACTTTTAACCAGAATTGAGTTGTATTCCTTTTTACAATATAAAAGAGTCTCAGAAGTTAGGTAGATTGAAGTCATTTAATGTTCTTGGCAGTATTACGTAACTGCTATCTTTTTACAGTGTAAAATTTACATGCTTATATTAAGTACATGCATAGCCTTCCATCTCCTGGGATTTTGTTGCAATTAGGCGTGTTTTCGGGTCACATGGCATTGTCCCAGTCCAAACTTCAGCCTGCAAGTAGATGCTTGCTCGTCATTTGTGTCACATTTGGAGCCACCCTGAATCATTTCGCCTAAATAAAAGTTGAAAGAGGCCGCAAGCTGTTAACCATTTGTGGAAGAAGTTAGAGGAAAAAAGGTTACAGAGGCCACAAATGCAAATGGATGGTGCAGTGGATGACATAATGGGGCAGGGCTGAGGAGCTGCCCCTCCCCATACCAATGTCACTGCAGTTTACATGGTTGACGCTGGGGGAGCACAGCGCTTGTACCAATGGAATCGATTGTGAAGCACATAATTTGACAAAATTCTGTATTCTCTGGTTTGTGTTAACGGGTCGGCGAGTCACTTGCTCAGTGAGTTCTAAAGCTATATAGAATATGTAAGGCATTTGTTTTCATAAAAAAAAGTAGATGACCTGTAAGTCTCCACGTGGTTCTGGCAAGTTTTAAAAGCACTGTGATGCGGTCCCCTTGTTGTGCAATGTGTAAGGCAACCACATTTGTTCTGAGGACAACAGGTCATTCTCCCTAAATTGGCATTAGGAGACACAGAATATAGTTCTAATATAACAACCGATCAAAAGCACACCAGAGTAATTTTCATAGTTTGCTGACCAAAAAACTGTGCTTGATTGTAATATGGGAGTGCATTCCATACATTGGGTACTGGTGGTGCTGTGGGTTAAACCACAGAGCCTAGGGCTTGCCGATCAGAAGGTCACCACGATGAGGTGAGCTCCCGTTGCTCGGTTCCTGCTCCTGCCCACCTAGGAGTTCGAAAGCACGTCAAAGTGCAAGTGGATAAATAGGTACCACTCCGGAGGGAAGGTAAATGGCGTTTCTGTGCGCTGCTCTGGTTCGCCAGAAGCGGCTTAGTCATGCTGGCCACATGACCCAGCCAATAAAGCGAGATGAACGCCGCAACCCCAGAGTCATCCGTGACTGGACCTAATGGTCAGGGGTACCTTTACTTTTACCTTTTACTCCATACATTAATAACGTAACTGGTTTGTAGATTTAGATCCATGTTTTTCCAGGTTCTGGTGGGTTGTTCTGGGAAGAAAAAAACTTCAGAGGCAACACTATCCAATTTTATTATATCTAAGGAGTTCAGTGGGAAGTTATGTATAATGCTGAGGAAACTTTGTAAAAAATATGCAAGTGCAATAATTTAAATAGGTCTTAACTTTGCATCTATGAATTATAAATACTGTATATGGTATGTAATATTTTCATGTATTCATTTGCAGTCTTTGTATTTAAACGATCTCAAATCTTTACAATTATGTTTGTACAATAGAACATAAATGGTTTATTATGGTCTAGATAAGTTGTAAATAAGTCTGCAAAACCAAACAGCCAGAACATATGCATATCTGGAGTCCTATAGTGAATCCTATTTCTGCTTTAACAGCTGGCTGTAATGCAGCAAGGCATCTTCTGTGGATATGTAATTATACATATAAATATATGTATGATACATTAAATATTTAGAATTGTTCATAATTTTAATTGAATTATACAGACGTATACATATATACATGTTGTGAATATTACTGAATACAGAGATTTTTTTTTAAAAAAAGCATCTTGTGTTCATTTTTATTACAATTTCTGGGGAGAAGTGGGAACAGAAACCTCTGCTCAGTTTGTGTAGTCTCCCTCTCTATGTGTCTATAGGGGGAGCTGCATAAATAGTTCAATAAGGGTGCATAATCGAACTCACTTTTCTTGCTAATTTGAGAGGACTGCTGTATGATGTTAAGCGCATGGAAGCATTTTTGTGTTTTCAAAAAATCCAGCATTAGTTTTGTTCTGATTGTTGATCATAACAATATAAGCAGCTTGGAAACTCTTCTTTCTGCTGCTGTGGGATTTTTTTGGCTCTTTTGACCACCATCCTGCCTCTCATTCATCTCTACCTTACTTTGCACCACACCTTAAAGTTACTGTGTTTGATGCACACATATTGTATATTATGAATTCAGAACTTGAAAAAACTACCGCAAGCAATCCTATCTTGGAAAGTTTGCTATATTCAACACTTTTCAACCAGCTATCCTTTCAAACAAAGAAGTTGGACTCACCATTAAGAAGTTAAAATATCCTCTGTTGCAAATAAAGATTATCTCGTGGAATATCCAGGAACTGGGATTTTGCTTCTGATCAGGCCTGGTCACGCATGCATTGTTGTTTAACAAACACAGGCAGTTTAAATAGAACTTGGAATGTTTGACTGGTTTCCTTGGGAACGAACCAGCATAAAAGCAGCAGTTAACATCTTATACTTTGTGGAGTTTGTGAAATGTAAGTGCACAGTTTAAATGCATTTTAGTAATCAGGTTTGTTAGAGTAATTGTTGGGAGTTTTTTTCCTGTTTTGAACAAGTAAGGAATTGTGTTGAATGAGTAAACAGTAAAAGCAAGACGCCACAAAAAAACAACACATATCTTGCTTACTTGAAGCTGGAATTTCTTGAAAGACTGCTACTTGTTAATTTATTTTTCTTCCATTATATTTAAATTAAAAATTAAGTTTCTTGCACTTAGCCATGCTGGTGTATTTATAGGTAATTTCTTACAAGATGACCCAAGCAATAAAATGTGTAGTGTTTTGCTATGTTTTGAACCTCTGCTGTTTTCTAAGTGATTGAAAAGTGTTTATTGGTAGGAAACTCAGAAATCACGTCGAAGCTCAGAATTCCAACATAACATGTGGTGGCCACATGGACCAAAAGAGATTGGGTGGCGCTGTAGTCTAAACCACTGAGCCTCTTGGGCTTGCCAATCGGAAGGTTGAAGTGAGATGAGCGCTGCATCCCATAGTCACCTTTGACTGGACTTAACCATCCAGAGGTCATTTTTTTTTTATTTTTTTACCTTTGCACATGGACCATTTCTCAACCAATCCTTGGCCAGGAGGGAAAGGATCATCTATGCAGTGTCTGGAGGCAATGGAGATCATGATCTAAGCAGAAAAGGAACTTTGGTCTTTCCACTGTGGAACACTTCAAGCCACAACACACAGGATGGGCAGGCAGACCCTGTACCAGACAGTGGGTGCTATTTAGGGATCTAGCAGGCTGACTAAAGGATATGATGGGTACACATTCCCACCCTTCCACTTAGAATAAGTAATAATAATTTTATTATTTATACCCCACTGATTTGGCTGGCTATAAAGACTTTTAAAAGACATCTGAAGGCAGCCCTGCATCAGGGAAGTTTTTAATGTTTGACATTTTATTATGCTTTTATATGTGCTGGAAGCTGTCCAGAGTGGCTGGGGAAACCCAGCCAGATTTGTAGGGTATAAATAATAAAGTTGTTGTTGTCATTTCCATTAAATCCTATAACTTGATCCAGCCTTCATTCCCAAGGTGGATGTTATTTCCCACATAGCACAAGTAGTGATTCTTCATTGTGCCCAAACACCCTACACCTTGAGAAATGCGAGTAGCATAGCTGGCATGTTAGTCTGAAATTTAAACAAAAGGCATTCATTTGTCTTTGCTTTTTTCAAGTAGCCCTTCTTTGAATAATAACAACAATCTAGCCTTACCACCTGAAAGTGCATTTGGATGCATATCAGCCTACTGGTCCCTAGTAAAATAGCCATCTTAGCAGGACAGGCTTAAGGACATATACAAAACATCCATGCGGTTCTTATGACATGTATTCACTAAATGCAATAGCTCGCTGCAGATGACAATATAGATAGAATAAACACATGGAAAGTGGGGCAACCATTGGCCATATCTCAAACATCTGTGTTCATACAAAGCTGTATACGGATCCTATGTGTACAACAGATCCTATGGGTACAACTTATATGCAAGCAGCCTGTACTCTGCATTTTTGTTTTTATGTACATAGACTCTGTGCACAGGTTTGGCCAGTGAGCGAAAACCTTTCTTCTCACACTCATTCTGACTGCATTTTTGCCTATATAGTCCAGTGTGACAAACAGTCCTCTGGAGAATGAATTGGGGAAGAGAGGTGCAAAATAAAGGGAGCATTTGTTTTGGCTGGGAACGGTGCTTTTTTCCTAAAGGAGAGGCATTATAGTGTGGTGGGTTTAGGTCAACTGCATCCAGATATCCAGTGTGAACCAAAATACTTCCAGAACTCTTGACAGAAGACAAGAGACACCGAGATGAGTGTTTTGCTTTCTTTTGCTTGACCTGACCATTCTGTTTGTATGCACAGCGACGAACATTCCTCATGGCAGGCGAGAACCAAAAAAGCAGCCTCAAGGACCTCTTAGACAGAATGGAAAAGGCCCACAAAGCTGACATTCAGCTTTACACCTCTGGCCACCTGAACCATGACAAGCTTTACAAGCCCCAGCAATGGATCAAGAACAACTTTTGGGAAAGTGCCAAGAAATCTGCACTAATCCTCACAAAAAGAACCAATTTGACAACACCCAGTGTGGTATCCAGAAAGACACAAGCTACCTTGAGCAGCTGTGTGGACTCAACACCCACACCCACCCGTGCCAAATCTGCTTCTCAGTCATGTTTTCAACCTCGGGCATTCAAGGCCAGCTACAGATCTCCAGTGAGCACTTCCCTCAATTCCACATCTTTCAAACAGCAAAGAAAGAAGGATGCTGAGGAGGCAAAGGAGGAACTGGGCATTTTTCAAGAGCAACTTATCAGGGAAGAGCTGGAGGTTCCAGAGATGAGAACGTTGAAATACAAACCGACAATCAACAGTCGGCTTTGTGCCATGGAGGAGACGAAAGATGAATACCAATTCTTTCCTTCTTACTTGGCTGGTGTGACCAGAACGGACCAGTTTCGCAAGTTCATGCAGTTTCAGAAAGCTGTGATCGCAAAGCAAGATTTGCTGAAGAACGACTTTATTGGGAGCGAGTCAGCAGAGCACCATGAAAGGACGTTGGCTCAGGTAAGTAAAGGGTAGTGTGGAATGAGACAGGAACACAGGCTCCCAACACATGTAAAACTCTGGAAAAATGATAAGTGTGTGTGTGGGGGGGAATCAGTGTTGTGGGTAAGCCATGTATTCATCTTGAGATGATAATTGGTTGTCTATTAGAAGAGTGAGAAATATCACTAGTCCTCAGCCGGGTATTCAAGCTCTCAAACCTGTCATCTGTTAGAATGGGTTCAATTAACCAGCAATGGTTGGTGGAGCAGGGTGGAGTGGGTTGGCCCTGCTCACCCGGCTTCCAAAGGTGGAGGTTGCTGAGGGTAACCAAGAGGACAAAGGTGACGGACAGACCCCACTGCTCTTTTCACACTACACTGACCCCACCACTTCCTCTACTCTCCCCCTCTTGGTTACTAGCAGTGATCTCCACATTGGGAAGCCAGTCTTGAGCAGTGCCACCACACCCCACTCTGCACCACCAACCACCACTGCAGCCCACTGTCCCCCCAAATTCTGAATTAACCCTTCAGCAGCTTTGTAGGAACCCAGTTTAACTAGATTGTCTGGAAATGCCAAATTCTGCTCAATATTGATCCAGAGCAGATTCCAACGTATAGTTAGCAGAGTAAAAACTTAAACATCTTGCAGGTTTTCCCCAAAATAGACCAGAGGCAATTGTATTTCATAGGACTAATTTAGCCAGCTAGCCCTGGTGATCATCTAATGTTTATTGGATGGATTTTCCTCTAAACTGATTTTTGATTTTTGAATTTATTGTTATTCACACTTTTATACTGTATTTTATGCTGTTTTTGTTGTATCACAATTAAGTGTTTTAAATTTGTTGTTAGCCACTCTGAGCCCGGTTTTCTGAACCAGGAGGGGCGGGGTATAAATAAATAAATATTATTTATTATTATTACTATCCAGCAGAGCTTTACTGCTGCCAAAGGCAAATGAGCATAATGGTCACAAATCCAATACATTCCGGATCGGCACTGTCCATAAGAAGTCCAATTGCAGCAGACTTGACTTAAACTTACAATAACTTATAATAAGACTAAACCTTAACACTATATACAGAGCACCACACCAGAAGGAGAGATGGAAAGAGAAAGTGAAACCTAGGCTCCTTCTGGCCTTACTATTATAATAATCATGACCTTAACAGAAGAGATAACAGAACCAGTTTAAGCCAGCTGTACTTGGCTTCTCTGAAGGAGTGACCCAAACATCCTGAACCTTTTGCTTGTGTCTTTCACACGGAGAAGCTTCCAGAACCCTCTTGAATTAATTAGAATAGGAAAGATCTCTACACATCAGATCAATACTTTCTGCACCAAGAAATGTAAACTGACAAAAACTTGCCACAGACTGTGGATTAGGGCTTTAAAGGCAAAAGACAACACTTTAAATTGCACCCAGAAGCTAATACATAGCCAACACAATTGGTATAGTATCAATGAATTATGTTCTAATTCCCACAAGCATTCTAGTAGCTGCTTTCTAGCTCTTGTGGCAATCTGTCCTGACTCTCACCCAAAACACGAGGACAGATTGAAGAGCTCTGGGCCCAGGCAAGAAATTCAGAACAGAAAAGAAACAATGAAGATGTCCCAATAAGTTTCCAATCCCCTCCTGCAAAACTTTCAAAGATGAGGCATGGTACACTTAGCCGCAAGAGTATCTCACCTTATGAGAAGGCTAAATTAGTAAACATGCACACCAACTGGATAGGTGAATCTGTTCCTACCAACAGATGTGGAGTCTGGTCCTTGGTGGTGAGGCTCCATCTTCCCCTCCTGTTCAGCCTCTGCTGCCTTTGGCTCAGCCATCCTTGGTGGGTGATCAATACTGTCCTCAGCCCCAGTGAGGCTCTCCACTGAGCAGGAGGGCTAGAAGGGGAAGAACCTCTATCCCCAGTTCCCATGATTCACCCCTCCATCTGCTTTCTTCTCCTCAGCCTGAGCCTGCCAATCCATGCCTGATCCTGACAGGGCCATGGGGCTTATGAACACATTCACTGTCTGCTAACATCTAAGAAGTCAGAATAGGTGGTTGAATGAGATGTTTAGTGTTGTTACTGACATTCCAGCAACTTTGTCCCTCCCTTGACTCCCAAAACATGAATAAAGTTAGCAAAAATTGAGAAATTATACAAAGAAACAGTTTGCATAATTTAGGCAGCAGAATCCAGCCCTTCTTGGCTTTGAATTTGTATTGCCCAGGGCATGAAGGACTTTATTGGTTGTATTTTTTTTAAAGAAAACAACAAGAACAACAACCATGGAGTATACACATCAAGGGAGAAGTTGGGTTCCTGGAAGAAGTAACATGATCTTTGGATACTACAGGATATAAATTGTACAAATGTTATCTTCAGGAACTTGCTTGCCTTTCTATGAACCAAAACACCATCTGTGATGGGGCTTACAGCTCTTCCCTATTTGGAAGAGAAATTGGTTTGGAAGTGCTGGGGATTTAACTGATTTGTCTGAAATTTATATTTGGCCTGCATGCCAAAGGGATCAGATCTGAATAAACCTTGTGAATTTCCTTCTCTTCCTTTCCAGGCTCTACGGAATATCTGCGACTGCAGCCGGCCTCATTTCAACCGGTTGCAGGCTGTGGGTGACGTTTTTGAAGACATCTGCAACAGTTCTTTGATATTTGGTGACATACTGAAGGAAGTGAAAGTATGTGCTGTTCCTAACATTTAAGGCAGTACAGTGGTACCTCGGGTTACATACGCTTTAGGTTACATACGCTTCAGGTTACAGACTCCGCTAACCGAGAAATAGTGCTTCAGGTTAATAACTTTGCTTCAGGATAAGAACAGAAATCGGGCTCCCGCTGTGCAGCAGCAGCTGGAGGCCCCATTAGCTAAAGTGGTGCTTCAGGTTAAGAACAGTTTCAGCTTAAGAATGGACCTCCAGAACGAATTAAGTACTTAACCTGAGGTACCACTGTATATCCCGAGCCCCTGGCGGCTTGCTTTGGCACCTGTGATGCCTTTAACACCTAATTCATTCTCAACTAACAGTTGCTTAGTTAACAACATCATTGTGGCTCTATGTAGCTCACACAACCTCTCAATCACAACACAGGATACAAAGGGACATTTGTACAAAGTTATGCTATGAAGGATGTGCATGTTTTCTCTAGTAAATGTGCTGGAAATCCCCCCCTTCTCTAAAAGAAAAGAAAAGAAAAGAAAGCTGAACTTTAGACAATTTATTAAAAAAGAAACTGCATTTATGAATTATCAAAGGAAAGGGAAAATTTCAGTGAAATTCCCATTGGTGGCTGCAGGTTTTTTTATTGTGTTTAACCTGCTTTCAATGTGGCCAATGAGTTTCATGAGTCCCCTTTCATTCTATAAATAATATTTTGGGCGGTCTGCCTTCTGCAGCCTCCCTGAATTCTCACACTTCCTGTAAACTGCATGACCTCATGAGCTGGGCTTTTCTTGAAGTGCAGGAAGGCAAGGAGGGCTGCCTAACATACTCAAAGTCATTGTTACATAGAATAAGTGGTAGTTCCCAAATAAAATGTACAAATTAAAACTCTGAGTATCCTTTGCAGTTGACCACTAGCTTATCAAGTTCTTTCGCATCTTATAGGAAATTTTAAATGTATTTGAAGATCAGGAAGGAATGAGATGTCCCACCTTTCCAAAATCACTGTGTGGGAACAAAGAACACCTAAGTGCCATCTCTAAGCTATGTAGATATCTGATTGTCTAACTTTCTTGTTTGGCTTTACAGATTGAATATGAACTCTACATGCTGATCCTGCTGGAATCTCTCCCTACAATGCAGTACAGAGTAAAAAAAAATAAAAAATCATTGTTTGTTTTTCAATATAATGCAATGTATGAACCTGTCTGGGCCTGTCCCAATGCTCCTTTCTTGTAAACATAATAGATGGCACTTTCTGCCATCCACACTTCACATAACATGTGTCCCCAGTTTCAGGCAGCACAGAACTCAAGTGTCCCTTACGTCACATGGTATAGCTGGGTTAGCCTTCTGTGTGTGCTCTATTAGGCCTCCTTAGCACTTGCAGTAGAATGAACTTATTTTATTTTATTTATTAAACTTGTATACCGACCTGTACCCATAGATCTCAGAGTGGTTCACAACATTAACTTCAGTATGTGTGTGTGTGTATAATACATAATAAAAATAAGAACAGAAACAAACCAATAATTTCCCCTTTCCAAAGCATATTTGAAAGGGCACTGGATGTCAATCAGCCAAAGTCCTGCTTGAGGAGGAAAGTTTTTGCCTGGTGCTTAAAGGTGTATAAAAAGCAGGCAAAGAGCTGAGTTAGATTTTTCTTCTTCTAAGACGTTTCTAACACAGGGGAGCATTCTATCCCTCACCTGTAGTTCAGATTACAGATTACTCATTCTGCTGTAAATTTGGATCTGGCCTGTGTATTGTTGTCCCCTACTGGATGTTGCTCAGTGTTTGTAATTGGCCTTTATGCAGCGACATGAATCATAGGCAGTGTACACACCACACATTTAAAGTAGCCCCCTCCCCAAATTCTTGTAACCACAATTGTAAAAGGGCTGCTGGAAATTGTAGCTCAGAGTAGGGCAAAACTACAGTTCCCAGGATTCAATGGTGTGTGTGTGTGTTAAATCTATGGTGTGTCAAATGTATGCACATAAACACAAACTCAAGATATGTTCTGTCACCCCAGTTAAGAAAAAATAGCGCAAACCGGCTTTGCTCACAGCTATGCTTCCCTCCTGCTGAAATGTCCTAATGGCTGTCTTTGTCGTTCCACCACAATATAGACCTTGCAGAATGAAGTCAAAGGCATGGAGAAGAGGGCAGCGATGACTCATGAAATAGAAGAGAATAGGCAGGAGGTACAGGATCTTGTGCAGAAATCCAGACTGGCTTTAGCAAGAAACGAAGAGTAAGTTGTGTAAGTGTGAAATGTTTCTACAACACACACACACACACACACACACAGCCTTAACCAGGGTAGCCAATATTCTTGTGGGTTTGGTAGGCCCAGCACCAAGGCCTAGAAATAGATTTTGCTAAATGAATTGGCCTGCAGGGATGTGGGTAGGGAATTCAATTGGCACTTACAGGTGAACCTACCCAACCTGCAGTTTCTGAAACAGGATGCGAAGAAAACTCAGCCAACTTTTGAAATTTGCACTTCTCTGAATTTTGCGATGCGGTTCTTCAGCCACACAATGTGTTGTAATATGCATATACTAGGGTAAATGGATTGGTGAATAGCATATAAAAATACATGTAATAAGGGGCCATGGCTAGGCAAAAATACACAGAATTGTGTCTGTGAGGAGACATTTGCATGAAACTGCTGCTTAATTTTCAAAAGGACCTTTTTATTATTAAAAATAATCAGAAACTGATATGGAAATGTGCAGAACTGAATTTAAGGGTGGAAAAATGAAAAACAGAGAAACCAAAAATGGACAGATTTGCTTATATCCAGAGTTCCACACCTTCTGAATGTTCCACTATTGTCCTTCAATAATGCTATTAATGGGGCAGAAATAAGTAACTGGTACAGACAGAGAGGTGTTTTGGGTGGTTGCTCCTGTTTCTGTCTTTCTTCTGTGACTCAAAAAGTCTCACCTGTTTTACTTTCTTACTTATCACATCATAATCCACTTGGCACAGAACAATTTTTTTCGGCTGTGAATATATGTGGTGTCTTAGGCTCCAAGCCTGCACACAGTTAGGCAGCTTAACCCTAATTCATGCTAATGGGATCATTTGTGCAGTGCAGTTCCAAAATTACTTACTCCCAGTTGCATTCAGTTCAACAGGACTTGTTCCTTAATAACAATGTTATGGACTTGCAGGCTTAATCTCTTGCCTAAAGTCCTGGAACTTATTGGCTGTTTTCCCAGTAAAAGCAGGATGTGAACAAAGTCTGCCATGCTTTCTGCTTCTCTGTTATATCCATGAATATTCATGCCCTCAGAATGATATCAACAGTATATTATTAAAAGTAACTTTGAAACCTTGAAGGAGACTTCTTGGTTGCCTCCACTAAAATCTCATAGGGCTCTTAAAATGATTGTGTAGACACATCCCTGATGAATCAAGGAACTCACTTTACTATCTGGCATTGACAAATGTTCAGAGCTGTACATGTGGATTTACAAATTGTCCCATACGATAGAACTGGGGAAAAACTATGTATGTTGCTAACCCCAGAACTGAGCACCTGCAATTTGTAGGGCTGAGTGAAGCCAACCTAGTTTGATGTGCACTTATAATAACGTCAGCCTTTGCAAGGAGTGCTCCCCCCCCCTTTGTTTTGTTTGTCATTCATTCATTCCTTCACTGATATCCTGCCTTATGGCTTACGCCTGACACCCACAAAATACAATACCCACAAAAGGTAAACATGGAAATGACTGGAGAATATCGCCCTTGTTGTTTATATTTGAGAAAAGGGCAATCAGGAGAATCTGATTGCTATCCAAGGGCTTCTGCCTTTCATTCATGCAGCTAATCAACTGGTGGGTGAGCAAACACACAGTGCACATTTGGAGTCATTTTGCATTTGGAGTAATCCTCATGTAAACACATTCAACAGGATCAGCTCTTCCACTTTTGCTTGGGTCTGGCGTATATTGTGCAAGTCTTAAAACACTGCCGCTGCTGGACTGGAATGCCTTAGAGGTTTCGTTTTCCTTCTTTTACATTTCAGATTAAGAAATGAATTGGAAATGGAGCTGTGGATGAGCCAGTCTTATGAAAAAATGACAGGTGAGTGGTAGCTTTGCTTTGAACAATGGGACTGATGTAAAGTCAGTGGGCGTTGTCCAATGTTGCACTCTGAGTTTGACTAATATTGTGCCATAGTTCTCTACAGTGTCAGGCTGCTGAGAGAGACATCCTGCTGAGGGGAAAGCTACTTCACTCCTTTTATCTCCTCAACCTGTTTGGCTTTTGACCTTGGATTGCAAGGTTGCAGCTGCAATGCTCCATTCCAAACCACCATCATGTTTTTGCACCTGCAGAAAAGGAACGGGAGGAGGCGTCCAAAGCACAGACTCCTGTCCTCTCCAACGCGGAGTTACTTGCATCCTTGCGGTGCCAGGTTATCAAGACATGGGAGGAAATCCAAGCAATGCAAAAAGAAATTAAAGAAACGATGGCGGTTGCTGGCATCGCCAACATCCGAGAAAAGACCGTTAAAGAATTAGAGGTAAGATCCAAGGGTATAATGAAAAGGTAGATGGGGATATATATCACCATGCTCCATTCTGTTGAAGGTGGTATGCCTTAGTTTTATGTTTCTGGGCTCCGTGATTCGTGTTTGGGGGCTCTGTGAGCTCACACAGGTCACATGACTCACGCAGGAGCGCAGCTGGGAAGGCACACATCCTGATTTCCAGCGGCAAGTTGGAGAGCATGCAATTAAACACACACACATCCACTAAAACATGCAGATTGTTAAAATAAGAACACCACAGCATGAGTCCTTTCTTTAAGAAACAGCCAGTTCCCCAAAGCCTGTTTGAACAAGAAAGTCTTCACCTGCCAGAAAATAACAAGGAGAGAGCCAGTATAACTTTTCTTGGAAAGGAGTGCCAAAGTCTGGGAGCAGCCACCAAGAAGGCCCTCTCCCATGGCCCTACCAAGTGTACCTTGGTTAAGGTTAACCACAGCTTAGGGTTTGGATGTATTGCTAAACTGTGGCTAGCTGAAATCAGAATCAAAAGTGAAGCAAAAGTTTACAATCTTCTCACTGGAGGGAGAAACTCACAAACAAAATGAACTGTGTCAATATTTCAGGGCATTCTAGAAAAGGAACAATGGCTAGGAACAGTGAATGAATCCATGACTAAGGAAAGGGGATGATCACCTCTTTTTATTGTTTTGGGTTTTTTTACACACATTTTACATATATCTGAGCAGATAGCAATGTATGTAGGTGGAAAACATGAACTTCCTGTTATGTTATTTGAACACTGACAAACTGCCCCTCAACATTTTATTTGCCTCTTGTGCAGTACCAAGCATGATGCTACTACCAGTTCAGACAGAGCTTAGCAGCGCCTCCCCACAATCCGGAAGGTGATTTTTTTAAAAAAAGTGTAAGGGATTCTGCACAAACTTACAGGAAGCTTGCAAGTATAAAAATGGTTTGAAAGTATTAAAAATGGGGGGGGGGGGCTCTAATATTGAATTTGTAGTGCTGCTCTTTACTTTTTGACATTCTTATGATTATATAGGATTATGACTTTAGCAAAATATTACAGTCTTTGCTGATCAAAAAAGATGGCAAGACGTTTAAGAAGGTACATATTTATGATTTTTTACAGGGTGAAGCATCAAAGCTCCAGGCATCTAACAAGTTTCTTAAGAAACAAATAGGAGTAAGTTTGATTCATTTTTAGTCAAATACATCCACTCAATACATCAAAAACTGCATCATTAGAAAAGGTACTTGCCCTACGGCTACTAAATGTTTTGGAAAATGGTTTATCTGTCTGTCTGTTCTTTATGGGTTCAGATACCTCGTGAGATATCATTGTTTGATGTGACTGATCCCAAGATGGAGGAATGGTTTTTGGCCCATGTTTGGACACTACTGGGTGCCATTTTGAATCAGGATGGTGGACTGAAATATTCCAGACCACACTGCAGCAATCTGGGGTTTTGTCAGGACAGGAAGAAGGAGAGGCAGGCAGACTCTACAAAGAGCAGTGTGGGACTTTTTGCAAAAGGGCTTTCAGTCAGCCCTTGCTGCGCTTTCTCACTAGGATAATTACATTATCCACTTATAAATTTCAGGCCGGGTACTTTTCACAAGTCTGCTATATATTTTCTGCCCACTATGCATTTGGACAACACTTAACTAGCATGATAGTTCCTGAAACAAGAAACAAACAAACAAAACAGATTTCTATCTATGTTTAGATACAGTTGGGTGCCATTTTGAATCAAGATGGCAAACTGAACTTTCCAATACTGCACTGATTTTAACCACTGAGTTCAAAACATTTTTGGTTTCTTATAATTCCCGCGCTGTGCCATGTGCAGAGCTGATACCACCAACATTTACATATATAGACCTATATATATGGCACTCATTTCATCAGTATATGTACGTCAGCATCATTAAGTCACACATATAAATATCTATAAGTTCTATATGTAAACAAATAGCTATGAATAAACATTATATATCTGTATCAGTCATCTGTGAATCGCGTGGATGTATATTATATCAACCAATTTGTTTCGAGTAAAGAATCTGCCTCATTTTCTGTTCCTCAGGATGCTCAGCAGACAATCACAAGTGCATTACAGAGGCAGAAGTTTAGTGAGAAAAGCCAGCGGTGAGTCTGAACGTTCTAATAATAAACTAGGCGAGCCTTAAATTGTGCCTGAGCTCACTCAGAGTCAGAGTAACCTAGGGCTTAACTATGGAGTGCATTCAGCAAGAGCAGATGAGAGTGACCCTGAACAACTGCATTTCTCTCATTACTGAGTAAATGTAGAGTCCCCGCACATCAGGTCCCCGGATCAGAAGACCGTGCTTCCACATAAATCCGAGTTCTATAATATTTTATTTTTTAACAAATCTTGAGGACTGAAGCCAGATATGGCTCTGTTCTTTATACTACCTGCCACAGTTTGGTTATGGAATCCCCCTTACATTATATTTACACCGTGCACATGCGCACAAAAACATTAAGCAAGGCTGCAGTCTTCTGGACACTTATCTGGAAATAAGTCCCCTTGAAATCTGTGGAGTTTACTTTGAGTTACACCTACATAGGGACATGTGCCATGTTAGGGATTGTGAGGAGAGCATGCATGATGTATTCAGTCAAGGGACTTGTGCTATGAAGAATCGGCCATACACTTTTGAGTGCCAGCCTCCCAAACTGTAGCAAACAATCACTGTTTGTGACAATCTGTGGTGATGACCCTTTGAAAGGCCGTATACCAACATAACTGATTCCTCTACAGTTGTGAGGTGAACAAACAGTAGCTCTTCTCTGGGACACCTGGTGTGAGAGCCTTTGGTAAGCGGGGGGGGGGGGGGAGCCGTCAGAGGATGGTCACCAAAAGATTTTTTCTACCCAAACTTCCATTCATCCATTTGTTAGTCACTAATAGTCAGTGAAGGGATTTTGTAAGGATGGAGAAAAACATGTGCTGTTATTCAGCACCATGAAGAGAAAAGCTAAGCCTGCTCTGCCTTGATGACATCGGAAAAGGGAAATGCAGAAGGATATGAACAGCTCATTTTCCTGCAAGAATAATGGAATTTGTTATGTCAGAAGTTAAAAAACCCAAATCAAACCACAGTAGTGTTATTTTAAAATCATTGAAATATGGCTATCCTAGAGGTTATTGGCAATAAAATATTAAGGCAATTAGCAGCAGATAATAGTGGGATACAAGGTTAATTAGTCTCTTTTATAGGCTGTTAATTATTAAAAGTAATTAGCCGGGAGACAGTTAAAGAAATGCCCTTACTAAATATTTTTTAATGTGTTAAACTTTTAAGACGATTTCCAATTTTGCTCCCAGTGAAAGTGCGTGTTCAGATTCCTTTAAATTGTACCATGCCTTGGAGATATTTGCATAATAAGACAGTTTATAAATGAGGGTGCTCCCAAATTTTGCCCTCCTTTTATTATGATTCTCATTTTGGGAGTTGGCGTCAGTCTCCTTCATTATAGATTAGGGAATTTGAAAGGCTGTGAGGAGCCTGAGAATCAAAGTCTGTCTGGGAGGCATAATTGAAGGAGGGTGTCTAATTGCGTGAAGTCAGAACCGGATCATCTCTCCCCCCCCTTGCCCTTAGTGCTCAGAAGCTTATTTAAATGGCATTAATTAGCGGCAAGGCACAGATTAATAACGAGACTATTCAGTCCCCAAAGGAGCAACTTCTTGGGTGCTGTGTGATGTTATCTGCTGAACTGAAGGCAAAATGTGTGACTAAGTCAATATTTACCTGCACACAATATGCCCAGCTGGCTTAGCTCTTGTTACCAACTCTCCGTAATATAGAATCACACATAGCCCAACCCACCCATGAACCTAAGCAAGAACTAGAGGAATGAATCAGATGCATATCCAGATGTGCATTGGAATGAATATGCTTGCATGTATGGATATAGCCTGTCCACACTGAATTGCTTTCAGTAGCCCACACATTTGAAACACACATCTCCAGCCATATTTTGGTGCAATGGGTTATGCATAAATTCTGTATCTTCACTGAAACTGGGACTAGATTAGGATATTAGAGTTGGAATGTACTACAGAGGAATATTCTTATATTTCTATTCACTCCCTAAATCAACATATGTAAGCTCGAATGTTGTTATTATTGCTGCTGTTGCTGCTGCTGCTAAATTTCTTTACCCTCCACTCTACCTTTGAGATGTCCAAAGTAGTTTTCATTGGGGTCACATGCAATCCCCCATCCAGTGGCTCAGGGGACATACTAGATAGAGAAGAGGTGCATTGCAGAAAAGTCCCTGCTAACAAAAAAGCTCCTGAAGACTTTGTCAGCTTCAACCCAGGTAGGAACTAGCACTTGTAGAAGATGAACACCCTTGGCCTCATCCAGGCTTCCCTTTGTGCCATGTTTCTAAGCACAGTCTGCACTTTAAAGCCCCAGCGCTTTCCCCATTGAATCCCACTCTTACCTACTCTTACCATTGAATCAGAGCAAATGACAACCCACAGAAAACCCAAATTTGCTGTTTGTTCCGATTCAGCTGTGGAAATCAGCGGGGGCAGGGGAGCTGTCCAACACAGAGCTTGAAAGCGCAGATCTTTGCCTAGAAAGCAGAGACACTGAGTTCTGCCCAGCGGGGTGGGGGTGGGGGCGGAAAGCTCAGCATGTGACATCACACATGTGATGCACATGTGTGGTGTCATGCATGTCAGGAGGAGCCTGCGAGTCCTGATGAGGCCCACCATCACTGTGAAGGGGGGACAATGAGGCACACCACCGCTATGGAAAGGCCCGGCAAGCCTGCCACCATCGCAGGAAGGCCCGGCAAGACCAAGCCCCTCAAGATGGGGGGGGGGGGGCTCAACTCCACCCAACATACTTTGGGGGGGATAGAGTTGGTGTGGGGCAAAAGGTAAGTGTGGAGGAGCCCTAAGAGCCCATCTCCCAAACATGCTCTCATTATGAGGAGGACTTTCTGTATAGATGGCTTCATGACAGGAACATTCTGGAACAGTCTTGGAGACCATAATAGACACACAACATTGCTTCTCCACAGAACATTGCTTCATATCCTATGAAGTAAATGAATGAAATAATTGATTTATTATGAACACAGACCAGAAACACAGACATATACGGCAATAGAGAACAGGTAAATAGGTTAAAATTAAGCTCTATAAGCTAGAACACGGTAAATAGTACAGATATAAAACAATCGAAATATGTAGGCTAAAACCTTAACCGTTAATTTAAAATATGTTGACCTTTGGATTCATTCAGGGCTTTTCTCCTTAATTGTATAGCAACAGCAACAGCAGCACAGAATTTAGCCACTTTTGAGGTAATCTCTGGCTCCCTGTTCTCTATTAGATATTTTAAGTTGTGGTCATCAGATCTGCTTGGGATTCGTTGCATGATTGGGGTGATAAATACTGAAAGTATATCTCTGTAATAATGGCAGTATAGTAGGACATGAATAACAGTTTCAACTTCCTTCCAACTGCATGGGCATATTCGTTCTGAATATGGGAGGGGCATTGAATCCGGCAAGGGTAAAATATTTTCTAAATTTGAGTCTTTCTAGCTTAGATAAATGAACAGTTGACAATTTCTCCCTTGTAGATTGTCTAGTGCTAAATCAACATGGAATAGTGAGAAGATGGGAGAGCAAATTACTCTTTCCCCACAACATTTGAGGCTACTCAAAGTAGAGAACAGTTTGGTGGGGTGCTTCAGTCAAATACTTGCCACAGTGGGTTTTAGCCACAAGTGTGTTGTTGTTTTCATTTGTTTTTAGGCATCTGTGGGGGATGGTGGAGGACTTCTTGACACCTGAAGGAACAGAAAGATGCTTTGTGCCGCTAGAACAATCATCTTCTGATGATTCTTTGTGATAAGAATGAAACAGTACTGTGAAAAATGAAGGATGAGAGATATTTGAACTTGTGCATTGTATGCTACTTGAAAAAACAAACACACCAGAAATATGTCTCTATTCTTTAGCATATGTGAACATGTATTATGACTCTATAAAATGCTAATTTGGTTTCCCATAGGTTGCTTCTTGTTCTGACAGAAAATTTCCCACCATACTTGAAGTTTGCTGTGGCAAATCTGGGTTCTGTTGCCATAAACAACTGAAAACAGATTAATTACTTTCCTTTACCCAAGAAGTAAAGTGAATGGCAGACAGAAGATACAGCAGTTACAAAATATGTACTATTGTCTACTTCAAAATTAAGTCCGGAATAATCTTTCAAACTTTTCAATGGAGTACTTGGATGGTTTGACTGTAATGATATTTTCCACTGTGACTTTGATTTAATCCCCTGAATGCCATTAAATGGCACGTATAAAATCAATCCACTGACTGTGTCATTAAAATCACACACTAGCCCATCTTCTTCCAATACATGTTCTCAATCTTCCATAAAATTAGGTTTACGTGTGATTTGATTTTGGAAATATTTATGTGCCCTCCTCCCCAACCACTGTACAATTATGTTTATGCTCCTGCCATTGTTGTTGTTTTTTAAAAACCAGCTGATGCAAAGGACCAATTTATTAATTCATGTGGCAAAAGTCTCAAAGTATTTTGTGCAATTTTTTGTTAACTGGAGAGTCTATAAGAAAAAAAAAGGACTAGCTCACATCCATTACAATTTCTTTGATAACCTCCCAAATCCTTTGTACCATTATAGGATTCAATGTTTATTAGCTTCTTGGAGCAAATCATCCAAGACATTGCAATAGAGATGAACAATTCCTTTTCCTGATAGACCCCTCACAAAGAGCTCATTGCTTGAAATGCACTGTGATTTATTTGAACCACATTAATAAATTGGTCTCTCTTCCCTGTTGCCATTCTCTTTGTTTCCGCTTTGTAGTGCTCTCCTTTTGATACATTTTACTGTTTTGGTTACATAGTCATAGCCTGTATACCAGCAATGGATATATAAAGATGAAGGCATTTTCCGCATCTGCAGTCTGATCAGAATTATTTGTGACATGCGCCTCTTTGGCTTCAAATGAGGTGTAAGGCTTGCCTTAGTTAATTCCACTTCCAATGTGGAAATTTTAACAGAAAAAGAGCTTTTTGCTGTGCCCATAGGAATGACGGGGAAAAAGATTCATCAGGTCCAAAGCCCATATGGAAACTCATATTTGGGGGATGAAGGGCTCTGGGTGGGAGCAGGGAGAAGATGCTGTTATCAGTCAGTGAGTTGGTGTAAGACAGTGTTGGACAACCCACCTTTATCAGGTCCAAAGCCCTGCCTACATGGCCCGGTTGGATTCAAATCAACAGATGGCAGGAAAGCCCGTGACTGGCCTGGGAATTCCCCAATGGCTGAGCACCTAGCCCTGGCAATGCACCTGAGGGCAAGGAGCTTGGTGTGATGGGCCACAACAGCCGTCCACCCTGTGACCAGGCAAGCAGTCATTATCATTCAGTGAGTTGCTGTAAGAGTGTGTAGTATTAGCTACCACAGACTTAGCTCTAATGATGCCATCGTAGACAGAGGTGTACCTAAAAATGTAAGAGCCCTGCTGGATCACCTAGCCCTCATTCACCCCATATATTTAAAGCCCTACAATAGCACTTTAAACAGTCACGTCTTCACCCAAAGAATTATGAGAGCTGCAGTTTGCAAACGGTGCAAAAAAGCAGTTAGGAAACCCCTCTCCCTCTCCCAGAGCTACATTTTGCAGTTCCTTGTGAAGAGGGGTTGATTATTAAACCACATATATATGATTTCATCTAAAATTGCTAGGCACTTTTCAAGAATTAGAAAACATGGGCTTGCTATCAAAATATAGATGCTGTACCATCCGTTGCAAGCCACGTCAATGGTACTGGCTTTCCCCATAGATCCTGTAATTGCAGTTTGGTGAGGCAGGCTTTTAAAAACTCCCAGCCTGCCAAACTGCAGATCCTAGTGTTCTCTGGGGAGAGGAATTGACTATCAAACCCAGTCCGAGGCCACAATCCAACAGGGTATTATGTGCACTGAAATCTGCTGCTTTGAAGTTTGCAATGTAGATCTACCCAAAAATAATCCCCCACCAAGTTATGTGGCCCCTTCATGGATCACTGCCTTGCCGTGGCGAAGGGGCTTGAAGAACTCAGAGAAGCTATGAACTATGCCGAGCAGGGCACCCAAAATGAACAGGTCATAGTGGAGAGTTTTGACCAAACGTGATCCACCTGGAGTAGGAATCGGCAAGCCACTCCAGTATCCCTGCCAAGAAAACTCCATGGACAAAGACAACAGGTATATAAAAGTTATGACGCTGGAAGATGAGCCCCTCAGGTCGGAAGGCGTCCAACATGCTACTGGGGAAGAGCGGAGGACAAGTACAAGTAGATCCAGAGCTGATGAAGCGGCTGGGCCAAAGCCGAAAGGACGCTCAGTTGCGGATATGCATGGAAGTGAAAGGAAAGTCCAATGCTGTAAAGAAAAATATTGCATAGGAACCTGGAATGTAAGAACCATGAACCTGGGTAAGTTGGATGTGGTCAAAAATGAGATGGCAAGAATAAACATTGACATCTTGGGCATCAGTGAACTAAAATGGACGGGAATGGGCGAATTCAGTTCGGATGACTATCATATCTACTACTGTGGGCAAGAAACCCGTAAAAGAAATGGAGTGGCCCTCATAGTCAACAAAAGAGTGGCAAAAGCTGTACTGGGATGCAATCTCAAAAATGATAGAATGATCTCGATACGAATCCAAGGCAGACCTTTTAACATCACAGTAATCCAAGTTTATGCACCAACTACTGGTGCTGAAGAAACTGAAATTGACCAATTCTATGAAGACTTACAACAGCTTATAGAAGTGACACCAAAGAAGGATGTTCTTCTCATTATAGGGGATTGGAATGCTAAAGTAGGGAATCAAGAGATAAAAGGAACAACTGGCAAATTTGGTCTTGGAATTCAAAACGAAGCAGGGCAAAGGCTAATAGAGTTCTGTCAAGAGAACAAGCTGGTCATCACAAACACTCTTTTCCAACAACACAAGAGACGACTCTACACATGGACATCACCAGATGGGCAGCATCAAAATCAGATTGATTATATTCTCTGCAGCCAAAGATGGAGAAGCTCTATACAGTCAGCAAAAACAAGACCTGGAGCTGACTGTGGCTCAGATCATCAGCTTCTTATAGCAAAATTCAAGCTTAAACTGAAGAAAGTAGGAAAAACCACTGGGCCGGTAAGATACAATCTAAACCAAATCCCTTATGAATACACAGTGGAAGTGAGGAACAGGTTTAAGGATTTAGATTTGGTGGACAGAGTGCCTGAAGAACTATGGATGGAGGCTCGAAACATTATACAGGAGGCAGCAACAAAAACCATCCCAATGAAAAGGAAATGCAAGAAAGCAAAGTGGCTGTCCAATGAGGCCTTACAAATAGCGGAGGAGAGAAGGCAAGCAAAATGCGAGGGAGATAGAGAAAGATACAGGAAATTGAATGCAGAATTCCAAAAAATAGCAAGGAGAGACAAGAAGGCCTTCTTAAATGAGCAATGCAAAGAAATAGAGGAAAACAACAGAATGGGAAGAACCAGAGATCTGTTCAAGAAAATTGGAGATATGAAAGGAACATTTCGTTCAAAGATTACCATAATAAAGGACAAAAGTGGTAAGGACCTAACAGAAGCAGAAGACATCAAGAAGAGGTGGCAAGAATACACAGAGGAATTATACCAGAAAGATATGGATGTCTCGCACACCCCAGGTAGTGTGGTTGCTGACCTTGAGCCAGACATCCTGGAGAGTGAAGTCAAATGGGCCTTAGAAAGCATTGCAAATAACAAGGCCAGTGGAAGTGATGGTATTCCAGCTGAACTATTTAAAATTTTAAAAGATGATGCTGTTAAGGTGCTACACTCAATATGCCAGCAAGTTTGGAAAACTCAGCAGTGGCCAGAAGATTGGAGAAGGTCAGTCTACATCCCAATCCCAAAGAAGGGCAGTGCTAAAGAATGCTCCAACTACCGCACAATTGCACTCATTTCACACGCTAGCAAGGTTATGCTTAAAATTCTTCAAGGAAGGCTCAAGCAGTATGTGGACCGAGAACTCCCAGAAGTGCAAGCTGGATTTAGAAGAGGCAGGGGAACCAGAGACCAAATTGCAAACATGCGCTGGATTATGGAGAAAGCTAGAGAGTTCCAGAAAGACATCTACTTCTGCTTCATTGACTATGCAAAAGCCTTTGACTGTGTCGATCACAGCAAACTATGGCAAGTTCTTAAAGAAATGGGAGTGCCTGATCACCTCATCTGTCTCCTGAGAAATCTCTATGTGGGACAAGAAGCTACAGTTAGAACTGGATATGGAACAACTGATTGGTTCAAAATTGGGAAAGGAGTACGACAAGGCTGTATTTTGTCTCCCTGCTTATTTAACTTATATGCAGAATTCATCATGCGAAAGGCTGGGCTGGATGAATCCCTAGCTGGAATTAAGATTGCTGGAAGAAATATCAACAACCTCAGATATGCAGATGACACAACCTTGATGGCAGAAAGTGAGGAGGAATTAAAAAACCTTTTATTGAGGGTGAAAGAGGAGAGCACAAAATATGGTCTGAAGCTCAACATCAAAAAAACGAAGATCATGGCCACTGGTCCCATCACCTCCTGGCAAATAGAAGGGGAGGAAATGGAAGCAGTGAGAGATTTTACTTTCTTGGGTTCCATGATCACTGCAGATGGTGACAGCAGCCACGAAATTAAGAGACGCCTGCTTCTAGGGAGGAAAGCAATGGCAAACCTAGATAGCATTCTAAAAAGTAGAGACATCACCTTGCCAACAAAGGTCCGTATAGTAAAAGCTATGGTTTTCCCAGTAGTGATGTATGGAAGTGAGAGCTGGACCATAAAGAAGGCTGATCGCCGAAGAATTGACGCTTTTGAATTATGGTGCTGGAGGAGACTCTTGAGAGTCCCATGGACTGCAAGAAGATCAAACGCATCCATTCTTAAGGAAATCAGCCCTGAGTGCTCACTGGAAGGACAGATCGTGAAGCTGAGGCTCCAATACTTTGGCCACCTCATGAGAAGAGAAGACTCACTGGAAAAGACCCTGATGTTGGGAAAGATGGAGGGCACAAGGAGAAGGGGACGACAGAGGACGAGATGGTTAGACAGTGTTCTCGAAGCTACAAACATGAATCTGACCAAACTGCGGGTGGCAGTGGAAGACAGAAGTGCCTGGCGTGCTCTGGTCCATGGGGTCACGAAGAGTCGGACACGACTGAACGACTAAACAACAACAACAACAAGTTATGTGGACTAGAGTCTAAAATTATCTAACTGCATTGCTGGATCCACTACTTCACATCAAACTCCCAGAGAGAGTTTGATGCAACCCTGCACTCCTATACACCTTCAAGTGAGTCAGAGCTCCCTCTCCCACCCATTCCCTCCCTCCCTCTCTTGGCGCTCTCTCTCTCTCTCTCTCTCTCTCTCTCTCTCTCTCTCTCTCCATGCTGCTGACAGCTACCTGTCAAGACAGATCTCCAGGTATCTCTTAACCATTATCTCCCTTCAAGAGACATCAAAGAGCATTCTGGACTATCAACCTGCAATCTGTCTGACAAAGAAATGCCTCACAATATTACAACATCTGAAGGCACAGTCCAAAGTACAGCACTTGTAAGTCCATTGAGTCCAGTGGGGAAGAGATTTTAGAGAATGTTAACTTGCCCATTGAAATCAAGCAGATTTTAAAAATGCTATATCCAGATCATATCCAGAATGATGCATTGGTGTGTTTGTGATATATGCTTAGAAATAAACGGCCAGGACTGATAAAAGATATTAACAGCACAATGTGTAATCCCTATATTCTGCAACCAAAATAGCACCAGATTTGTAATAAGCTATGCAAATCAGATTAATACCCATAAATTTAATAAAGTTATATATGTTATTACTTGGCTCACCACAGCCACGGCTTACTTGAAAGTATAGAGCAAAGGTCTGGATACTGAGACAACATGTGAGCAGCTACAAAGTTGGGCAAAGTGGTGTCCAAGTGCTGTTGCGTGGCAAGTCCCCTCCCCCATGTGAAATAAAGACACCAGCCACATTATTTAAGGTTAATGGGCGTAAAAAGGCCACAACTTTATTGATTACAGGAATTGGAAGGTATTGGCCTTAGGCATTGGCTCCTATCGACTACCCGGCATGGAGACCGGGAAGGGTTAACCACCAGCCGGGGGAGTCCCATTGAAGTACGCCAACTAGGATCCCCTGGGTGACACCCCTTGGGGGCGTGCCGTAGGCCCTCACCTCCCTAGGTTTCGGACAGGGCAACGCCCCCCAGAGTCCTCTACCGGACTACCCTTTTCCTTGGGGGAAGGTGATGGCGCTTCCTTCCTCCCTTCATTTGCATAACAATTACCCCTGCCAATGCCTAACTGCCAATACCGAGGAAGTTGTGATGTTTGCTACGAGGTAGGTGAAAAAACCAAATGGCTGGAAGTGCGCCAAGTGGAAAAATTCCTACCAGGCCCCTTGCTGCGACCAACCGGAGTCCATAGCAAGGTCAAAGCTAGCTAAGCCTAAAGGGTAGGTGGGATGGGAAAACCGGGCAGCTGGAATGGGGCAAAGAGGGCGGTCCCCGGGTGCGCCGGCCTTAAATGTGATAGGCCACGCCTCCCCGGCCCGGCGATTGGCTGGCCGGGTTGGAGACGCGCCCGAGGATTCCCTTGTTCTCGCGGGGGCTAAGAGCCAGTCCCTGTGTGAGTGGGAGGGCCCGCAACCCCACCTCCTCTCCAGTTCGGAAGTGGCTTTCCCGTCCGTAACTGATAAAGGCCGCCTGAGGGAAATCTAAAAAATGTGGAGCAGCTCCTGTCAGATGTTGAAGAAGGTAAGTGAATGGGTGGTGAGAACTGGAGAAGCCACCACACCCTCCTTTCTTCACTTCTTGTCTGGATTAAGCCTCAGCTTTTTTTCTACATCCAGGCCTTTGTTGATTTCAGAGACAGGTTTTGGACTTCAAGCGCTTTCCCAAGTATGATGGAAGAGAACTGGGGGCTTTATCAGCGTATCAACGGCACCCAGCACCCAACCTGTCAGACAAGCTCTGTCTGTGGTTTCATGTAGATGTTGAATAACACGGGGAAAGGCAAGATAAAGCTATGCATGGCCAGTGTTTACTGTGGTTTTATTTTTATTTTTATGTAATTGTTCCCTATCATACTCTCTAATGTAAACAAAGATATATGCAACCGCGTTAAACAGTTCAAAGAGGAAAACGTGTGCATTATTAACCAAATCTCTGGCACATGGGCCCCTGCTGTGTCCCAAAAGTGTGGCCTGGGTGATTTGGTTAGTTGCTGCTGTGTGCAGGCTCCCTGGCCAAATCAGGAAGAAAGTTTGTTTAACCACCAACTCAGCTTATGGCGAGTTTCTACCGGAACAGCTGAAGACAATACAAAAGCAAAAGCAAAATTCCTCTGTTGGGTTCCTTTAATGAGATATATGCACTCTTACTTTTAACAGACACAATCCTACTTTTGATTCTCCTGTGCTGGATTCTGTGATGCGCCATGTATAACAAATGCATTTCGATTGCATTTCATCCCATTTAGGCATTACAACAGCTCTGGCTATGCTCAGTTTTTTCTGAAACAGCTCATTTATTTTCAAATATCCACTAGATGGCAGTGGAATCCAAGTGATTGCAGAATACACAAATAGAAAAAAAGATGTTAAATATATAAAGAAACTTTTAAAAAAGGCAGTAGCTCTCATGAAATTTGAACTGATATGTTGTTACTTCCTTACTTGTAGTACTTGGCTGACCTCTGAGTATATAATAAGAGAAGACTGTGTAAACATTATGATTGTTCTAATGCGGTGCATTTTCATGGGACTGACTACTATACCAACCGAGGATGCGGATGGAGGCGAGCACATTTGAATATTCCCTGCATGCATATTCTTAGGTCTTGGTTATGCTTTTTACATAGGCAACGTTCAAGAATGCAGTCTGTGCTGCCTGCATCCTGAAGTGATACAGTCCAGGAGGACAGCTGTCACTAAAGTGACAGAAGAATGCACTGCAGTGTCACTTTGCCCCATTAGAAATGCAGAACGGAAGAGCTACATCGTTTTGTGAGCTCGAGTAGTCATTCCACTTCTGGGAGAGCTCATGTGCCTTCAGTTGCTTCAGGGCTGGCAGGAAAAGCTTCTCCCACCTCTTTTTATTTTTATTGCATTTATGTCCCCTGGTGGCATCCATGATCTCTCCCTCTCTCCATTTTATTCTCACCACAATCCTGTGAGGCAGGTTAGGCAGAGACTGGCTTCATGGCTGAGTGGGGATTTGAACTCTGGCCTCTCAGGTCCTGGTCTAACACTCCACCCACTATACCACCCTGCCTCTCTTGACACCTGGCGTCTAGCTTCAGGGTGGCTCAGCAGTTTACTTGAGCCAGAACCCAACAGATCAAGGATTTATTTGTTCTTTTTTTATATAAAAAAAAGAACTAAAAGGATGTTTGCAGCTAGGATGACCTGACTTTCAGATATTCTCTTATAAGCCTTGAAATTAACTGATGGATGTAGGCAAGCTGCAGCACTACCCTAGCCTAACCTACCTAGAATCATAGAATCATAGAATCATAGAATTGTAGAGTTGGAAGGGATCCTGAGGATCATCTAGTCCAACTCCCTGCAATGCAGGAATACGCAGCTGTCCCATATGGGGATCAAACCTGCCACCTTGGTGTTACCTGATAGGGTTGTTGTGGTGATTAAATAAGGGGTGGTGGTGGTGGACCATTCACTCCACAGTGAGCTCCCTGAAGAAAAAGGTTGACTGGAAATTCCATCCATCAATATCTGCTGAGGTTTGAGTTGGGAACCTTTGGATCTGTCTGCTGCATCACTGAACTGTGTATTACAGTAACTGCCCATGCAACTTGACACCCTCAAGGGGTGGGGGGAATCACTTCACAAAATTGGCTATCAAGCATTTAGGGGTAGTGGATCAGGAATACCTTGGGAGTAGGGGTTAGATTTTTTTTAAAAGCCATTATTAGATTAATCTATTGAGCATTAGTCTCCTAGAAATAGCTTTGTCAATGAGGTTTGCTTGCAGTCCTTGTTCCTCTCACATCATAACCTAGAACATTACCTAGAGGCCTAGAATATTATAGAAGCCTAGAACATTATGGTGCTTTGAAAGCTGAGGAAATATATATAAAATTTTGGTATGTTTTAAGGTATGGCTGTGATTTTACCTTTTTGTAAAACACTTTGAGGGTTTTTTCTTTTTCTTTTTTATAATCAAACGGGAAATAAAAGCAATAAATAAATAGGGTTTGCCAGTTCCTTACCCAAATTAAGTCAGGCACAAAGAAGAGCTCACCTGGTGCTATTTTCTTTGGCCTCTTCCTCTTTTCTCACCTGTGGGGCAGGGAGGGCTGCATCTCCGTAGGAGAGCATCTGCCTGACCTGAAGAAGGCCGCAGGTTCAATCTCTGGCATTTCCAGGTAGGGTTATGAGAGAACCGTGACTGATTGGAATCCTGCTGCTGTTCAGTGTGGACAATACCAAACTGAAAGGAGACTAGACCAATGGTCTCTGACTCAGAATAAGGCCCCCTCCCATGTAGCCTGTGGCTCCTGCTCTGGATGAGAACTTGAAAAACTTATCCAGATCACAACTCTGTATGCTCTTTGTCCCCTGGTCACCATTTCCCACCTGCAAGCAGCCATTTCCGCTCTAACTTCTGGCTTTTCCGAGACTGCTGAGCTCTCGTCAGCAAACTTTTTGCTCTGCTAGGCACCGAGTCAGCTCATATTGAGTGAGCAGTCAATAAGAGGCCTTTTCTTTCATGATATTAACTGGTGAGTTGGGTCTGCCAGGCTTAAAGGCTAGTTCATCAAAGCGAGACCAAAAAAATAAAATTAAAAAGCGTCCGCATTTAGCTATTCTGCACATGCTGGTTGCCCACACAACTAGGAAATGTAGAATAATGTATTTGATGCAGGAAATAGGCAAAGAGCCTTATAACTCCCTAATCAGACTTTAAAGGGATCTAAACAGCCTGCTACTTGGTATAGTAAAATAAATTATAACAACAAAGCTTTAATGGAAATGATTAATCTCTATAACATTCTTCAAGAAACATAGCATTTTTTTTTCAAAGGGCTTCTCTTCTTTTGCTGTCTAAATGTTCAGCACACCATTTAATTATTAAACATCAATGGCAAGGAAAAAATATATTAATTATGCATTTGCTAGACCACAAAAGCTATTTTAACTGGCTACAAAATGATTTAGTATGCATAAAAGTTAACATTTAATAATACCACCAAGAACATTTGTTTTAAACATTTCCATGTCCTGTTCTGGTCTAATTAATATTTAACTGTTCAAGAGATTAGTTATGCTCTTTCAGCTTCTTACTGTGTTCATCTGAAGTTTTTATTTAGCAGTCCTTGGACTGGGGTTGTGTAATACCTGCAAGGAGAAATTCCTTTATTTCATGGTACTGAAATGTTGTTAGGTATGGAAATGTTTGTAAAGAATCGTGGAATTTCTCCATATACTCAATCAACCAGGATGCTACGGTTTCCAGTTCTTTGTTGATAGGAAAACATCATGCTTAGAACCTGTGCTGCCAGCTAATGCCTAAAGAATAGGATGTGATGGAGACTCTCACAGGTATCATAGGCATCCTCCCAATGGAATGAGAACAGGAGAGGACCATGATGGTAGAAGAACCAGTAGAAGCCCATTACCTTTGGCCAACGGACATCCACAGACACTGGTTGGATTCAGTGTCCCATCTATGAAAAAAAGGGTTCTTCCATTTGTGGAAGGGAATGTGACCCAATGGAGGCTTCCTCTGGAGGAAGGTGGGAGAACATAGGCGCTGGCTCCAGGGGACCGAAGCCCTGTGGGTTTAGGGCCAGGAAATAGTCTGATGCAACTTCCAACAGGGTGCCTGCGTTTTGTTGGGAAAGGATGAAATTTCCTTCTTTCATGTCCCTCTGGATTCACTTTTATTTCTGTAGGCCGCTATCAAGTTCAGTGAACTCAGATCCCATTTCTTGTGTTGACACCGTTTTCTCTGCAGACAGCCAAGCTGAACTTCGTGAGATCCTGAAACGGTTTTCAATAAACGTGTAAAGGCGAGAAATGAGCGTCTCTTAATAAAATACATGTTAACAAGTGCTTCTCGCCCGCCTAAGACACACTCATGCGAAAACCTGACAGTAGCAGTGAGCTTCTCCTTTCCCCAATGCGAAATTTTTCTTTCCTGGAAATACATGCCGCGTTCCTGTAACAAAACAAATACATGTTGCACACTGTTTGTATGTCTTTCTTCCTAGATGAAGATGATCAGGCTGCAAATCCATTCTTGAAGACTAGCTGTATCCTGAGTATAATATGTTGCCTAATCCTCCTGAACACTAGGGTTCAGTCTTTGATAAGGTTTCACATACAGCTGAACATCATCTTCATCTTGCTAATCCAGAATTTAGGGCCCTGCAAACGATATGTTGCCCTTCCTAGAATTAACACATTTAAAAGTCTGAAACGATGGTGTTGGCGTGAGGCAAGGAGTATAAGCATTGACCTAACTGGAAGCGTGGAATGCAGTTGGATTTAATAAAGGCTCTGAGCAAAGGGACAGGACTTGATCAAGAAGAAAGCCTTGACGGCTTTGACAAGCCTTTTCTTTAGTCTCTTGAGCTAATTGTGTCAGTTGACAGGTTTGCATCAGGGTACGTTGAAATTCTGACAGGCTAATTTGAGCTTGCGGTTCCAATGAAACACACATACGGCACTCGTTATATTTAGTGACAATCAGTGTCATTTTCTGCTTAAATGCAAGCGGCTCAGTACAAATGTTCAGCTAGCTGCCTATCAGCAAATGTGAACCTAGTTTTTCAGTGGAGCTGAAGCAAAAGTCTGTGTGTGTGTGTGTGTGTGTGAGAGAGAGAGAGAGAGAGAGAGAGAGAGAGAGAGAGAGAGAGAAGGTTTGTAAAAGGAGATTGGGAAAAGAAATGAATATTAAGCTGCTCTGATTCTGCATAGAAAATTATTCCTTTATTTCAGCTATTTCTAAGGCATCTTTCAAGACTATAGCATTTCCCAAGGCAGCTTATATTTATAACAAATATGCAACAGGTTAACAGTTTCCTTTGGGTTGAACAACTGGCTAACTTTGCAAAATCCTGAAAAGAAAGTGTCAAGGATAAATAATAGAAATAAAATATGAAAGTGATGCAGTCAGGACTTAGTAAACCTAAGGATAAAGTTTAAAATGCTTTCCAAAATAACTTTTAAAAATCCAATAATGAAGATTGTGATAATGTCCTCTGCATTGGTCTACCCTTGGGGACAACTCAGAAGCTGAAGCTAGTGTGGAATGTTATATATTGAGTGGCATGTAGTCAAAGCCATATTACACCTGTATTGGCTGCCTGCCAGTTTTAAAGTATTGATTTTTAAAGTATTGATATTGGCTTATAAGGCCCTCAATACTTAGTGGAGTCTCTCTTTCCTGGTATGTGCCAGTTCAGCTACAAAGATTATTACATTACCCCAGCATTGGCATGATGATCCGAGCTAGAGTTTTCTTCGTCGTGGAACTCCTGGCCTCTGGAGGAACATCAACCATCTTCAGTTTTTTTAGTTTCTCATTTTGCCCAAAACATCTCTTTCTGTCTGCATCAAGTCCTCTTGATACTATAGTTCTAATCTGGATTCTTGGACCTTCTGATTTGTCGAGCAGTCTATTTAATGGGTACTCTTGCTGCAGTTTTTAGTTTAAGGGGTGGTTTGGGGAGCCTGAAAGCATAGTGTTGAGGAAGTTTTTTACTTTTTTAAAAGAATATTTATGCTGCTTTAAAATGGTGCTCATGTTCCAGACCAATCCAGCAGCTCCTGCAGGTCAATATTAATATGACTCCTCCTGCTCACGACTATCATGTCCTGTGTGTATTAAAGTTTTTGCTGAGATGTAGGGCAACACATATGAATTTTACCTTTGTAGGTTAGTTTCTACACACCTACCCACATCCCTGTCTTTCCTCCATCCAGACAAACAAGAGCTATCATCAGAGTTCAAAGACACCTTCCAGTCATGCAAAAACAGGGATACCAAGTTGGGCCAGTGAGAGGTGTGGCTTAGAGAGAGGAGGTGTAACCTGGTGAGAGTTCATATTTGGCCTCTGGGCCTAAGGTTCCCCACTTTTGCTTTACTATTGGAGAAGTAAATCTCATTACTACAATGCGCCTGGAAATTGATGTTTTAAAAGATTGCCTTTGCTTTGGAGCTTGTCCTGGGAATAGGAGATGATGGGATTAAAATGCTCCCCAAGGCTACATAGAAAACCATCTTTTCCAAGTAAAACTGCCCTTTATATATTTAGTATTTAGCTTCAGTCATTCAGTTTTAAAGCTTGGTTCCCCACTTAGTTAAGTCAGTTTTATGCCTGATTAGCCCCTAGCTCCAGATTTATGCTAGAACAGAACTGGTGAAACTGTGTGGAGAATCATGGCTTTGTTTCCTTAGGTTTGCTGCCGTTTTCTTGTACACACCCGAAAACATAGGAACCCATTTTTAAAGGGGGGGGGGCAGATCCACCCATCCATCGTTTTATTTGTAGGCTGCTTTTCCACAGTTCAAACCATGCTCAAGGCAGCTTGCAACATGAAAAAAACAACAACAACACATCACTACAATGGAACAAAAGGAGGCATAAACCATAAAACATTTTAAAAAATACACAACCAAATGAAAGAAATTCTGCATAAATCACACAAAATCTAAAATAAAGATAGAAAAACCAACAGCAACAATGGCCCCAACAAACCCCCACAAACAACACCCTAGCTCAAGCATCTGTTCAGCAGCCTCAACTCCAGGCCAGGTGGAAAAGGCCTGTAAGGCAGGTTGCAGGTGTACTTGCACTCACAAAACCAAGATGGCAACTTTGAGATTGTCTCAAAGGAGGACGAACCTGGTTTTGTGCTTTTGATAGTGTGTAGAAGAGGGAATTGCAGTGAGCACAGCTAAGCTCGCTGTGGCTGTACCTGCCCTTAAAAGAGATGAGCAAAAGTGTGCCTGCGGTCTTTTTAAAGCTCATCTCATGAAATCTGGCCTGTAGCATACCAATCTGGATTAATACCTCATTTCTGTATAATTGCTTCTTTAAAAACATACCCAGCTGCCTAAATAATTAATTGTGTTACACACTCTGGTGATGGTGATGATTTTGGCATGCTGCTTTGACTTTATTTTAGACAAAAAAACGAGAAAGCTATCCTGGCAACTTTAGCAGGAAACTTTGCACCCCCCCCCGCCACCCCATTCAGAAAGCGTCAGTGTAATTTATGCCAATCAGCATGTACTTTGATAAGTCTGCTGAATGGTCTGCAGCTGTTGGAGCAAACTCTTCCCCCTCCTCTGCATCCTTTTCAGGTTCTTCCAGATGCTGCCTTCATCTCTGGAGTGACAGAGCACTTCTCAAGTAGACGAGGAGGCAGCTCAGCCAATGATGATTACCAGGCTGTGTGGCTGAGTGGCAGAGAGGAGCACCCCCATCGCACTCATCACAGGAAAGAAGCAAACAAAAGGGTTTGATTAGGACCGGAGGGGGAGAGAGGATGCTTCTCTGCCAGCGATAAGACATTTCGCTAGGGTGGCAGGGATTTCCATGCCGCTTACTCAGGAAGCTTCAACGGAACTACTCAGGAGTAAGTGGTTTGAAGACAGATTAGATTCCTGCTGATGTTGCATTTGATGGATGCATTTTTTTATTTTATTTTTTAAAGAGCGGGTAGATTTATCAGGAGAAGGGAATGAGATGGCTACATACATATTCAGCCTCCTAAGGCCAGGCTGGGGAACCTTTGGGACATCAGATGCTTCTGGGCTCCACCAGAGTCAGAATGAAAAGGCAAAAACAGTTTGGCATGTCACTTATAGGCCAAACCCACATAGATCAGCACATACCATAAGGAGACAGTCTATGCACTGTAGAAAGATGGCTTAAAAACACGTAGAGCCTCCAATACGTCATGAATTCCACCCTACAAGGGGTGATTTTGTTTGTCCTTAGTGTAACAGTGGGGAACTTGTGGTCATCTGGATGATGCTAGACTCCAGCTCCCATCAGCCCTGCCCGGCATGGCCTCTAGTCACATCAGAAGGAATACTCAATAAGTAGCCGATGTCCTATAAGCTTTCCACAGACAAATCAGGACGAATGTTGAACAACCAGGCTGTCTGGAAGAGACTTGGTTGTGGTGGGAGTAAGGATGCTGATTCCCTCAATAATCAAGCTTGCACTTGAGCTGAGCCCCATTGCCACCTTGCAATCATTGTGAATCAATCAGGTATCCTGTGTGTTAGCGATATTTAGCAGAACGTCATGGAAAAAACAACACATCAAAAGGCAACTTATCAAACGCAACCCATTTCAGTGTCTGCTCTGTCATGCTGCTGAAATGTGTATCCCCTTGAATTCTGCTTAACTGGGGTCACTGGCAGAGGAACAGGAGTGCGGAGGGAGTGGACCGCCCCTGGCACCATTGTTCCGGTAGGGTGCCATCGCAGTGGCCCCCTGACACACGTCACACAGACCCCTGCGCGCCAAGCGCTATGCCCTTGCAGGCGCCATGCCCTCGCGGGTGGTGTACCACGTCCCCGGGATGTGTGTTATGCCCCCGGGGGCACCAGCCATGCCCCCGCCTGCTCTCCGCCTCCGGTAGTGGAGCATGCAGCTTCGCTGCTGACTGGGGTGATGGCAGGAGCCATTAACATTCATTGTTATGCTCCTATTCCTGTGACCTACCATGATTATGTGGGGTGGTGGGGAAGGTAGTAATGCTGGATGGGATGGGATTTGATGGAGTGGGTAGTAGTAGTAGTAGTAGTAGTAATAATAATAATAATAATAATAATAATAATAATTTATTTACACCCCGCCCATCTTTCTGGGTTTCCCCAGTCACTCTGGGCGGCTTCCAACAAAATATTAAAATACAATAGTCTATTAAATATTAAAAGCTTCCCTAAACAAGGCTGCCTTCAGATGTCTTCTAAAAGTTTGGTAGTTGTTTTTCTCTTTGACATCTGGTGGGAGGGTGTTCCACAGGGCGGGTGCCACTACCAAGAAGGCCCTCTGCCTGGTTCCCTGTAACTTGGCTTCTCACAGTGAGGGAACCACCAGAAGGCCCTCAGCGCTGGATGTCAGTGTCCAGGCAGAATGATGGGAGTGGAGACGCTCCTTCAGGTATACTGGACCGAGGCCGTTGAGTACTTGAGTTAATCCTACCATCTGCAAAATCAAGTTTGCTTAAGTCTGTGTCCTGGTGAAGAAAAACTATCCAGGCCAGCCCGGAGAAGGTCGATGGAAAGAAAAATAAAGAGAACACAGTGCTACCATGATTAAACCACAGACATGAGAAAATGTACAAACTTCAGGCATGATGTGACACTTGTTAGTGACATCCCTCCCACCATACAAAAACAGGCCCAACTACTCAGTTCAGGATCAATGAATGAATAAACTTTAATAATAGCCAAATAGTGGGGATTTTTTTTAAAAAAAAAGAACAACAACTAGCTCACCGTTCCATCCACTTTCTTTGGGGTTCCGCTTCTTCAAAGAACTCACAAGTCATTGCCCACTTCTTTTGTTGACAAAATAAGTATTTGCAGCTTGATTTAGAAGGGTTGGGAAAGTCTGAAGCACAAACTGCTTTGTCAGCATTGCAAGAAGGTGAGAGCAAAAACACCCTCAGAAATGCAAATTACAATACCCCTGGGGGCGATCAAATGGATACTTGGTGAAGGTCAACAATGATTAGCAGTAGCAGAACTGCAAATAGCCAAATCCATTGCGTGAGGAGTTCTCACAACACATTCTGGAGGAATGAAGTCAATTACTTCATTTTTTCAGAATGTGGGAGCTGGTCAAGCTGACATGCGTAAGGACACTGCGAGAACTGCCCCCTGCCCCCCCATCTTGAACAGGTACATGATTGCGAACCCTACAGTGACCGTCTCCTCTCGCTATCATGGGACATTTAAAGATATGCAGATAGTCTCCAAGCTACAGCCTGAGAAGATTATGCCCTGCCATAACAGCATATTCAGGCCTGTTCTGCCTTTCTTGTGGATCAGCTGGGCTGTACAGAATGAACATTTCCCAGGTAGTTTCAAAGGTTAATTCAGTAAGAGGTCCCTGGCACAGCCTGGCTCACTGCCTCATCCTTTGTAAATGTGTGTCTTCCTAGATAGGGATATAATGACTCTCAAACAATCTTTCTTTTCCTGGTGGATTTTTGGTGGCTGCCTTTCTATTTCTTTCGCAGCTAAGAAGGACTGTTAACATGTAGGTTAAAGGCAAACGTCTTCTGTCAGTCAGGTGTAAATGAAGAAAAACGGATCTGGGGGATGGTGGCTGTAAACAGGGGAGACAAATGAAATTAGAAATGGAGCTATAAGGCATTATACAGAGGACTTCCTCCTAGCATGAGACAGGTTGCTGGATCTTCTCAGAGTCACCTAGTAATTCATTGGGAACCAATCCTACACCCATGCATATAGCCCCATTCTGGGTCCTGTTTCTTGGTCACACTAGAGTGTGACAGAACCTTGGGGTGCACCTGACACCAAGATCTCATATGCATACTGCTTTAGCCTCTATTCTATTCTGTTCTGTTCTGTTCTGCTATTCAACAGTAAAATGGACCCCCTCCGAAGGTAGTGGACTCTCTACCCTTGGAGGTTTTCAAGGAGAGGTTGGATGGGCATCTGTCAGGAATGCTTTAGCTGAGATTCCACATTGCAGGGGGTTGGACTAGATGACCCTGGGGGCCCTTTCTACAATTCTATGATTCTTCATCACATTATACGATTTATTTCAAAAGATAAAATAAAGCCGCTTTTATTTTTTTCTAAATAAAACAATCCCCTCATTATGAAGGCTTACCACCTTATATAAATTTAATGAATGTACTATTTTTATCATGAAAAAAGTGCTTAGGGTCACCTTGACACTGACACAGGCATATCTGATCACCACTGCACTGAGCAGTGCTTAGATAGTACTCACTAACCAGGCAGGCTGGGTTTTGTACATGGTTGATTTGGGCTTACTTCCTGCGGCATCCCAATCATTTGGAATATCCCTGCCAACGCTGCTGTTCCTTGGCAGTGGCTTGCAGTGATATGGAGGTGATCCACTCAACTGAGATGCTTCACACAGCCATCCCTGTGCAAAATGATACTTCCCACTAGGTGGAGTACTGCCATGCCAAAGCATTTGTGAGCGAGGACCACCGCATGGGGTAGAATAATATGCCAAGATTGGCAATGGCCTGGATCCCCTTGTTTCGTATGAATTTTTGAATACTCCGTTGTAATACGGGCCACTACTGAGCTCTGTGCCAGTGTGGCCCACAAATCAATTGTACACTTCAAGGAAACAATTCCCCCCTTCCCTCCCTCTCTTTTTAAAAGACCTACATCGCATATCCTCTGGCTCCATCATCATGGAAGTGTTAAAGCTGATAGACTGCAGCTATGAGGAATCCTTCCAGCACAGAGCAACACATGCTGAGGATCGTCACGGATTCATCTCTATGTCCCAGACACACACTGAAGCCCCTCTAGTGTGTGGCATGTGACTGGTAAACATGAATAGTATGCAAATAGGCAACAGTGGTAGGAAAATAGCCTGGGAGTAACTCTTGGAATAAAGGGATGCGGGTGGCGCTGTGGGTAAAACCTCAGTGCCTAGGGCTTGCCGATCGTATGGTCAGCGGTTTGAATCCCCGCGGCGGGGTGAGCTCCCGTCTTTCGGTCCCAGCTCCTGCCCACCTAGCAGTTCGAAAGCACCCCTAAGTGCAAGTAGATAAATAGGTACCGCTTTATAGCGGGAAGGTAAACGGCGTTTCTGTGTGCTGCGCTGTTGCTGGCTTGCTAGAGCAGCTTCGTCACGCTGGCCACGTGACCCGGAAGTGTCTCCGGACAGCGCTGGCCCCTGGCCTCTTTAGTGAGATGGGCGCACAACCCTAGAGTCGGACACGACTGGCCCATACAGGCAGGGGTATCTTTACCTTTACCTAACTCTTGGAATGGTTAGGAAAGATCTCCAGGGTTTGGCCTTGGAAGATGCTCCTCTCATAATAATGCCACTGGGAGAGCTTTGCAAGAGAGAGGAAGTAAACTTGCAATGCTACAACCATGTACGGGATTGTCTCTCTTGCACTCCAGTGACATGCGCTTCAAATGGGTTGTGTGATATGCGGTTCGATTAAGGCCACCAATGCCACACAATTTAAGAAAAACATAAGCCCCAGAAGATGGTAATGTTAAATGACACCTCCTTTGAGCTAGATTTCAGCACGTGGTCCAGGGCAAACCTATGAGCCATCTAGCCTCCCATGACCTTGGCCTCATATTCCCGGCAACTGTGTCTTGGGGGCAGATGCCCATGTCATCTTGAAACATTGTTAGATTTTCTCATCACCTGAGAAATAACCACTCTGCTCATTTTTTAATGTTTTTCTTGACAAGCCTCTAAGACGTTGTTCATCCTTCATGATATCCCCATTCACCTTCTTCTCACACTTCACTGACTCTTTTCTCCTTGCTGCCATCAGAAAACCTCAACGAATCCTTATGTAAGCAGCACAATATGGTACGAAACTATCGCTTCAGCAGCAACAGCAAAAGAGAGTCTGGCTGGAGTTTTGGCTCCCAAATTAAACACCATTTCCATGGTATGGATTTCAGCCCTGGCGATGATCTTACAAAGCAGAATGCCCCTTTGCACGATTTTCTTTTTTTAAAAGCTTCAGATAAATGTGCTGCTTTCAGATCAACAGCCAATCGATATCACATTCTTTTGTTACTGTTGCCTGCAAGGAAGATGTTAAGGGTTGTGCTTGCTTATGGCTGTGACCCCCCAAGATCCTTTATCAGGATAACTAGCTTGTGTTTGCTGCAATCCATCTTGATTTCTCCTATGTAGTGCCCATTCCTGAAAAATGAAGTGTCTGTATGAGTTAGGTTTTCAGGGTGGCAGGAGCTGAAATGAAATTGTTTGCTGCTCATTTTATTTCGAGAAAAGCTGTGCTCTGAATCTTAGGATCTGTTTGGAGAGGCTGCCTATTGTGCTTAAAGCTAGCAGACACAGAGGCCACATCTGTGTACAGAGCTGCATGTCAGGGGTGGGAAACCTCAGGCCCAGGCTGCATGCCACCCCACACCTCTGTATCTGGCCCTCAGGACTCTCCCAAGGTCATACACCCAGTGTCATAGTGTGTGGAGGGCAACGGGGTGGTTGCCCCAGGCACAAAATGGTTAGGGGTGTAAAATTTCAACGCCCGGTGCGGCCTCAATACAGCTGTGGACTTACTTGTGTCACTGGGCTCCATTGGAAACATGTGAACCATGAAGTGACCTTTCCAGATAATAGAGCAACTCTTCTTTTCTTATCCCTGCGGCTGCGATCTCCTGGGTGACGCGGATGCTGTTAGGCAGTTGAATGTGCATGTGTACTCTGTCCGTTTCTCTCCCTCCCACCCCTCCGTGTGGCCCCAGGTGCTGGCAACCCATGCTACACCACTGAACACTCCCTCCCGAACCATGTCACTTAGTGGCCCTGGTTTGCAGTTTGCACCCTCCTTGAGTGCTAAATATGTCCACAAACTCTGATCATGCTTCTTGCTTGTCTAGATGGAGGATAGAGAGGGATGTGTGTGTCTTTGTGTATGACAGAGCCTACTGTGTAAAGGTAAAATTCAAATGTGTAGTGTCCCCTCTCCTACATTTGCTTCTGATCTTGCCCACCACTAGCCTGTGGTCCCTGGAAGGCTGTTTTAGAGATACATATGGCCCTTTGGCAAGAAAAGGTTTCCCATCCCTGATGTATGTTATGAAAACTAAGACAGTAGGCAGATCTGCCTTAGACTAAGCTTGGGCTCTCAGTACACAGCCACATTCCTTGTCAAATAGTGTTGCATCAGTGGCTAGAAGACAGCTCCAAGCAGGATGCTACAGTTAATGATTCTCCTCCCTCCACTTTTCTTTATGCATCCGTGCCTAATTTAGTGAAATTTTGATCCAAATTAACTGGTATTGTGTTGAAGTATGTGTATTAAATCCCAAGACACATTGAGCCAGATGAAATGAATGTTTATTCCCCAACATATCATTTCTTAACATGAGGTTGAGCTACAAAGTGGTAGCTAATATTACTATTCTTTTCGCAAAAATGACACAAGGTTGCTTAAGAAAAAAACTGCTGTTTGCTCAGTTCGGAGGTTTCCAGCACACACTAAAGCACGCTGTGTTTTTTAAAAATGTAATATGCCATGAGATCATGAATACAAAGGTTTTCACTTTCCTTTGGCCCTTTATAGAAATACATCAGCACGGCATAATTTGTCAATCGTGCAAGGTGTCTACAAGTCTTCCTGTTCATAATTTGCTTAACTATCCCACACTTTTTGATGCATTTCCCCAACACTTTGCAAACGACAAAAAGTTTATTGTGCTTGGACTGGGGTGAGGAACCCCCAGCTGGCAGGCTAATCCTGGCCCACCAGGAGGCTCCAATATGGCCCACAAGGCCATTCCCCTCAAACTATACCAACCTGCTATAGTTACTCCTGAAGTCAGTTGGCTGAGTATGCCTGTTCTCAGGAGGGAACAGCAGGAAACAAATACTGCCAAAGCAGCAGGATTTAACCCTCTGCTTTGCAGCTGATGCTCATTTCAGTAGGATTCCATTCAAACCCCATGGGGACTCTCTAAGGGGAAGAAAACCTTCATTTTATCAGCACATTGAGAATGACATTATTGTTACATCTGGTGATGGGGCCTGTGAGGCCACTCCTGATTAGAATCTGTCACGCAAAGCTGATAGGTTCCCCACCCCTGTGCTGAGGCAACACGGCATTTTAAATCACTTTAAAACTGAGCAAGCCTGAAGTCCTCATATGTGTTTTAATCCCTTCTGCAAAATGCTGGCAACCTGGAGGCATCCTGAATATGGCAGAAGAGCCCATTCTTTCCTTCTAGCGTAGGGGCCAGATGGAGAGGGAAAGGAATCAAGTTTCCATACTGAGCCCTCTTCTGCTGGTTTACGGAGCAGTGCCTCAGCCAAAATAAGGCATCTTCTGTACAAGTTCAATTCGCATGGTCTCTTAGGGCGCCAGTAGCCATTAAGACCATCCATGGTCTTCTGTGAATGACAGATATCAACTACCAGCTGGTTCACAAATCTGTAAACCCTTTTGTTTATGGCTCCCTGCGGTCTTTTCGCTTCAGATAATTCATTACTCGTCTGCCATGGAGCTGCTCATAAGCTGCAAAACACCCTACTCAGAGAAGCTTGAGACTGCACGATGGATTTTACACAATGTATCATGTCAATCAGTTATATGGAGATGTTAATAAGCGGATCTTGCAGACAAAGTATCTTGTCATTCCATAGCTTGGAGATTTGCATAAGTCGAGCTTTTGATGTGATGCTTCGGAGTGGCTTTACAGAAGCTATTTTACTGTGCCGTGTTAATCTGCTTGAAGACCTTTGTGGCGAACGATACTGTATATGGCCCAACGGAGATCAGTGAGTGTAATATAGTTTTTCTGCTTGCAAAAAAGGCAGTTGTTCACTGGAAGGACAGATCCTGAAGCTGAAGCTCCAATACTTCGGCCACCTCATGAGAAGAGAAGACTCCCTAGAAAAGGGAAAGATTGAGGGCACAAGGAGAAGGGGACGACAGAGGACGAGATGGTTGGACGGTGTTCTTGAAGCTACCAGCATGAGTTTGACCAAACTGCGGGAGGCAGTGGAAGACAGGAGTGCCTGGTGTGCTCTGGTCCATGGAGTCACAAAGAGTCGGACACGACTAAACACCACCACCACCATCACAACAACAGGCTTTCATCTATAGTTTCTTTCCATTTACGGTAAGTTGACCAGAAACATCATACAAAATCCAGCAAATGTGCAGCTGATGAAGATGCACATTGCAAAGCGTTTCTGTGGATATGAGAAAGGACATCCACATTCAGGGACGCCTGTCACACACACCAAAGGACAGAGAAAAACTATTGCTGTGGTGCCAATATGTTATTAGTTGATACTGCCTTGGAGTTAGGAATACAGTGGTGCCTCGCAAGACGAAAAGAATCCGTTCTGCGGGTCTTTTCGTCTTGCGGTTTTTTCGTCTTGTGAAGCAAGCCCATTGACGGAGTAGCGCTATTAGCGCTATTGGCGATTTAAGGGCTAAAAACGGCTTTTTAAGGGGTGGGGGATTAGCGGTTTTGCTGCTAAAATGCTTTTAGCAGCTTAGCGATTCAAAATAAGGGGTTTTGGAGCAAAAAAAAATATTCAAATTTTTTCGTCATTTTTCGTCTTGCGAAGCAAGCCCATAGGGAAATTTGTCCTGCGAAGCGCCTCTGCAAACGGAAAACCCTTTCGTCTTGCGAGTTTTCCGTCTTGCGAGGCATTCGACTTGCGGGGCACCACTGTATTGTGCTCAAGATAGTTCTTAGGCCATTATTTCTAAAAAGGTCACAACAAATTATTCTTGGATGTTTGCAGCAATACTAAACATTCCTATTCCCACTAGTGATGTTTTTCAACTACCAAGGAGGTCACATTTTATCACCCCACTAGTTTTGGAATTCCCTTTTCAAACATATAAAACACCACTCCTTATTTTCCAGTTATTTTTCAGGTTGCACAGGACTTATTTCCACTTAATTGGGGGTACAGATTTTTTCTCAAAATCTAACCAAAATGGGTCAGAATAACTCTCATACAAATTTAGAGATATTTTCTTGTCTCCTGAACAATTGTAAATGGAATTTCTGTCAAGTGACAGAAAATATGGGCTGTATTTCTGTAGTTATTTTCTCGGGCCGAAGTTAATATCTAGTAAGAGATGTGAGGAAAGTTAAATATGATCAGAGTGCAGGTTTTGTTAGAGATAGGGTGAAACTTTATTTTGGATCAACATTTCAGATTTAGACTTAGATTCTATCCCCTTTGAGAATTTCATTTGGATATGAGCAGAGTATACCAGCTTCCACTATGCCAAGTTTGTTTGGGGTAGGGTTATTTTGTGGGTTTTCTTTGACAAACAAGACCTGCAGCACAGACTACTGGGTGCACATGCACTTCCAACTGTTGGCTTTATTTGATGGTCCTCCTCAATTACGTGCCAATTTTAATCATAGAATCACAATTCCTTCAGGAGCCAGTACTGAGAAACCAAAACAAGTGGGAAGAGTGCTGTTGTGATCACATTCTGCTCGTGAATTTTCCATAGAAATCTGGTTGGCCACTGTGAAAACAAAATTCTGGGCCAGACAGACATTTAGTTTCAGCTCTCAGGGCTCTTCCTATGTTTATGTCTTTGGTAGCTGACCTTACAGTTAGTTCTGAAGCCTGCTTTAATTCAAAATGCATACAGAGTGCAGCATCTGCATGCCTGTGATTTGTAGCCCTGAAGTAAAAAATGCTGGTCTCAGAACACATGCATGGGTTTTTCATCCAACAGTATTTTATTTAAATCAGGCTTCAATCAATGTAGTTTTATTTCTGAAACAATTCTGATCCAATTGCACAGTTATACGATGCCAGATTTAAAATAAGGCAAATTAGAACAATTTGATTAGTGGAGACTTTCAAAGATTTGCCTCCCTTCAAGAAGCTAAGCCCATTATAGAAGTTTGGCCATTTCATTCTCTGCATGTCCTGGTTTTCTGCCTTCAATCATGTTATATCAGAATCTTTTTAATTGGATTAAGCTGACAGCTTATTATCCAAATTAAGTGGACATCAGCCATCTCAACTAAATAGCTCTGTTGATTAATAAAGGGCCATTTAAAAGAAAGCCAACTTGGAAAAAAAAATCAAAATGACAAAATACTGAGTAAAATTGATAGTCACTCTACTTCACTTTATTCTTGATGTTTTGAGGGGAAAAAAATCAGAGCTGGGCAGAAACTCACTAATTAAAATGGTCCCAATTAAATGGTTAGGAATATCTAGCAGATGCCAACTTTGTTAAAGTAATTCACATTGCTTTCAGCCTATTTGAAAGACAAAACAAATAAATAGTTATTACAAAGTAATCAAGTCAAATTTGGAGCATTGTGGCTCTGCTGTACCACAGTGTGTGCGCGCATGCACATGTGCATATAATCAGAGGCGGAGCTAGCTGCCCTGGCACCCAGAGTGTCGCACATCCTGTGCACCTGGGGTTGAGGCCATGGGGGCAGGGTGAGCATCCCAGGGGGCAAGACACCTATGGGGGCAGAGCGAGCCACCCATAGAGAGTGGAGCGAGCTGGCCATGGTGGGCTGCTTTCTGGGGTGGGGAAGCTGTGCTGCTTTGCCAGCAGCCTTCTTCGCTTCCCTCTTCCTTTTGACAGCTTGGGGAGGCTCCCCCCCCAGGAAGCAGCCTGGGAGCATGGGACAATGGCGCGCTGCCTGCCCATGACTCCCAAGTCTCCCCCGAGATGTCAAAACAAGGGGGGAAGGGGGGAAGGCCGCCTGCAAGACGGCGCAGCTCCGCCCCTTCTCCTGAAGGCTCGGGGTAGGCTTGGGAGTCGTGGGTGGGTGGTGTGCTGAGTGTCACCCCCCTCAGTGATGACACCCGGGGTGGCCCCCCTTCCTCTGCCCCTGCCTCTGCATATAATCCCAGGGGCTAAAGGATGTTTTGGGTGGCGAGGGAGGTTAAATAATGTAATTTGGCAAATCAATGAATTTGAGAAATCCTCTTTGGAGGTCGTCCAAGATGGTGGCCAACTTATCATTGCCACTCAGCTGTGTATTCTTGATGACACCTGCACCCCTTGATATGTTTCTGTTTGGTAACAACAACAACAGCAACAACTTTATTATTTATACCCCATCCACCTGGCTGGGTTTCCCCAGTCAGTCTGGGTGGCTCCAACAGAAAAGTAAAAACACGATAAAACATCAAACATTAAAAACTTCCCTAAACACGACTGCCTTCAGATGCCTTCTAAAAGTCAGATAGCTGTTTATTTCCTTGACATCTGAAAAAATGGTGTTGCACAGGGTGGGCGCCACTACCAAGAAGGCCCTCTGCCTGATTCCTTGTAACTTTGCTTCTTGCAATGAAGGAACCAGAGGAAGACTCTTGGAGGAGGACCTCAGGGTCTGGACTGAACAATGGGCATGGAGATGCTCCTTCGGGTATACTGGGCTGAGGCCAAGGTTGGTGGTCATATCTTTCTTTGGCAATCACTTGTAGCTGAGGAAGACTGTTCTCCATGAACACGGTCTTAACAGTGAGTCAGTAAGTGACTGTGGAGGCCATTTCTGGATCCAAACGTCCTTCCACTGTGGGGACATAGGTTTCTGGATGGGAGTTGATGAAAGTGAGGATTTGCCAAACGTGCCTTCTTCTTAGAATGTTTCTCCCTTTCGTCCTGGGTTTGTGCTTCTTCAAAGGCTATTCTCCAGTTGGAGTGCTTGCAGGCCAGTGTTTCCCAATTATCTGTGCTTAAAAAAATTGCCTTGAGAGTGTCTTTAAACCCCTTTTGTTGACCACCAGTATTTCGCTTTCCATTCTGAAGTTGGGAATAGAGTAGCTGCTTTGGAAGACCAAAATCAGGCATCATTTGTACACACACACACACACACACACACACACACAGAGGAAGACAGCAGGGCAATATAGTACAGTGTACCTGCTTAAAGTTTACTTTTTTGAGAGAGAGAGAGAGAGAGAGAGAGAGACAGAGAGCCTAAGGGTTAGTGAGATGTGGTGATTAATTTTTGGAGGAAGGGGAGAAGTATTCAGCCAGAATCATGTTCTCTCTGCTAAGTCTGCTGAGTAGCACTGCAGAGGCCCAGACACTCCACATCCATCATTTATTTGAAATGTCGCTTCTCTGCTTAATGACGGGTTGTCTCCAGCTTTCTGTGCCCCACATTTTCCTTTTCCCCTATCTTCTATAACTGTATAATGTTCTGCTCTTCTCTCTATTTTCCTTTTTTGCCTTTTTGTAGTATCAGCCGCCTAAATGATTGTAATGGAACAAGTCGTTCCTGATGCTATCTGGCAAGGATCGAAGAACAAAATATTTTGATTGCATTTTGTACCACTTCAGGGAGAAAGTGAGCCAGGATGATGCCTCTGAAGCATTACCTATTGAAGAAACAAAAGGCCCTCGTTTCTACAGCACTTATGTGTCTCATTCTTGATGACTAGGTGTGATTATTAGCTCACCTACAAAAATTGCTGCTGCTTCCATTTTTTTTTTTTAAAGAGCTGGCATTTTAAACACACCACCTAAATACAAACAGCATGATTACAGGGCAACATCTTCTCCTGCAAATGTACCACTGAATGACTATGGAAACTGTGCATGAGCACCAATGTGCTGTTCCACATATCCCATGAATTGTACTGGTGTTTAGGCAGATGTGTCCCTTTGTCTGTTCTCTGTTTCTGTTTTCACTATAGTTAATAGACGATCAATAGATTGTCACAACTTATAGTTTGTGTAATTTAGATGGTGTCTGAAAGAAGGTTATTTACCATAGCTCCATTCTCTTTCCCGTTATGGATTGATCTTTTGGCAAAAAAAAAGGGACTGCCCTGTGACATTCCTCTTTAATTAAAGAAGAATGAAACGCTCCATAGAACCTCTCTTTCATTTTTTAAAGAGGCATTGCTGAGCACATGTTAATGAGCAAATATTCTTGCCATTTCAGCAAAGGCAGAGGTGCATGTCATTACAGAGCTTAAAGGTATGGCATCTGTTATACTAATAAAACCAGAATACAAAGTACTTTCTTTACTCTCCCTCTTCCTCAACCCTGACTCCTTTGGAAGATGGCAGATTCTCCTTCCTTGGAGGCTTTTAGGCAGAGGTTGGATGGCCATCTGTCATGGATGCTTTAGCTGAGATTCCAGCATTGCCGGGTTGAACTACATGACCCTTGGGGTGCCTTCCAACTGTAGAGTTCTATGATGTATGGCTAAAATTTGAAGAAAAAGGAAAATGTCAGAAAGCAAATAAGTGCCATCAAGTCCCTCTGTGACCTGCTTCATTTCTTCCACATTTGCTTGATTGGTAGCAAAGCTGCACATTTGCTCCCATAATAGAAAGTTAGCCTCATGCTCAGGGCCATGCCTTTCTTTACTGAAGATCCTGTGTTGGGCAAGGCCTGTAGCACAGAGACTGAAATCTGTTTTATAAACAGAAGTTCCCAGTTTCAATTCCTGGTTGCTGCAGGTAGTGCTGGAAGAGACCCCAGTCTTAAACCTCCAACAGTCAGAGTGGTCAAGGAGAAACAATCAGGGATGGCTGCTGCCTCCTCCATATCGCAGCAACCACTGCCTGAAGTGGTTGCCTAACTCTGCCTAATGGCAGAGCCGGTGCTGGAAAGTGACATGAAACAAAGAAACAATCCCAGGACCAAGCTGTGTTGGAGGAATATATTCAGTTCCTATAGCCAGGGGTGGATCTACTATGAAACGAATGAAACTTAAGCTTCAGGGCCCCTTATCCCAAAAGGGCCTCACATGCAACTTTAGTTAACATTGTTTTAAAAAATTGGGTCCAGTAGATCTGATTTGAGTCACATGACTCAAATTGATTATTTTTTTGTTGCACATATTTCAACAAGCCCAACGTCTGAGAGTCAGTAGCACAGATGCTGTAAAGGTGTGGTGATCTGTCGTGAAACAACCCCATTGAAGAAGATAATTGTGGTTACCCAGAGCTTGTTGCTGGTTGCGAAGGAGCCCCCATGACAGAGCCCCCAAACTGTAGGTTCATCACTGCCTGTAGCACTCAGTATCAGCTAGGTGACAATGCTTCTTATAGTGTGAGTAAGTGCTGAACATATTAAGAACAAAGGAAGCTGCTTTATATTGAGTCAGGGCTTATCCACACTATTCTTTTGTCCTGCTCTTTCCAGTCACAGGTCCTCACTTAAAAGCTCTGTGTCCAAGTGGGTTTATTTTTTGCCCCCAGATTTCCCTGCAAAAACTCACTTTTTAAAGCTCAATTGGAGGAAATGACCATTCAGGTTTTCTGCTGCTTGCCATTTGCTCTGATCGAGCTTTAAAGAGTGGTTTTTTAAATAGGGAATGCTAAAAAAGCCAGACACTCAGAAATGGGGCTTTTAAGTATAGGCCATGCCTAGAAAGAGTGGAGGAAAGGTAAGTGTGGATAAGCTCCCAAGCTATTTATGCATCTAAGCTCAGCACTGTCTACAATGAATGGCCAAAGATCTCCAGGGTTTCAGGCAGGATTTGTTCCCAGCCCTACCTGGAGATGCCCGAGATGGAAACTGCACATAAAGCATATAAAGCAGATGCCAAAACATGTAAATAAGGCAATGATGATTCTAACAAGGAAATAAAAAGGAAGAAAACTCAAACTCATAACACAAACAAAACCAAAAAACTTCATTCTCTTCCTAACTCTGCACCTTGTTTCTTCTTACAATCTTTATTTTATGTAGGCTTTGTACAATTAAAAAAATTCCCAACAAATTCAACATACTGCATGAAAGCAGTTGTCGATCAGAAGGTCAGCAGTTTGAATCCCCATGACGGTGTGAGCTCCCGTTGCTTGGTCCCTGCTCCTGCCAACCTAGCAGTTCGAAAGCACGTCAAAGTGCAAGTAGATAAATAGGTACCACTCTGGCGGGAAGGTAAACAGTGGCTCCATGCGCTTCTCTGGTTTCACCAGAAATGGCTTAGTCATGCTGGCCACATGACCCGGAAAAACTGTCTGCGGACAAACGCCGGCTCCCTTGGCCAGTAAAGTGAGATGAGAGCCGCAATCCCAGAGTCCTTCGCGACTGGACTTAACTGTCAGGGGTCCTTTACATTTTTACTGCTCAGGATTTGGGAGCATCCAGGTCAGGAGTCCTGCCTTTCTTGGGGCATTGTAATGCACCTCCAACCCTTTCCACACCACTATTTTAAAAACAATGCAGGAGTGACTTGCAGTTGTCCCATGTCACTAAAATCTAATGCTAGATGCTAAGTAATGTGACTGCTGGCCAAAGGAAATAATTGTTAGAGATGTGTCTCCTGACCTTGGACAACATGATCACATTCTTCCTGGAATGCAGATAATAAGGACATGATCTATGCAGTGTTTAGAAGGTTGAATGGTGTAACTGAATTGTCATCATGAAGATAAAGTATCTTGTTCTGGTAAATTGGAAGGGCCTTCGGTACTGGTGGGCAGTAAACTCAGACAAGCACTTTTAAAGGCTGTGAATCTTCCTTAATTTCTCTGGTTATTGCTTTGTATATTCTCAGCAGAAGAGCAGAGCTGGAGGACGAGGAGAAGGTACCTTCCATATTAATACCACCGGGGATATTTCTCACGCACACTAACACAAACAAAGCAAGTCGCTGAAAGGAGTGACTTCCAATTGATGATTCATTCACAAACAGACCCTCCAAGACATTTACTCTGCTGCAACCCTGCATCTCAATACATCTCTCAGCTATTTGTAACACTGAACGCAAAGAAGCAGCTGCTTCTTAGAATATCTCTAGGAAAACAAAAGTATTAGCTTTAGTGCAATATGGAATTGGCCTGCATCATCTTTAATACACCATCTACTGTTTGCTCTGTGTTGAAAGCTTACATAAAAATAAATAAATCTTTGAAATGTGCCTTATACTTTTAACTCAGCCTTGTATTATTCTGTGGTTCCTGAGCTATAAACTCTCTTCCATAAAGTGTGAAGAATATCGAGTGTATGAAAGAAGTTGGACACAGGAGGGTTGGATATATGAGACTGCATAATATTCTGCTCAAACACCCATGGATCACAGGACTGTTCACTATCAGATTAAACTTTTGTTGTTGTTGTTGCAGCTTCCAGGGAAATGGGAATGATGAGATGAATGCTTGCTTCTCCAAAGGGCTATTAAAGAAATGAAGGGTCAAATTGTCTAATTTGAACTGAATAAACCATCAATCTAACACAAAGTAGTGGGATTTTAGGATGACCTACCCAGTTCCATTAAAGTGAATGTGGAGGTGCTCATTGCCTTTCTGAATGTCGCTCTGCACACGGGTGGCGCTGTGGTCTAAACCACTGAGCCTCTTGGGCTTGCCGATTGGAAGGTTGGCAGTTCAAATACCCACGATGGGGGTGAGCTCCCACTGTTCTGTCCCAACTTCTGCCAACCTAGCAGTTTGAAAGCACGCCAGTGCAAGTAGACAAATAGGTACTGTTGTGGCGGGAAGGTAAATGGTGTTTTCATGTGCTCTGGCACTCATCACGGTCCTCTGTGAGACAGAAGTGGTTTAGTCATTTTGGCCACATGACCCAGGAAGCTGTCTGTGGACAAATGCTGGCTCCCTTGGCCTAAAAAGCGAGATGAGCGCCACACCCCATAGTCACCTTTGACTGGACTTAACTGTCCAGGGGTCCTTTACCTTTCCATGTAGGCAGATGGTGTACAGAGATGGTGCACTTTGAGATGCAACTGCAGTGCTCATGATAGATTTGAAGTCACACAAAGGGCACGCTTGCTGGAATGCAGTCTAAGAAGGACAAGATCTGTGCAGTATTGGGAAGGCTGAATTGCCTTCTAGTCTAGTGTGAGGTGAAGAATCCTGTCTGTTTTACACACAGGCAAAACCAGGTGAGATAAGGTAATAGCTCAACTATAATAGGGTTTCCTTTTTGCCTGGTTCACTATGTGTGTCTTAGTGGGGATCTCGTAGGAACCTCGCTAACCTTTTGGGATAGACTGTTGCTGTCCCCTCACTTGGGCCCTGTATTTGCAGTGACCTTTTTTAGCCCTAAGAACCTATGTATTTACAAATGCTGCAAGGAAAACATGTGTACGCATTCAGCACTTGATGGTTGGGCCCATGCTCTCTGACACTGCTGGCGACTTTGAATGCTAGATTGCCCAAATCTGGCCCCTGTGCTGGAAAATGTTTTTCCATTCCTGGTTTAACAATCTCAACAATGAAACAACACTTAAAGTGGGCTTCTGAAATGAAGTTCATCTCTAGTGGGCTTTTGCGTGAAAGCACTCTGAGCTCAGTTCCAATCCTGAAACCAAACTCCCGGGCTCAGAATGTGCTCAGAGGCACCCTGCTCTTCAACCCTCACTCTTGTTTGTAGGTCTGTGGCTTCTGGTAGAAAACAAAGGAGACCTGACAAGCCTGATGTCTACTCACCCCTGCTATACAAGATAGGCACTGGTCAAAAATACTGCATATTTGTACATATTTACATAGAGATCCTAAGAAGCAGGTGCAGTTGCCTGCCTCTTTACAAAGCAGAGAATTCAGCTTTTTGAAAACCCAGTAGGTTGTGCTTCTAGGGTCTTTTCCTTTTTAGGAGGAAATGATGATGATTTTTTTTTTTACTCTTTATCTATCTCATCCCAGAAGGCTACTGAACTGACACTCTCTGTGCACCTGCGTTGACAACTGTGTATATTGCGTGTAGTTGCAGAGACCTCTGCTTCTCCTTTAGTTAGCTGGGTTACTTCAGTATTGAGTGCTTTTCCTTTGTTCCCCGTGTGCCACTAGTCAGTTCTTCAATAAGTCGGAGGAGATGTTTTCCCTTGCGATGGGCAAGGGATGTGGAATCCAATGTTTTCAGCAGACCTGTCACAGCTAGTGAATTCATTAAGACAGGTAGACCTCTATAAAAGGTCAAGAACGGTAACCTTTTCAGCTTTGCTACTCCTTAATCTCATTAGCTACTTTTAAAAAGTTATAGTGTCTCTTTTCAAGGGATGAGGTTTGCTATACCAGGCGGCCAGCTAAAAATAGGGCTTGGGTTTGGTCTCAGACCATTCGAAACAGCTTCCCCAATGACAGAGTGGTTTTGTTCAGTTTCTGAAATATACATCTTTTGGCTTGGCTTTCCAGATGATCAGAAGAAGGGCAATAACTAGGTCATATTTGCTGAAAGATGACGAAAGCTTATAGTGGCAAAGATCTTTGCACATTTTTTAAAAATAATAATTTATTAAGTTTTCAATTTAACATTTCAAAATAAACATTTTACAAACTTCAAAATATCCAGTGACTCCCTTTCTTCTCCTTCCATGGTTCATTTTACATATCAGACATTCCTGCATATTTTACTATAACCATTCAAATCAGTTTTCCACTTTTACATCCATCAAAAATTATTTACTCTGTTGACTTTATCTTAGTGCTGCCAGTGTTTTCAGCTGTATACAGTTATTTTCTATATATCCAATAAATGTTTTCCACTCTTCTTTAAATATATGTTCTTCTTGCTCTCTTATTCTGTGCGTTAAATCTCCAAGTTCTGCATATTCTATCAACTTATAAGTTGGCAGTCTTCTTTAGTTGGGACCTTGCTCACTTTCCATTTTTGGGCTAACGAAAAACAGGCCACAGTTGTTGCGTATATAAATAACCTTTTCTGACACCTAGGAATTTCTGTCTGGGTTATTCCCAGCAAAAAGGAATCTGTATTTTTTTATTTGGAAAGTAGTTTTAAACATTTTTTTCAATTCATTATAAATTATTTCCCAATATACTTTTACCTTTTTACATGTCTACCACATGTGAAAAAAGGTTCCCTCCACTTCCCCCAAACGCCAAAATCAGCAGCCGGTTCGCTGAGGTAGTGACACTGGCTTCCTTCTCCCCTTGTGGCAAACCAGAAGTCAGCAAATATCTTTGCACATTAAACCAGGAGAATTACCTTCATGGGTGATGTTACAACCATCAGGGCTAGGCAACATGGTTCCCTCCAGATGTTTGGGACTACAATTCACATCAGCTTCAGCCAGCATGGTCAATGGTCAGGGATCATGGGAGTTGTTCTCATCGGAGAACACCATAATGGCTGCCCCTGGTCTATAGTATTCTTGCTGAGATTCAATGTGAACTACCAGAAATAACTGAGGAGAATAAACGCCACCAGCACATTGCATGGGAAATGATTGATTGGTCGCCCTGACATTTTCTTTTCATTGTAATGAAATGTAGCCATGTGGCCAGGCTGCGGGGCGGGATTGCCTGTCTGAAGTTAAAGTTAAATGGGCCAATCAGAGGCCCCCTCTAGTGGGCACCTTACTTTAGTCACTGTCTAGGGGAAGGTGGAGCTGGGACTGGGACTGCAATGATTCTATCCTTTGGGTACATGCTAAAAACACACAGGTTCTTTTTATTACCCCTAATCTTCTCCTCAGATTAGTCAGATATGAAGCATACTGCTGGTTTTTGTTGGTATCTGAAATAATTTTAGTTTTATTGGTTTTATGCTATTTTATTCTGTGCTGTTCTTATCTTTTGCATGCCACTTTCTTTTTTTAAGTTAAGCATTTTCTGCAAAAACAAACTCATTCTATGTGCTTGTTTTCTGGGGACCAGTCCTTGTGTTTACAACACATGACTGGGCTTGTACTGGGTGACTTCACTTTGAAAATTTAGGGGCTGATGTTCAGCTCAGCAACATGAAATAAGAGAAGTATGTGAGATACCCAATAAGGTACTGTTTTGTTAGTTTTTATTAAGTGGGACCCCTGCTCTGAGATGTGTGGGGCTAGGATGGTTGACACAGAGAAGTGTAACAAGGGCACTCTTTTTGACTTTTCTGAACACCTGCCTAAGACTGGGCTTCAAGGACAAAGAGAAATGAGTTTTAGTCCTGAAACATATAAATATATATATTCCATTCCATTTCTTTTACCACTTCAGAAGGGAATCATAAAATATAATTTTACACTGTGTTTTCTTCTCAATAAATGGCTTTTTAGTTCCTCCTATGATTTGCTCTGTCAGATTTGCTGAATAAAAACTCTTGATGTAGCCCAAGGGCAGCCTTAGAAATCAGTGTGCCATGAGTTTTCCTGTAGCTGAGATACTGAGGATTCATCAGTATGTTCTATAAATTCTTGAGCCTTCTCTTCCTCTACCATCTCTTAGAGTTCTTGCTCAATTTCACTTTCTAAATACCTTAGGGAGACTTAGCATTGGCAAAGTCCCAGAGAAAATTAACCAGCAGATCACATTTGGGGCGTTTCTCTTCAGATCCAAAACACTACACAGCTGATCCATCTAAAGGTTATTCCAACGATGGAGGATACCAAACCTACTGTAGAAGAGTTCTATTACCATATCATGTGTGTGGATCTAAAGTTCTATTGTCTGTCCTGGCCATGGCTCCAGATTCTGATAAACTGACAGCTCTCAGAGAGTAGCACTTCAGATGGACCAGGTTCCTTCTAAAGGAAAACTCAGTGCAGTGGATTGGATTGGAAGCTGATGCAAAATGCAGACTTCAGAGTTGCTACCGTTTGCAGCATCCGTGTCCTCACTGCAAGTTCCTCCATGCCAATTTCTTGGAAAATTGTTATTGATGGGTCCAATGTTCTAGGAGTTTAGTTAAGGGCCAGTTCTGGTTTCTGAATCAGTTCTTAATCCCTTGCTGTGAAGCTCTGCTCCCACCCTCTTCATATAAGGAGACAATCTCCCACATACAACAACAACCACCACCTATTATTTATACCCCACATATCTGGCTCGGTTTCCCCAGTCATTCTGGGCGGCTTCCAACAGATTAAAAATGCGCTAAAACCACCAAACATTAAAAACTTCCCTAAATGGGGTTGCCTTCAGATGTCTTCTAAAAGTCAGGTAGTTGTTTATTTCCTTGACATCTGATGGGAGGGCGTTCCACAAGGCAGATGCCACTACGGAGAAGGCCCTCTGCCTGGTTCCCTGTAACCTCACTTCTCACAGGGAGGGAACCGCCAGAAGGCCCTCAGAGCTGGACCTCCGCTATTAAAGGAATGAGAGGTTTGGTGTGTGCAGGGGCGCATGCAGGGGGAGGAGCCTGTGGCCAATGGTCAGGGATGCTGGGAAATGAAGTCCATCAGTGTCTGAATGTTCCCTGGTTGCCCACCCCTAGCTCAGAAGGAGCCAAGTTCCTGGAGTATCACATGGGTAGTTAAAGAGATTTGGCAAGGAATACGTTTTCTATCGCTGCAACACAGCAATAGCCTACAATCCCAAAGCAGTGCCACTGTACAAAACAGAAAAGCAGAGTATGATGGTTTTGCAGCCTGACACACCTTGCATTGAAGGTACAATTGATGCAGCCTGATGCTAAGCATATTTACTAAGCAATAAGTCCCACGAAGGCTTGGTCTACATTTGCAGAAGAATAATGTGGGGATGAGACAAAAGGCTGAGATGATAGAATGGTGGTGGCTTCCAGTTCTGAATGCTTCTCTCCGGGGGGGGGGGGGGAAACTACCCTATAAATAGAAAACTAGCACATCAGGTGTGGAGAGATTCCATCAAAGCCTTTTGCCAGCTGTTCTCATTTTCTATTGATAGGGCATTTTAAAAACAACTACAGAGGAGACTATTTTTAAAAAATGGGATCACTCTGCAGCAGCTGGACATATATTGCAGACAGAGGAGCATCCAGTGATGGCCTGGTGCCAGTGAGAGTCATCCCAAGGGGGGAGACCTCAAAGGGTCTTATCGCTTTGGTTTCTCTCCTTCTGGGTGCAGTTATGGAGTAAAGGACTGCAATTCCTTGAACAAGGCAGAAGGACCCAGAGTGAGAGGCAAGGAGGTCGAGGTCCCTCAGGATGAAAGGAAAGGAAAGCTCCCAGGTTTGTCATTTTTTTTTTGAATAGGAGGTAGGAGAGACAATAAAAGCTACTTTTTTTACAGAGAGAAGTCATTCTGATTTTAGTATATGTGCTGCTGAAGTGAGCACTATTGAGAGAAGTATATTGTTATGAGTTTAGCGGGGTCAGTCTGGATGATATCCCAAGTCCCTTTCACATCTGTAAACCTCTGTATGGAGGCTAGAAGTGGTAGGAGGAAAGTGGCTGAACCAGTCAAGCCAGTCACTTTGTTAAGGTAATGATTTTAGCTGCTCACCTAAGAACGCAGCACCTGCACCTGAATGAGCTAAAATGTTACAGTCTCCACTGATCTTCATTCCAAGGAAACTGAGGCCCAGGTAAAGTGCAGGCACCCAGGTGTCTCTCAATGCTCAGAGTTTGGGGTGGCACGTAACAATATGCACTTTGTACAGTTTCTGCACTTTAGGTATGTTGCTGCTGATTTCTTCCTTCCCTTCTTTTTCAAGAGGCTGCTGTTATTGGATATGTATTACGTTTTATAGTTGCACCCGATATACGTAGGTAATAATTTACGTTGTGACTTATGAGTCTCTGTATTTCGCAGTCTGAAGTGGTGGAGTCCATTTGGCCACTTCAGCACTTTCCCATTTATTTTGCTGCTTGTGTAGACCGGGCCTGAGTCCAAAGGAGATTATTCCCAGGTAAGTGTGCATAGGATTGCAGTTTCGGAATAACAATAACACTGCACATTTCAGAGTTCATACACAGAGAAACTGTCACTCAGCAAAAAATCATTTTCCCCCTATTTGGGCAGAACAAGCACTATGCATATATTTAAAAGCTCTTGGATTCAAAATGCAATCATGTGGAAGGTTTAGGAAATATGGTTTTAATGTTGAAACAGCAGACTGGTCACAAGGTTCACGAGTGTGGCTATATCTATCCTTGGCTTCCCAGGCTCAAAACTCCATCATTAAAGGGGGGGGGGGAAGTGTCATGTAGTTTAAGCTTCCCATTGAAATGCCTAAGAAAACATTAAGCCAGCAAAGGTGGAGAAGTTGATAGAAAAGCAGTGACTGGAAAAGATGAGAGAAGAGCATTAGCAACTGACTTTAATTTTCTTTTCACGCATTTACAATATTGCTAAAACTTCCTCATTCAGGGTACTTTGAGGCTCACAAAATTGGTTCAGAATAGTGCCGAGTCCAAAATGGAGAGGGAATTAGTTAATAAATGTACCTGATGGAAGTGTGTGCGGCTTTAAGAATGAGGATGAAGATAAGCACACCTAGCAGACACTCTGCATTGACCAAGGAACTATTTTTAGGCAACGTTTCTCTCTACCCCACCCTGCAGTTTCCCTCTGGAAAGCCTTGACTCACCTCTGCATTCAACAGCACGCTCAGTCCTGCCCAGATGTGAGGCTGCAGCAACTATTCATTCTGGCTGCTGCTCTGCCACAGCTGAAGAGCCTCAACTCACAGAGCAACAGGACCCAGAAGGAGATTCTGGGACGATTCCGCTGATGTATGCACATCATCTGATTTTCCGTGCGATTGTGGCACCCAAACAGCCCATAAAACATAGTGACACAAAAGCTGGGGTTTTAAAATGGCATCAAGCATATCAAATTATTTCAACTGGATCTGCACATGAGTAAAACTGTGGTGTGCACTCGCTCAAAAAGTGCAAGCTCCTAGAAATTTGTGGGGTGGGAGCATAATCGCTCAATCTCTGTGTCATCAGAGCATCAGAGTAGTTAACTCCCTCCTCCTCCAATGGTGCTGAGGGAATTCTGAGCTCCTTATGACTCCCCACAAGCTATGAGGCATTAAGCAGTTGAGCCGACTAGTCCTCAAGTATGGTTCCTGTCCCTGCTCTTCGTGGCGTTGATGGGCAAGTCTGAGGAAGAACCACTTCGTCTCCAAGGTGGAGTCACAAGCTGCTCAGCAATTGTTTTCCCTTCTATCCTGACTTACCCAACCCCACACTGTATCTGCCCAAAGAATGGCAAACAAAGGCCTTAAAAAACCACCTGACGACCAAAGGCTATGTGACACCCAAGAAATCCAAAGCCAATTAGGACCTGAGGGGGGAAATTCCTACATAAATGGGAACCATGTCAAAACCCACAGTATAACAAGGACCAACCAAGTCACACTGGAGCAGAAGGAGGAGCTTGTGTCATGCTCAAGTAAATTAATTTGCAGCTTGCCCCAACAGTTGTCTGTGTCTCAGGGTGCAAAAGTTGCTTCACCTCCCACAAACCAGGCCACGGAAGGAGATGGTGCGAGAATCACTACAAATTTGATGATTTGCACTGATTGTGTGAACTCATTCTTGAGGTGGGTGAATCTGACAATTTCAGCTTCTCATTTCCCCAGTTTTAAATTATGTTCTCCACATTCCCGCATCAGTTTTTTTAAAAGCCCTCATCAAAATTTAACAGCGTTTGGTGCATATTTCTCCAAATACGCGGTTTTGCCCAAGATACAGATTTTTGCAAAATAATTCTCCTCATACAAGACATTCTTTGTATGATATTTTCCCCAGAGGAGAGTCCTCAAGCTTTGCTGCAAAGTATTTTCTTGCCTTATTAGCCTAGAAGGTGGACCTTGGCAGCTCAAATTTCAGCAGCGCCCTGTGCGACGGCAGAATCTGGCACCCTGTTCCTCTCACCTTCTGTTCGACATCATCTGTAGATGCAGGACTTGCTGCAGCACCCCAGAAGCTCAGCACCCAATTTGACTGCACCTGTCAGGCTCCCCTAGATCCGCCTTTGGATTACCTTAAATGTTTTGATTAGTGAAAGGATCTGCAACTGCTCTTTCTAATCTCATACGATCCAGTTCTCAGTTCTGGAGAATAGGGTTACAGCAGCTTTACCAAACCTTGCTGGAGCTGCTGCTTGTTATTTTGGCCTTTAAAGTGACAACGGTGGCATGATGCTTTATAAAACCGAAACATTATTTTCTTTCTGCCAAAAGGAAGTTCAGCTCACATAAATTTTACCCGTTTATTGGTGCTTTATCTCTTTGCCACTGCAGCACAAATGCAAAATCTGTTCCCTTGCCAGGAGATGCCTGTGTTTCTCTGAGAAGGCAGAAAGCAGCTTTTACTAGGGACCCCAGACCTTTCCTTCTAATTATCTTTTGTGTCACATGGATGCATCTTTACAAGCTCCATGCACCCAGGCCTATTGAAATTAAGTGATAAACCCCACCTAGGGACATCTGTGTCAAAATGTGGTGTGTGCGAGCCGGGAGGAGAGGACAAATAAGAAAACACAGTAGCAGAAAAGGGTAAGAGAAGCAAGCTCAGACGCAGCAGCTGCTAAAGAGCTAATCTGGAACAAAATAGGATATCGGTTGAATGTGTCACATTTACAATTTATGAAGGGCCCAGAATTCAGTCCATTTCCCGATAATGCAAGTTTTAACTTATTTTTAAATGGTTTGCTGATATTCATGTTGTACAGCTGGCATTAGAAGGCCGGCATTGTCAGGCACCAGGTAGTTGGAGTCTTTCAGGAGCTCATGACTTCTGTGTGATGCTGCCCTGCCTGGCATAGGTGCCAACTCCCTGTGGCCCTGGGTGCCCAAGCACCCACAAATTTTGGCCTCGGGCACCCATGGTCGCTGGGGCAAGCTGGCACTCCTGCCACCTGGTAAACCACTGAACTGCAGAGGAAGTTCCTGGATTGACTCCACCTACGCAGACCGTGGTGTGGACTCTACTGCTGGCCCTTCAATGATTCTCCGGTGAAAATAGGATCGTCCTATTCCATAATCATAATAATTTTATTATTTATACCCTGCCCATCTGACTGGGTTGCCCCAGCTATTCTGGGCAGCTTCCAACAAATACAAAGACATAATGAAACATTAAAAAAAATCCTTATAAAGAGCTGCCTTCAGATGTCTTCTAAAGGTTGGATAGTAACTTATCTCCTTGGTTTGGGGGTCGTATAACTCCATACCCTCCAACATTTCTCTGATGAAAATAGGGACGTCCTAAGGAAAAGCGGGCTATTCTAGAGTCAAATCAGAAAACAGGACAACTTCTGTAAATCCAGGACTGTCACTGGAAAATAGGGACACTTGGAGGGTCTGCTAGTCATTTAGAGTGGGTGGGCAAGAAACTGCCCACAGCAGTTGCTTGGATTTCCAAAGGAACCCCTGAACAGATAAAAAGCGGGAATAAGAGTTCCAGGCTTCAGCATGTGTGTGAATGGGGACTTTTGGTGGGAGGAAGAAGCCAGATGCAGCACATGGTCAAGAGAAATAGGATTCTGGCCTACCATGGCAAAGAAGAAGGGGGTGGGGGGAAGAAAGCTAGGTTTGAATATTTTTAAGGGTGACAACTAGATAAAAATTTAGAGAGAATGTGATAGGGAGAAAAGGGGAACTGCTATATTGCTGTTGCTGTTGGTGGGAGATAGCAATACCTGTAGGTTATTCATCTGCTGAGAATACCTGAACATTTAATTTGGCTGCATGGCTGACATTAGGGCAGAGGCGCAGTCATCTGCTGTGCATTTCCCTCATAAAGCAAGCATAACCCCGGGGGAAAATAATGGCGATTAAAGAACTCACTGACTCCCCCCCCCCATCTCATATTCATACACAGACCTCGAGAGACTTATTTACTTAATTCTCTCTCCACCTAGCTCCACAGATTAGCTTCTTGTTTTCTAGCTTCCTCACAGAGGTGACGATTCATGGGTTTCCTCTCTCTCTGAATATGCTGGAAATGACAACTGGGTAGCACCAGCATTCTCACGTGTATAGACCTGTGATTATGGAACCTATACAATGAATATCTATGGATTTATCTATGGATTTATCTCAGGGGCCTACAAGTCTGAGAGTGCCTAGGAGCTAGTTGGTGGAACCTTTGAAGCCCACCATGCTGCTGGGCCGCAAGCTCCTCTTTTGCATGCAAGGAGCCTGCAAGTTGTAGAATATTATGCAAAGGACGTTATCTAACAGCCAAGTGAGAATAGCGAGGTTTGGTTCGCTTTCTCCATCTTTTGTCATGTGCACCTTAGATTCCATCCCTCTGCATTCAGTGCATATTTTGGTTCCTTGACTTAGTCTGACTATCACAACAAGCTCACTGTGCAGCTAAGATAATGAATATGGGGTTTTAGATATTGAGTGGCCAGGATGCAAGGCTTTGCACTGAGTTCCAACACCTTGTTTGTGTATTTTCACACAAACTGCCTGTTTGAGTCAAACCAGTTTGGGCACCATCATAGGCATGTGGTCATGTCTGACCTTCCCTCTAGCAGCCTCTCTCTCGACCATACTCTGCAGCACAACCTAAGCCAGGCCCCAAGGCAGCAACAAATTCTCCTGGCTTTTACGCAAGCGCACACAGAACAAAGTTTCATCTCTTTCCAGTAATTCGGCAGATGATGATGAACGGTCTTCTCCAGTGCCAGCAGACAGCATACGAGCCTGTGCTACAGACGGCACACACACAAATCACCCGCTAAGGTCAGTGTTGACAGGGCCTGGCTACTTAAGAGGGGCATCAGCTTACAGCTCCTCATTTCTCAAACAGAAAAAATGAATTAGATCCAAGTCTATGATCTCTTTGTGTGGGTGCTTCTGTGTGCATAGAAGCATTTCCTTTCTCTCTCTTTAAACTCTGCTTGCTATCGTGAGCTCCTCCTTGCTCTGGAGATTTGCCGCGGTGTGGGCTGTTTCCCCTCCTTGTAAGCAAAGAGGATAAAACCCCATTGCCAAAATGTGCTAAGCTTAGTAAAGTACACCCTCTGGCCTTCTCCAGCTCTGCATGGTCATAAGTATGAATGTTTAATGGATATGGTAGAGAGGACTGGGCCAAAAACAAACCAATCATGAGCTTCATGGTCTGCAAGGAAAATGCAAGACGGATTAAAAGAATGGGAAATTTTGAGGGTACTCAGTTGGAGAGCATTTAAAAGGCTTCTGTCACTGCATTGGCCAGAGTGCAATTCCAATTTACCCAAGGAGATGTAGCTGGCAGCTTCTGGGCTGGACTGTAAGAACATAAGAGCTTGCTGGATCAAGTCAATGGCCCATTTAATCCAGCATCCTCTTCTCATAGTGGCCAATCAGATGCCTGTGGGAAACCTGTAAGTGGGACCCCAGCACAAGGCTATTCTCCCCTCCTGCTGGTTCCAGCAACTGGAAATCAGAAGCAGAACTGCCTCCAACTACGGAGGCAGAACATAGCCATCATGCTGTGTAAGGGCACGCAGCTTACCCAAAAGTACCCAGTGACAGGCAAGGAAGTATACTCTTGACTAAGGGATGGGAAGAGTGCAGGTAATGTGAGCATGTCTGCCAGGTGCCCTGGTAGAGGGGTATGGGGGAACACATGTACCTGAGCCAATAGGGGCCCTAGGCTTTCCTCAGAAATGTCAATTTGACATTTCTGGAGAAAGTTAGAGCACAAAATGCAGAGGCAGCTTTGAAGGTTCAGCACTCAGCGGGCAGCACCCTTGCTAAGGATGGCTAATCACTTTATCACTGCTGCAGCGAATGGTTTGTTAATGGATGGATAGGTGTGTATCTATCCATCTATCCATGATCTGGAAGGACAGATCATGAAGCTGAGGCTCCAATACTTTGGCCACCTCATGAGAAGAGAAGACTTCCTAGAAAAGGGAAAGATTGAGGGCACAAGGAGAAGGGGACGACAGAGTCCCATGGACAGCAAGAAGATCAAATCTAAAGGAAATCAGCACTGAGTGCTCACTGGAAGGACAGATCGTGAAGCTGAGGCTCCAATACTTTGGCCACCTCATGAGAAGAGAAGACTCCCTGGAAAAGACCCTGATGTTGGGAAAGATTGAGGGGACAAGGAGAAGGGGATGATAGAGGATGAGATGGTTGGACATTGTTCTCGAAGCTACCAACATGAGTTTGACCAAACTGTGGGAGGCAGTGGAAGACAGGAGTGCCTGGCGTGCTCTGGTCCATGGGGTCACAAAGAGTCAGAAACGACTAAACGACAACAGGTGTGTATGGCTTCGGGTGTGAATGGAGTCACACAGACCCATTAACTCCCCATTGTATGCATATCTATGTATAGTGCTTTTTTGTGACAGCAATAACCACTCTGGCATCAAAATTCATTCCTCTCCCAATCTCCCTCATTGCTCAGCTGATTGGCAGGGAACAGCTCAGCAGCAAGAGACAGGTTGCTGCAGTTACGCCCTGTTTTCTTCACCGCTCAGCTGATTGGTGGGATACCAATACTGCAAGTACCATAAAGTTCAACAGTGGACTGCAAGCAATGAGTTGCGCATCTGGGAACTAGATAAAGGAAACAATGGAGAGTACACATGTTGCCCAGAGAATGCACAAAAGCCTCTTAAGATACACACAAGGCCTATTTGCTACTGACTGAGGAACGCATGCACAGCCTGAGTGATGATTTACAGAGTAGGAGAGTCCTGCCCCAGGGATCTGAGCGTCCAAAGCACTGGGCCTGTCACTACTGCTTAGCAATTCACATCCACCCTGTTCTCTTTTGCATTGCAGATGGCAGGTTTGGTTTCAGCTCAGAGCGATACGGAATTGTACCTGGCCAAAGAGACTATTGTCTCTTGGAAGCTATCCTGATTCTCAGTGGGGAGGAGTTCCTTTCCTTTGATCTGAGCACAAAACTACAAAAGGCACTGACTGTAATTTATCTCCTTTCAAGTCATGGGGGAGAGAAGGCTTCTCTTGCCCCGCACTCCCCCCAAAGGGTGGTGGGAATAGCAGAAACAAAAATGGCGAGAACTGCCTGGGAAGATGCACTCTGTTTACAACACATTCCCTTTGCCTTTGTTCTGAGAAAGCAATACCACCCCAAATGGAAGCACATCAATTTTGTGGTGCTGCAGAAACACCGCAAAGGAGATAAAAGATTGTGCCCCTTTCATGTCTCCTAAAGCAGAAAGCTTTGAAAATACAAAACAAGAAAAGTGGTGTCTTCCATTTTTACCCACCTCTCTGCTTTCTGCTCATTTCCTTTTGCATAAAAGAAATCACACTGCTTTTAAAGATGAACATTTAGATTACTCCTAGCAGTTTCAAGTGCTTTGCCCTGAAAAACATATATATTCAATTACCCTTCACCTTCTTTTGATATACTATTAGATTGCTTTTATATGAATACATATATGCTACAGTGTCTTTTCATTTGAAAGGAGCTGGAGAGCTTTCAAACTTTTATATACATGGAAACCACTTTACTCAGCATTGAAATGCATTCTCTGTAGTGCCTATATTTATTCTAAAAGTATAAAATATCTTGAATACAGGAAATGAAGGGGAGAGAGCCTCAATGGAACCCACGTGCAGTACCGGCGCTTTGTGCGTCGCCTGAATTTAACAGGAGATGAGATTTTTTGTGTGTGTGTGCAATTTAACCATTTAGAGTGTGATCCTGTATCACTTAGTTCAGTTTCCACATTTGCATGTCAGTGTGTGAATTTTCTTTTTTAGGAAGTCCTCATAAAAATTCATCAACATTTTAGTGTGAAATTTCTCCTAAAATACACATTGTTGTAAGCCGTTGTCTTAATAAAGTGGTACCTTGGGTTACAGATGCTTCAGGTTACAAACGCTTCAGGTTACAGACTCCGCTAACCCAGAAATAGTACCTCAGGTTAAGAACTTTGCTTCAGGATGAGAACAGAAATCGTGCTATGGTGGCGCGGTGGCAGCGGGAGGCCCCATTAGCTAAAGTGGTACCTCAGGTTAAGAAGAGTTTCAGATTAAGTACGGACCTCCGTAACAAATCAAGTTCTTAACCTGAGGTACCACTGTATGCACATTTTTGCAAAGCTATTTTCCCTAATATAGTTTTGTATGGTTTTGTTTGCACTTTGCCCTAGTTCCCTGGGGAGGGATTGACTGTTAAACCACACTGCAGCTGGGGAATAAGGGTCTCCTAACAACTCTCAAACGCATCCAACTCTCAAACGCATCCATTCTTAAGAAAATCAGCCCTGAGTGCTCACTGGAAGGACAGATTGTGAAGCTGAGACTCCAATACTTTGGCCACCTCATGAGAAGAGAAGACTCCCTGGAAAAGACCCTGATGCTGGGAAAGATGGAGGGCACATGGAGAAGGGGACGATAGAGGACGAGATGGTTAGACAGTGTTCTCAAAGCTACAAACATGAGTCTGACCAAACTGCGGGTGGCAGTGGAAGACAGGAGTGCCTGGCGTGCTCTGGTCCATGGGGTCACGAAGAGTCGGACACGACTGAACGACTAAACAACAACAACAACAACTCTCAGCTCCCAGAATTCTTTGGGGGAAGCCATGATCGTTTAATGTGAATTGCATGGTGCGAATGTGGCCTAAGTCTGGTCTGTTGACTCTGATTAGTTTACAGGGCAGTGATATAGCAATGGGCATTTATCCTGGATCCGTCTTCATTTGCTTACAGGCCATTTATATGTCTTCCTATTACGGCTTCCAGCAACTGGTATTCAGAAGCATAGCCAACATGGCTAGAAGTCATTGATGGCCTTTTCCACCATGGAAGCAATATTCTCAGCAGCACACCCGTAGGCTTTGATTGTCTTATCCCTGGCTCTTGATGTCAAGGTGCACGTCCCTCTTTGCACCTAGCACATTTATATATTTATATATAGAACAGGAGGTTTCTGCAGGCTTCTCACTTCCCGTAAATCACTGCTAATAAAAGTTCATTGTCGGAAGTGGCTATGCAACTCTGAGAAAGTTAACAGATGGGTCAGAGAGGGCACTGATGCTATGGCATTGTCATTTGCCTATGCCTGTTGCAAGCACAGGCAAAACAAATAAGCCAAGTATCATAATGGGACATTAAAGGCCCTCATTTCCTCTCCTTTATTCCCATTCAGACCCGCGTTTCCGATCGCGCAGCCTCGGCCTCTCTCCTTCCACATCCCACCATTTCAGCTTATCTATGTCCCAGGAAATTGTATCCTTGTGCTTTATTACAGCAAACAGAAATATTTCCAGGATATGTACAGCTGTGCTCTTGAACCTGTGACATTTAAAGGGCAGTAGAATACTAATGAGACTAATAAAATAGAAAAACGGTTCGAGATGAGAGGAGCTCTTTTTTTGAGCAAAGTCATTTTGACAACGGCGCTCAGAGCAAATGAAGTGGCGGGACAGAGATAAGAATTTTAAAGAAAAAACAGTAAAAATAAAATTACAACATAGACGCAGGTTTTGACAGTGCGAAATAAGCAGGACCTGACTTTTCTTTTTGAGCATCGGGGTTTTTTTCTTTTAAATTCAGAGTAAACTCCTACTTTAAAGGGAATTTTTTCTTTTTTTTCTAAAAGTGCTTCCAGACTAGAGATTTTTGAGCAAATCAGCCTTAGACCTTTCTCAGCTGTTGCCGAGCGGGAAGGAAGAACAAGCTAACTGCACTTCCTCTTCCAAGTGGAACCCCTGCATCTGGTGTTTTTTGGTGGGTAGTGGTATGTGTTTGTGAAGTGTGTGTTCCCTGTACCCAAGTCATGGGAACCACTCTGCAAGGGCAGGGGTGAGGGGTTGCAGATTCAGATGCTCTAAATGAGAGCCAGACTAGGAAGCACATGCCTTGCCCTTTCATGCTCTCCTTCCCCATTTAGAATATCCAGACTTAGAGTGTGGCCACCCAGCATAGCTGAGATCAGCCTTCTTTAGCCATGGATACCCAGATGTCGGACTACAATCCCATCCTCCTTGACCATTGACTAAACTGGCCAGGGATGATGGGAGTTGTAGTTCAGCAACACCTGGGGACCCAAGGTTGCTGACCTTAGATGTGCTAGCTGCACAACACCCCTTTGCAGCCTGCCCTGATTATTCTGTGCCTGTCAGCTCACAGGGCAGGCTAAGCAGTGCTTTGGGGACTAAGCATTGCTTCTTCTTGCTCATCTAACTGGGCACTGAAGTTGCACCCAGACTGATAGAGGGGTGGGGTTTTTCCATGTGGGATGTAAACACAGGAGCAGACCAGGACAACATTCCTAGCGTGTACATGTTAGAACATGGGGAGGGATGTCTGTCTAGCAAGCAGGTAAACTTCCTGGGGACGGACTTCCTCCACATGTGACCAGAGGTGGGTGTGGCCTCACTTGTGCAGGTAAATGATAAAAGCACAGGGCAGGCAGCCATCTCTCTCTCTGTGCCATCTTCCTTCAATGAGGAAACATCTAAGGATGCTCTCTTGGCTCTCAGCCAAGAGAGGAGATAAGGACTATCTTGCTACAAGATAGTTTCTAAGTGTATGTAACCTTTTTAAGTCTGTCTGCCTTCTGGGATCATATTGTGAACAGAATGTGAGTAAACTTTTTTATACTTTTATGAAGACTGTGTTGTGTCTTGTATTTTAAGAGGGAACAAAAGGGGAAATTACCAGAGTAATTATTATAGAGGTTCTAGCGAACCTGTGCAAGCGTTACCGTTGCGAACTTAAAGGGGAATGTCTATAAACTCTGCTGATATTTTGGGAACTTGTTAGCACAAGTTGGATAAGGATATAATTAGTCAATATATCCTCTCCTGCAACCCAGAACATTTCCACATTCCACACCCTGAGCAGCGATACAGAAGCAATACAGGAATGCATGGATTATTATTATTACAGTGGAACCTTGGGTTTCGAACATCTCCTTTGATGAATGTTTTGGAACCTGAATGCTGAAAACCCGTAAGTAAATGCTTCCAATTTTGAATGCTCCTTGAAAGTCGAACTTCCGAGGTGGCTTCCTGTTTGAGTTTTCCTTTTTTCGTTTTGAGGCTTCCGTATTGAGTTTTTGGTTTTCGAATGTTTCAGAAGTCAAACAACCTTCCAGAACAGATTACGTTAGAAAACCAAGGTTCCACTGTATTTACTTTTAAATAAAACAATTGCATTGGAACTAAGATTTCAAGAGGCATTAGAAGACTTGTGCAAAACTACAGATGTTGGGCTGCATATCTTTTCTTATCCTTAGAGCTGAATGGGAGGATAAGGTCAAAAAGGGTATTTTAGAGCTGGGGAAAAATGCGGAAAGGGACCAACTGGGCGTCTCCCCTGAAAATAGAAGCTTTAATGTCTGCGGTGTCCAAGAGTAGTTTTTCATCCTCTCTGATAATTGTAGAACCTGGGTCATGCAATGAAGCTGGATGGCGGGAGATTCATGTCAGACAAAACAAAGTTCTTCTTTACACAAGGCAGTGTTAACACTATGGTATGTGCTAGCGCAAGGTACCGTGAAGGCCATGACTTGGATGGCTTTAAAGGGGCATAATGCAAATCCACAGGAGATCAGGCTCCAGTGCAGAGCCATCTTTACATTGGTTTTAGTGGTTCGTTGCGCCAGGGTGCTGGCCTCTCAGGGGCACCCTAGCGAGTGGGGGAGATGCGCGGGTTTGCTGGCAGCCTCCCCTTTCCCTGCATGCCCGCCAGTTGCTCCCTGCCAACTATATGGCTGGTTGGCATGCAGCTTCCTTCCCAAGCCTCTGCAGGATCCTGCATCCTAAGGGATGGAAGCTGTGCACAGCTTCCCTCCCAAGCCTCTGCATCTGCTAAAGATGGCCCGTTGTCCTCCTCCTGCTTCCTGGTGAAAGGCGGTGTTCAGCGTTTCCGGGCGCCCCGACGCCAGACAGCATGTCCACCATCACGTTTTCCTGCTTGATCACCCCCACCATGCTGGGGATCAGGGTGATGGGGGAGGCAGAGGACATTTTCCACCCCCCCTCCCCTGTTTTGGAGTTGCGGGGGGGGGGGGCGGGCGCCGGAGGGATCTTTGCACCACGGCACTGGATATACTTAAGATGGCCCTGCTCCAGTGGCTACTAAGCTATATTCTCTCCAGTATCAGAGATGGTGTACTAGTTGCTGAGAGTCACAAGCAAGAGTGCTTTTGCCCGAACTTGTCTTGGGCTTCCAGTAGACATCTGGTTGGCCACTGTGGAAAACAGGGTGCTGCAGTAAAGAGGGTTTTGTTCTGACCCAGCAGAGCTCTCCACCTGTCCCTAGCTGAACCTGTCTTGATCTCATTTCTCCCACAGTTATTTAAGCTTCGGTGTTGTGACCTCTGCTGCATCCTTTGCTGCATCCAGTCACCCAACTTACACTTGACTTCGTTGACGAGCATTGCTGAACTGTGAAACCTAAAGTATCAACAACCACGGCTGCTCTTTTAATGCAGGCCAAGCATACCAAAATGGCTGAGCTGCTGTGTGTGAACCGGGTAGCCTTTTCTTACAGCTTATGGCTACATTGTGGTGGTTGTATGAATAACACCCACCCCACCAATATCTATTCAAGGAAGAGATTTGATACACAGAGGTGTAGCTGGGGGTGGGGAGGCACTGGGTACTACACCATGGGGGGTGGCACTTACCACACCAGAGCCACGCATCTCCCCTGGGAGTGATGCAGTGGCTTGGGGGCCTGCAGGCTCTGTGCTGTCCAAAAAAGCAACATGGGCCTGTAGGGCGCCGGAGTGGAGAGGGGCTTGGGCACTGGGATTCTGGTGCACCCTGCCCCGTCCTGCCCTATAGGTGCCTCACCCCATCCCCCAAGCGCGTAGCTACGTCACTGTTGATAATATTCAACATACATTTAACACTGATGTAGGTTCTGCTTTCAAAATGATTTCACGTGCTTTTGTTCCATTTCAGAGGAAAATCTCAGCGAACATGCTTACACATGAAAAATGTCAAATAAATCTATGTATGAAGAAGTAAGGTGAAAGCTCCCTTTTAAATGTTCTCCTTTTTTATATAAAAAAGAATCTGTCCTGTGAAGTAGCAGGAAATTAATACATAGCCATAAAGGCTGATTTGCTGTTTTCATGCTTGACAGCAGACTCCCAAGGAGAATGTTGTAAACCGAAGTGAAGTTGACACGATTGACTGAAAAACAGAGTCGTTGGGGCACAATCACAAAATGCTAATGCAGTGTTGCTTTTTTTAAAAAAAAAAAAAAGGCAAGTGGGGGGATATACTACATTTCTAACATAATAAAGTACAGATTTTATTCTGGTTTTTCAATCCTGGCCCAATGAAATCTCCCATCACTGTCTTTATCCCTTTGTTTAATCTCCTGTTAACTACTGACAGGATTTTGAATCTCATACAAAATGGGGCCCAGTTACCTATTAACAGTGCAGTCCTAACCGCATCTATTCAAGCAAAATTCTATTGATTTCAATGGTGCTTGCTCCCAGGTAACTGGTGTTAGGACTGCAGCCTTACTAACTTTTCATGTGACTTAGTGGTGCAAGCTGACACCAACCAGAGCAGGAACTGCTCTATGACCCAAGAAAGAATCCCAGCAAAATGTTCTCCTTTTTATATCCCTTTGTGACCCTTCCCCCAGGCCACACCCAAAGCCATTCCACTCATTGCTTCAGTAAAGCAGCTGATTACATAATACTCTGGTAATCAGGTATCCACTTTACTGCATTATGAAGAGCCAGTGTAGTGTAGGAGTTAGAGTATTGGACAAAGACAGGGTTCTAGCCTGGGTGTCAGGCTGCTGCGGGTGACTCCCATGGCTGGTTGCCAGGAACATACAAAGACAAGGAAATATTTCTTATATATATATAATTTTTATTAAACTTTCTGTTTTACAATTTAAATTACTAATTTTACATTCTTAAGATATCAATGACTTCCCCTCTTCTCTTTTCATGGTTCATTTTATGTATCAAAAAACCCTAAATATTTTACAAAAACCATACCAATCAGTATTCCATTATCGCATCCATCAAAATTTATTTACACTGTTGAATTTATCTTAATGCTGCCAGCATTTTCAGCTGTATACAATTATTTCCCATATATTCAACAAAACTTTTGCAATCTTTAAACGGATGTTGTTCTTGTTCTCCTATTTTATAGGAAATGTTTCTTACTGTCCACAATTTATTCAGTATTTACAGATAGAAGCTATAGAACCCAGCCTTTTGGATAATGGTGTTGTCCCGAGTGAATTTCCACCCCCCCCGTCTCTCCCACTTCTTCATTTGTCAATTTCATTGTCTCTCCTAGGGGTGCTGCTAAGTGCCCTCTGTCTTTGAGCTCTTTGCTCTCCTACTTTCAAGGCTCGCCGGGTTCTGGGAAAGGAGGGGTCTGGAATGCTTTCTAAAGACACTGTATCCATCAACTGGTGCTGATGCAGCTGGTGCAGCTCTGGTGCTTCCTCTTCTTCTTCTTCTTCTTCTTCCTCCTCCTCTCCCTATTCCCAACTCTTCCCCTCATCTGCCTCTGAACTGTGACCTCCCATAAACCCATGTTGTAAATCTAAACTGTCTTCCTCTTCCTTCTCCCTGGAAGGGTCAAGCTGGAGAGGCGGTCAGCACCATTCCTCCTCTGCCCAGTTCCTGACACTGGGAGACCCTGGCTGCATCTCACCTAACCAACTTCACAGGGTTGTTGTGATGATAAAATAGGGAGAACCATGTACACCGACTTGAGATTTTGGGTGGAAAGGTGGGGTACAAATCAATCAATAAAAATATGTAATTTAATTTTTAAACTGCATAAATTTAACAAACTTACTCTGTGGATCAATCCTAGGTGCTAGGGCAGTGATTTGACTCCTAAATCCCATAGGCTTGTACTGTCTTGCAAATATTTTCCATGTATTTGTATGATTGTGTGTTTGTGCATGCATGAAATTGTCTGCATAAAGTAGCGGCTGCCAGTGGGTTTTCCTTTTTGGCCTTGCCCGGTTGAAAACACCACCTAGAGTAATTCATTTTGAATCAACCCTCCTCTTGAACTGGCTACTCCATTCTGTTGGTTAGCCACCTAATCGCAAATGAATGTAGTCTTATTTTTATGTCATATTAAGGTCCTAAAGCTCCTACAGCAGTTATTAATTACTCAGTATTTGATGTGCAAGTTGTCAAGATGATATTAATGGGTGGAAAATCATAACACCCATGAATGATTATTCATCCTCAAGCACCTTTGCTTCGGGCCTGTTCAATCTTTCAGAGGCACTTCAGGCATATTAGGCGCTTGCTAATGACCTTCCACAAATGATGTAAATCTCCCCAAAGAGTAATTGCAGTTTCCTTAAAGGTCTGTGATTTGCTAAATCCATCAAAAGTGGATGGCATCAATGGAAGTGTGATTGGAATGTTCTTATTTGGACTTGGGTACCACGGAAGGTAGGGATTGCATTCCTGGATCTGATCAGAGTTGCCATCTTTCCCATGCATAGACTGGCACAATCAAAATGTGGAGTGAGACAACTGTATCAGGCAGAGGGCACAGGAAGCCGTGGCTTCGCTCAACCCCCGATTCTCCTCCCCACTTTCCCCATTATCGGCTGCTTGTCCTGCTTCCGCCACCAGTGCCACCGCCTACCTGGTGAGGCAAGGGGTTCCATTGCCCCCTCTACCTCATTTTCCTTGCCTGATGCTGAGGAAGAGCCAAGTGTGTCCCTCCTCAGAGTGAGGCATTCTGGGTGCAGTACCAGGACAGGTTGTGTGTCACCATGGTGGCTTGCTGCAGCAGAGAAATACTGTTTACACACAGAGAAAAAAAAGTTAATTGAAAAACCTGCTGCTGAACAGTTTTTCCTACTTTTAAGCCAAAATCTGCTTCCCTGTAATTTCCTCTATGTTGTTTTAGTCCTATCCTCTGGAGTAACACAGAGGAGGTTGACAGCCCTTCAGATGTCTCTCCTTCATGTACTCTTTGGTCACACTTGGACCTTGCATTTAAATTACAGTGGTATCTTGGGTTACATATGCTTCAGGTTACATATGCTTCAGGTTACAGACTCCGCTAACCCAGAAATAGTGCTTCAGGTTAAGAACTTTGCTTCAGGATGAGAACAGAAATCGTGCTCCAGTGGCGCGGCAGCAGCAAGAGGCCCCATTAGCTAAAGTTGTGCTTCAGGTTAAGAACAGTTTCAGGTTAAGTACAGACCTCCGGAACGAATTAAGTACTTAACCTGAGATACCACTGTACAACAATCATTGTTGTTGTTTAGTCGTTTACTCATGTCTGACTCTTCGTGACCCCATGGGCCAGACCACGCCAGGCACTCCTGTCTTCCGCTGCGGGAGGCAGCTTCGAGAACACTGTCCAGCCATCTCGTCCTCTGTCGTCCCCTTCTCCTTGTGCCCTCCATCTTTCCCAACATCAGGGTCTTTTCCAGGGAGTCTTCTCTTCTCATGAGGTGGCCAAAGGATTGGAGCCTCAGCTTCACCATCTGTCCTTCCAGTGAGCACCCAGGGCTGATTTCCTTCAGAATGGAGAGGTTTGATCTTCTTGCAGTCCATGGGACTCTCAAGAGTCTCCTCCAGCACCATAATTCAAAAGCATCAATTCTTCGGCGATCAGCCTTCTTTAGGGTCCAGCTCTCACTTCCATACATCACTACTGGGAAAACCATAGCTTTAATTATACGGACCTTTGTCTGCACAGTGATGTCTCTGCTTCCCCCCCCCCCCTTTTACTTTTGTGCTCTCCCCCACCCTGCAAGAATCCTGGGAACTATACTTGGTGGAGGATGCTGAGAGCCGTTAGGAGACCTCATTCTCCTCGTACACAGTAGCTACAATTCCCAGAGTAGTTTAACAATCAACCCCTCTTACCAGGGATCTCTGGAAATTGTAGTTCTGCAATTAAGTGTGGCCTCTTCTACAACACATTTCTCAGGCATGGGACATCACAGCAAAATGGGAAATGGCTCTCTTACCATTCATGTTTTTGATGAGGGGTCTTGGAAGAAGGGGCCAGAAGCCTTGCCAATGGGGAAAAAAGGGTTCAGTAAAGATGGTTGTTCCCTTTGCAAATGGCTGCCTGATGCCTTAAGGTATGGAGCTATTGTTCAGCCCTTTTTAAAGCATGCAGCACTGCACTCCTTCAAATTATTTTTATCACTGCGAGGAAGGTTTTACAATGAACACTGCAAACATTCCTACAAGCTATGCTTTGGTAATTATCGCTTGAACTCCTGAAAAATGGCAAGAATAATTTAACTTCTTCTCTTGGCATTTTAGAGCTGTGTTATTTGCTTCCTTTCCCAGAAACCTGTTTCAAAGGATTTGCCTCCTCTGCCGGAAGCTGCATTTAGACAGCGTTATAATGAGAAGGAGCCAAGCCTCACAAAATCTTGTGATTTCAAAATCTAAAGTAACCCCTACATAGTTGCTCGGTGAAAGATTTCTAGACAATCAACTGGCAAATTATGGTAGTAGTTTTAAGCTTTCTCTCTGTTTGTGTTGCGTGCCCAACTTAAAACAGTATAATGCTTGTTAAATTTGCTTGTAAAAGTAGATACCAGAGCTTCCACCAGGGGGAGCTTGAAGATCATTCATATCCAAGGAGCTTATGGGGTGGAGCATTGATGAATCCATGGGTAGAACATCTGTAGCTTCCTACATCAGGTTTTCCTTAAAATTCATTGCTGGAAAACAATTGCCCTGGCTTCGGTATGGCCTTTTGTGATGTCCCTACCTCAGATTCACCCCATTCTCTACTTAAAGGACGGTTTTGTACCTGTCTCTTCCCCTTGGGAGCACTGGACAGCATCTTCCCATGTGACACCTTCTAACGCAGGTAAAGCTGTAACACCCTGATCCAGCATGCGAGAGCCACATCCACATACAGCCTTCTGTGCTGCGTTGCTGATGAAAGTTGGATACCTTTCACCTTCCACTTTGAGATGCTCACACCAGCTTCTTGAACTGGCTGGATGCATCTAGGAATGAAGATCCACATCTGGATCTAGTGCTTCTAGCAGACATAGCTTGCATGCCTAGTTGGCTTCAGATGGCTTGGAGGCAGAGTCATTCACTTTACCATGGCTTCTGAATAAACTCAGTAACCAAGCAAAGGGGGGGGGGGGGGCGGCTGTGATCCCAGGATTGCCAGTTCCAGACCCAATAGTCTAGCCTCATGGTAGGGAATCTTTTTTGAGCCTGTGGAGAGCCTGAGTTGGCAGTGGGAGGGCTGCACTGTTGGGATAATAGGGTCCAAATTACCTTCTGAAACCCTTTAGTATGCAGTGAGCAGGGTTTAGCTAGCGAATTTTGGTTAGAGAGTAGACATTACCTGATGCAATCACACACCCAGAGATGCTTGCAGGTAAGAAAACAATGGAGTTGTTTACTGTAGAAAATGCATAACTTGGATAGAAAAGTTTCTTGTGCTGGTCTGGAGAAGAACAAGGCAGTCATGCCTCCTTCTTTCTTCTCTTAGAGCATAGTTAAAACTTGAGATCAGAGAGACAAGTGTGATGTGGAGGAGGAGGAAGCTGTAAGACAGGATGCAACCTGAGACATATCAGTCTATACATCATGGGGATGGAGAAGTATGCTGATAGGTTAAAGGTACAGGGATAGTCTGGGAATGTGGAGGTCCTTCACTCTCTCTGTCTTAACCCCATGCAAATCCCTCTTCTGCAAGCTGAGTTCCACCCAAAATCCCAACATGCATCCCCAGTGGTAGGTGTGACTGGTGGCAAAAGTGGACATGGGAAAAGTGCATGGTGCAATGGAACACAGTGGGAGGCATTATCACAGGTCAAGGACACAACAATCCTCTCAGGGAGAAGCACTTGAGAAAGGCACAGAGCAGAGCTGGGGGGTATGTGTGGCAAAGTTTTGAGGGCCATATAAAGAGGCCTAGAGGGCCACATTCAGCTCACAGGCCTGAGATTCCCCAACCCATGACACCAAACAGCTTCTCAGAATTAAGAGATCAAATGAGATCTTATCCATTCATTCATTTACTTTGGACAGCAGTGCTCTTCATCCAAGAAGGCTCCCAGCGCTGCTTAAATAAAATCCCTCAATAAAAAATAATAACAACCAATAAAAGGTTTAAGAGCAGGGCTAACAATCATTCTGTGATAAAACAGCATTGAAATCAAATCTAAAAGGTCTGGGCAAATAAAGGCATTTTTATCTGGTGATGGAAAGAAGAGAGTCTTCACATCAGGCAAATATCCCTGGGGAGAGCATTCCACAACTGGGGCATCAAACTGAAAGGACCATTCTATGATTCTATGCTCTAGTACTGAGTGCATGCTCATGAGTGTATCCCTCGTGGCTAGAAGCCATTGTTGGAAGGGGCTCCGCATATGCATGTAGACCTCTTCTATCCAGGAGGGAGGACTCTAGTCCAGCCAGGGTCTCGTCTCACATGAAGGAGTGCTAGTGTGTATATCACGATGGAGATGGGGGGGTGGGACAGCTGCCATGCATGTTGCGGGCACATGCCTCCCCTGTCTTCTTCATCCATCCACATATGGATGTAGGTGTGTGTGTCATCCATGCTTACAGTTCAAGTAGCGAAGGCGGGTATTTTCAGGATCAATTAAGCACGATAAAGGTGACTGTGATGTTGCAAAATATTGTCCTGGGTGTGCAAGGCTAGACTGCTCAGGTGGGGAGATTTTATACTTGTGGAGGTATCTGCCTACTGCAAGTGATTAAAAAACAAACCAACCAGAAATGTTCCTTAAAAAAAAAGAAGAAGACAAAACAAGCTTGCATTCTTCAAATGGAAATTTGCCTTTCAGTTTCAAGCTGTCGCTATTTCCTGTTTTCTGTGAGTGCTGAGATGCAGCCTTGAAACTCTTACACAGCCTAATTATTATAATCCTCTCAGAGCTTAATTATTGGGAGCTGATGCTGGTGCAGGCAAGCTTAGTTGACAATCTGGCTCCATGCAGCTGGATCCCAGCATTGTGCTTGGCAGTGTCATGCAAAAAGAATCCACTTGGTGAAGTCATCTAAAATAATTATGCCTTAAATATGCACTGTTTCTGCCAAGCCATGTGCTACTGAAACACAGAATCCAGATGCCATGAATTTTCTATTCTCTCCAGCTTCAAATCTGCCATGGGCAGGAAAGAGGTGCATTATAAAACTTCCCCCTTGCCTTTTCCAGTGCAGGAAAGCTTTAATTAGGCATAAATGAGTTTGATCAATGAATCATTAACTTCCATTAAACTTTAAGTAGATTTCCTGACCCGGCTACTTCATTTTGAATTTAATCTGGTACACACTTGATAATTAGAATGAAAGGGGATGAAAGCTGGAGGCTATCCTCAGTCTTTCACACAAAATAGAGTTGAGTCAGCTAATAAGTTATGTTATAGTCAGCTTATAAGGGCAGGAATTAGCCGTAAAGTGTGATTTCCCTAGGAAAAGTGGAGGGTGAAGTGAACTGGCTCTTTGTTTTGATTTTGAAATTTGTTCTGGAATAGCCCATCCTGAGGCTTTAGAATTCCTTGCCAATCATACCCTGCCAGTGCAACAGTTATTGTTCCAGATTATGTGCAGAGGCTTGTTTTGGAACCGTGAAGCTGCAGAGTTAATGTCTCACTGATGGCTTAGTTATCTTTAGGATGAACCAACAACATGTTTAGAAGATCCCAGCCTATTCAAAACTACAAGCATGCTACCACTGGTATTTTCCAGCAATCCCTATGAACTCACAGTCAGTGACTCTGGACTCAGTTCAAGCATTTGATTCTTTTCTGTGAGCATTCTCCTGCAATTTCCTTTATAAAAAAAACCATAACCATTCTCTATCAATTAATGGGAAAAGTAACTGCATTCAAAAAAATTCAAAATGGCAAGAAAATTTCAGCGAAATTCTTATCGGATTTCACTGGCCAAACTTGCCAAAATGTATAGAAATCAAGATAAAGAATGCTGGAAATGTAAAGAGAAAGAGGGGAATTTCTTTCACATGTAGTGGACGTGTACTAAGGTGAAAGCCTATTGGGACATGATATATAATGAATTGAAAAAGGTTTATAAATATACTTTTAATAAAAAAATAGAGGTGTTTTTGTTAGGTGTAATTGGAGACGAAATTCCTAAAAAAGATGTAAATTTGTTTATATATGCTGCAACGGCAGCAAGGATACATTTGGCCAAGAAATGGAAGCAGCAGGAAATTCCAACATTGGAAGAATGGCAGACTAAAATGATGGAATATGCAGAATTGGCAAAGTTGACAGGGAAGATCCGAAATCAGTGCAATGAAATATTTGAAAAGGACTGGAGTAAATTTATACAATACATGAAAGAACATTGTAAACTTCTGAAAACGTTTGTAGGTTTGAGCTGAAATATTTTGTAATGTTAATATTGGGAGCTGGTTTTCATTTAACGAGGTAAATTTTATTAACAAAGAAAGAAGGTAAGTAAGTGGTGCTAGAAATGCTAAGATGTAAGTGATTGTCTATGAAAGCCAGAGAGTGGGGTGCGGGGAAGTCAAAGCTCAGTTTGAGCAATTTTTTTGGTCATGAGATTATGTAATGGAATGTGATTACGGTAAAATGTAAACTTAATAAAAAATATTATTAAAAAAAGAAAAGAAATTCTTATCGCATTTCAGCTGCACAGATTCTCATGGATGTGGTGCAGGCTTTTTGCCATGCTTACCTGTCTTTGAGGTGGCTGAGGGATATTTGTGCTGTGGCACAGTGGTGCTGACTACCCCCCCACCATTGAGGGGCCCTGCTCTCCTGTAAGTGGCAGGAGATGGCAGCCCCCTCAATATTGGTGGGGCTCAGCCCCCCTCCTACAAATATTGAGGGGGACGAAGCCCCTTTCCGCCCCCTATAGTTGGTGCCCATGACCACGGTATCCCTTCCTTTTCCCTCCTGCTACCATTGCTCTTTTCATAAGTCCTTTTAGTAAAAGGAAAGAAAAACTGTGGAGAAGTGTGTTAAAAGGTGCCACTGATTTAAAAAATCTGCCCCCTTGAAGTGTTAGCAGAACCATGGAGTGTTTTAGAAGTCCCCAGCCATTTATCTGAAGTTTTAGAAGACATCACTCATTAGAGAATCCATGTGATGCTCCAAGCTAGTTGTGATCTTTGACAATCATTCCTCATCACCGAGAGGTGAAGGAGTAGGGAAAAAGGAAGGGAAAGCCACACTTGCAGAACTAGCTATCCTGTACCACTTGTTGTTTTTCTGAGAATGTTTTTATTTTAAAGTCAAAGAGCCTGTTTGTACATCAGCCTGGTACAAACAAAAGTAGTTTGATCAAATAAGGAACAAATAAGGAAGTGTTGAATCTTCCAGGGCTTTTCTCCTAACTCTGGTCAGTTTCAACAGAGAGCAGCACACAGGGATGATGAAGGTGATGAAGGGGCAGGCAGGTGATGGAGAAAGATGGTGTGTGACTCCATCAAGAAACAGCAATAACTGAATAAAAAACCCAACACACACAAAAACAGAAATTAGAACTAGTCAGTGCTGCAGTTGTGCTGGAAGTTCTAAAAAGGACCACTCAACAGTGGCACCTTAGGAAAAAGACAGGCCTTTGGGGATTTTAAAAGGATGCAATCTGGATTATCAAAAATAAATGAGTGGATGAATTGTGTGGATAGGAGAAAAGGGGCCATGTGAAAGTAACTCTGAGCAATGGATGCCTCTGACTTATTCATACCTTCTCAGAATGTTACTGTGATAGTCGCCTCTCTTTTCAGAGGAGCAAAATGCTTCAACAAGGCTTGCTGCCTCTTGTTCATTTGCAAAGCTCTCGTGTAAATAGGAAGGATTCCCAGTTCCTCTTGCAAAGGATTAGGGACAGAAGCTCAATTAGCCACAAAGGAGCTGAATTTCTTATGATGCATTAATAATAATAAGAGGCCGAAAAGACCCCTGGGAGCTGTCAGTCAGCCGGAATCTTCTGAAGCCTTGCAGCATTACTTTGAAAAGCCATCATGGTTCTGTTCAGCCTGCAGTGCAGTGATACTACAAGTGTCAACTTGTCACATTTTATTTCCATTCACACGATGCAGCGGGAACAACAGAATGAAAAGTGAAGGGACATCTTCTTGCCACCCTTTTAGAGTCATATTCTTCCCCGCTCCAGCAAATGCAGCAACAGCAGCGCCATCTGCACTGGAGCAGAGGTGACAGCAGGCGAGGTGACCCTGTCATTCTTCTGCCTCAGGAAGGAAGAGTGTTACATCCCATCAAAGCTTCCTTCTCTTGAGCTAACCACCAGGGCTGGAACTGCGGCACCTGCTCCTGACTGCAATGAGGAAAATGGGAAGCCGAATTGCTCTGAGGACATGGAGAGTGGAGGCAGATGCCACCTGGCAAAAACACACCAGCCGGCTACTTATTGCTGCTTCTCAAATACCTGGGCCTAAGCTCCAGAGAAAAATCAGTATGAAAGTCACTCAAAGTCCTGTGCACCAGTCCTCCTCCTGCCAGCACAATGATGTTAAGAGGGAAAATGTAGGTTGGGAATGCTTTGTTTCCCTCAGAAATATCTTGTGTGGCCCTTAGTGAAATAAGGAAGTATTTTGTTATAGATCAAATGGTGTGCTTGTGTCACATCATGTGATTGATTATGTGGGGTGGGCCTTACCTGGGCCCTCCCAATATTTTATTCAAGTTGCTAGCCGTGGATCCCAGTAATATTAAAGGGATAATAAAGGTAAAGGTAAGGTAAAGGACCCCTGGAGGTTAAGTCCAGTCAAAGGCGACTATGGGGTTGTGGTGCTCATCTCACTTTCAGGCCGAGGGAGCTGATGTTTGTCCACAGACAGCTTTCTGGGTCATCTGGCCAGCATGACTAAACTGCTTCTGGTGCAAGGGGACACTGTGACAGAAGACAGAGCGCAGGGAAGCACCATTTACCTTCCCACCACAGCAGTACCAATTTATCTACTTGCTAGGTTGGCAGGAGCTGGGACGGAGCAATGGGGGCTCACTCCATCATAGGGATTCGAACAGGGACATTGCATACTCCCTGATTAGATAAGACTACCAAGATAGTGTCTTATATTGAATCCTTGCCGAATGCCCAGTGGAAATGGATCAGGAAAACCAGTCTCATCCCGCAATGCTTGGAGCTGAGCAGATCTCACTGAGCTGACTCCCCATCACCATGCTCATAAACTGAAGTTCCAAGCAATTTTTATAGTTTTCTGTGATGGAATGCAGTCATGCCTCGGGTTACAGATGCTTCAGGTTGCGTGTTTTCGGGTTGCACACAGCACCAAACCCGGAAGTACCGGAACGGGTTACTTCTGGGTTTCGGCACTCACGCATGCGCAGAAGCGCTAAATCGCGCTTTGCGAATGCGCAGACACAGCGCTGCGGGCTGTGAATGCTGTGGGTTGCAAACATGCCTCCCGCACGGATCACATTTGCCACCCGAGCATCCACTGTATTTCCTTCCCTTTGCCTTAGCAATTATGGTAGGTCTTGAATTGCCTGCCAACATTAGACCAGTGATGACAAACAAAGATCCAGCATGCATGTTGGCACCTGTACTTCAAGCACCCCCTCTGCACTTTCAGATATGACAAACTGGGGGAGATCCAAGAAAGGGACAGGAAGATACAATAGGAATATCCCTTTGGAACTCTTTGGACCCATAAATAGCCAGGACATTATTTAAATCAATGCATAAATATTGTGAAATCCTGCAGTAATCTTGAAAGAGATTCTCTTTATAATTAAAAGTTTGACAGTTCCTTTGATTTTTGCTGCCTAATTAGGAGGCAATTAAGTAAGAGCAGGCAATCTTTTTGATCACAAAATATGTTCACAGCGGAAACAGAACTTCTCTGGGATGCAGTTCTTGATGGCTGCTGGAGCATGGTAGAGAAAGGTAGAGGCTCTCAATATCTAAATTGCCAGCAGTTTGTTCCTAATATTGACACTAATTAGAACACTGCGTGGCATTCTCTGCAAAGACTGAATGCACATGGTATAGATTTTCAGACTGCATCTTTCATTCTTCCATGGCAAAAGGTGTTTCATATTTCCCCCTATTATCCAGATCAGTATTGATTCCTTTATAATATGTGTTTATTGCTCTTTGTGCATGTTTGTCAAAAACAGGGTTGGGGAACCTCCAGGTGCTGCTGCAATACAAGTTGCATCATATGTGACCATTGGCCATGTTGGCTGGGGCTGATGGGAGTTGAAGTCCAACAGCTTTTGGGGAACCAGAGGTTCCCCGTCCCCACAGGTTCCCTAGCAACATCTGAAGGGCCACCAGTTCCCCACAGGTCTTAAAAGTGGTTAAATCTAACTTAAAACAGCAGCTAAATCTCAAAAACCAGGAAATGACAAAACCAACAAGGAAACAACAATAATTTCATATATAACAACTAACATAAGAACCCCAATTACATTAATTTAATTTAACATATCTACTATTGTTTTTGTTTTATTAAAAAAAGATGAAGGGATTGGAACTTCCTGTGCCGAATCAGTTCCAATAAGCCTGCAATCTCCACAAGCCATACTAAGATGGGCACAGAGAGTATTGCATTTCTATTATTAATTATTTCATACATGGCATGGGGGGCAGTTGTAGTATGTCCCCAGTATTTGGCATGGGGGCTGCCGCCATGGAATTATCTCTGGGAACTGTAATGTAGACAGAAAGAAAGGGAATCAGATTTTTCCTCCATCCCTAGGTGCCAGGCTTGTGAAGTGCCATCGTCGCCTAATCAATCTACTGAATATCTGAAACAAACAATGTTAAATGCTCTCTGCTTCCCTGAGTGGTGAGAACTAGTTCTGGGGCAATGGTTGCTGGGTGTGCTTGGAGGAGAGAAGGCCCAAGGTGTGAGTGCCTGCTTGGATATTTCACAAGTAAGCAACCCCTCATCTCTCTCACTGTGATGCAGTTCCAAACAACCTGGACAAGGGAAACTTATTCTTTGTGGAGGTGGTGCGTCTCCATATAATAACACCATTCCAAGATACATACATACATACATACATACATACATACATACATATATATACCGTATTTTTTGCCCTATAGGACGCACTTTCCCCCCTCCAAAAATGAAGGGGAAATGTGTGTCTGTCCTATGGGGCGAATGCAGGCTTTCGCTGAAGCCGGGAGAGCGAGAGGCATCGGTGCGCACCGACCCCTCTCGCTCTCCAGGCTTCAGGAAGCTCTCCGCAAGCCTTGGGAGCCCGCGGGAGTTCCCGTCGGGCTCCCTTGGCTTGCGGATAGCAGCCTACATCTCGAAGCCAGGGGTGCACACAGCGCGCCCCGGGCTTCGGTTCCCCGACCTGGATTGGAGGCTGGCAGCGGGGAGAAGTGCGCTTCTCCCTGCCGCCAGCCCCACAAGCTTGGGGGACAGCGGGGAGGCACAGCACCACCATCCCACTGTTCCCTGACCTGGTTTGGGCTTCAGGCAGATACCCGCATGGCGTGGGAGCCCGGCGGGAAGTCGTGCCGGTCTCCCAAAGCTTGCGGAGAGCTGCCTGTTCTGGGGGCTGGGGTCGGGGGAAGCTTGGGCTTCCCCCGCCCCAGCCCCGTGCCTGGGGGGGGGAATATATTTTTTTTATTCATCCCCCCCCCCAAAACGAGGTGCATCCTATGGGCTGGTGCGCCCTCTGGGTCAAAAAATACGGTATGTATGTGTCTTTATATCTGCACCTATATCTCTCAATATCTACACATCTATATTTGCACCTATATCTCTCAATATCTCCACACCTACACATACCTACACATATTTGGAGAGGAGAGGCAGAGGCAGAGGCAGAGGCAGAGGCAGAGGCAGAGGCAATGGGCCGCAATACATCCTCTGCGGCCCCCTTTTGTGGTTTTCTTTTTAAAGTAAGAAAGTCAAAAAGAGTTGGCATCGTTTCTTTTCATCCCTCGGGCAAATTTAGGTCTTCACCAAGTGACAGAACTTGCCGCATTGAGCATTAGGGACTTTGGAAAGGTAACTGGGAACAGAGGAATAGCTGAGAAACTGATACTCCAATCAGAGCAACTCGAAAGCTCTGCTCTTCAACCTGCCTCTAATAGCTCCTTGAAGCTTAGCTGCAGGCATCCTTGAAAACTCGCATTATGAAAAACCTGGAACTGAAAATCAGGAGCATCGTTGTCAAATCACTCCAGCAAACGTCAGCGATGTCCCGGCCATTAGTAACTGACCTTTGCGTTGTCCTAACTGTTGACCTCAGGTTCCAGCAGTCTATATACGGACACTACAGATAACATTTGGAGCTCCTTTAAATCTCTCCGGGTGACCTTTATGATTACAGTGACTTCCAAGAGGGAAAGATACATATATAGAAGGACGTCAGAGAAATGTCTCGGCAGCAGGAGCATCCATTCAAAACAGCAAATGGGCTGTTAACAAGGCTGTCCTTTGCTCTTGTCTGCCTGGTGTGCAAAGATCACAGCTTTTTCTTTTCTTTACGAAGACCTGAGCATTGTGGTTTTCCACCTTTCTAGGCCTTCTCATGAAGACACCCTTGAAAGTGCATGGACAGTTTTATATACGAAGTATATACATTGAAGTATATAGGGCACTATCCATTCATTTACTGCTGGGAAAAACATGAAAATGAGCAGACCAATTATATCTTGCCAAGGAAAGGAGAATCACAGGCAGACAAACCTCAAAATCCAAAGCCTTGGGGGGCTTGCACCAGCAGGGCAGAAGTGTGGGAAATGTCCCCCCTGCCATGTGTGTGGCTTGAATACTTTGATCCCTGAATCGGGGCAAGATTAGGGAGCTTTGGACCTGCCCCAGCACACCTCTTTCTTCTCCTCTTTGCTGTTAAAGCACAAAAGCAGAAGGGAGATGGTTATGGTGGTTTCTGTGGCTGCAAGGAGACATCTCAGGATGGACATTCCCCTCTTCCTGTGGAGCTCTCCACTTGAGCAAAGGGGGAGATCCACTTTCTTCTATGGATCCTGCGATGAGCCCCAAGAAACCCGAGGATTGTGCCCTAAATGTAATTTAAGGGAAATTAAAGTTCAAGTTTAGAGCTTTGCTCTAGCCTGCAACCATAGGAGTTATTAATGTAACCTTGTGATAGTAACTTTGTATGTTAAAGTCTCAAGTGAATTGTTTTGCTGACCCAGATCGAGTGCAATAGAAGTGCAAACAGCAATAACAAGTCCACTTTCAAGTTTCTCTAGTTTTTGTTCACAGGTCTATAAATAATAAAAACTGAGATCAAATTGTACTTAAATGGATTTTATTTATTTTTACCATTTGAATGTGTTTTTTCCACATTTTGAATTTTTGCATTCGAAATTTAGTTGTAAGAAATGCCTTTGAAAGATCAAAATCTTGTTGGTGAATTTTAAGGTATTCATGCCATGATCTAGCTGCATTACATCCTAAGTTCCAATGAATCTCTAACAGCACCAGAACAGTAAGTAAGTAAGTAAGTAAGTAAGTAAGTAAATAAGTAAGTAAGTAAATAAATAAATAATAAAATTAGTAAAAGCTTCATTTTATCCCCCCATCAAGTCAATTCGACTTGGGAGAATTTGCTAAAGAATTTCTTCCTTCAGTTTATTTTAGCTGTACAAAATATCCCACATTTTGCAAAATCCATTTTGCACAATTCATGCTTGGCTTTCAAGTGTTCAAGAACAATTAACAATTTCAATTTATGTTTGTTCAAGCACAACAATAGCTAAGTTCAGTTTGCCGCTATTCAGTGATCTCTTTCAGTTTTATCCATGATGAATGTCAAGTGGTGTTTTTATGTCTGATAGGTTAGGTGTCAGACGGTGTTTTGTATGTGCATGCTTACTTTCCCCCAAAATATATTGAAGTTGCAATGCCATAGACTGTCAGAATAGTAATGATTTCAAGTGTGTAATTTATATCAAATAATAATTCATTTTCAGAGAGTAATTATAGACATGTTGTATTTGGCAATCAAAGAGAAAATATATTTTTACCTTCAGATTCATGACAAACTATTCTAAGTTTCGGTAATTATTTATAGTGCAAAGAACTAAAAAGGCATTTGCTACTGACTGTAAGGACAGTTCCATTAAAAAAACACCCCATGGAACTGAGAAGGGACCCTGAGGTTCATCTAATTCTAGCCCCTGAAATGCAGGAATATCATGGTGGTTATTGATCCCTGTTAAAGTCGGAAAGGTAGAAGAAGCAATGACTTGTGCAACAATGGGGCCCTGAGGTGTTGCATCACAACCTCTTGGACCAGCTGGACTTGAATGTGGGACTTGTCAGCATCTAAGGGCTGTGATACCAGGAAGCACTTCTAAGATCTGAAGAAAGGAGGAACAGAAGGCTGGCAGGGACCAGACCAAAGACTGTCTGCTTTGCCAGCAAATGACTGTTTTCCTCTCTCCATGACTTCTGGCTACATTGCCCAATAGATGCAAACTTATAAATTGTTACTGTAATTTAAATAGAAATACAATGCATGGCACTATTGTGGGGAAGGTTGCGGCTAGGTGACCTATGTGCTTGTTCAGCCTCCTGTCCGGGCACTAACAGTTGGGCAATTTCAAGGTCCCTGTTCCTTATCTTTAAGCAGACCTGGGCAGGATAGCCCTTCAAATAGAAGGACTGTGCTCCGACAGTCCTTCAGGATACATGGCCGGCCTGCTTGTTGCTTTGTGTCCCCATGATGCTAAGAACAGAACATTTTCCCTCAGTTTCCAGAGGTCTTCTGGAACTGCTGCTGTAAACCTCTTCCTGCTCCACACAGATGGATAAGTCCAGATATGGGATTGGGGTGGGGAGTCTATGGAAGATGACCAGAAAGAGCACTTGTTTCCATCAGAGCTTCAAGGCATGTCCTTGAATGGCATAACACAGGTGGGTTGGCAAAGGAAGAAGCCAGAGCTAGATGTTAGCATGTACAAGGAAATGCATTATGAGTTCTCTGTCTCATGAGACTCTGAGCCATTGTGTCTTCTAGTGTGCGTTTGCATCTGTTTAAATACATGTGTTCTGGTGTGATAAGTACTCAGGAAAGCTGTCTCTGGTGAGATTTTGTTTTGCACTGAGACTACGCCATGGTGATTTGCACAATTGTAGCCAACTCAGCTTTTATATGGCAAATCAATGAACCGCCCTGTTAGATGGTAATTTAGCTGCCCCTATTGACCTTGCTTGGATTTGAACCCTGGGTGTTAAGGCAAATGCCTGCAGTGTCTAAACTAATCCTATGAGCTACTCAGTTCAAAAACAGGCATAGTCTGTTCTTGGCAGTTCTTGTGCTGACATGCAAGTGGGGAATACTGGGTATAATATTTCTGCCATTCAGGCCATAAATATATGGATGAAATATCTGGCTTTGGGGAAATTCATCCACCCTGAGCAAGTGAATATCTGGACCTTTGCCAGTTGCCTACTTTGACTCAGAGAATCTTTATGACAGAGTCAGAATTTCAGTAAGGTTTTCTTACAGGATGATGATTCTTGCAAATTATATTTTTAAGCAGTTTACCTCACTGCTACTGTACAGATGGTGTATTGTATATTTAATGTCATTCCCTGCTGGTTTTTTAAGTAACGTGACTGTACCTCTGCACCTTAGTGGGAATGGAGTACAGGGAAATCTTGAACTCTGAGGAAAACATTAGTGGCCTGGTGTAGATCCAACATATCATACTGAAAGGTTCACAAATCATGGAAAGAGTGTCAGGTCTGTACGTTCCTCCCTCACTTTCCCCCTCTTCCCTCATGTGCTGACTTTGAGCAGAAATCCTTACTTGTTTGAGGCCAGAGCTCTCTGTTATATCTAAAATAGGGACAATCTTAAAAAATATGCAGTCAGAATCTATGAATTCACAGCTGGCTCATTACCTCAAGCCCCTATAAAAGCCTGGGCAAAGAGGTGCCTCTTTAGCATGTGTTGAAAGGCAAACTGCATCAGCATCATTCACCCCAGAGAGAAGAGGGCATTCTATTAGCTGGGTGCCACCACTGAGAAGCCCCTAGCCCACATCAGCACACAATGTGCTTCACCCAACAGCAGGACAGCAAGAGGCGTCTCCCCAGCAGATCTTAATTGCTCTAAGGAGAAGACAGATTAATAATAATCCCTATAATAAAAAATAATAAAGTTTATCTTACCCAAGGCAGAACAAGGTGAGCAATTAGATATAGCAAGAGTGGTTTGATGACACCCTCAGTCATTTGGTTTTACTGATGGGCTGGGGGCTAATTATTTTATATAGAGGATTCAACTATATTATGTGGTAAAGAAGAAAATATTTCACAACTTCATATCCCCATCTATAAAGGTATATATCTCTATATATCTCCTCCCTGTTTAAGAAAGCCTACTCTCAGATTCTTGAGGGCAAGAAGTTCAGCTGTTGTTCTGAATGTCTTAATTTGTTCTACATGGAAAAACTATGACTTCAGATTTCACGGTGAGAACATAACTCAAGAGCAAGAAATCAATAGTTTCATGCGCACAGTTAAGCAAAATTGGGTTTCATATTGGTAAGCAGATCAAATTAATGCTTAGATCTGTAGTTTTGTAACTACCAACACTGCAACTTTAATTGCTCCTAGAATCTGAAATTAATCACTCTGGGTTTGTGATATAAACAGCATCCCTGAAAGCAATGGGTCAGTTGGTTGACGCATGAAAATAGTTGACAGAAATGGTTTGCCCCCCTCCTTTCATTTTTCTTTCTTTTCTTCCAGAGAATTGAATCTACCCTTGGCTACGTATGCATTGATATTTTTTTCCTCTCCCTAAAGTATTGAGTAAGATATGTGCGAGAAAACAAGCCTGCATCCTAGCAGAAAACATCACAAGGAGATTGATGGGAAATTTCTCACTGCAGGGAAGAAAGACTTTTGCAGATGTTAGTTTTTCCTTGCAGTTCTTAAAGACGTGTCAATGAATGGAGCCCTCTCCATATGCCATTTTTCTTTGCAGCTGCGATTCCTATTTTCTATTAATTAGTCTCATTTTAACAGATCAATTAAATAAAGCTCTTCACACCTACACTCCCTCTGCACAGCCAACAAGTTACTGCTCTTTAAGTAGCTTGATTCATTTCTGACATATAATAAGAGAATCCTGACTGCTTCCTTCCCCCTTTCTTCAGAGGCAAAATATATTGATCACCCCCCCCCCCTTTTCGTGTTAGAAAAAAGAGGGAAATGTTGGTAATTTTATCTGTGCTGGTCTAAAGAGGATTTACAGCACAATGCTACGTGTATTCACTCAGTGTAAGTCCCAGTATTTCTGATTGGAGTTACTCCCTACCAAATGAGTTTAGAATTGCAGCCTCAACGACTGAGAGAAAAATTCATCATCAATACAGAACACACAGATGGGGGCTACGTGTCTCCCCTTCTCCCCACATGTCCCTGATAATGTATAGTTGGAAAAAACCCCACATGCCATGATGTCATTGTGTTGGAATAATCACCCTTCAGAAGTTGGTACACTCCAACTGCCATCAGTCCCAGCCACCATGGTCAGGCTTGACCATTTGCAACATCTAATTATGATGCAAGCACTACTCTTCACCATCCATGCTCAAGCATGTGCCTCATAATGCCTCCATAAGATGAGCTTTTCAAGGGGTGTGGCATTTCCTATCACTGCCCAGCCCCAAATCAATCTGGGAGCTCCTGGGTGTCAGTGCTTACTAAATCAATATGACACATTTTAGCAATGCTGCTTTCTTTCTCTCACACAAACCTGACATATCTGTTGCAGCCAAACCCCAATTCCATTGGGCTCATTATTGCCTCTAACCTGTCTCAGAAGCAGCAGCAAAACCAGCAACTTCTCAGTGGGTGAGTTACAAGAGGACAGAGCACTCATCTGTTAAGTTGGGGAGAGGTGGGCAATGGCTGCCTCATGAGGCTGAATACCCTTGTTGTCTGGATCCCTGACCCATAGTGGTGAGGCCATGACCCCAGAAGCTCACAGTCAATGGTGATGGGCCCAAACGTGACTATTATTGCTGCCAAGCAACAGGGGAAAGCAACTTGGGGACATCTATTTTTACAGCAAGGCTCTTAACTTCACTGCCACATTCAAAACAAGACAGATCCCCCAAATATTTCATTCAGTAGGAATCTTATTTTGTTTATGAGATATTTTATGATGCGACCCCAACACTCTCTGACTGGGATTCTACTACCCTGCTGGATGATGTAAATTGGGAGCACACTGGATTCTCTCCCCCCTTCCCAAATCCAGTTGTGATAGATCAGATGAGTTTTAGTGATCTTAAAAGTATATTAAGCTACAACTATAAGAGAATTAAAGAAAAAGACCATAGAGAGAAAAACCATTACAATCAAACATTCTCACACATCTAGGACCTGTTCCTTCTTTCTAACTTGTTTGCCTTTTGTACCCCCATATCCTATTCTAACCTGGGGTGCCTCTTTCTGATTGGCTCCCTAAATCACCATCAGTCACAGCCTTTCACCCATTTCCTTGCCCTTACTGTCCCAGACAATAATATTCCTTCATCTCAACCTGCCTCATAATACATGTGTACCCTGTTTTGCTTCACTATTCCATCTTTACTTTAGGCATCTGTCAAAGTATGCTGCTAAAATGCTCCTAACTAAGCACATTGCTGCTGAAATCTGCGCCGTAAGCATATTTGTTATTGAAATCCTGTGCTCATCAATTCTATGCTTGAAACATTACCCAAACATTTTGTATCTGCCTTACTATACTTCTGATTATCTTGTAAGACAAAGCAGTCAGTATTGCTATTGAACAGCTCCGCCATTGGCCAGTTTACCCTAATATTTAGTTGAGATCTGCCTCCTTGCATTTTCTACCCATTTGTTCGAGTCCTGCCTTCTAGCAGAACAAGTCTGCTTCTATGTCTTCCTTGTGACAGCTCTTCAGATCATGGAAGACACCCGCCATGTCTCCCCTTAATATTTCTTCTTCCTCATGAGGAATGGTTGAAATAATTGGGTATGTTTAGCCTGATAAAGAGGAGACTGAGAGGAGATATGATAGCCACCCTCAAATTTATAAAGAGCTGTCACATGGAGGATGGAGCAAGCTTGTTTTCTCCTGCTCCAGAGGCTAGGACTCAAACCAATGGCTTCAAGTTACAAGAAAGGCGATTATAACTAAACATCAGGAAGAACATTCTGATGGTAAGAGCTGTTTGACAGTGAAACAGACTCCCTCAGGAGATGGTGGATTCTCCTTTCTTGGATGTTTTGAAGCAGAAGTTGGGTGACCATCTGTCATGTATGAGATTCCTGCATTGCATGGGGCTGGGCTAGATGATTCTTGGGGTCCCTTTCAACCATAGCTGCCAACTCCCTGAGGCCCTGGGCACCCAAGCACCCACAAAATTCCCCACGAATGAGCTGGGCACCCACAGATTTTGGTGCTAGGGCCATGCATGCTGCATGGCACCCACGGCCCTGGGCACCCACAGTTGTGGGGCCAATTGTAAAGTTCTAACTTTACAATTATATGATTCGTTTCTCATAGGAGTTGGTTTCCTGATCACCCTCCTCTAGGCAAGCTCTAATTTGTCAGTGCCCTTAAAACGTGTCGACGACAAGTCATGCTTTTTAATTTCACCAGATCACCAGCTCGATACATCCTGCAACGAGTCTGGCAGATGCAGGACAAGAAGATGTTCTGGCATCATTATACCGGGGTTTGTTTTAAATGGAACGTGTTCTGACAACAAAGGAACAGACACGAGGTTGTCATTGTGTCAGCCTCAATCTTCCTTGTTGCCGTTGTGTGTGGCAAAGGGAGAAGGTGAAGAAGTTGATGTTTATCAATGAGATCCTGCAGTTACAGGTCAAAAAATTGTGATGCCACATGAGAGGGAATCTCTCTCTCTCTCTCTCTCTCTCTCTCTCTCTCTCACACACACACACACTTTTGCTTGCTCATTCACATGTTATTAAGGCTTGAAACATTTGCATCAGGGGAAGAAGTGCTGCTGAACATTGGTACTTCTGAGGTTTTTTGTTTTTTAAAAAAAATAAACTAAAAAAGGCATATGTTCAAGCTGCAAATCTCTTCTAATATCTCCTCTCCTCTGTATCTCCTCTAATAACAATTGATCACTGAGCTATGGAAGAGAGAGCCTCCTGCAGATACCACCTTATCAGGAGGCCATTCTACACAAGATAGTAATCATGCCTTTAGTGGTGTGGTACCTGAACCTGTGGAATTTCCTCCTACTAAACATTAGACAGCAGCTGTGCCTCATCTTTCCGGCACCTTCTGAAGACTTTCTACTTTCCCATACTGGAATTGTATTTAGATGTTTTAATTCTTTTATTGTTTGTGTGTTTGCCACCCTGGGCTCCTTCGGAAGCAAAGGCAGGATACATGCATATACATATTCATGTGCATATCCATGCATTTATGGCATGGGCAGAGAACCCTCCTCCAGGGCTCTCTATCTGGTCCTTGGCATTCCTCCCACACCACAACCTCTCCCCAGTCACACTCTCTCCTCCCAGGCTTCACTCCCCATCACTGGCCTTTCTCCACACTCTCCTTGGCTGGAATGCCCCTTTGATCTCTGATGGTGACTCTAGTTTGCTAGGGTGGAGAACAGAGGTGTGTGTGAAACTGTTTATATATTCATTCCTCCACCCAGTTCCCCTCTGGCTCCATCCACCAATGGCATGTGGCCCCCTGGAAGGTTGCCCAGAAGGGCACGTGGCCCTCAAGCTGGAAAAGGTCCCCCACCCTGTGTTAGGGTGAGTGATTTGGCAGTAATGCATTAGTTGGATTATTGTCCTCCCTGCCCTGGTAAGTATAAGATAAACTGCTTTGGATGGGATGTTACAGGATGAAACACAATATGTTATTGAGTATAGCATTGCCCCAGATGCCCTCTACAGGCCCTTCCCATCAATTAACACCATCCTTCATTGTTTCTGACCCTCTTTAACCTGTTCTAATGACTCCTATATGTATCTGTACTGCAGCAGAAAGAGAACAGCAAGAGGTTCATACACAATGGAGCATGTACTTAATCAGCCAAGGATGTCACTTCTCATCAGCAGAAGCCTTTCTGCCATTGTTCCCAACTCCCTTCCTCTGCTCCAGTGATGTAATGGGGGGCATATGGAACAGACACTATCTATTTATACAGGGGGTCATCCTCTTCCACGTTGATGAGAGCTGATGCTTTTTGTAGCTCATAGGCAACCCAAAGATCACTCCCTTTCTTTAAAAGCAAAAAATCCACCCAAGATTCTCCACCCCACTACAACATGGAGCTGAGCCTTATCCTGAGCCACACCACATGCCCATCTAACTCAGACACATCCAATCCGATTGGTGAAATTTTCCCAGCTCTCAGGCAGAAATATCCCCCTGATCAGCTCTGCAATGTAGATACGCATTTTGCTGGAGATGGCAGAGACTGAGTTTGGTAACTTATGCATGCAAGCCATGCACTCTGCTACTAAACTTCTATATGGGTTCTTCGAGACAGAATGTGGCTCATAGGTTGCTGCTGCTTGGTTTTCACTGGTCCTTTGCCACCCTGTTGCTTAAGGTCCTTCAGGTGGAGCTGCTGCTGATTTTTGATCCTGGGACTCCGTATGCACACAATATGTACTTTTCAGATCAGCTTCTGAATTATAAATCCCCACAACTAACAACAACAGTAAACAGCATAAGGACCTGCCATTCTATCCACCCCTTAGGAAAACCGAGTTGTTTTCATTTTGACAGGCTAACACCTCTTTTTCTTTTAATAATGAGGAGACCAGCATAGCATCTCCATGCAAGTGGCTTTATTGATTTCACCAGGACTGCTGTTTGGATTGAGGACCAAGTTGATTGGCATTACCCTCCATAGCAACATTGAAATGAGCCCCATCTTGCATCCTGCGGGCTCCAGTATATTTCCATCCTGCATTGCCTCACACAGCTGCTTCCTTTTGGAATCCAAACCCCAATCAAAGAATCTCTCCAATCTGGATTTGCTTTTTGAGCATTATGCTGGCTAGCTTCAAGTGAGCAAAGTGCATTTAACCAGCCATTTATAAGCCTCGATTGCATGGCTTTGAAGGGGATGCCTTTGTGGGCTTCTCCTTCCCTTCGTCCCCTGCCTCTTCGGTGCTAATGCTGTGACTGTTTCTTTGCCAATCTCAGCATTAGGCTCATATCTGTTTAAGCACACACGGGGGTTACTGTTTCCAGATTGCTTTATGCATACCTGAAACATTGTTTTCCTTTCCACTGGGTCCTTCCCACATTCATTACAGCCTGATAATGCCGTTCTTGGATACCAGCGAAAAACCGCCGCGCTACAAAGCACAGCAAGAGGCCAAGAAGAATAGCTTTGTTTACCTCTCTTTCTCCCCGCCTCGCCTTGTCCGTTTCCTTCTGCAAGATGTGCATGCTGACCCCAAAAAATAATGATTGCACCTAAGGACCTCGAGTGTAAATAGGAATCAACTAGCACTTGGGTTTCATCTCAGGTCACAAAGGAAGAGTGCATAATGGCTGGGCTGAATGTGTTTGAAAAGGAATTGTTTCTCACCAGCTGAATTTCTTAAGAGTGCAATAATAACTATAATTAAACAGAAATGGGCGGGGTGGTGGGGAGTGGGGAGACATTTCAAACTGCTGCAATTTTGTGCAAAATGCACTGCAATTATCTTTCTATTCCTAGCCCAATCGGGTACAAAGCTGTTTCTCTTCTCCTCCACCCCTTTGCTTTCTACACTCTTGTATAGCATCATTGCAGTTTTCTGTTGATGGCAGAAGCACACTGAATTTCACCAGACCGAGCTGCCTTGGAAGGTTTGATATTAATTGCACAGAACATTGTTACTCAGAGCACAGAGCAGCATGACTGACAAATCTGGCTCGGGAATGATGTTAGCAATTTTCTCGTTGCAGTGGTGATTATGGCAAGGAACATTATGTAGCTCATTTAGGAAGCTTCTTATTGTTTAGAATGGTGTGTGTGTTTTAAAGCACTGCAGAAGAAGAAAAAGGCAAAAAAAAGAGAGAAGAATTCTAAATTTTTTTATTGCAACTAGATTATAAAATACTACCAGATTCCATTTCCCCTCTTCACCCCTGGCCACAAGTCCTCCTTTAAATTCAGCCTCTTCATTTTCATTGAGGTACTGGCAAGATCTCACAGGCTGCCTTGACTTTTTTTGGCTTGGAGTGTGAAAATAAAGAGTTCATTTAATTTAATAGCCAGCCTTAAGGATACAATCTATTAGCAAACTGGAGTGATGTAAGTGTTTAGCACCTTGGTGTGTAATTTCTGTGAGCTCTACATGGAAGCTCTTTGAAAGGAGCCGTAGCTTGGTGGTACAGCACACACTCTGTATGCAGAAGTTCCCAAGTTTGATCCCTGTGATCTCTACTTAAAAGGCAGCAGGACTGGGGAAAACCTCTATTGTGGCTGTGGGGAGCCACTGCCAGTCAGAATAGAAAGTAGTGGGGTAGGTAGACCAGTGGTACGACTCCGTATACCTGAAGAGCATAATAATAAGACGTAAGAATGAGATAGTAATGGATTTGAAAACAATAATGTGCAAATAAAAGACTTAGGGCATAATCAAACCCAGGATGGGGAACCTGCAGACCTCCAGATGTTGCTGGACTCCCAGCACCCTTGCTGGACCTGATGGGACTTGGAGTCCAATGGTATCTGGAGGGCCAGAGGTTTACCAGTCTTGTTCTAACCTGTTGGCATCTGTCTGTCTCAAGAGACAATGGAGTGTGCCTCCAGGGGTGAAGTCAAACTGCTGCATTAGCAACTCCAAAGTGACCTCTCTGGAGCACAAGTGTGGGCAGTGTGTATGGAGGTCCTGGACTGCCCAGACAACAAGACCCTCCTCTTGGCCTCTCTGATGTGGTCCAAAAGGAAGCAGAGCAATACATTTGCCACCAGCTTGGCTGTAGGAGTTGCTGGAAGGAGGTGTACAATACAACATCCGATTGTCTTAGGGACTCCACTCTGGATTGGTGTAGGGTTTACTCCTTAGTGTTTTCTTCTCCTAAAGATATCATGCCAAGTAGTGGAGGTTCAGGACCAGAGCTTTCCTTCTCCTAGATGGGCTACCTTCCCAGGTTGAGGAGCCTCATCTACCCCTCACTTCCCGCAGCAGCAAGTTGCCTTCTTGACCACTGGACCCACTATTGGTCTCATCCACTCAATCCACTAGACCCTGTCTTTGCATGAAGTCCCTAATTCATCAAGGGTTTGAAACCCATCAGCCAACTCCACCTGGTTTAGCAGGCCAGTTGAAGCAGTTCCAGGGGCGTCGCCACTGTCACATGCTAACAGCTTCTAGGAGCCACGGGGGAGAAGTAAGTGCAGTGTGGAGACCAAAAGCAGACGTGTCCCACCAGAGGTACTACCCACCCACACCCCTTATCTAACCACAGTTAAGCATTTAATCATGGCTTTCACTGTGGTGGTTAAACATACACCTCTACATTTCCATCACTGCATTGACCTTGTCTGTGACATGCCCTTATTTTGTGTATAAGTCTGCAATTATGAAAGCCACTGAAATATGAAAGAGTTGGATGTTATTATGCACAATGTATTCTCATGACATCTGAGTAGGAGGTATGCTTGATGGTGTCAAAAACAAATGCTGGTTTATGTTGCTGATCTTAAGTTCTACATATTGTGGAATGGCAATGGAGGCAGTATGTTCTTCCCTACTTACAGGCTCTAATTACCATAATCAGAATATAAGTTATCAGGTACCCATTATGGAAGACAAATACAGTGGTACCTCAGGTTAAGTACTTAATTCGTTCCGGAGATCTGTACTTAACCTGAAACTGTTCTTAACCTGAAGCACCACTTTAGCTAATGGGGCCTCCTGCTGCCACCACGCCACCAGAGCAGGATTTCTGTTCTCATCCAGAAGCAAAGTTCTTTACCTGAAGCACTATTTCTGGGTTAGTGGAGTCTGTAACCTGAAGCATATGTAACCTGAAGCGTATGTAACCTGAGGTACCACTGTATAGAAATACATGCCCTGGAAATCTCCTCACCTTTCAGCTGCAATGCTACATGAGAACAAAGGTTCTAGGCTCTAGAACAACAATAGTAATGAATTTTAAATGATAGGGTTAACCCATCCCCAACCGCAGCATCAGACAATATAGATTCAGCTCAGGCACAGGTTAAACCCAGTTGTTGTTGTTGTTTAGTTAATTAGTTGTGTCCGACTCTTCATGACCCCATGGACCAGAGCACGCCAGGTACTCCTGTCTTCCACTGCCTCCTGCAGTTTGGTCAAACTCATGTTGGTCCCTTCTATAACACTGTCCAACCATCTCATCCTCTGTCGTCCCCTTCTCCTTGTGCCTTCAATCTTTCCCAACATCAGGGTCTTTTCCAGGGAGTCTTCTCTTCTCATGAGGTGGCCAAAGTATTGGAGCTTCAGCTTCGGGATCTGTCCTTCCAGCAAGCACTCAGGGCTGATTTGGAGCAGGAACCGGCAAGCCACTCCAGTATTCCTGCCAAGAAAACTCCATGGACAAAAACAACAGGCATATAAAACCAGTTACTTTATAATAATAGTTCCAGGATATTTTTGATGCCACCTACCCATTGTCAATAACCTATTCTTAACAAGTCCCCCACACTTTCATGTGTACCAGCTGCCCACTCCCTTCAGTCTTGATTCTTAAATGCATCAAAATCTCAATCGCTCACTTTTCTGTTGCTACATTTTCCATCCTCCTACTACCCCTCACCTTTCTATTACACAGTAGCATTAAAAATAATAATAACGAAAAAAGACTCCTACCTACTGTACTGTTTATGATTCTTCCTACAAATTTGCTACATGCTTTGGTAGTGTCATACATCGCTGCTTTGAGTTATTAAAAATTGCCTTTGATTGCTCTCAAGTGCTTGAAATGCATTTATAATCCATACCTGCTGCAGTGTGTTGAAACACACACACACATATTGATGTTATATTGCAATTTTTATATAATCCAGCCCTTTTATATCGAGCACAGTGTGTGTGTTTCTTGGTTCATCCATACTGTTGTGATGTTTGTGTGAACTGGTTCAATGCTGGTCCAATAAAAGATATCACAGATCTGCAATATTTCACATGCAACTTTCCATCTGGATGAAAGTAGTGCACTCAGTGTCCCAACACGGATGCTGTGCTGACTATTTTTAATCAATCAATTAATGCAAACCTAGGCAGTGAATGGAGCCTGCTCTTGTATTTCAAAGTCAATCATGTGAACTGAGCTGACTCCCAAAGACATTGTCTAGGTGCAAAGATGTGGTCAAAGGTCTTCTTCATCTGCCATATAATCTTCCTTGTGCCTTGATAAATGTTGGAAGCCACTGATGTAAAATTGTTTGAGAAGAAATGCATATTTGGATTACATGCGCAGGAGTTTTAAACATTGTTTCCAATCCACTTTTTATCAAATGTCAGTGACACATAAGATTGCTAAGAACAAAGCAATCAGGATGGTGATAGGTTTGTCTGTGTGTGCGTGGGCGCACACTTTAGCCCCCCTGGATAAGTCGGCTAAGAAGCAATTGCAGCATTTAAATTCATGTTTTGTCATTTCCATTTCAAAATGTCCTATGGGGGGGAGAGATGGTAAGAATTTCCATACGTTACAGACAGAGGGTACTTTGCTCTGAATTTTGCAATTTACACTGGAAAGCATTCATGCAGCCTGATCTCATGTATGTTACTCAGAAAGTTCAATTAAGCTAAGAGGGGCTTACTCCCACCTAACTATGCAGTGGATTTTAATCTTAATATTGTAATAATGCTTCCTCTGCCTTCTATATTATTACTAGTTGAATACACTTTTGATTCTAAATTTAATAGTCATTAAAATGAAAATGTGGTAAAAAAAACCACCAACACCACCAACCATAACTGATTATAAAATAAAAGCATCCTAGATATGCCTCAAACTGTTTTCTGATATAATTTCATTGGGACTAATCAGAAAGAAATGTTTCTACATCCCAATGAGGGAAGCAGGCAGAATGCTCAGAATTCAATTGCTTTAGACATAAAAACAGCATTCATAAAGGGTCTGACTCTTCTTTCTATAAGGGCAGGATGCAGGCTGTCCATTCAGAGAAGTTCAGGTAAAGTTCTTTGTCAGTTCCTGAAATAACAAGACCCAACACTGCCAAGAATCTGTCTGCCATGTCTTAAGAATTCCCCTGGTTTCATTTATTCTCCTCTATTGCTGTTTCTTATCAAACTGCAGAAATGTCTAGGATCCACAAAGTTGTGTCATAGAACCATAGAGTCCTAGAATTGTAGAGGGGGGAGGGACCCCAAGGGTCATCGAGTCCAACCCCTTGCAATGTGGGAATCACAGCTAAAGCCTCTGTGACATATGGCCATCCAACCTCTGCTTAAAAACCTGCAGTGAAGGAGAGTCCACCACCTTCCAGAGGAGTCAAGTTCCACTGTCAAGCAGCTCTTACAGTCAGGAATATGATAGCCATCTTCAAATATCTTCAGGGCTGTCACATGGGAAATGGAGCAAACTTGTTTTCTCCTGCTCTGGAGGGTAGGACTCAAACCGGCAGCTTCAAATTACAAGAAAGGAGATTCTGACTAAACATCAGGAAGAACTTTCTGACAGCAAGAGCTGATTGACAGTGGAATGGTCTCGCTCGGGAGATTGCGGACTCTCTTTCACTGCAGGTTTTTAAGCGGAGGTTGGGTGGCCATTTTTAATTTATGTACCACCCTTCATCAAAAAAATAAATAAATCTCAGGGTGGTTCACAAGAGACAAAAAGCACAAATAAATCACCATTTCATGCGATCCAGTTGAGGTTCCTCATTGCAGGAGATTGGGCTAGATCATGGGTAGGGAAACTGAGGCCTGGGGGCCTGATCCGGCCCAATCGCCTTCTAAATTCAGCCTGCAGAGGGTCCGGGAATCAGTGTTTTTACATGAGTAGTAGGTGTCCTTTTATTTAAAATGCACCTCTGGGTTATTTGTGGGGCATAGTGATTCATTCATTCCCCCCCCCCCCAAATATAGTCCAGCCCCCCACAAGGTCTGAGGGACAGTGGACTGGCCCTCTGCTGAAAAAGTTTGCTGACCCCTGGGCTAGATGATCATTGGGCATCTCTTCCAACCGTACCATTCTATGGTTCCATGATGCTAAGTCAAACTCTATTTTAAAGGCTTGTTTTCCCTCTGCCAGGCTTGGGTTGGCTAAGGAGGCAGCAGCCCTACTTCTGAGTCCAGCTTGGAACAGGAGGTGCCTTAAGTCTGTGTTAGTTCCACCAGCTTCCTATAATTAGGGCTGCTCTGTCACTTACTCGAGGATCAAGGCACTTTAGAAATTAGCTGTCAACCCTTCTCTTCTCTTGCTGGTTATCCAGCTACGGTGTGGAGTATTAGTTAATGGCTGCAGTCTATCAGGTGTGAGGATATGTCCTGCTGATAAGGTTGGACCAACACAAATGTATGTGTTATTCTCCAAGTCCTACCTGCCACTCTTCGTGAGTCATTCTGGACCTTTGGCAGTTTTAAATTGCCTGTGATGGATGGAAACGCTATTGGAGGCCAAATGGCTATCATTTTACTGTGAGATGCGGTGAACCCATTTATTTGGCTATCTGATAAGGTTGGGAGTAGTAATGCCTTGCATCAGTTATACTCCAGGAAGCAAAGAGAAGAAAAGACAGGATATAACCTGAATATTAGAAAAAGGAAAAAAATCTCACGGAATTATTATTTGAACGTGTCACAATATAAATCTTAGCCTAATCAAAGTACAGTAAGTTAACTGGCTCTCGTTTAGCAAAGTAATTAATTAATCAACTAAAATAAATATTACAGTGTCTTAATTTGTGTGATATTCTGAGAAACTTAAGGGAAATAGCACGTGCCTTTACTAATACTAGGAAAATATCACTTACGACAAGAACTAAATGTATGAAAACTTTTGTGAACTAAGTGTTATTAAAGATCCACGTTTTGAAATTTCTTTTTATAACTTTGAGGGCTCATATCAATGGATTAATGATTTCAGCCTTACTTTCTAAATTATCTGGTTGCATTTTTTTATTTATTTAATAAGATAATCATTTTTCATGCTGCCATATGCTTTGGTTTGCTGACGAAAGACTATAAGATGAGACTCCTTGGGAGGCCATTGAAATGTGTAAATTGAATTATGAAATGATGTGCTAAATGAAGTGATAGCTTATTCATAATTAAAAACTATTCAGTGTTGAGCGATTTTTAATATAAAAACTTGTCACTTAAGCGTAGTGATTTCAAGGTAAAAGAGGCTTAAACTTCTACATTAAGACTTACATTTATATTTGTGATCAAACCCATTGAAGTGGCCAGTGCTTAATCTACAGTGGCTATTTCTACGTTTCCTTAGGAATAAATGTCCTGGGCAAACAGCCTTGTTCAAATCCTATTTTTGTTGGTGCAGGTTTATCATATCCACACACACCTGTTTTTTTTTGTCACCATATCCGTTGCCATTCGTACATATACATTCTGCTCCTTGATGTCCACAGAGGCAGATGGAACTTAATGAAACGTATTAGCACATTTCAGATGAAAAGAGTGTTGGGTCCCTCCCCATAGTAACATTTCCTTCATTCTCCACAAAATGAAATCAATTACCAAAAACAACCAAAATGAAAAGGAGGAAGGCACAAAGAGCATAGAAAGTCAGAGCTAACCATAAATGAATGAATTAAATTAAGCAACAACCAAATCAAAGGTTGGTTTAAACAGATGAATAATGGTGGACGAAACATCTCTCTCTCCTCGCTCAAATTATGGCCCGATTCAGCCAAGGATAAGAGCTTCCAGAGCAATCCTATACATGCCTGTTCAGAAGTACGTCTCATCAGGTCAACAGGGCTTATTCTCAGGTATAGAATATAGCAGGAATAGAAAGCCTATGGCTCTCCAGATGTTCTTGGACTACTTCTGGCATCCCTGACCAGTGACTCTGCTGCCTGGGGCTGGTGGGAGTCGAATACCTGCTGGAAGGCTACAAGTTTCCTACCCTCAGTGTGGAAGACTGCAGCCTAAAGTCAGATGCTTCACTCCCCTCTTTGACTTCAGTGGGCCTTAAAGAGGCTTAAATTGGTGGAAGGCTCATATGATTCATATTCATTTTTAGGTGGGACAGAACGAGAAAAAAACATATAGCTCCGATAGGTTGATTATTAGAGCTGTGTAGAACCCCACTATCTGCCCTGTTGCACTGATCCCCCCCCCAAAAAAAATCAGGCTGACCCACCCAGGGTCAATTCAGGGACCCCTTGCCCCAGATTTAGTTTGGGATGGGGCTAATGATTAATTTGTTTTAAAAAACAAACCCCTGATTAAACACACCAAGAGCAGGAGGTCAGTTCTGGGGTGGGGCTTCTTCTCAAGTGGTTTCCTTGCAGAGAACAGCTGTTGTGTGGAAGCATCCATTCTGCAGGGTGCAGCTTTGCAAAAAGGTTTCCTTTAGGTAATCCAACCTGAACCGCAGTGGCCTTTGGCTTGGAGTCAATTTGATTCCCTCCCCCTCTTTCTTTTTTCCTTTCTCCTGTGATGAGGCTGCATTTTAGTGTTTTAATGTTGTATTTTAATCTTGTTTTTAAGTTGTATTCATTCAACTTGTTTTTTTTATTGGTTGTTAGCCACCCTGAGCCTGGCCTTGGCTGGGGAGGGCGGGGTATAAATAACATTTATTATTATTAATGATCCAGGGCTTTCTCAGCCCATCTTGACTGATACCAGAATAAGTCCAATTTGGGCCATATTTGACTTGGCCAAATCTGGTGCACAGCCCTATTGTTTACACATTCATGTTTGCCGCCTGAATCCTGAAAATATAAACATCTCCATTAATTTGTTTGGCAAGATGTAAGCTGCCATGTTTTATAATATAAACCCATTTCTGCCTGCCTGCAGTGGAAGTAAACTTTCTCTTTGGACAAATTATTCTGTAATTGTACACACTGGGGTTTCATGATTTATTTATTTTTTAAAAAAATCTTTTCTAGTACCAGCCACTGCAAGAGATATGATACAGATCTAGGATGGCCTGCTAGTCTTCCCTGTTCACCTAAAACAACTTATTTTATCTGCTACAGTGACACTTGCTTACAGCAACAAACGAGAGAACTTTGACCTTAGTCCCCCCCCCCCTTCTGTGAGAGCTGGAATGCAAGCATTCATTTCAGGCGCTTTTTAAAAGGTTATTTTCAGCAGAGCTGAAACAGATCTGGTGATTGCAGATCTGCAAACTGAACTTGAGTGTTTGTGGTTTTCAGTAAAATATCTAAATTTGAATTAATAACCTTTCTGAGAGTAGCTTAGCATTTCGCCAATATCTCACTTTAGATGAGTGCAGGCTTGACAGATTCAGTAAGAGACAAAGCTCTTGTAGTTTTAGTATTTTCTTAAAATGGTACATTTCAGGAGCTGTGGACTTTCTCCTAATAGCTCTGCAGCTATACAAGCTGAGATCCTCCTTTTTGTGGTGCAGCAGTCTGCCTGCCCCCTCTACCTTCCACCCTGCATCTGATTTGCACTATATTAATGACAAAGGTAAATAATTTCCTCCCTCAAACAAATGCTTTTATGGCAGTGGTTTTCAACCAGTGTGCCGTGGCACCCTGGGGTCCCTTGAATAGAAGAGTTTGGATGTGAAGAGTTTGGATATGATATCCCGCTTTATCACTACCCGAAGGAGTCTCAAAGCGGCTAATGTTCTCCTTTCCCTTCCTCCCCCACAACAAACACTCTGTGAGGTGAGTGAGGCTGAGAGACTTCAGAGAAGTGTGACTAGCCCAAGGTCACCCAGCAGCTGCATGTGGAGGAGCAGAGATGCGAACCCGGTTCACCAGATTGCAAGTCCACAGCTCTCAACCACTACACCACACTGGCTCTGAATGATGGTCAGGGGTGCTGTAGGCAACACTGGCCTCTGTCCCTCTTTCCTTCCCTTTCTCCTCTCTTGCCTTCTTGCATGTCTGCCTCCCAAAGGCTTGTACGGCTGTTTGTTGCAGCAGCCCTCGCTACAAGCTCTGCAGGCAAATGGTGTCTCTGGGGCTGGCCAGGGGGTGTTGGTTGCTAGGAGCTGAGGTGTCCTCGGAGTAAGCAAGCAAGTGGGCGAGGGAGCCCAGCCAGCCAGTCCACCAGGCCTTGCTGTTGGGAATGGGTAGATAAGTGCAAGCAGGCAGACAGGCAATGCCCTGGCCTTTCTTGTGCTTGCTGTATGCAAGGCCTGCCTGGCAGCTGAGTGCCCGGTACTGAAGGGGAGCCTTTCTGCCATGCAGGCCTGGCAGATCCAAACTGCTGCCACTGCTGTCTCCCAAGATAAGGTGCTGGCTTCACGTTCACCTTTGGCTAGTCTATGTTGGGCCACTCAGGCTGGGGGCATCCTCTTCCCAGGCCCCTGTAGGAAGGCACCTCTCTTGGAAGCAGGGGGGTGCAGCTCAGAGACCAGGGGCAGCAGCAGCGACTGCCCGGAGGACTCCCAAAGAGAGGGGGAAAGAGAGCCGACTGAGGGAACACTCCACAAGGGCGGGTGTTCAAAAGAGGGTGAGAAGCTGTTAGCTCTTCAGGCAAGGGGTGACATAACTGGGCTCCTAAGCCCTTCAGAGGTGCCAAAGAAAGAATGTGGTTGGTCAAGGGAGCCATGGACTCAAAAAGGTTGAAAACCTCTGTTTTATGGGATCAGAGACATTTCAAGGAAGATCCCAAATCAACTTTTAAGCCAAGTGATTTGAAGATTCTCAGAAATTGGAAGAGGCCAAAAGGGATTGGCCATTGCAAAGCTGTTTTTGCCAGGCTTTGCTTCAACCACTTTCTCTCTATTTCCTTGCGTCGTTTCATCTGCTGCTATAATTCTGCCCCCCATACTTTTAGCTGTTTCTGTTTTAGCTATAAGCTGCCTTGAGTCCCCGTCAGGGGAAAAGGCTGGATATAAATAAATATAATAATATAATTATTCTATTGAAATTATATTCTTGTTTTTTGAAAAAATATTTTTTACCTTGTGTGCTACCCAGAAAACTTGTTACTGACCAAGGGGGGGGGGTGGAATAAAGTAAAAACCATTCTGCACTGAATTAATTGAGATCCACGTGCTTATTTTCCCTTTCAAATAAGTTCCTTGCACAACAATGAAAGTCATACCTGTTGTATTCTTCACTGGTGAACCCCCCTTTTTTAATATTCCAGTTGAACAATGGGTTTGGATATCAACATGTTCAACAGAAGCAGAGGGGGCAGAGGGTATGAAGTGAATGTAAATCCTGCCCAAAGCGCATGTTTGGCCTTGCATGCTGGAAGTAAGTCATTGTGCACACAATCCTAAACTAAAAGGATCCTGATGTTTTGCCCCTTCTGTTATACTAATTGAATTATTATCTTTTGTTAGGGTGGTTTGTTTTCGGCTGAATGGAAATCGCTGTGCCACTGGGCACCCTGCTACGAATTAACATTCAGCTACAAGGTCTCCAAACATCTGGGTGGTGGTTTTATTTTTTTGTTCACCAGACACTCTTCATAAATATTTAACAAATCAAATAATTAAAGAAGAATATGATCTGCCAGCTGCGGCACCAACGAACAACAATGCCGTTGCCTATCTGGCTGATTACTCTTCCTGTGTAGTGCTTGTCCCTTGACTGTAATCACTTCACAGGGTGCATCATCCATGTAGAAACCACTACTGTTTGGAGAGCCACTGGTTTCTCCAGAATCAGAACCAAAAATATAGCGATAATTATGTTTATGTTTTGTCAGCTGGGTGCAGAGAAAGAGACAAGGAGAGTTGTTCCCTGATGCTCATGCTTATAAATTGTGTCAATGAAATTTTTAGTCTACCTTTGGAGTATTCCCATTTGTGTCTCTCACAAAAACAACCACCATTGGATGCCTGAAAAGACATGTATTGTGGTGTGGCTTTCATAGACACTGGCAAGACAAATCAGTAAAGGATTCTGTGCAGACGAAGAACATGCAAAGATGGACTATTCAGAGATAGCCCTGCCAGCTGCCCTGCTGATCCCTCTGCCATGCGCATGTCTGCTAGTGCTTTCATATCTCACCATCTCCTGCCCTTACCAGGTAAGCAACTGTGGTGGCATCTGGAGCATGGGGATTATGAGCATGAACATAATTATGTTCATACTGAGAACCAGTGTGGTGCAGTGGTTTGATGGTCAGACTAGGAAATGGGAGATGAGGAGTCCAATCTTAGCCACGAAGCTCACTAGGTGACTTGGGGCCAGTCACTGCCTCTCAGCCTAACCTACCTCACAGGGTTGTTGGGAGGATTAAGTGGAGAAGGGTAAAATAACACACTGCACCTTGGCCATCTTGGAGGAAAAGGTAGGATATTAAATACTTTCAAATTGCTAGGTTGGTGGGAGCTGGGACAGAGCAATGGGAGCTCAGCCCGTCGTGGGGATTTGAACCACCGACCCTCCGATCAGCAAGCCCAAGAGGCTCAGTGGTTTAGACCACATTGCCAACCGCGTCCCAAATATTAAATACATACATACACACACACATACATACATACATACATACAAAGAGCCAAGCTGGAGAAGGCCAAAGGTCTGTCTAGCACAGTATGTTTTCTCACAGTGGCTAACCAGATTTCCAGAGGAAGTCCACAAGCAAGACCTGAGCACAACTGCAATCTTCCCTCTTGCAGTTTCCAACAACTGGTATTCAAAGGCACAATGTCTCTGACAGCCAACACGGCTCTTACCATTGATAGCCTTAATCTCCATGAATTTGTCTTTTAAAGCCATCCCTGTTGGTGGCCCTCACTGCCTCCTGTGGGAGCGAATGCCATCGCTTAACTATGCACGGTGTGAAGAGGCAACTGTTAGGCGGATTTGTGGCTGACTGACCAACCCCAAAGAGTGCTCATCATGTGAAATGTAGATAAATAGGCAGCCAGAGGCAAAAACTGGCAAAAGCTGACTTCAGCACCCACCTGCAGTGGGCAGAGAAGGTGATGGATATATAGATATTTGTAAATAATGATGGGAGGGGCCAAGGAAGAATGGGATACTGAAAGCAGGGATATCATACATGAGTCAATCAACAGAAAAAAAACAAGCTTTCATCAGTAGGGGATGAATATAGCCAATGAAAGTAGGATCATAGAACCCTAGCAGTGATTCAATTGCTTTCATGAAGCAAAAATGTTTGTAATGCCTTAAGCATCTTTGGCTTCAAGAAAAGACCTATCAGTAGGTAAGAGGGGAGGAGAGATAAAAGGTAAGGGGGTGAGCCAAAAGTGTTGCTCTGAAAAGTGAAATGCTTTCTTAGTTTCTAGACATTGGGGGAAGGAATTCTTTACTTAATTTGATGGACAAGCACAACTGCAAGGTTGAAACAGACTGCCGACAAAATAAGTTCCAAGTGGCACTCATAAGGAGGCCAAACTGTGACAAATGACACGTTTAGATCAGATAAAGCTGTGTGCTCTTTCTTCTTAAGTGAAGAAATGACTTTCTGGGAAGTAGGCTTAATTCTCAGCTGAACAAATTCTGGCCAGGTTGGAATTCACCAAAAACTGGGAATGACAGTTGGCTACCTGGTTGGCTACCTGCTTCATTTTGGCATGTTTTGGAAACATGTACAATGGATGTGTTCAGAAGATGCAGGATTGTGTCTGCTGCCCCTCACTTCCAGGCACACTGTCTCTGGGTGTACAGAACAGTTTGTATGTGTGTAGGCTCTCTTTCTGAAATTGGAGAGGGTGGCAGGATCCTAGGTTATAGAGCCTACCTACCTACAACTTATTTCTGTGCACATGGAACCAATTAATGCGTGGTGTGGGGACAGGTGTGTGTGCCCTATATGGTTTGGGCCTGTGGGAAAAGGACTAAAAGCACCTCTGGATCTCTGGGATTTGCATTTCTGCCACATATGAAAGTTTGATATCTGAGGTAGTACGTGAAAAAAATAGATCTGGTTGTGATGTAAGGGGAAATCCATTGTGGAAAAACTCAGACTCATGTGCTCCCCTTTCCCTTTTGTGGACACTGGAAATGTTTGCTGTAGAATTTACAAGACGAATGAGGAGAAGAGAGCAAGAGTGCAGTCAAGAAAGTCAAATTGCTGACAGCTCTGAGTGAAGGTGAGTGGGTGGGCTTCAGGCTGAAGATGGCCCTAGTTAGGGATGGAAATTCTGGGAAACCTGATCTTAATCCACATGGATTCCCCCCTCCCTAATTCCATCTCACTTCTTGCTGTTCATGAGAAATGAATTGTTTGTTTGTTTGATTATTCATAAAATTTATACGCTGCTTGACTGTGAGAAACTTCAAAGCAGTTAAAAAAAGATAAAACAGTAAAATCAAGAAAAAACCACAACCCTACTTTAAAACATGCAAAAATTTAAATACTAAAACAGATTAAAATTACCTCAACTTTCTAAGCATCTGGGTGGGCTTGTCTAAATAAGAACATTTTTATCAGGCACAGAAGAGTACAGTAAGGAGCCTGCTTGATCTCAGAAGGCAGGGAGTTTTACAGGTTATGCTAAAAAAATAAGCAACTATTGCAATATTACATGCATTATTATATACTTATTATATGCATATACGGGTTTCATAATGTAACCAGCACATAAACAAAACATACAACAATGCAGATAACTGTATAAAAATACTTATGTGTTAATATATTAAAAATATGCTTCAGAAATATAGTCGCACATGGGGATTGATGTGTATACCTTGTGTATTTTTGCATACAATTAGTAAGTTTTTAAAAACAAAAAACAGTTGACAATGTGCAGGAGGCTCAAATGTATGTGGGTGCTCAATGCTAGAGGTGGTCCAATGCAGGCAAAGATTGATCAGGTCTGCGCCACTAAATTTCATATATCAGGCATGTCCAACTTCAAGTAGGCTGCGATCTACTATCCAGTATCAAAAACTGGCAGTGATTTACCACACTCTCCCACTGTCATTCTTCAACTTAAACATATTATATTTGGCTGAGCTTATGATAAAAAAACAAAAAACCCCACAAATGATAATCGCTTCCATAAATCAATATATTTTTATGCGAAACTGCGGGGCCACTCTGTCACGGGGTGAAGGGTTCCTCTCAGACAGCCCAAACATCATGCTCAACTGAAGCCCAATGCTGCAACCAGCTTCAGAACCGCCCCGCTGACCACTCGCAGGACCCTTGGCGGCTCCCAGGGATGGGCGCACGCGGCTGAAGCTTGTGCCCTTCTGGATCGTCATATGCTTCCTACCATTACTACCGTAACTTAGATAAAAGATAAGGGGTATATGGGGGGGGGGGGCTGCTATCATCTGAGGAGGAAAGAGGATGTACGCAAAAAATATTGCCATAGTGCGATTGACCAAAATCCATCCCGCAATCGACCGTTGAATCGCGATTGATGTGTTGGACATGGCTGCCATATATAAATCTGTTTAAAACAGATTCATCCCTCCTCCCTCCTCCTGGTCCAGATGAGTTCTACAGACAGAGCTGGGGAAATAGGTTGAGAAGAAGGACTAAAAGATGGAGAGATGGGAATAGCCACCAAAAGTCACAAGAGGTGTCACTGGCAGCTTATCACTGGCATCTTGGAGTCACATATTCGTACAGATTTAGCTACAAGCACATTTGTGAAGAGGGCTTCCCCGGCAGTGAACAGAGCTACCTTGCCGCTGATGCTGTGCTGCAAGAGGTTCATGCTTCTATGGTTCGCTTTACCCTTGTGGCAGGTAAGCAGCTAAAAGCCATAGGCTCCATTTCAGGTTGTTTCAAAGGCTCAGGTGATGCATCAACATCACGAAACCCTCTACACCCAGGGCACATTCCCCCTGAAGCACATTGCAGATGATACCATTTAGTCTTGTCAGAAACAATATGTTGAACACCCTTCTTAACTACTGCTAGCTCCCCGGCCCACAACTAACTTGACCTGGATTTAAAATATTTATCTTTTGTAGGCTTCTTTTTTTTTTTGCTCAGAGTTTTAGTTAATATTTTATGGACAACGTTTAGCTGGGAGATTTGATGCTAGCTCCTATATTTTCTTGGATACTCACCAGGCACTCACATTATGAGCACCACTGGAGCTTCTGTCTTCAGTTTGCTTCTGTAGGCTCTTTATTTTAAAAATGTTGCGGTCCAGATCCTCAGTTTGCTGACATGAAGCCATCATGATTCTACTGGAGAAGATGCAACTGTGCTTCTTTGTACCACTTTATGGGCTGGCACTTAAGCATAACCTAATATTATTCCAATCTCTAAATCCCTCTTGTTGTTCATTTCTACAACAACAGAAATGTAAATCTTCTCATGAGTTCAGCCGACATAATATTCTGCCTTGAGCTATTTGTTGCCTCTTGTGTTACTTTTATGGATTTTTTTTTTTAAAAAATCTTCAATCTTAATATTGCCATTTCACCTTCAAAAAAATCAAAATTGCAGATTCCATTATTTAAAGCATATCCAAAAAGGGATTTGCACAAGGCTGTAAGATCATATGCCCACACAGCTAATTGCCTTTAGAGTTGAGATTTCAGTCAAAGTTTATAATTTTCTTAGGTTACATGCTGGTAGCTTGATAGTTTTATTGCCAGATTATCTTCACTTTTGCCTAATCAGGCATAATTGTGCCCTGCTATTATAGAAGTTATTAAGATCATGTTTCACCTTATAGAAGTGCATATGCCTCTCTTCATGTGGTTAGCTTCTATAGGTTTTTTTAAACATGTGTTTCCCCCTTTAAATGTTTATATTAAAAAACTTGTACCCCCCCCCCAATCCAAGAGGCTTCTGTATCTTTGAACTAAATCTGAATTTAAAATGAATTGAGCTTAGTCCACTGTCTCCCAAGTGTTGGAAATGTCCTGTCTCCCCTTTTCTACAAGGAATTCCTTCTCATCCTATTTGATCCCACTTGACAGGTATCCAAATTTATTATTAAATCTGCTGGTGTACCATCAGTGTTTGACGAGAGCTATTAGCTATGAAATTGTTCCTTGGAGCAATGCTTCTCTCCACCCCCTTGACTCGGAATGCTGTTCTGGTGAAACAGTCAGCAAAATGTAAAGAAGAATAGCATTGGCTGATGGAGCAGAGTCTCTCCTAAAGTCTCCCCACTTTTTCAAAACAGACCTTTCCAGTTTAAATAGTTTCAGTCCCGCAACTTCTTAAATATCAGCACTCTTATACAAACCTGTAAAGGCAAGGAAGTTTAAAAAGCCTACAAGGAGGGAGTATTTTCATTTACTTTTAAAATCCTGTCTCTGACCCCTGAGTAAACAGAGTGAGTCTTTTTGTTCTAGCTCTACAGCACTGCAAACCATCTTAATGCAAGAGGATGGTGGTCATATGAGAATGTGAGGACTTTGTATCCAGTTTTACTAAACACTGTGGGAGTTTTTAGCAGTCAAACCTAACCATGCATATTTGCTAGTTAGTATATGAAGGGGTTAAGGACCACAGAATTTAACTTCTGCAGTAGACTCAGTGGGGTTATGCCCCCTATTCTCCTGAGAGGATGTAAAGCTTGTTTCCTGTTCCTCTTTCTCTCTCTGTTTCCTGAAGTTCAGTAGTTTCAGTGCCCTGTTTTGTTTTTTAAAGCAACAACACTTCAGCCAAAATAAGTGTTATATCCTTAATTATAATTTATTATATGGGAAAAAGTTGTTCACCTTCTCTTTCTTCAATTGTTCAATAACATTTTAGCTCAAGTTCAGGATATTTATTTGACCTTTTGTATCTTCTATATATAATGACATTTGATTCATTAGCTTCTGTAAAGATGGCTGACCTTTTATCTAAAAAACAGTCCATTTTACTCCTCTGCTTCCTCCTCTTTTGTGCCATGGAGACAGTTACTCCCCTGGTTTTGATATTTTGTGGTGCTAGAGTTCTTCCTGAGGATGACGCAGTCTGGTGCTGAAACCTGTCCTTCCCATTTCTCAAAAGTTTGCTTCATCGGTGAAAGAGGTTTCAATTTTTCTTCCTCTTTCGCAGGGCACTTTATAATTTATTTGGACTTTTTAATGGTCACATCCACATCACACATTGAAAGCACACTGAAAGCACATGGCTCCCCCCCCCCCGCCTCCCCTCAATCCTGGGATCTGTAGTTTACCCCTCAAAGAGCTATTGCTATTATATTTATTTATATCCTACCTTTTCCTTAGAATGGGACTCAAGGCAGTTTGCACAAATTAAAACAACACAGGTAAAATACAAAAAGATGAACACATATAAAAGACAATAGTTTAAAGACCAATTAAACTCTAATAGAATCAAGCCAACAGAAAACCAAATATATTAAAATACATATAGTAAAAAAAGAAAAGAAAGCACAACACTCTTAAAAGCCCTTTCCTTTTTCCTTTTTTTTTTTAAAGTCAGTTCCTAAAGGCCTGTTGGGGAAAAAACAACCTTCACCTGCCGGCAGAAGAACAACAAGGAGGGAGCCAGTCTAGCTTCTCTAGGGAGGGAGTTCCAAAGTCTGGGAGCAGCCACCGAGAAGGCCCTCTCCTGCATCCCCACCAAACATGCCTGTGAGGCATGTGGGACTGACTGAAGGGCCTCTCTTGAAGATGTGAGAGCCCGGGCAAGTTCGTATGGGAGAATACACTCCTTCAGATAGCCTGGGCCTAAGCCATATAGGGCTTTATAAGTTATAGACAACGCTTTGATTTGTGCAAGGAAACAGACTAGTAGCCAGTGGAGTTATTGTCACAAGGGAGTCATATGCTCCCTATATAACCAGCACCAGCTAACAATTGGGCTGTACTTCTTTGGGCCATTTGAGGTTTCTGAGCACTTTTCAAAGGCAACCCTACATAGAGCATGCTACAGATATCCAGACAAGATGTGTGTCACTGTGTCCAAATCAGATTTCTAAAGGGATGGGTGCAACTGGAACCCTAGCTTTAGGTGTCCAAATGCACTCTAGCCCACCCCAGAGATCTGGGCATTCATGCTCAGGGATGAGGCCAGGAACATGCCCAAACTGTGAATCTGTATCATCCCCGGAAGTTTTACCCTGATTCAGCAGCAGCTGAAACTCTATTCCCTGTACTGCTTTCTACTATTCTAGTGCATATGTACACACACTTTTGTTTTCTTTTTTCTTTTTAAGAAAGACAGTCCCAGAGGAAAAATAGAGGCAGTGATTTACTAGGAAATAAAGACTGCTGTAGCATTTTGATGTGGACCAGCTACTGATGTGATCCAAGTGTGGCTTTTTGGCCTCTTTCCTCAGTCTCCTCAGTCAATGCAAATGCTTGATTTATTAATTCAGTCCTTAATGCATTACATCAAACAAAGTTATCTAAATGTTTTGGTCAAAGCCTCTCTCTTTCCAGATTCTGCTTTAACCTAGCGGATACTGAGCAACACACAACCTATAATTCTTGTTACTTCATTCTCCTGGGAGTTCTGTGAACTTCTTATCCATCTTTCCTTCCTAAAGCAAATGTTAACATAGCACAATCTCCTATTAAAAAGCATTGGAGATGTAAATAAGAGGGTGTTAGCAGGTGTGGGCTTAAATATTTCATTATCCTGTTCAGCGTGGGATTGTTCTTAAGAAGCTATGAAAAGCAAGGAATTGTGGAAGTGTATTTACAAGGGTGCGAACTTAAATAAAATAGGGGGCCAGGTAAGCATAATCAATCATGAGAGGGGGTGCGCATGCGCGCGCGCACACACACACATACACACACACACTATTTGAATGGCAATGCCCATCAACTTTGGAGGGGCTTGGCCCCCTCAAATATTTTTTGGGGGGCTGAAGGGACCTTAGCCCCTAGGAGTTGGCTTCTAGGCCTATACAGATGGAGGAACATTGAAAAGTCCTGCGAAGGGGTTGACAGTCTGAGCGATGACTTACCTACAAATCATTTGCAGGCCTGTCGGGTGAGGGAGGCACTTGTCATTAGGGGGATAGGGCAGCAAAGAGGATTGTAGCTGGAGATGATATTGAGTGGCCCAATCTTAGGTACATTCATAGTCAATACACAAAATAATGACCTAATGTTGCTGTAAATAGAGGCTGTTGGAGCAGGTACATCAAAACAGGGAGACTCTCGTGCCTCGAATTAGTAAAGTGCTCAGAGATATAGGAGCTTAAGGATGGGAGAATCTGTCAATTCCAGTTTCAGTGTCTCACTTTGCCACTCTTCAGTTCTCCATGCTTTCACAACTGTTCATGTATTTTTTTTCAAAAAAAATTTAAAAATGTCCTCACAAGAATGTATCAATATATTACTGTGAATTTCTCCTAACAGGCACATGTGATTTTGCCTAATATACACATTTTAGCAAAGCAAATGCTCTTAATGTAATGCATTTTTGTACGCTATTTTGCCTGATACAGTGGTACCTTGGTTGTTGAACGGCTTGGCTCCTGAGCACCGCAAACAAGGAAGTAAGTGTTCCGGTTTGCGAACATTTTGTGAAAGCTGAACGTCCAACGCGGCTTCTGCTTGAGTGCAAGAAGCTCCTGCAGCCAATTGGAGGCTGTGCCTTGGTTTTTGAATGGTTCTGGCAGTCGAACGGACTCCTGGAACGGATTAAGATCGAGAACCAGGCTACCACTGTATATGCATTTTGATGTGTGCTTTATTCCAGTATTTGCATTTTGTACACATTACTTGGCTGCAGAACCGCCCTGCACAATTTGGAGAAGCACAAATTTTGAAGGATAGCTTTGGTTTTTTTGTGTTTTGGAAAGTGTGGCTTAAGTAGTTTTTCCTTTAAATGCAAATTACACTGAATTCTGTTCCCATCCTTACTGTGGCTGTACATCCTTCCCATCCTTACATGGGCCCTGACACATATGGGGAAGAAGGGTGATAGGCTTCCCTATCTTCCCTAAACTTTACAAAATTTCAATCCAGAATCTTACGCAGTGTAAACTTCTACCACATTGCCTCTTTCTCTCATTCCCCCCTCCCCCAACTAAAAAGGTGCCAATGTTGTGACCTTTCCTCATGGGGGAGTTGCTCCCCCCCCTTGATCATTTCTGTGGCCTTTTTCTGAACCACTTCCAACTCTACAATATCTTTTTTGAAGTGGGGCAACCGGAAATATACACAGTATTCCATAGGTGGCTGCTGGATCAAGCCTGTTCTCAAGCCAGTGGCTGACCAGATGACCACAAGAAGGATCTGAGCAAATCACCCGCCCCAACTCATATTCAGAACATAGCCATTCAGGTTAGTAGCCATTGGTAGCCTTATCCTCCACTAGAAAGGCAAAGGTACGGACATAACGCTAAACTGAAATCAGAAGTAAGTTTCAAATCTTATAATTATAATATAAACTTAAATTCCACCCATCTGACTGGGTTGCCCCAGTCACTCATAGCAGCTCCCAATAAAAACAATAAAAACACAATACAACATCACACACTAAAAACTTCCCTGAAGTCTTTTAAAAATCACATAGCTGTTTATCTGTTTGACATGTGCTGAGAGGCATGAATACCAGAAAAAGCCCTCTGCCTGGTTCCCTGTAACCTTACTTATCTGAATGAAGGAACCACAAGAAAGAAGGCCCTTGAAGCTGGATCTCAATGTCTGGACTGAATAACCCTACCAGAGGGTGATGAAGGAGCATGCAAGCCAAAGGTTATAATGATAAAAAACTGTAATGATACATCACAGTTTGTTGTGACATTCTAACGCAGTCACCGGGACAACTCACTTACAACATGGTCAATTTCTTTTAATAAATAACTAAATTGTTGAATGCGTATCCCTCCAAAGCATCAGACTGCATACCTTTCAGACAACACTCAAGTCTGTGCCCTGGAGGATGCAGGGTGTTTAATAAAATTAACAATCTCTGCATTTTGGAAAGGCAGGACATAATATTTGGTTGGTGGAATACATTGCCCTCTGCTCCTTTGCCAGCTTCTCTTACACACACTGCTGAAAATGCGTCCGCATACAAAAGAGAGTCTAATTGACAGGTCCATGGAGGCCGGAGGTGTGATATAACCTGGAATGAGGGCTGTTCTCATAATGAGAGACAGCTGAAAGATTATGCATGTAACCTCTTATATAGACTCTCTGGCTCTTTTTCATAAGCCAGCAGATGGTAGCAGAGTCTGTAGATCTCAGGACAGGCAAATGTGCATTAAATACTGTAACTGCCCTCATTCATTTGCCATTCATCTTCACTTGTCAGTCTCTTTATAAAGTGCCTTCTGTAGTGCTGACCCTGAAATTGCATCATTTAATCTGTAATCGCATATTGCCAACATTCTCTCCATTTTATCGCTTACCGACTGCATTAATTCCGCTGCACTATGGACCACCGATAGCTCTAGGCAACTCTCTGAGGAAAAGAGATATTCATAAAAATGTAGAGATGCAGAAAGGGAAGAGGCTGACATGCCTGAGATAAAGGAAGGAATCTTAAAGGAAGGTGGGGGGGGGGAGAGAAACTTAGAGGCATACAGGCCCCTGGTTTTCTTTTTTCCTTTCTCACCCTGACATATTGTGCTTTGAATTATAAATGGCTTATTAGGTTACTATTATTTATAAGAGCGGTCGGTGAGTGCTGCCTTGAAAAGATACAAGAAAGAGCCCTCCACAGAGAAGCTTCCTATTGAAACACAAGTACCATACAAATGCATATTACTATATCTTGGTGTGTGTGTGTGTGTGTGTGTGTGTGAGAGAGAGAGAGAGAGAGAGAGAGAATCTTTCCTGAGGATAGATTAGAGAGGTGAGTAAATAAATGAAGTGTTTGTCGAGCTAGATGCCATGACGGATCATGGGCCATTTGGCATATCACATTCATGAATCAGGCAGGGACCAGAGAAGAGTGTGGCTGGATGAGTGTGCTTATCAGCCTCAAAAAGGATTCTGTAGCGCTGGAAAAAGTTCAGAAACCAGAGACCAAAATGATCAAGGGGCTGGAACAGCTTCTGTATAAGGAAAGGTTACCACACTAGGGTCTTTTTAGTTTTTTTATTAGAAAATGGTGAGGGAAGGGGAGGACATAATAATGCATGATGTAGAGCAGGCATAGGCAAACTCAGCCCTCCAGATGTTTTGGGACTACAACTCCCATTTTCCCTGGCCACTGGTCCTGTTAGCTAGGGATGATGGGAGTTGTAGTCCCAAAACATCTGGAGGGCCGAGTTTGCCTATGCCTGGTGTAGAGACAGCAGAGAAAGCGAGGGAGAGGGAAGGAGGGAGAGGGAGACAGAGACAGAAGTGTAGGTGGGTTCCCACGAGGCAAGACACAGTGATAACAGCAAGAACCTTTATTGAAGTAACAGAACTGGACAACAGGGGCAAAGCAACTGCTTATATACATTTCTGAAGGCCTGGGCCACTCCCACTCCCAATGTGATTGGCTGTCTAAACTTCCAAGCTGCGAATCGTGACTCAGAATTTAAGGGCCAATGGCAGAGGCCCAAATCCTGAAATGTTCTGTGACTGGATATCATGTATCAAATTAGAACACAGGAGCTCAGAATCCTTAATCCAGACTCAAGCTCAGGCAAACACAGACCACTGAATAAATAACAGACAAGACAGACAGACAGAGAGAAAGAGAAAGAGAAATATGCTTTTCTAATACTAGTTCTAATACTAGAACCTGGGAGCATCTAGTGAAGCTGAATGTTGAATGTTTTAAGACAGCCAAAAGGAAATACTTCTTCACACAGCACACAAAGTATGGATTTTGCTCTGACAAGATGTAGCAATGTCTACCAACTTGAATGCCCTTAAAAAAGGATTAGGAAAAAAATCATGGAGGCTAAGGCTATCAGTGGCTACTAATTCTGTCTTGTGCTTTGCAGTCTTGGGCTTTTTCCCATTTCCTTCTCAATCTGCAAATCCCCGATAATGTGGCATAAAACCAGATGTGACATTGTACCGGTATAGCTGTTGGCAGGCTCTTCACTAAGCATTTGTGTCCCCCCCCCCCCCGGCCAGCAGTTATAAAGCCTGACTGTAAGGCTTTGCTAGAGTTGCCAACAGGGGGGGGGGGGAATAGCAAAGCATTTCCCTCCAAAACTCCTTGAGTGGCTGAAGGTGACGTGGAGCTCAAAATAAGCACGGCCCTTCCATTTTCATAGGTTTCTGGAAATGAACTGTGTTGTGTGCATTGCTGAAATAAAATGTGCTTATCTGATATGTGGCAAAATGTAAGAATTGGGCTCTGGAGTCTGAAATCCTATTGGGAATGTTAATGTTGAACAATTTACATTTAACACCCTAAATTCAGCACCACCCATAACTGGGAATGTGCAGAGAATTAAAGTATTTTTTGAAGGCAAGCAAATTGGAAATTGCTTGAGAATTTCCTCCAAAATTTGTTTCCATGCAAGCTGCTCATAGAGTCAGTTGAAGATACCTTGAAGTGAAATGAATGGATAAGTCCAAGTTCACCCTGAGCTACTTTTTGGTCCCTGATGAAGACGCCAGAACCTTTGGCTCAGGGTATGTGCATTTATGTTAGAGAGCTAAAGAGAGATTCCTGTGGCCACTGAAATGATGTGGAAAGTCCTTCCCTTGTTTCCCTATATGTGGGAAACTATATTTTAAAAGATTCAGTCTTGTGAAAGGGCTGTGAGTATATCCTTAGACTCTAGATGGTAGTATGCAACCACAGTGTATCCCTGTAATGGCCAATGTCCCTTCAAATATACGTAATGGGTAATGCACAGCGGCAAAATGAAGTCAGCAAGAAATTTATTTTTTAAAACCGAAAATGAAAAGGGCTATAGATTTTTTTCAGATCCCATGTTTACATTATTTTATTTTATATCATAGGCCATGTGTACTAATAATATTTAATAGAATAGGATCACTCCAGGAGGATTTTTGTAGAATTACTCACAAAAATGAAACAACGGACTCCAGTGGCACTTTAAAGGCTAAATGTTTATGGTGGTATGAACAGTTGCATCAGGAAATAGACAGTGATGGTGCTGGAGCTATATAGAAAGAAACAAGAGGCTGAAAGAAAAGGGAGGTAAAATCTATTTTATAAGGGGGAAAGTAATACTGCAATCCCATGTATATCTTTCACAGGCACATGCATATAGAATTTCAGCTTATATACACTTTACCTGTGAGTAAGTCCCATTGAATTCAATTAGACTTTCGCATACTTGGAGCCAACATGCTCTGTTTTTAGGCACCAGACTAAAACACTTCTGCCCACCCAGCTTTTGATAGTTAATTTGGAGGGTAATTACCATATTTTCCGCCCTATAGGACGCACCGGCCCATAGGACGCACCTAGTTTTTTTTGGGGGGGGGAAGTAAAGGGGAAAAAAATATTTCCCACCCATGCGTGGGGCTTCCCCCGACCCCAGCCCCCAGAACAGGCAGCTCTCTGCAAGCCGTGGGAGCCCAGTGCCGGGCTCCCATGGCTTGCGGAGAGCTGCGCGAAGCCTGGAGAGCGAGAGGGGTCAGTGCGCCCCGACCCCTCTCGCTCTCCAGGCTTCAGCGAAAGCCTGCATTCGCCCCATAGGATGCACAAACATTTCCCCTTCATTTTTGGAGGGGAAAAAGTGCGTCCTATAGGGCGAAAAATACGGTAGATATGTCCCCTGCCCCCAGTTTGTCATCTTGTAGCAGAATGGGTAAGTAGGATTTGTCCTTTTTTATAAATATTGATGGATGAGCATTTTAGGTACTTTGTTTCCCTGATTATGTTTGTGCGATTTCAGTGCCTTCTGTGTACTAATTTGAAAGCCCCATTGGGACCCATTTTGTGAGAAAAGTGATGAATATACTACTGAAAATATCAGTAGTATAATAATATTTCTGAGAAGACATGCATAGGATTACATTGTCAATCTCATGTGAGTTCAAAGGAACTTGCCTTTGAGTGAAGAGTCTTAAATGTGGTTCTCTGAGCTAGTCAGCAAGCTGTTACCTGGCCTTGAGAAGCTCAAAATGGATTATTGGGTGAGAGCAGAACTTCCTCAAAACAATCTTTGGTTGCAATTCTGTGTTGCACCACATGGTTTTATAGATGTTGACTGTATTATGAATTCGGAGCCATCATTATTTTAAGAACATAAGAAGAAGTTGTTTGTCAACTGGTAGCACCTTGACCGCAGCGTGAGTGGGCACAAAGGTCACCTGATCACAGTTTTCCCCCATTATGGTGAGAAGTGTTGTATTTCTGTTTAATTATAGCAATTGGGAGAGATCCAGCTGTGACAGCCTGCATGCACAACAGGAATCCATTTGCAAACCAGACTTCCTGTTTCTTATCTCCACTCCTCCAGCACCCCACACACTCCCAAAATCTACTCTGGAGAGTTCCCCAACCCCCCAGAGGTTGCCACTGGGGAAGGAGAGTAAGACAAAACCCCCTTATGTGATTGGACATCTGCTATGTTGGATCTTATTTTTAAAATTCTACATACATATTGGCATAAAAGTTGTGGAAATATTTCCCTTCCTTGCCCTCACATTTGGCAATGCACACTAGTGGTAGATACGCCTTGTGTTGTCACTAATTTAGGTTTGCTACTTGCAAAGAAGAAGGACCTTGGCTCCATGGTCAAGCCCATGCTATGCATATCGAAGGTCCCAGATTCAAGCTCTGATATCTCAGGCTATAGGATCTTATGTGACAGGTCTCAAAAAGTCCTGGATGGTTGTTTCTAGTTGATATAATAGTGGGCTAGATGGTCCAGTGAGCTAATTCAATAAAATAAGGTTGCTTCCTACTTCATGTGGGGAACAAAATACCTTTTGGACTCAATTAAATATCAGTTTCCACTTGAATATCACCATAGAATAATTTTAAAAACTCATCCTGTGTAGGAAGAAGTGTGCTTGTAAAAATCTCCCTTTAGATTTGCAAAATCTTGATAAAATATATCCAACTGATAACAAAGCAGGCCATTGTGTCTTATTTGTGCTCCCACCCCCAAAAAACTGTGCAGTGTTGAATTCTTTAGGTGACTGTTTTTCAGCTTAACTGTAGTAAATGTGAACGCTATGGATCAATACTACAAATGTGTGATTAGTGTTCAGTGGGTATCAAACGTTAGAGTATGAATTCTATCTGAGTCAATGCTGCTGAAGGAAGGAAAACCAGAAAATAAATGGACTGAACTAATGAAAGCAGATAATTGTTGCAAAGCCCAACATAAATATTTCCAGCAACTCTTATGAAACAATAAAGTAACTCTAGCAAGTCTTCTTCCTCTCATCTATCTCTGTAGATGTTTCCATATCAAATACATTGTGTGGGCTTAAGCCATCAGGCAGTGCTGATATAAAACCACAGTTCACTTTGATACAGCTTACACACATCAATTCCTGTTATGAAGGGGGGGAAAGAACTTGATGGATTTCAGGCCATTGTATTTTGTTATTTGATGAGTGTATCTTATAGACCAGTGGTTCCCAGTTAGCTAAGTACTGTGGACCCCCTATTTTTCAAAAGCCAAACCATGGACCCTCTGCTTTTGCAAATGTTGATACCTCTGTGGTAGTTTTGGTTATGTGACTGGTGCCACAGATCCCCTGAGTGGGCTATGGACCACGGACCACCAATTGGGATCCATAGTTTTAGACCATTACAGACAAACAGTGCTCAGAGCTTACATACAAAGTCCTTTTAATAATAATAATAATAATAATAATAATAATAATAATGGCTTGGGATTGGGACATTGGGAAGTATTCAACTAACTTTTTGTGCTAGTACAAGGGAATTTCCCCCTCTGCTCCTTGGCACCCACAAATCTGCTCCAGAGGGTTGAGGGTTAACATAGAAGAGATGCACAGAGGGAGGAGAAGGACATCCTGTCATGGAAGGAAAAATCATTGTTCACTTTAGAACTACACTGAATGTTCATTTTAGAACTACGCTGAATATGATCCATTGTGTTTTGTTATTTGATAGGTCTATAATGAGGGACAAAGAGCTATCAAAAGTCTACACCACCATCTGAAAATTCATGGAAGCAACATTTACCACAGAAGGAAGTCAGTATGGGATTAAAGATACAGAGTCATAAAGAAGCTTTCCTTCTCAACACACTTCTACTGTGCCTTCTCTAAGGTGCTTTGATGTGGCTGTCATCCATCCATTTTTACATGGTACGTAGGATAGATCAGTGCTTTAAATGAACAAGCAATCACAAAAGTTGTGTTCCTCCTGTACATAGCACAACAAAATGGATCACAGGTACATCCTTTAACTGAAACTCAGCGGAATGTTGTTTGCCCTTTGAAAGAGAAATTGCTTCATGTCACTTTCATCAAAACCAAAGCTATGGAGATCATTACATCTTTCTCTTCCTGGTTCTGAAGATCTGTTAGATGGATTGCAGGAGAACGAGTCTGTGAATAGCAAAGTTCATCCGGTTGCATTTCACAACATATGAGAAGCACAGTGGAAGGCTAGGAAATACGGAAAAGGAAGTATAACTGCATCCTCACTGTTGCTTTACAGCAATAATAATAATAATAATAATAATAATAATAATAATAATAATGACATCTATGTACACAACACTACAAAGAACAGGATTGCCAATTTCAAACTCAATGTCATTCCTATGTTTCCTTGTTTTCCTTCTCCTGCTGCCTCTGGAATTGCTGCTTCCTTGTTACCCTTGTCCATTATTCACCAACCTGGTTCACTTTGTATGACAGGTCTCTACTGGCAAGGGGTTTACAGTCTGAAATAAATATCGGGAAACAATAAGGTAATACAGACTAGGACAGACAATAAGGCAGGCATCCCCAAACTCACCCCTCCAGATGTTTTGGGACTACAACTCCCATCATCCCTGACCACTGGTTCTGTTAGCTAGGAATGATAGGAGTTGTAGTCCCAAAACATCTGGAGGGCCGAGTTTGGGGATGCCTGCAATAAGGTATACAGACTAGGACTTTGCCAACCTGGTGCCCTCCATATGTTTTGGACTATAACTCCCACCAGTCCTAACCAGTGCTATGTGTGGCTGATAGGAGTTGTAGTCCAAAACATCTGGAGGGCAGCTGGTTGTCCAGTGCTAGTCTAGGGAGATGGGGGAACAATAATTCCAGAGGCCAGAGGAAGCAGGGAGGCTATAAATAGGGGTGAGATTCTGTTTGAAATTTGGAACCACAAGGCTTTATATGAGTTCATAAGGAGGATTTCTTTTTAGAAAGGCGTATATTATAACTATCAATTGTCTTGGCAACTACACAGTTATTGAAATAACCAAATCCTTTCCCCTAGTGTCATCCCTATTTTGAGCACTCGCTTTGGTTAGAATATCCTTTCAAACTCTGAATCATAGTGCTGTGTTTGCTGAATATCACATTGTAAATATCACGAAAACAGTGTGGCGAGGGCTCCACGCTGCTATTATTATCTTGGCAGTCCTGCGAGGAGCTAAGCATACTTTGCTGCATTTCTTCTTTGAGCCCCGGGGGTGGGGGGAAGGAACACAAAGTGTTCTGTATGTTTTTCAGCTCTTGCAGAAGAGTTGTTGCAGATGTGAGCAGGGCAAAACTTCCTGTTGTGGTTATCAGGTATCAGAAAATCCCTCATTATCCCCGCTTGGCATTTGCTCTGTTCTAAAAACTAGCCCACAAGTTGAAAACTTGCTGCCTAAGCAATTAAAGGCAAATGTAATGGGGGCAATGTCTGAGCTCAGTCCGATCCTTTCATCACCTAATAGCTTCCGCAGGGTGCTTAATTAGTTTCTGAGCATTAGACCAGCAGCAATCCTTAACTTCTGCCCTTCCGAGTCACAACTTAACTCTCCCACCCAACACACACAGAGAACCACCCTCAGACTACTTCTCTGACTACTTATCAGTCATTTTGGGTGCAGGAATTACAGTAGAGTGCTCATGTATACAACACATAATACTTTAATACTCCTATGAAGAAGTACTTTTTCTGTCTCAAATCTTCAGCCTCATTGGATGTCCATGAGTTCTAGAATTAATAATAATAATAATAATAATAATAATAATAATTTTTATTTATACCCCGCCCTCCCCAGCCAAGGCTGGGTTCAGGGTTGCTAACAAGCAATAATAAAAATAAGTTGAATGAATACTTAACTTAACTTAAAAACAAAATTAAAATATTTTGAGAGAGGCAGAAAAAAACAATTCTCCCTATCCACTTTCTCTATGCCTTGTATAATTTTATAAATTTCTGTCATGTCACTTTTTATGTGCCTTTTCTCTAAATTATAAAGTTATGAACGCTGCAACTGTTCTTCCCAGAGGAGCGGCTTTATCCCCTTGGTCATTTTAATCTCCCTTTTCTGAATAGGTACTGCCATGTTTGGCAGTACACACTTCTTTCAGTGTCCTAATAGCAAGCTTTTTTTTTTTTTTTGGCAAACCTTTAAGAAAGTACATCATAAAAGATTGACTTCGGTGGGTAATGAATCTTCATTGCCCCTGGTTCCATAAAGTCCAAGTCCAATCTGCCAAGTTAGTGGGGGAAATCCTCAATGTCGTCAGGTCCCCAATGCAAAATCCTTAGACTCTTTAAAGCCAAGCATATGGCAGATTATAAGGATATTGCTACTGGTGTTATTCTTCTCTGGGAAATTAACAGCACTAATATAAAGTGCTACTTTCTTAGCTTACATTAAAAGTAACGGCGGGGGGGGGGGGGAGGTGGAAGAGGCAGATGCAAAAGTGATGACTGAGGATTTGTAGAAAACAAAACAAAACTCAGCAGCCCAATAAACTGTGTGTTTTATTATTTGGTATTCATCACATAAAAACAACCCAAATGAAAAGGCCTGACCTTTTCACTGGCGGCAGCAAAGCTCTGACAATAGTCAATAGTTACAGCTAATAGTGGTGCAATTTAAGGACTGCTATGTAATGATCAGGACTGCAGCACAAAATCTGGAGTCTCCTGCAAGAGACTTTTGGGGGCCCATCATGGCAACTGAGCAATTCTTTTTACTGTCCTTTTTATTTAATAAACTGTACGTTTTATGCAGCAACGGAATTTATATATTTGTGTAAATCCATGTATGTGAGGCATGCCATCGCCTCTCCATGGCCGTTGCTGCTGGTTTCCTACCTTGGACAGCTCATAGTGGCTGCTGGAGAGCAGAGCACAACAATTCTTGTAGGTTTTCTTGTTTAAAAAATGCATTGTGTGTCTGCATCTAATCTTGCCCCCTTCTAAAATTTATTTATTGGTGTGTGTTTTTCTTTTTGTAAATCTACCAGAGAATAAAATAAAAACAAATCAGGATTAAGAGGAGGGCATGTGTGCTGTGTCCCTTTGGCATAGTGGTAGTTAGACTCATCCTTCTTCTGTCAGGAAATGCTCTGCGGTAGGGGAACAAAAATGGGGGGCTGAGGAGGATCAGTTGAGAGAGAATGAGAAATGTCCCTATTTTCATCTGAGGAACATTGGAGGGTGTGAAGTAGGTCTGGGTCTGGTCACCGCATGCATGAGTTCCATGATGGGATATAAATGTAAGGAAACAGGTTAAATAAATTAACCAGTCTTACATTCTCAAACATTTTTTCTACCCAACTCATGAAGTTCAGCATCCTGGAAATGTTGCTTTCTATTGAAGAAATTTGTTAAGCCAAATATTTTTGGGGCACAGTAGATCTGAGATGTATTTATTAAGATTTGTGAAAAATTGGGAAGGGCCATAGCTCAGTAATAAAGCATGCAGAAAGCCCAGGATTCCATCCCTAACATCTCTGGGGTGAAGCTGGGAGAGACGCCTGCCTGAAATCCTGGATAGTCACTGTAGACAATACTAAGCCAGATGGGCAGACTCAGTATAAGGCAGATTCCATTGAAACTTCTTTCCATATGTACCACAGAGACAGGATGTTTGAGAACTGCTTGTGGATGAATACACGTGTTTGGGAATGCTGCAAACAAACAGTTCTGTGAAAATGAATTCAGGACTACCAATTGAATTATATGGATATATACTTGGAAGTAAGGCCCATTTTTGCTTGGGGAGGGTTACTAACTATTGCAGTTATTAATATTGTGCAGTTTGGAGCAACTGGATGCACAAAAACTTACTCCTTTTGGAATGAAACGTTGGCCAAACCCATTAGATTGTTCAAAACTTTACTTGCAGAACTTTCTTCAAAACAGAACAAAAAACATCAAAGATACATCCAAATAACTCCCTAGAATATCTTGTGCTGTCCAGCACAGGTTCAGCATCTTAGAAATAAAATATACTTCCAAACAGACCTAGAAGCAGAAGTCTCTCTTTCTACAGCCTCCACTTTGCCCCGAGCTGTATCCACTCGCTTCAGGAGAATCGTTTACACATCCTTGCTGTCACAGAGTACAAAGACTCAGCCACCACCCTTCCAAGATGGCAAATTTGCAATTCAATAGCTCTCATGTGATCTCATGTGACACTCATGTGTTAGCTACTTAAGAACAACAACAGTTAATTATCAAACAATTAGAGAGCTCAGAGAGCCCTTCTCACTTTTCTTTAGCTTCAGTGGAATCTTCCAGTTAAACCCTTTCAGCAATACACATAGGCATTCTCCATTTCAGTGTCAATTAAATAATTATACCTAACAGTAACATGCATAACATTGGGCTGCATATATCTGTAAGTATACATTTGTAAACATTTGACTCCCCTCTCTCTCTCTCTCTCTCTCTCTCTCTCTCATAGCTGGTGGAGCGTAGGGGAGAACTGCTGCAAGAACTGTACCTCTTTTCTGTTGATATTTTGTCCCAGTACTGGGATTGTCTAAACTTGCTCTTCTGAGAATCAGATTAATTCAGGAAACCAGAGCAAGAGAGGCAAATGAAGCTGAGGAGGCTGCTTTGCTTTAGCTGATGGCATGAACACCCTGCTAAATCACCTGTGCCCTGCACTTCACCTGCTTAAATGCTCCAGGGTTGCAAAAACACACTGATAACCTTTTGGAGGATATTGTGGCATTAAGGAGACTTTAAAAAAAAGTTGGGGGAGAAATGTCAAATGTAACATGATGTGCTGATGTTACCAGGCCTCTAATGCCATCCAGCTGCAACTCTCAAGCCTGGGGAAATGCAAAAACACATTTCATAACACTTTTGGGGGGTCTCGCTAGACCCTCTTTCTTTTATAATGAACACATATACACCATACAACTAGATGCTTCTTCTTTATCCTTGTTTTTCAACCCCACACTTCAAATGCCCATCATTTTCCCTGTGGGTAGAAGCTGATAGTAGCTATTTCAGGACCTGCACATCTGGTGCCTCATAAAGGGATGCACCAGAACCATCAGAAATGTTTAAAACAGTGTTTAGACCAAATACCCACAATTAATTCAGGTGCTGAGAGAGAGAGACCAATTAAAATTAACGGTGGGGCCAAACCAGCAGATGTTCCATTGCCTCTGCTGACTGTATGGTGGCAATCAGAGGGCATGTATATGGTTTAAGAAACATGCAAGCTTCCAGAAAGATTTTCTAAAGAATACACTTTGATGAAGCTTCATAGCTCCTTGCTTGACATTGACTTTTCCATTCTGAAAGGCCCAGATAGGATGTTTACATGTGCATGAAATGTTATTCTAGCACAGGGGGGTCCCAAACTGTGATCTGTGGACCACCAGTGGCAGACTAGCTTCATTTAGGTGATCCACAACATGGCTGCGGATTTGTGGTTAAATACGGGACACAGAATTAAGTATGCATATTGATTTTTAATTGTCTTTTAATGCTTCAATTATTTCTTCTACTGTATTTTATTGTATTGCGCTTCTAATTCTATGGAATTCAAATTGTAATACAATAAAATATAATATATAAGAAATAAAAGCAGCAATAAAAAATCATACAGCATCTGGCACAGCACATTACAACTGCTGAAACAGGTGGAAAAATAATTAAGGGATCTCCAGCAATTTTCAAGTTGTTTGTGGGAAAACAAAAAGTTTGGGAGCTACTGTTTTCAATTTAAAGGGGGAAAGCTTCTTATTGCCACAGTTAAGGCACTCAAGAAAAAGCACACACATTGATTTTGAAACTCAAGATGCTTGCCTTAACATCCACACCATGTAAGCAGTACAGTCTACAATTTCACATAATGTGTTCCTTGAGAAGGAACCCACCATTTTCCTTGGACTTTAAGCCCCAAATAAATAACCTGGAGTTATTCATAATTTTATAATGAACAAAATATTTACTTACTGATTGCATTCATATCTACCCTTTTCTCCCAGGGGTTCAAGATGGTGCATATACTTCTTCTCCACATTCATTAATCCCCACAACAACCCTGGGGGTATTTTAGGCTCAGAGGCAATGATTAAGCTCAAGGTCACCCTAGTAAGCTTCATGGCTGCGTGGCAATTTGTACCCTGGTCTCCCAAGCCATAGTGTGACACTCTAACCCCCACCCTACACCCACACTTAGTCTCAGTTTGTATAATGAAACCATGCTGGGAAAGGTACACACATTAACTAATTCTTGCACTGTGCAAAAGCACAATCACATTGAGTTTTGCAGTAGGTGTTGTAGATTGTGGTGTGAGATGGTGGGATGGAAACATAAAGCTTTTCTCCTTTTATATGAAGTCTGTAGTTACCTTGAGTGTTAAAGTATCCAACTTGGCCGGCCCAACTTGCATGAGATCTAAAGTTTAGGATTCCTAGATCAGTCTATCCTTTGTATATTGAAAGATCACATCCTTGTGTTTCTTCTGCATGTTAAGTAGTCATTCTTCTATGGAAGACTTCAAACAAATATGGTGGTGGCTTGTTGGCAGGTTGGGGAAGCAATGGTATCCTCATGGTGGAGGTGTTGTGTTTGTCAGGATGGTGATGGTTGGGATGAAGCAGCCACAGCAAGAGTAATGAAGTGTTGGAATGGGAGCCATGTAAGTGTTTTTGCTCAGTGGGCTTACATTTCAGCTTTGTAAAAGTCCAAGGTTTTTACACACACCTCCATCCAAGCAAGCAAGAGGCATTTTGACAGGTCAAGCACCCATTCCAGCCAGACAAAAGCACTTGAAGAAGAGGTGGCACAGGTCCAGGAAGAGGTGAGGTCTGGGGAAGAATCCTAAGGGTCAAAGAGAAAGGACCAGAGAGTCACATTTCATCCCTGTGCCTGAGGATGCCTGCCCCCAGCCAAGGTGATCAAAAGCTCTCATCTAACTCCATAAAAATACCCAACTGCAGAAAACATGGTAGTTTTGATATGGAAGGAGGCAAACAAAATAGGTGAAGAGTCACCTCTGTTAAATTATTACTGACTTCTGACCGTTGTTGAATCCAAAGGTGTCTCTGCTTACCTAGATAAAGATAAGGGGGTTCATTGGTGGCAGCGTAAAATATGGATAGTCTGTTCTTGTTCCTGAGTGCTAAAAGTCTCCCCTGAAGGTGACAAGCATGGAATTGGAATTGTGGAATGCCAAGCATTCCGATTAGTCTCTAGAACTGACTGCTGAGGCCAGTGTTGTTTCGGCTGCTGTCTTCTAACAAAGTGGGACTTGCATACAGTGGCACCTCAGGTTATAAACACATCGGGTTTCAAACACTTTGGGTTACAGACTCCTCTAACCCAGAAGTAGTACCTCAGGTTAAGACCTTTATCTCAGGATGAGAACAGAAATTCTGCAGCAGCGGCACAGTGGCAGCGGGAGGCCCCATTAGCTAAAGTGGTACCTCAGGTTAAGAACAGATTCAGGTTAAGAATGGACCTCTGGAACGAATTAAGTACTTAACCAGAGGTACCACTGTATATGCCTCTTGGTGTAGATTGGCTTATGCACCCGAGTGGAAAAACAATGGCCGATCTGTTTACTCCTGTACTACAAAGTGCTGAATAAGTTCTCTCTAAATCAGTTGCTATAATGTGTACCTATTGCCATAGTCGAAGCACAGAGTGGGTGGGGGGACCAGATGCAAGAAAATGATGTCGCTGATCTCCAACTGTCTCGAGGTCATTCCAAGGAAGTTTTGCAGCAGTTGATCATTAACTTAATTCAGTGATAAATTAGAATGTGTGTTCTATCCTGCTAAGATAGTAAAAAATGACTTCTCCCCCCTTTGTTCACAGCTGCAACTGGTAGAAAGAGAAATTAATATTGCTACAAAAAAAGTGGAGCTGGATAGATGCCAAAAACACTAGGTAAGAGCAATATCTCCTTTATCTGTGACTGTGATAGAACAAGAGATTTGTAGAATTGGCTTAGCGCAGTCGATTCACACACACACACACACACACTCTTTCTTTTCCTGCAGCTATTATATGAGAATCTGATCATCTGAAACTTCAGTTATGCATTGACTGTCATGAATAGAACAAACAAAGCACCATATTTGATTCCTTCAGTCACTGTAAGATGCTGAAGTGTCAAGGCCTGTCAGAGTGAGCTGATTTTTGAGAATTTGAAATGCCATTCCTCCAGACCACGCTTATTTACTAGGGAGTAAGTTCCATTGAACACACTGGGATATACTTCTGAGCCCCCGACAATCTCTAATCCTTTCTGCAACAATGACATGTTCCTCAGGGTGGTTTGGGGGTGAAATTCTAAGGTGCAAACGTCTACTCACATGATGCACTTGCACAACCAGGTGTCCCAATCACGTGGTGCGCCTAATCATAAACGTGTTTGTGGTCTGAAATTTCACTGCAGACAATCACACACAACACATAGTCATTGCAGAAAGCATTAGAGATACTGGGGGCAAGGCTAAAAGTGTCTCCCCACTCCTGTCAACACAGCAAGACCCTGCACATGTATGAACAGAGTTCACAGGGTGTTCCACTTGTGTTCAAGTGATGTGAATTAAAGCCTATTGCAGACCTGACCCCCTCATCAACACAGGGAAGGTTGGGACTGAGTGACTGAAGATGGTTTTTAGTTTGGAATAGTTGTCTACTATTGTGACTAGCAAAAAAACAAAACAAAAACAAAAACACAATTACAATGTTTACCTCTATACCACACGGCTCCTCTTGTGGATTTTCTTGCACGTTCACTGGTTTTTCTGCATTGTGAACATGGTTCTACAGAATTCTTTAATGGGGGAAGTTTGTTTGTGTTAGTCAAAGTTTGCACAGGGAGTGCATACCAGCCCCCAGAGAGCCATGCGAATCAGTTTGGTTTCTGTATTCCAGCCCCTGGACAGGGAGAGAGGTTTGGATGTAAAGGTCAAAGTTATGCTGTCCAGTTGGAGATCTAGATTTTTGTTTGTTTGTTTTTTGCTGTTGATGAGTCAGTGAAGTTAATTAGTGCATTGATGCAAGCTGCTGTAATTTCCTGATACGGAGTAATCTAAAGCCTTTGCTATCCTTGAGGGGCTAATAAGGGGTTATTGAGTCTACTAAATAACTTAAGCTTTTAGAATAAAGTAGACAATCAGTAATTCAACATCAGGACTTAATCTGAACAGGACTTAGAACTGACCTGGTTTTCAGTGCCAGAACAACCTAGGCATGAGAAGCAACAATAAAGAAAATAGCATATTTGAGCATATAAAGAGTACATTTATTTTGTTCAATAGGAATCTGTATAAGTCTCGACAAAGCCCATCCTGACATTTCTGAAATTTTGAGCTCAGAAATATATTTTTGTTAAAAAAAGAAATTGAGGGTTTTTTACAACTCATTTTTTTTAAATAAAAAAACACCAGGAGAACAGCACCTTGAGGTTATTATTATTCTTGCTGTCTTTGTATTCCCATTGGTAAGCATCCCAAATTCTTTGTCCTTTAAAGAGACTGGCCAGCTTACTGGGAGTGAACTCAGTGGGACTTAGGTTTGAGTAACCATGTATAGGACTGCACTATAACACTAAGAGGCCATCTAATGAAACAGGCTGGTGTTAGCTGGAGAGTTGCTCTCCTTCTTTGCTTTGTCTCCTTTATATTATACTAGTTATAGGATCACAACTTGTAGTCGCCAGAATGGGGCATGTATGTTTGAACAACTGCACACTCTATGTGGGTTTATCTTTGAAAGTGAGTCAGAAACTACAACGAATCCAGAATGCAGCAGTTAGACTGGGAGCGGCCACTGGAACTATGTAACACTGATCCTAAAGGATCTTCATTGGCTCCCAGTATGTTTCTGAGCACAATTCACAGTTAATGCTCTCCTTTAAAGCCCTTTAAAGCACAGGAGAAAAAGTATTCCTTGCACAAAGCTGGGAATGGAATCTCCAGTAATAGGTACTTCCTACAAGGTAGTTCATCTTTCACATCTTCTAACATTGTGCCACTTATGCTGCAAACCCAGAGTCTTTCCTTTAGCAATCCTGATAGGCTCACATCTGATACATCTGAAAACTGCAAGCCTTACAGCACAATCCTATACATGCCTACTGAGAAATAAGCCCCATCGAATTCAGTGAGATTTTCTTCCAGGGAAGTGTGCATAGGACCTCAGCCTTTTGGTTAACAATGGCATGCAAGAGTCTTTGAATGGCCTTGCTTATACACCACCAAAGGCATGTATGGGGTGCAGTGCTCATCTTATTTCAGGCTGAGGGAGCCAGCGTTTGTCCACAGAGAACTTTCTGGATCATGTGGCTAGCATGACTAAACTGGCACAATGGAACACTGTGATGGAAGCCAGAGTGCATGTAAACGCTGTTTACCTTCCCGCTGCAGTGGTACCTATTTATCTACTTGCACTGGTGTGCTTTTGAACTGCTAGGTTGGCAGAAGCTGGGACAGAGCAATGGGAGCTCAGTGGTTTCAACCACAGCGCCACTCGCATCCTAGGTAGCCCTGCTCCATAGGCCAAGAAATGCTGGTTTAGATTAAAAATCTAGTCTCTTTTACTTGAAGGATCTTCATCCAGGGGTACAATTGAAAGCTTTAAGATATTTGACTGCAATTGATTCCTAACCTGTTTCTCAGTTTGTAAACCTGTGGGCCCAGGACACAAGATGTTTTCAAATACCTATGAAACATGCATCTGTTCAAAAAATTGAATGTAGCATGACACATATAGAGCAGTAGAAGTTCCAGGACTGCTACTGTACTTTATGTTTCTGAATCACAGCCTGCACAAAAGAAAATATTGAAATGCCACTGTTTTATGTCAGAAAAAATGAGAGTTCTTCCAAAGCACTCTATGGAGTAACCTGCTCTGAAGCAACCTGCTTGGCAGGGTTATTATTTCTGTCTTTTATGATCTGCAGATGGTTTTCACTGCACATAAAGCATACTGATCTTAGAGTATCAGATCAGAGAATACCTTTAGGTCTCCAACAGCTACAACAGTGTTAATAATTTGGAAGTACACACTTAAGCAAAGTGTAACTGCTATGATGATCTAGGCTGTCTTCCTTTTCTTTTCTTTTTTAGGTCAGATAACTGAAGTCACTCTTGCTATAATGTTGAACATGAAATATATTTAGGTTCTATGCGCATACATAAGTCATATACTAGTATGTCAAAGCGTCATAGGTTCTTCCGTACTGAAGAGCACACAAACAACCAAGATTATAGCAGGTGGCTAGGCAGCTTGGCCAGAACAGAACAGCTATCCTTTTCTGGCTTGAAGGCCACACTGAGGACTGGCCACCCCTCTGAGTGCATGCACACAGCCATTCTCATGTGCACACCTCCACATACAGCAGATACATACATGCAGTGGGGGGGGGGGTGGAAACAAACTCAGAACATTTAACAGCACACACACATATACACAGCAGCAGCAAGACAATGCTGGTTTCCCTGCGTCTTGTTCCCAGAGCTGTTTACTGCAATGTCAGATGGAGAAGAAGTCCTTTTAAAAGCAAGAAGAGGTGCTCGGTTGAGAGACTGAAGGTGTTTTGGATGCCCCAAGGCCTATTGTGGAAGAGGAGAAAACAGAAAATATGTTAATATTGGCTTTTTTTAAAAGGCTATATCGGGGGGAGTTTGGGGAGGACGCAAAAAGCCTGCAGCCTAGCCTACAAGCACCAGATTTAGGGCAGTGCAGGCAGTTTCCCTGCACCAGGCACCGAGCTGAGGGATGCAAAATTGAGAAGATCCATAATTTGAGAAGATCCATTTGAAGGCACCAAATTTTGGCCATGCACAGGGTGCCATATTATGAAAGATTACCAAAGTCCGTCCCTCAGCCAACCCTGATGTGAATCAAAATACTGAAAAGAAGATGATTACAAGATTTTTTAAAATATGTTTTATTTTACAGATAGCATATAGCTACCTACCTACCTATCTCTGACCTTCTTGGGATTCTGATTCTAAACCGGAAGCAGAAATAACTTACCAAAACTTTTCATAACTTGCCCGTGGATGCTGGCTCCCTCTCTCCCCTTGTTAGAATGTTTCATCAAAATGGAAGTTGGCAAAGTGTGCTGCACTCTTTGGAAGTAATGAAAAAAGATGTCAAAGCTTGTTAAGGTCAGTGAGCAAAACAGTGTGGATTGCATAGCATTATGAAATTATTAATTTAAAAATTTATATATGAATAAAAGCATCTGGTGAATGAGTAAGAGTAATTTCTTTCACTTGGCTAATTTAAATGCCAGCTGTCTCTGTCCTCAACCATATTTTCTCATAAAAGCTTTTACAGAGTGTCTGCTTATGAAAATGCAGAATTTATGGAGAGTGCAAGGGCTGGGTAGGTATACATAGATTTCAGCCTATCTTTATAAGGGTATATCAGTTGATTGAAAAATTAAATGTTAAATTTGCAAAATGTCTGAAGGATATCTTTTGTCCCACTTTTGGGAAACACATGGGTTTGGAAAATTAAAGCATTCCACACGGGAATTAATCAGATCTTTCCCCCCCTTAATAGTTATCAAGCTCCAGGGCACATTTTGGGGAACATTTATGTCCATTTGGAATATTGACCGATTCAATTATGTAGTTCACCTAGTCAGAACCAGTGCAAGGGCTCCTACTGGTGCAACGGGGCATTCCTTCCTCTCCTCTCCCTGTGTGCTTTCACAACCCCCCCATCCCAACTGGCTCTGGTGAGAGCAAGAGGGAGGGACAGGGAGGTAGCTGGGTTGAGCAGTCAAAAATGCTTGCATGGGCAGAACATTTTAGCATGACATTGGGTTCTTCTGATTGTGTGATGCCTTCTTATGATTACAGCCAAACGTAATTTGTAATTCAGTCTGCTACGTTCTGGTGTCAGGCAGACATTTTGGACACATACATACACGTTACTGTAAGAGTTACCATAAGAGCAAGAGTGGCTCACCTGGTGAGGCAGAACTGCAGCAACAGAGCTTCAGGAGCAGCAACATTGCTGCCACTCCTCAAGAGGGGAAGGTTGAGATGGTGTCAAGGTCAGGGCCGTGTGGATACTTTGGTGGAACCAATCCAGTGCTCCAGCTAGTGCATCTGGACCTCCCAAGCTTACTGCTGCCTCACTCCTCATGGTATAGGGCAGTGATGGTGCTGCCAGGAGCTTATTGCCCCATCGTTCAGCCCAGACACTGGGGTCCAGCTCCGAGGGCCTTTTGGCAGTTCCCTCACTGCGAGAAGTGAAGGTACAGGGAACCAGGCAGAGGGCCTTCTCAGTAGTTGTGCCCACCCTGCCCATCCCATCAGATGTCAAGGAAATAAATAACTATCTGACTTTTAGGAGACATCTGAAGACAACCCTGTTTAGGAAAGTTTTTAATGTTTGATGTTTTATCATGTTTTTAATATTCTATTGGGAGCCTGCCAGATGGGCCGGGGTATAAATGTATCAACATCATCATCATTATCTCCATCCCACCAGACAAGTCACTCAGCAAGTAATTCTTGCGTAAAAGTGCTACTGCACTCATGTATGTGGGCAATGGTCAGCTTACTGGCCACTATGAAAACATAATGTTAGAGTAGATAGGGCTTGGGTTCCTAACCACTCCAGTAAAAATAGGATAAGAGAGAGCATGTAGGAGGGAGTACGTCATGTGGTATGTTCCCAAGCCAACTCCATCAGGAACTGGAGAGCTTATATTGGCACTTAGCCCATGATGTCTTCTTATCACTACCATCATTGTGATTTCCAAACATTACAGAAGTAGCATAGAATCCAATTTACTGCATTGATAAAAGATCAAGCTTGCCTTTCAACCTGAATTTTCAAGTTCTCAAAGTGAAGCTCTCCAAAGGGAGAACAATATTAAAATATACATTAAACGAACTAAACCATCAGTAGAATTAACTTGAGAGTAGGGAGAATAATGTGTAACCCACAGACCCCACACGATAACATAAATGCAAACTTTTTTAGACAATAAAGTTTTGAACTTTTGAATAAGTATGCAGAGGACAGGGTGATTAAAGTTGAAAATAAATCAGATACTTAGGAAAATAAAGTCAACAACTTTGATTAAGTTCAGCAAGAGATGATGGATAAGCAGGTAGACACAGATAAATGAATATTTCTGATTAGCAAGTAAATAATTAGACCGGGTTGATGAACTTGATAACAAGATTGATAAAAATTACCCCCAACTTTGTGGGTGCTTATGTGGGGTGTCAGTGAGAGTACAGGTGATGCAGCTCATATATTTTATCAAATGACAGATTTTTCTTTATGGGAAGGATAGATGTTGTTGGAAGGAAATGTCAGTCATGATAAAATTTTGTTCATTAGGATTTGATAAACAAGTTCACGATATTATGTTGTGTTTACCAGTAAAGTCTTAGAAAATTCCTTCAGCAGCAATCCTGGCAAAATCCAGGTATGATGACACAGTAGTTGCATATATGGTTTTTTCCTGAAAGAAGAAGAAGAAGAACAGTTTGGATTTGATATCCTGCTTTATCACTACCCGAAGGAGTCTCAAAGTGGCTAACATTCTCCTTTCCCTTCCTCCCCCACAACAAACACTCTGTGAGGTGAGTGGGGCTGAGAGACTTCAGAGAAGTGTGACTGGCCCAAGGTCACCCAGCAGCTGCATGTGGAGGAGCAGAGACGCGAACCCGGTTCCCCAGATTACGAGTCCACTGCTCTTAACCAATACACCACACTGGCTCTCCCTTCCCATGTTTTTTTCACAGTAACAGACAATATGTGTTAAATTGTACTACGGGGTAGCATTTTTAACTCCATCTCTCATGCCACATGGCTCCTCTGAGACACACATTTGCTATCCATGTATGAGTGTAATGTCTGAGGTTAATATGAACGCATCTATGTGCAGAGGCTACATTAGATACAAGAACACTGATCCTACATGGTTCCAGGAGAAATCTATGTGTGAAGGCTTTCTTACCTCACATGTCCATCAGACATCCATGCTGACATGTGGATGACAAGAATGGGGCCAGAAGGAGCTGTGTGACTTTGAGTGGGAGGGCTAACTTTGCAAGCCCCTTTCAATGTAATTTGCCTTTTTTGCAAGTAGCTGTCATGAACACACCAGCTCCAAGTGTAATCTCATAGCCAGCTGCAGTAGGCAGTCAGGAACAGGGAGGCTGGGCTTTCATGCCAACACATGAGAGCCCACTGCTGCCAGTGTCAAGTCTCCCTGACCTTGGATGGCCGGCTGATAAGGGAGGAAGGAGAGCAGACTGGAACACAGCCAAAGTTCCCTGGAAGCCCAAACAGGCGCGGAAAGCCACAGAGACAGCTTTTCGAAACAGAAAAGGTCTGCAGCTGACCAAATAAGTCCGAGGCATAGGCGTATAGGAAGGCTGCTACACAGGAAGCAAAATAAGAAACGTAAAGGTCGACACAGGAAGAACTCCTCAGAAGGGTCAACTGAGTGAAGGGGGCCAGAGGCTTGCTAGAGCCGCCTGGAGATAATTGCTTGTTTTTTTGCAATAAATCCTCCTTTTTAATTACGTACGCTTACTGTGTTATCAAGCCGGGAACCTGGACTCCTAACAGTAGCATATGAAGGGGTTTTATGAAAGTTCATTTACTGAAACGTATTCCTTAGATTTTCTTGCGCATTCCATGCAATTAATGTCACACCTAATTATGTGTGTTTGTGCGAGTATCCTTAGGTTTTTAAGGTGTGTATATTAAATCTGAGGCAGAAAGACAAATATTAGTAGATCAACTTTTTAAAAGGGGATAAGGTGTGTGTTGGGGGACTAACCATGTCGGCACTCTACTGAATCAATGGATATGTATATGTTTACAAAAGTTCCTTTGCTATCTTAATGTTACCACAGTTGGGGAGCCAGCATTTTATTTAGGAAAGAGAGGATCTGGACTAAGCTGGCCACTCCTTCACTAAATCCCTCTCTGTTGTCCCAACACTTGTGATTTCTGCATGCCACCATCACATGAAGTTGCACTGGCACATGGGGTTCAGTAGAAATCCTATCCCTGTCCAACTGGCACAATTCTAGGATTGCCAGCTAGATGCATAATTATACAGAGAGCTCCCTGCCTCCCCTCCATTTTTTGCTATTCATGCTGCAATGCAATCTCAGTGATATCCATATGTTTGGATACTGTATATACACAGCAGTTGTAAATAACTATTCTCCTTTTTTATTTTTGAACAGTCAATGAAGGTAAATGCATTTGTTTGCTTTTTGTGTTAAAAACTTCCAAGAAAATATACACACACACACACACACACACACACAGAAAATACTTTGTAACCAAATATATTGAAATGTTGAAATGTTCTGGGGGAAAATATCACTGAATTTATATGAGCACTATATGCGAGACAAAATGTGAGATTTCACGATTTTACAAGAAAAACACATTAGCTGCTTTTATACGAAAGAGAGAGGTTAATTTGATTCTGGGTATGTAATAGAGGTTAAGTATAAGCCTTTAATGTTCTCAAGATCATCTCCAAATAATAATTCTTCCACAGAAATGATTCACTTGCAATTCAGGCAGACAAAATGGAGAAAATGGTGAGACAATGTCTACAAGTAGTAGTGAAGATTTAAAACTCCTGAGGCAAACTTTAATATTCCCATTTTTTTTTCAAAGAGCTGGAAATGTGTTTCAAAATAATGTAGGTATTGGATTAGGTGCCTAAATCAAAGCTTCTCAGACAATGATGATGACTACAATCATAGATTGGCAAAAAGGTAGGAAAGTCATTTCTGCACTGGGTGAGGTGGAGTGCGGGTACAGCAGAGGGATTTTAATTCACAAAAATGTGCAAGAAGATACTGTGCTATGCTAATTCCTGGATGGATTTGCTTAAATGAGACATTCTGTCCCTTACAGCCACCACAATGGCATTATAGTTCATACCAAAATCAGCATAGAAAGCAAGTGGTTTAACTGGGAAGAAATCTGCCATCTGTTCTAGAAAGACATGGTCTTGAAACATATGCAAGACTGTGGAATAACAAATGCCATTACTGCCAGATCTGTACATATCAGAATTTCATAAGTTTCTCAGAATGTTCTCACAATTTATTTAGTTAAAGGAATATGTACACAGATATTCTTTTTTATACAACCACCACCACCCAAAAACGTTGGAGTATTTTATCTCAATTAAAAGTCCACAATGGTGGCATTTTTCCAACCAAACTACATCAGTATCAGAGAAACAGACAGGTTATTAGATATGGTCTTAAAGTGACTTATATTGCCAATTATACTACTTATAATGGTAGTCAAATTCTGCTATGCATGGTTCAGGCTTCGCTAAGGTTACACAAATGTTTCTGAATACAGATTTCTATCTTAATGCACTTTTTGCAATGCAAGAGTGCAATGCAATTTCCTTTCCCTGTATCAAAAGGCTTCCAAAATTCTGGTTATATTGGAAATGGAGTGTTGTACTAACAGCTTATGCCACCTTAATATGTTACATCTTTGGAAAACTTGCCAGTCATACATTTACCCTAAGCATTTCTCTGCTACATTTGCTTTCACTTCAGTGCCTTCTTATGCTGGAAAGGTATTCTGGCATAGCAGGGAAAAATGAGTCATTGCTATCCTGTGCTATCTGGAAACAAAATGTCATTGCAGCTGTTTGCTTTTCATTTCCTCCCATAACCAAAGGCTAGCTAGGCTGCTGTTAAATTTCCTCTAAAATATATATTTTCCCCCTGCCTGGAAGCTTCCTTTCTAATTCATTGGGGGAAATTACCACATTTGTGGCGTTCATTTTGCAGGAGCCACAGAGATCTAATTTCCCATGTTGGTTTTCTTATGCTCTCCTGATTAGGGAAAACAAATTCATTATCGTGAGGGTAAATACAGAATGTCCTTTACGTGCCAGACGCCAAACATAATCTGCTCAGCGTTGGACAACTGAATGAGCGGAACACGTTTGTGTCACCTGACCATACAGGAGAGCACATTATGCCAAAAGGGGCAGAGTCACTCATACAAGTAATAAACAGACTTCACACTTCGCAATAAAGACGGGAATTCGTGTTGAAGGAAAAGGGGCGTAATTTACCCTGACACCTGAGACAAGTAATATAGTGTGTGCACTTATTGACAAAGCTGGTGTTTGTTTGTTTGTTTGGTTTTTGTTGTTGCAAAAAACAAAACTTGTTTCCTTGGCAACTGCTGCACTCTGTAATACTAATGCTAAAAAAAGTGTGGAACTTGCTTTACCGGGAAGAAACCATTCTGATACCTGTGTACAGTTTTTAGGCTTTTATTGGTTTGTCAACCTTGGAAGTTGTTTGGATACTTGGCTAATTATGTTTGAATATTGTTGCATGCCACCTCAATCTCTGAGATTCCAGGGCTTCCATGTGCTTACTCAATGTTTGCTTTTTCTTTTGAGAGTGAAGACTGTGGTGTCTTCAGGATATATGTACAGTGGTACCTCGGGTTAAGTACTTAATTCGTTCCAGAGGTCCGTTCTTAACCTGAAACTGTTCTTAACCTGAAGCACCACTTTAGCTAATGGAGCCTCCTGCTGCCGCCGTGCTACCGGGGCCCGATTTCTGTTCTTATCCTGAAGCAAAGTTTTTAACCTGAAGCACTATTTCTGGGTTAGCGGTGTGTGTAACCTGAAGTGTATGTAACCTGAAGCGTATGTAACCTGAAGCGTATGTAACCCGAGGTACCACTGTATATACAACCTGAGCCTACAATGAAGGGGTTCACAGCATTGACACTCCAAGAGGGTCTTGTTTGTCTCAAATCTGCAGCCTTGGATTCAAACAGAATCCAGCGTGCAGTTTTCTTCCAGCTTCTGGCTCACATAACTCAACTCTGAACTGAGGCTTTGTGCCTCTAACTATCGCTGAGTTGAGGGGAACCTGCCATTTTTGAGAATACAGTGGTGCCTCGCAAGACGAAAAGAATCCGTTCCGGGAGTCTCTTCGTCTAGCGGTTTTTTCGTCTTGCGAAGCAACCCTATTAGCGGATTAGCGCTATTAGCGGTTTAGCGGCTATTAGCGGCTATTAAAGGCTTAAGGGATTAGCGGATTAGCTGCTAAAAGGCTATTAGCAGCTTAGTGCCTTAGAAAAAGGGGGTGGGGAGCGAAAAAAAATCGCAGGAACTCGCAAGACATTTTCGTTTTGCGAAGCAAGCCCATAGGAAATTCGTTTTGCGAAGCACCTCCAAAATGGAAAACCCTTTCGTCTAGCGGGTTTTCCGTCTTGCGAGGCATTCGTCTTGCGGGGCACCACTGTAAAACCATATTCCTTTTTTTTTAATAAATACTAATTCTGATAATGAATTATTTTCTGAGAACAATGTTGACAATAGGGACATAATCCAAAACTGAAGAGTAGAAGTGGGGTGGTGTTTTTTTTAAAAAAAGAAATGGATAACTGTGGGGTTATCAATTGGCTTACAGAAGTAGAAATTAACCTAAAATAGTTCTCATGTCAAGTGATATGTAAAATGGCTGACTGGCGATGGGAACCAAGGGCAAAAATAGGCCATTTTCTCCTTAAATTTAAAAAAGGGCCTTAGGTTCTGAAGTAAGGTGCTGCTTGTCTGTTGAAGATTGTGCTCCCTTTAAAGTATAGGGAAATTATGCATGAATCAGTGTAGCTGCCGTTTCAATATTAAAATTGTTCCTCTAGGCCAAAACCTTTCCAAGTTATCGGAACAAGCCTTTATAAGTTTCACTTCTGCCTTAAAAAAATGAACTGAACATTTTGGAATGTTTAACTTCTTCTTCTTCTTCTTCTTCTTCTTCTTCTTCTTCTTCTTCTTCTTCTTCTGGAGATTATAATGTCCATTGTTAGTTAAAATGGAAACATCATGGAGCATTAATAGGATTAGCAGAAAAGAATCAGAGCATTTAACTCTTTAAAAACAGTTAATAAAGCCAAGAACATTTTTTTAAAAAAATGTCTAGGAGTGTAGAAGAGGTTCTAATGGTCTGGTCCATGGGTAGGCAGACTAAGGCCCAGGGCCCGGATCTGGCCCAATTGCCTTCTAAATCCGGCCCACAGATGGTCTGGGAATCAGCGTGTTTTTACATGAGTAGAATGTGTCCTTTTTTAAAAAATGTATCTCTGGGTTATTTGTGGGGCCTGCCTGGCGTGTTTACATGAGTAGAATGTGTGCTTTTATTTAAAATGCATCTCTGGGTTATTTGTGGGGCTTAGGAAATAGTTCATTTTTAAAAAAACAAATATAGTCTGGCCCCCCACAAGAGGGGCAGTGGACTGGCCCTCTGCTGAAGAAGTTGGCTGACCCCTGGTCTGGTCTATTGGGTCTCACCATTTGCTTGAATTTAACTCATGAGCAAACAGCATCAGATGGAATATTTATTTATTAGGAAATAATGTAAGGATATTATTAATTAACTAATAATATCCCACATTTTTCCTAGAACTGGGACTCAAGGTGGCTCACAAAAATTAAAGCAAACATGAATAAAACATATCAATATTAAAACATATAAAATATAATAGTTAAAAAGTAATTAAACTATAATAGATATAAAACAATACAAATCTACAACATTAAAAGAATTGGTTCCACCATTTGGAGCTCTACCACAAGTCTATTTCAATTTTATTTTCTGGAAACTAGATAAAAAGGAAGACTGCAAAGAGTTACGGGGAGAAATGGGGACATGCTCCGGAAATCATAGCCACATTCTGGGTCAGAAGTTTCACTTACTTCAAAATAGTGACTGCAACTCTGAATATATTTTTCTATACACACGAAAATAAGATACTTTCCTGCCATAATACCATTTCACAGAGCACAGACCTGCAGGTCGGGGTGGGTGACAAATGTGGTGCAGTTTGAATTTAAAGGCAAACTTACCTTATTCATACTTTCCAAAACAATTTGAGAATCAAAACACAACCATCTTTCAAAATTTGCAGTTTTCTGAATTTTTGCAATGCAGTTCTCCAGTCCAGTAGTGTATATAAGTCATTACTGCCTCTTAGGAGGAAATTTTAAACATTCCTGTTTATCCAAGAATGGCTGGAATGTACCATTCCAGCAACCCCGGAGCAATTGGTTCAACATTTTTAGAATGTTCTAAACTGTTTTAAAAATACCATTCAAAATGTTTCATATTACTGATATGTTCACTGCCTTAGGCTCCTTTGGGACAAAGGGATATAAATTTCATACAGAAATGTGTAAGGATAATTTTTTACTAAAATGCTGCTGTGAGTGAGTACTTTTTAAGAATGCCAGTTGCTGCAGAAATGTGGAGAACTGCACGAGGTAATTAAGAGGTTGATATGGGAGTATGCAGCCTCCCTTGCCCCCCCCCAGGGGAATGGGGGGGGACTGCCTTGCCAGCTGTGTCCATAATTCACCCCCGGATTCTAAAGAAGGGGGTGACCGGGCACTTGGCACAAAGCCCTCGGGTGAAGTCGGCTCTCCCTGACGCTGTCTCTAATCGCGCACTGGTTAGCATTAGCGCAAAATATATAATTGGAAAGAAGCTAATGCACATACATCAAGTGAAGATCGGGAGTAAAGACTGCTGAATAATGGGATCTCTGTGAGCGGAGCGACGGGCTGGACAATAAAACAAGTGAAGAATCAACATTAGAAGATCGGTATGTCGGACTGAACTGGAAAGAGGAGGGGGAGGAAAAAACTTTTCTTTGTCTTATGTGAGTATTCAATAACCCTCCCCTCCAGAGAGAAGAATCGTTGCAAATTATTAATCACAAGCAGGAGATTAAGAACTGTGTGGAAAGCAATTACTGATCAAAGACAGGACTGGTGGAAACATCGAGGAATGGAAAGAAAGCTTTATGACGCAGTTACAAATAAGACAGGCTTGCGCACAGATGGACGAGGGGGAGGAGGACCAGGGTCATCGGAATGTGAATGTATGGTGATCAGAATGTGATCTTGATCTGGCAGAGCCCCTTGAGATATAGATTGGCAAGCCTGTGGAAATCAATGGACAGACTGTGGGAATGTTTTCTACGGAGGTGTGGAAATGGCATCTGTCCTTTATGTAATATGACTCTTGGAGAGTGTAAAACCCACACAGGATATGTTTGTTTTCAACCCGCTTGTGAAGATTATCAGAGATCACAAAGAAAGGAATATATGATGATAATAACAAGAAGATGAGAAAATAACAAAGAGACTATCTGGACAGAACTGGATAGAACTGTTTAATTAAAGAAGCAGCAAGAGTGATGTTTGGACCCCTTTTGGAGCTTGAAGTATGGGTACCCCCAACAATTATTTTTTTAAATTTGGCTGTATAATTTGCAACTAATGTGATTTGGAATTGATGTGATATGATTGGCCTGCTAATAAAAATTATATTTAAAAAAAAAAAAGAAATGTGGAGAACTGAATTTAAGATTGAAGAAACTGAAATGGACTGTCCACCCTTACCTTCAGGAAAGCACATGGTAATTTTGCATGCAGAGAAGTTGCCCTGCATTCCCTATTTTCACACTTCAGCAACACCCTCATTTGGCGGTTGCACACCTCCCCTGTACAGCTAGATTTCAGTGGGATTGATGTATGAGACTACATTTTACAACATCTTCCCCGCTGTGTGGGAATCCCTTACATAGATCACAGTGCCTGGAGACAGGCAATCAGGTCATGCATCTATATCAGTGACCAGAGGAGGAATGACTACTAAGAGGACTGCAAACAGAATATACACCATGGTGAGTCTGCAGCAGTACTGTGCACCAAATGCCTTCATCTGCCCCAGCTGCAACAAAACATATCTCTTCTGTATCGGTCTCTAAATTCACAGCAGACACTGTAACCTTTCAACTGTTTGACTTCACTCTGTAAAGGTGCACTCTTCCATTGACTCCCGAGACAGATGGGTGCCAACATCTCCATTTGGTAGAATTGGTGTAATACAGGGAACAAACCTTGAAAGAACTATGAACATAAAAGAACTGCAGCTTGGAGAAACAACAGTACAGTGTTACCTCGGGTTACAAACACCTCGGGTTACAAACACTTCGGGTTACAGACTTTGCTAACCTGGAAGTAGTACCTCGGGTTAAGAACTTTACCTCAGAATGAGAACATAAATTGTGTGGTCGCTGTGCAGCCGCAGTGGGAGGTCCCATTAGCTAAAGTGGTACCTCAGGTTAAGCATGGTTTCAGGTTAAGAATGGACTTCCAAAATGAATTAAGTTCATAACCAGAGGTACCACTGTAGTGTAAATCTTCTTTCATTGCTGTTCCTAAATACAGAGGAATCATGTCTCCCTTGGAAAAAATGATAATTGGAAGTTTATTGTCAGGGAAGGCACCTCAAGGGCCACGGTATTATCTTTGAAACTGAAACAGAAACACATTTTTGCAAAATTACCAGCAGTTTGGTGAAAGTTTGTGTTTCATTCATGACTTCTTAGAAATGCAACGGAAGCTGGAGGGAGAGCGAGAGAGGGAGGGAGGGAGAGGGAGGGAGAGCAGCCTAAGTTCAGAAAATGCGTGAACCTTGTAAAATCTCTTTGCTAAGTCAGCATAATTTACGCCAGTCAATTAACTTTATCTCGTTTAAGCATTTCCTTTGCTCCAGAGCTAACCATGTGAGAAGATACCAAATATAACCATTTAACTACACATCAATTCTATGTTTCTTCTGCTCTGAGTATCTTTGGCAGGCGAAAGGCCTGCTATGGCGCACTAACTTGTAGTTTAAACAATCTTTACTACTATTATTTATAGTACTGTAAAAATGTAAAATGAAGACACAAAACACATAATAAAACAGCCAACACCAACACCACAAACTAATACACCCCCTCCCACAAACACATTTAAAAGGACATAGGATGTTAATCAAAGGCCTGGCCATAGACAAATATTTTTGCCTGGTATCTAAAGATATAGAATGAAAGTGCCAGGTGAGCCTCCCTGGGGAGAGAGCATTCCACAAATGGGGAGCCATCACAGAAAATGCCCATTTTCATTTTGACATCCTCTAGACATCTGATGGCGGAGGCACACAAAGAAGGGCCTCAGATGTTGACTGCAGGGTCTGGGGAGTGGTGGTTCTATGATAAGCTACACTTTCTTGGAAATACTCTCCATCTTCTACAAATATTAATATAGCCCTCCTTTATTTTTTTGGATTTGATTTCATCACTGACAAAAAAAGAAGAGTTATTAAAGGGAGTGGAGGGTTCAAGGTTGAGAACAGAATACCTCATTCTTATCTACAATCTGTAAGGGTTTCCATCATTTCTATCACAGCAACTTGGACAAATCCTTATGATTAGCACATGAAATCCAGAGGAAAATGTCGTTTTTACAGCATGTAGGTTCATGAAACTGACCTTAAATCTGTCTCTCTTTCATGGAGTAAAAAATAAAATAAAATCTTTGGCGGCGGCTGTGGATTATGGGATAGTTTCTCATGCCAGAGACAGCAGTATTTATGCCCATCTCTGCAGTGCAATGGTACGCATAAATCAAAAGTTCTTCACAACAAATGGGTACTAATTGATGTTAATTCTAAATTAGAACACAATTCCTGTGGCAATACACATTATGCCCACATGAATGCCAAAAGAATTCCTTCTGATGGATGAGGCAACTGAAAATACTGAGGAAAACAATAATGACTTGCCACTGTTGTGTGAAGTGTTGGCCAAGAATCAGTGGAGTTCTCTGTATCAGCCCTTTCTACGTTCCTGTTCCTTAACAGTAGCAATTTGTTATGACAGACTTCCCTATTCAGCAAGACCACAAAGAATCAGTCATTTGTCAATAGGCATTCATACAATTACATACTAATACATTCACTTAAGGCGAACTGAATAGTGCAGCTGAAAATTAATCTCCTTGCATCAGCTGCTAACTGCAACACATTCCTATGTGTTTCAGATATGTGACGTGAAATGTTGATTCATATTTTTATATAAACACATTTTTCCTCACATAGTTCCCCCCCATGCTGCTAGGGTGAATCATCAGCCCCGGTTTGAAGTTGTAGTACTAATTTTATGCAACCATTAAATAGGTTTAAATCCCTGCCCCCCGCTGCCCTGCTAAACTCCCACTGCTGTTTTGCTGGCAATGTGAAGTCAGTGACAAATGTGGGTGCATGAAACATTTTACCAGAGGTCCATAATATTTTGTTTGTACTCTTTGCTTGTCCGTTCCTGCCACTGGTTGCATGTATGTTTCATCACAGATTGTCTTATAATGTTGATGATAATGCTATAGATTGCATCCTGCAGGTGAGAGAACTAGACCTCATAAGAAGTTCATTGCACTGAGGTATTTAATGTACAAATAAGCAGCAATTCATTTTCCCAATACATTGTAAAGTTCTATGATATTATTTACTATTAGCAAAGTCACTTAAACAATGCAAGCAGAGTCCAGAGAGAAGGCAAATCCCAATAACACTGTAATGAGAAAACGTAACAAAACACAGTGTATAATCTGAGGAGAAACAGAGAGGTTTTGTCTTTCTTGGTTCTGAGAAACATTCAACAAAAAATATACAGAGGAAAACCTTCCTCAGAATGAATAACTCTTCGTTTCAAAACTAATGTCCACATTAATATGCTGAATAGTAGTAGTAGTAGTAGTAGTACCCCACCTATCTGACTGGGTTGCCCCAACCACTCTGGGCGGTTTCCAACATAGGTAAAAACAAAATAAACATTACACATTAAAAGGCTTCCCTAAACAGGGCTGCCTTCAGATAGCTTCTAAAAGTCAAATAGTTGTTTATTTCTTTGACATCTGATGGGAGGGCATTCCATAGGGCAGGTACCACTGCCAAGAAGGCCCTCTGCCTGGTTCCCTGTAGCTTCACTACTTGCAGTGTGGGAACTGCCAGAAGGCCTTCGTTGCTGGATCTCAGTGTCTGGACTGAACATTGGGGGTGGAGAAAGGGATATAGGTACGAGGCAGTTTAGGATTCAAGCTGATGGCCCGTCTGTTTTAGAAAAGAATTTAGAGCATTCGACAAGAGCAGCAGTACCAGTTAAAACCAATTAAAACCATGCAAAACTCTGCTATCATAACTCTTAGAATAAAACATGAATGCAGCATTATTTGGGCATCACCTTTAATAATATTTCAGTGGTCATGGTGGTGCAGGTGTGGTGACACTGTGTTAGGTGAGGACGATGTCATAATTACTGGGATGAATTGTTTCAACAGCAATGGCCAAGATACATTCTCAAAGGCATTCTTCATGAGCTTGCCACTTGGCAGATGTTGAGTTTTTGTTTTTTTAATCAAATCCATCCAATTTGTCTTAAAAATGGTGCATTCTGGAAGTACATAAAATGCACTGATAGTGCCAAATACAATGAGCAAATTACTGCCAGGAGTACGAATGCACAGAGATGGCAGTTATGCAGTAATGGTCAATGCAAAGATATATGGCGTATAATGTACTGCCAAGCCAAGCTGACCCCCAGGTTCTTTTCAAATTCTAATGATGGCGATATATAAGGAACAGGATTTGCAAACTTCAGTGAAAAGTAAGCACCTCTTCTTCACTCGGTGACTTTATTATTTCTCTCATGTTATGATGCAGATGGGAATCCAATTATCAAAATATAATCTAGGTGGAAATGTGAAGCAAAAGTAACATCTTGATCATGTTGCTGTGTCCAGTTGACTCTAAACTTGGGTTTAAATGCTAGGTGAGGTCAGGAGTTGAACCTGTGGCAGTGGAACAATTCAGTCTATAATGTAAGGTGACATCCTCAAATATAAGCCAATTTGGTCACACTGAAGCGAGTGTCATAACCAGGTCACAACAGAGCAGGTTGGCAGCAGCACAGTAACGTGTTAAAAATTTGGACGATTCTGTGGTTGACACAAGCTATGGGATACTTGCCTGGTTGGAGATATAAATCATTCCCAATTCTATTCTTTTGATTTCAGCACTCAGCATGAGGTATTAAATCAATTCATAATATACAACAGTTTTCAGCATGCTAAATGAGTTTAGCTCCATCTTCTTCCTCCTCTTCATTTTTTAATTTTATTTTTTGGCAACCTTCTGCTGAAAAAAAGCCCTGGTTAAATGGACGATCCTTTGGGATGTTCCTTGGTGCAAGTCTTTTTGGAATGAAATTACTAGGCCTTTACTTATTTGGGTATCTTTCCTTCCTTATTCTAAGGCCTTCAGGCAGGTAACAATATCCTATGCTCATTATGTCATTGTATAACAACTCTTTGAAGCAGGCTAGCCGATGTGACAGTAACTTGCTCAAGGCCAACCGACCTTGGCCTGCCACATTCATTCAGATTCATCCCCCAACTACTGCACTACACCAACTCCGAGTAGATATGTTTAAGATCAGGATGTCAGGCAATATCAAAAGCACAAGTCGGCCGAGATTTGCTTTGATGTCAGTGAATTTAGCTTTGCTTTAGAGGGACCAACCGATAAACAGGCATGCAAATGAAGGCTGTGCACGTATCTTCCGAGTAAGGTTAGAATAGGCCTCAAGCAAGCAGAATGGGCTCTTCAAAGCCTTGTGGTGAGAGGGTGAATATACATAATAAGTTGAGCAGAATGGATCTCTTCTACCCTATTTGTGCTGTCCCTGGCTGTAGTTCAGGTATCTCCTGGTCCTTGGTATGCAGGCATCTTTACTTTTTCCACGATATCACAAATTTAAATATACTGTCATGTTTCACAGCAGTTGAGAGAGGTTTTATCCCTGCATGAGTGGCTAACCTGCAAGGGGGCACTGTGTCTAGGTGGGGGTAGTGCTTCTCTTCGGGGGGGGGGGCACAGGCGTACACATACCCCCAAATATTTTGTGAATCTTTGTACTTTTGTCCATTTACTGTATTTATTTTTCTCGATTTGAACTATGAAATGGTGATTTTCTTGAGACAAAATGAGAGTACCCCTAAACATATTTTTTTTAAAGCACTGGGTGGGGGCATCTGTTCCCTTCTCCTGAGGCAGTGTCTGGTCCTGGGAGAGAGCACTTGATCTGTCTCTCTGAATCCTGCTCAGTCACTCTAGACTGAGGCTCTGTACCGCCCCCCTCAGGAGAGGTGAAGTCCCATTTCCATACTAGAGCCAGATGGGATTGGTGAGAGCAGTGAGTAGGGTTTCCATCTGTTCAAGTTTCACCTTCCCATTCCTCCTTATCTCCTTCTAGTGTTCTCCATCCTAGGCCTGATCCTTACACTGCTGGAGGAGTCGTGATGATAACAGAAACAAAACTTGGTGGAATCATTGAGGAGGGGAGGGACATTGGAAAAGTGCCAGAGGACAGTAGAAGGCACCAAGATATATGAAGTAGCTGGGATAATGGTAATGGACTCAAACCTAGATGTCCAAGTGTGTGTCTGCATTTCACTCCCCAGTGCTCAGTCCCTACATTTTGGAATCTTGTCAGCATTGGACTTTCGAAGCAGAACAAATTGAATTGTGCAGTTGATAAATTCGGAATTAAAAGTCCTGTTTTGGGCTCATATGCAGTGTGATTCTGGGTCTAAGGAGAACGGTGTCCTTTTTATCATATTAACAAATGTTGATTATAGTTATATAATTTATAGTGCTGAATCATCCCTGTAATACACAAAATAGAAAGCACATCACTCTGTAATAGATTATGTTGATTGGTTTTGCTGGCAGATGTGAGAGAGCATCATTGCTCATTATATAGCAGGCTTAATTGGTTTTCTCCTGAATTACGTAGACAATATTCTCTTAATCTGCTCACACAGAGGGTACTTAAATTCAAAATCTCTGAATTATTGTTTAATTGTTAACATTTTTCAGATAGCAGTTATACTCAAGGATTGATTTATAAACCAAAAAGGGAAAAGGCATGTCCTTTATGAAAAATACTGTAATAGGCATAAAGGTCACATGGGATATAGTTAATGTTACCAGCATGTTCTTCTTGAAATCTGTTGAAAGAAAAAGGTTACAGAATACAAAAGAAACTCCAACTTCCTGTCACTGAACTATTTCCAGTAGGGTGACCAAATAGTAACCAAACACAATATTCTTTCTTTAAGAGAGCATGAATTGTCTTTCTAGAGACAGTGCATTTCAGTTAATACCCACGTGTCACTTCTGTCTATCTTCTATTTATCAACTATCTAGGCTGAATTATCCCACAGTTTTTTGGTTTCTTAGAATTTCTGAGCAACATTGGGTACAAGGCTGCTTGTGATCTATAAAAGGAGAGATGCTACGGCACGTTTAGAAACAAAACTCCTTATATTTAAGATACTTCCTACCAAACAAATTTATGGAGTCGGATTGTGGCAATTTAGGGTAGAAGGCAGATCAGGCAAATCTCATCTGTGGAGCATATTATTTGCAGTCCTCAAAACATTCCTAGCTATAAGAATGTCAGTAGCTGTTCCAGCAGAGCACCCAGAAATTCCTCCTAAATATTGTCAGCTCTTAAAGTGTGAGCACAGCAGCTTTGTGAACCTATTTAGGAAAAACAGTACGCACACTTAAAAATGAATAAATTCACAAAGGAAATTTCCCAAAGGAAATTGTGCTGAGGTGATAAATCGTATTGGCCAGAATCCTGTTTGAAATGGCAGCAGTTCAGAAGGTGAGTAGTGAACATTAAAACCTACACCGATATTTTCCACAAGGATGTGAAGGTTGCAATTCCTTTTTAAGTTTGAATGGCTATAGCTGCCCCCCCCCCCCATATATAGATATATATCACAGAACAGCATAAGCAATGTTGTTCTGCCTACTGAATTTCAGCATCTGCAAGTTTTCAGCTCTGCACGCTTGTCTGTATGTTTTGCGGATGAGTCCAAAGGGAAAAAGAATTCCAAACTGTGCTCAGAATAGTCTACAGCGTCTCCACACACCTTTTCCTTTCCCACATGTCTGCTGGGGAGCTCTGAGGTAAGATTTCATTGAATGGCAAGTTGGGGGGAAATTATCACTTTAGGTTGAAGGGCATTAATACCCTGGAATTACTTGACATAACCATGGTAACAAGCTCTGCAGTAATGGCAGTTACTCATATTTCCATAGAAACAGGACTTTAAAAGTGGAAATTACCTTTAATTTATTTCTGTTGCTTACAGTGACAATAGCATAATGTGCATTTCTCCCCACAAGATACAAACATATTTTGGCTACAAAACTGTCAAAAAGTTGTTCAAAAATACAGAAGGATATTCTAAGATACTGGTTTCTTCTTTGTTGTTTACTGCTTATTACTAGTCAGGTGAAGAAAGAAGCATATAAAATGGCATTTATTAAAAATATTAAATTTAGCAGGAACCAGCAAACAAGAAAAAAACAGCAGGTGTAATTTTTTTTTTTTTTGTACCATTAATTGCCAATAGCCTCCATTTCTGGACTGAAGATTACTATATCTGAGGTAACCCACCGCTGCCAAGTATATAGGTGTTTTCAAACTATTTTTCTGTTGCGCATTGTTGACTGGAGGCTGGGTTGAGATATTATAGGTATTTCTTGGATGGGGTGGTTTTTGATGTTGCATTGTTTCTGTTGCTTTGCTTTATATTTTGCCTGTTTATTTTCTGTAAGTTGCCTTGAGACTATCTTAGGTTGCCTCCAGACTGTCAGTATTATTATGAATTTTTGGGGGGTGGGCAGGGAAAGGAAATAGGCTTTATGCTGAGACCCTTCTAACCCCTGGATCCAGAAAGTGTTAATATATAAGCCAGTAGGGTTGCCGGGGGGGGGGGGGCAAAGTTGGGTGGGACCACTCCCTCAGCTTGCAGTTAGTTAGGAAGACGAAGCCAGGGTTTGGAGCAGAGTAGCAGTGATGTGACCTAGAAGTAAAAGCAGCAAGCAGGAGAAAGAATGAGAGCAATGTCTGATTTCTGTTTGAATCCAAGGCTGGCATTATGGGAGAAACATAGTGTTGATGCTGTGAACCCCCTATCGTAAGATTAGATTGTGTGTGTGTGTGTGTGTGTGTGTGTGTGTGTGTGTGTGTGTGTGTATATATATATATACACACACACACACACACATATATATATATATATATATGAAGTGTAAATAAACTGTATATCATAAAGACATCATTGTACCTCATTCCAAAAGGAAACATGAACCCTGGATAAGCACCTGGAAGCCTTGGAATCGCACACTGCTTCGAGATTAGGATGGTGTGCAAAAGTATTTTGCAGGATGGATTCAAGTATATGCCAGAAATTTGTCACACTGGCACATCAAATTCACTTCAAAAAAGCAAAGGATTTTGTGTGTGTGTGTGTGTAAATAAAGGTCACACCTGTGCCATACATTGTGCTTCCTCTTAGGAATTCTGGGAACTGTAGTTTATACCTCACAGAGCTAAGATTCCCAGCACTCTTAGCAAGCTACAGCCTGTGCTTCACTTAAATAAATCATGATGTTAACTCCTCCCATGGGACTTTTTTTTTCTTCATACCAGGGAGTGCAGGCAGCTAGGGAGGCTGCTGAGTGCTGGGGAAATGTTTAACAGAAAATAAAACAGCCACACCACCCATAGACACCTCTCAACAATAAGGTAAGCTCGACCCAGCACCCATCAAAATTATAAAGTGCCCCCAGAAAGCGGCAGAAAAAGAGAAGCCTTTTTCACACTGGAAGAAAAGATTTGAGAAACCAGAGGGAAGGTTTCTGCATAGCACTAATCTCCACACAGCTTTTGCGGTATTCTTCTTTTATGTGCAGACATGGTCAGTGTTTTTTTTCTACAAAAATGTTTAGGGGTACTCTCATTTTCCTACTCATATTGAAATACTGTCCCTCAATGAGGCCAAAATTAGATTCACAAAATGTTTAGGGGTATGCGTACCCCTGTGTCCTCCCAGAAAAAAAAGCACTGGACATGGTACTTAACGGTTGGTATGGTTATCTTTGCTTGCAACTTTATTACATTTCTAGAAAGTGATTAACAAGAAACTCTGGCTCCAACTAACAGTTAAAAGTAATAAATTGGGCCATGCAAAGTGGTCCAAGCAACCCCATAGGTGCAGCTGTGCAGGGGAAGGAGTATTTGCCCTTGGGCTCACGAGAATCCCTTTTGGGGTGCAACACTGATATCTGTGGATGCTTAGGATCACATGCTACTTCCTGCCTCCATTGCCAGTCCGTTTAACGTGGACTGGCAATACATCTCTTAGTAACAGTTACAAATCCAAAAAATGTGTCAGTTGAAGCATAGGATTTCATTCTGCCCAGAAACCTGAAGCAAGGCCTATCTGCATTCTTGAGGAATTGAATACGATCCATGTTTTTAAATTCTCTATAGTTCTTTAAATAAGTATCCTCCCCAAATATCCCTGTCTGGCACAAGACACTTAAGGAGAGGGAAAAATTACTGGCACAAGTCTATTCCCATGCTCGGAAAGAGAGATTTCAGGTTGATAATTCACCCAGCATTTTATAAACTGCATGTATTTATGTAGTAATGGAAAAAAAATAAACCTGCACATATTTCATCGTAAGGGAAACAAATGAAGCCAAATCTGAGGAGGCTTGTATTTAATCATGAAATGTGCAACATTTGGCTGTGCTGAATTAGCCATTTGTCTTCCTAATGCAATGCCTCCAGAGAGCTGGAGGCACAGTGGACACATTCACAGCTTTGTGTATGCATGCCCTCAAGGGACCTTGGGATGAATTCAGAGGGGGAGCACAAAGCCCAGCTCCCCCCCCCCCCCCGGTCCAGGGTTATATCTTTGTCAGTGTGGTCTCAATGGAAAGAATTAGCATATCAATCTGGAATGACACACTGCTTGGGTCACCGAGAAAATGAATGAGGCACAAAAAGGATGATTTGTCATATGGCTGCTCCAGATAAGTAAGTAATCTGTAGTGGCTCTCATCCTACTTACAGCCATTATCACACAAGCTATGGCCTCTCCTCTGCACATTTCACAGGGTTGGTCATGCCAAAGTTACTCATGTGCAAGGCAAGGATGAGGAAACAATTGCCTATTATTATTATTTTTAAAAAAGCATATCAATTTGGGGGGGAAGGTGGATGAAGGAATTGAGGGAAGCTAATCCAATCTGCGTGGAAGACAGAAGTGCCTGGTGTGCTCTGGTCCATGGGGTCACGAAGAGTAGGACACGACTAAACAACTAAACAACAACAACAACAAATCCAATCTGCAGATGACACCAAACTGGAGGGGTAGCTAATGCCGCAGAAGACAGAATCAGAATTCCGGAGGCGGCGCGAAACCGTGATGGCGGACCTCTTCGAGTTCTGAAGAGGGGCACCGCAGAAAAGGGTTGTTTCGCTACGGCGCAGCGGCAACCCATCAAGAAAAACCACGGACAGAGAGAGTCCGTGGCCGTGGGACTCGGCGGGCACCTGGAGCGACCCCAAATTCGCGGAAGGGACCCCGTAAGGGGCTCCGGAGTGAAGGAGGGGGAGCGGTGCTGTGAGTTCATCGCTCTTTCTGCGGAGGCGAAGCCGCGCGGCTGTCACGGATGAGCGCTGACCTTTCTTCCAAAAAATACTACTCTGAAACAGCAAACCCGTGAGTAAGGACTTAAGATTTGTTACAATAACTTGAAGAAATTTGGCTGAAACCGGGAGACGAGAAAGAGGAAGTCCGTCTTCCGGCACTGCTTATAAGATCAAAGCAGACTGTTTAAAGAGCGGAAAGCGCTGTGAACAGGGAAGCTTTAAGGCTTTAAAGTGGGACTTTCGTGCACACTTGAAATTCTATTCTTAAAGGAAGAAAAAATACAGTTTAAATTGGACTTGGAGCGGTCCCCCATGGGGCGAGGGAAGACTCTAACCCCAAATCTTCGGGTGGCCGGGTGAAGTTGCTTGACTGCGGAACTGTTACAAACTTCCAGATACTTTTGTAACTGAAGTGCAACTTTTGGGCTTACTTAGTTTGAGTGGATACAATTGCAGGCACCTTGTTGGAACATTGTTAAACGTTTTAAAGTGCTCTGCAGGACTTTTTTCTTAGTGTTTTGGAACTAACTTGCTTTTAAAATTGTTTTTGAAAACGGAAACTTTAATGGCGGAAAAGTTACCTTCTTCTTACTAACTTTTGGTGGCACTCCCCCTAGAGGACATTGGATAACAAAGGCCTGGGAAAAGTTTTTTTGCTTACTTTCTTTCTCCAGACTGTTTATAAATTTGGACTTGTCTTTCCCATGGGATTACAACATCTGACCTTGAACATTGACTGATGAGTGGTACAGGAAAGACAAGAGCAGCCAAAGCTAAGGAAGCTAAGGAAAAAGAAAAAGCCAAAAAGCAGGCACAGCTTTTGCAAACAACTTTAACTCAGGGACGTAGACTATCAGTGCCTGCTGTGCTTGCAACACAAAAAGTAGAAAGTGAAAAGCCTGAAAAATCTGAAGAGGAAGATATGGCATCAGGAGGAGCAGAGGCAGCACTGAAACAAGTTTTGGAACAATTGTCAACATTAAATCAAAAAATTGATAACCAATCAACAAAAATTGACCAAGCTACATCCTCGATCCAGAAATTGACAGATCAGGTTTCCCAACACACCCAAGCAATTGAAAAATTGCAAGGAGCAACGGAAGAGAACCGTAAATTGGCAGGGGAAGCCGTTGAAATTGCAACATCAGCTAAAAAAGAGGTTGAGGAAGTTAAAGCAGAAGTCAAGCCTCTGCATAAACAGATAGGGGACCAACAAACCTATCTCTCTTTGGTGGAACTGAAAAACCGGGAGACTAATCTTAGGCTTAGGGCGGTCCCAGAAATCGAACAAGAAGATTTGATTGGATTTTTGACAACAGAATTTTCAAAGTTCTGGGGCTTAAAAGAAGAAAGTGATTTTAAAATAGTATCGGCTTTTCGACTGGGAAGATTGGTAAGAAAAGATAGATCTAGAGACTGTCTAATAGCTTTGAGATCAAGAGAGGAGAGAGACAAAATATTAGGCCTACACTTCAAAAACTCAATTGAGATACAAGAGAAAAGGGTGGAAATCTACCGAGATATTCCTAAACAGCTATTGGATCTGAGAGCCACCTATTCAGAATTGGCTAAGTTGTTGAGACTTAACTCAATCCCTTATAGGTGGGAGTTCCCACAAGGACTATCATTTACTTACAAACAGAAGAAGGTTAAAATAAGATTACCAGAGGATCTACAAAAGTTCCAGCACGACCACGGAGAAGATCTCCAAAAAGAAGCAGCAGCCCTTTGGCCTATACTTAAACCAGGACCCACTCTGCCAGCAGGCGGAGGGACGCCTAAACCCTCGGAATTAGAGGAAAAAGAAGATACACCGCTCTAGGTGTAACAGAATAGTTCAGGATGTCTCTGCAGCTACTCAGTTGGAATATAAATGGCGGAAATTCCCCGGAGAAAAGAAGGAAACTGTTTCATATATTGAAGAAAGAACAATTGGATATTATTTGTTTACAAGAAACCCATGTGACCAGGCTCCACAGGAAAGTTTTGGTCAACAAAAGACTAGGCCAAGAGTTTATTTCCTCAGACAAGGTAAAGAAAAGAGGAGTGGTGATTTATGCTAAGGAGAGCCTGATACCTAAATTTTTATTCAAAGATGAATATGGAAGAATTCTGGCAATTGAAATCCAGACCCAAGGAGAAAAAATATTGATACTAGGAATTTATGCTCCAAACGACGGGAAATCAGAATTTTTCAAGAAGCTGCATGAGACGCTGCTGGACTATCTGGACTATGCTAACATCATAATGATGGGAGACATGAATGGAGTGGTGTCTACACATATGGATAAGTCTTATAACCAAAATCTAACATCAGACGGCAGACTGCCTAAAACTTTTTTTGAAATGACTGACAATCTGGATTTGATTGATATATGGAGGACAAAGAACCCCCTAGGTAAAGAAGGAACTTTCTTCTCTGAGGCCCACCTGTCCTGGTCAAGGATCGACCAAATCTGGACCTCCAGGGGGCTGGCACCCAAGACTAAAAAGGTGGAAATCTGCCCAAAAACATGCTCCGACCACAACGCTCTGAAATTAGATCTCAGACTTACTCAAACCGGTTCCTTCAGATGGAGAATGAATGACACTCTTTTAAGAGATCAAGAGATTGTGAAAAAGGCCCAAAAAACATTAAAGGACTATTTTGAGATAAATTTGAATACTACAGTAGAAAAAAGAACGATCTGGGACGCAAGCAAAGCTGTCATGAGGGGGTTTCTGATACAACAGAATACAATTAAGAAGAAGCTCTGGAATGGAAAGAAAGATAAAATACTGGAGAAAATACATCAAGGAGAGAAAAAATTGAGAACTAAACCAAAGTCAAAGGATCTGTTGAGAGAAATTAAATTCCATCAAGCAGAATATTCAAAATTGATTAATCAGGAGATTGAATGGAAAATAAAACAGATGAAGCAAAGATCCTTTGAATCAGCAAATAAATGTGGAAAGCTGCTAGCTTGGCAGCTGAAAAAAAGACAAAAGTTGAATACAGTTACAAATCTAGAGATTGAAGGAAGAACGGTGCAGAAACCAGAGGAAATTAGGAAGTGCTTCCACAGATATTTTAAAGAACTTTATGTACAGGGGCCTCAGAAAGAATCAGAGATAGATCATTTTTTAAAGACAAATGGACTATCAAAAATAACTCAAGATAAAAGATCAATCTTGAACTCTACAATAACCACCCAGGAAATTGAAAGTGCCATTCAGAACATGCAACTAGGCAAATCTCCAGGCCCGGATGGGCTTACCTCCAAATACTACAAGACTTTGAAAGACTATTTAACACAACCCTTGTTGGAGGTATGCAACCAGATCATGGATGGGAAGAGGGCACCAGAAACGTGGAAAGAAGCGTTCATCACATTGATACTTAAGATAGAATCTGAAAAGACTCAACTCAAGAACTACCGCCCCATCTCACTCCTGAATGTGGATTACAAAATATTTGCAGACATTTTGGCAAGTAGACTTAAAAAAGTTTTAATTGAAGTAATTCACAAAGACCAAGCAGGCTTTCTCCCTGGTAGACATTTATATGAGAATACCAGAAACATCATCGATATTTTGGAACTTTTACAAACTAACAGGAACACAAGGGCGGTGTTAATTTTTGTTGATGCGGAGAAAGCATTTGACAATATATCTTGGATGTTCATGAAGAAAAACTTGGAAGGGATGGGAGTGGGGCGGGGGTTTGAAAATGGGTTACGAGCAATTTATTCAGAGCAAAAGGCCAAATTAATAGTGAACAATGTGGTGACGGAGGAGTTCAAAATTGAAAAAGGGACACGACAAGGGTGCCCTCTATCCCCTCTTTTATTCATTTCAGTCCTGGAGGTGCTATTGAACATGATAAGGGAGGACCGGCTGGTACAAGGGATAGAGGTCGGAGTGAAACAATATAAACTTAAAGCTTTTGCAGATGACCTAGTTTTGACATTGCAGGAGCCAGAATCCAGTACAAAAAGAGTTCTTGAACTTATATCTGAGTTTGGTCAGGTGGCGGGGTTTAAGTTGAACAAACAAAAAACCAAGGTTTTGACCAAGAATTTGACACTTACAGAAACAGAGGGGTTTCAGAGAGAAACAGAATTAAATGTGGTAAAGAAAGTGAAATACCTAGGGATCTATTTGTCTTCCAAAAATTTGAATTTATTTAAGGACAATTATGAAAAATGCTGGTTGGAAGTAAAGAAGGATTTAGAAATTTGGTCAAGATTGAAACTTTCCTTGTTGGGAAGGATTGCAGCAATTAAAATGAATGTATTGCCGAAAATGTTATTCTTGTTTCAAACCCTACAGATCGTGGACAGAGAGGAATGTTTTGGAAAATGGCAGAAGGATATATCTAAGTTTGTCTGGCAGGGCAAAAAGCCCCGAATAAAGTATAAAATATTAACTGATTCAAAAGAAAGAGGGGGGTTTGCCCTGCCGGATTTGAGGTTGTACTATGAAGCTGCAGCCTTCTGCTGGCTGAAAGATTGGTTTTTGCTAGAAAACACCGACGTCCTAGATCTGGAAGGTTTTGATAATGCATTTGGTTGGCATGCATATCTATGGTATGACAAGGTTAAAGTTCACAAATTGTTTAAAAGCCATATTGTCAGAAAAGCGATTTTTGCAGTCTGGATGAAATATAAAGACTTATTAGAGAGTAAAACACCGAGGTGGCTATCACCGGTGGAGGCCAAAGCTCGAAAAAGACCCAATATGGAGGCCTATTGGCCGAAATATTGGGAATTAATTGAAAAAATTGGAGACGGTTGGAAGTTGCAGAGCCAGGACAAATTAAAAAACAAGGTGCGAGATTGGTTACATTATGCTCAAATTCAAGAGGTTTTTAAAATGGATAAAAAGGTTGGTTTCCAGGAGGGGAAATCGAAACTAGAGACAGAATTGTTAGAACCAAAGACCAAGATTTTATCTAGAATGTATAACTTGCTGCTTATGTGGAACACACAGGATGAGACAGTTAAATCTGCTATGATAAAATGGGCACAGGATGTTGGACATAATATTATGTTTGAAGACTGGGAAAGGTTATGGAACACCGGAATGAAATTCACGGCATCTAGTGCCTTGAAGGAAAACATTATGAAAATGATATACCGGTGGTACATGACCCCAGTCAGGCTAGCCAAGATGCATCACCTGTCTGACAACAAATGTTGGAAGTGTAAGGAAGCAGAGGGGACTTTCTTCCATCTCTGGTGGACCTGCCCAAAAGTGAAGGCCTTCTGGGAAATGATTTATAATGAATTGAAAAAGGTATTTAGGTATACCTTTCCTAAGAAACCAGAGGCCTTCCTGTTGGGCATGGTGGACCAGAAAATGTCAAAGAAAGATAGAACTTTGTTTATGTACGCTAGCACAGCAGCAAGAATACTCATTGCAAAGAGTTGGAAGACACAAGATTTGCCCACGCTGGAGGACTGGCAGACGCAGTTGATGGACTACATGGAGATAGCTGAACTGACCGGCAGAATCCGAGATTTGGATAAAGAAACAATTGAGGAGGACTGGGGAAAATTTAAAGATTATCTGAAAAAATATTATAAGCTGTATGAATCCTAAGAAAGTGCATGATTAGGAAACGTTAAGCTTCTGCGAATATGATTAAGTAAATGGTAAAATTAGTGACAAAAGAGAAAAGGAGACAATTTAAATTGAATATGTTATGTTTATTTTAAAGGTATTGAAATTGAGATATAATATATTGTATTTGGATACATAACATTCGAAAGTTACAACAAGGTATGAAATAAGGTAACAAAATGCTGACATTGTTAATGCAAAGAACGCAGAATCGGAAGGGGTGGGGAAGTCCAAGTTTTAGTTTGTTTTTGTTGTTAAAAAAGAGAAAATTTGTTTCTTGTAACTACTTTATTTGTTTATAAACCTATAAAATTATGGAAAGAAACGCAATAAAAAAAATTTATAAAAAAAAAAAGAAGACAGAATCAGAATTCAAAATGACCTTAACAGATTGGAGAACTGGGCACAATCTAACAAAATGAATTTCAATAGGGATAAATGTAAGGTTCTGCACTTAGGCAGGAAGAACCAGATGTGCAAATATAGGATAGGGGACACCTGGCTTACTAGCAGTACATGTGAAAAGGATCTAGGGGTCTTGGTACACCACAAGCTTGACAAGTGTCAACAGTGTGATGCAGCAACAAAAAATGCTAATGCTATTCTAGGCTTCATCAACAGAAGAATAGTGTCCAGATCAAGGGAAGTAATAGTACCACTCTATTCTGCCTTAGTCACTTGGAATACTGTGTCCAGTTCTGGGCACCACAATCTAAGATGGATGTTGACAAGCTGGAACGTGTGCAGAGGAGGGCAACCAAGATGATCCAGGGTCTGGAAACTAAGCCTTATGAGGAGCACTTGAAGGAGCTGGGTATGTTTAGCCTGGAAAAGAGGAGACTGAGAGGAGATATGACAGCCATTTTAGGGGCTGTCACATGGAGGAGGGAGCATGCTTGTCTTTTTCTGCTCTGGAGCGTAGGACTCAAACCAATGGCCTCAAGTTGCAAGAAAGGAGATTTTGACTAAACATTCGGAAAAACTTTCTGACAGTAAGAGCTGTTCAGCTTTGGAACACACTCCCACGAGAGGTGGTGGACTCTCCTTCCTTGGAAGTTTTCAAACAGAGATTGGATGGCCATCTGTCATGGATACTTTAGCTGAGATTCCCGCATTGCAGGGGGTTGAAGTAGATGACCTTACAGGGGGTTGAAGTAGATGAAGTAGATAACCACAGAGTGTTTTTAAAGGAGTTTGAGGTGAATCAAAGCGAATCATTTAGTGAACTCCTTCTCTTATTAACAAAAACCTGTATCAATCAAAGCAGGTCATTGCTGAAAATATCATTAATATTTGAAGCTCTTTAGATAAGAAGCCATCAGCTATATTAATCTTTTTAATCTGTACAATACTAGTTATATCATCTCTACTCTTTTCTTTTCTGCTAGGCCCTAATTAAATTCAATTCATGCGTCATGACATTACCAAATCATTCTGGCTTAAGTTAAGCAAACATGGTCTCACATTCCTTGTGGATCTTTCAGAGTTAGTATTGGCAGGGCACCCGATCCCAGCAATTTTGTTTCAGCTTGCTTACGAGATGCTAATCTCCACCTGCTTGTTCCTGTAATTTCACAACTTATTATATTTACCAAATGAGTTATGGAAACTAGCTATTAAAAGCCCCGTTCCATGCCCAATAAGCACAGGACACCCTTGCCCGGCAGTGCTGTGGCCCATAGATTGCAGCAAAATACTGGGCAAGGTTTTGACCAGTATCTTCTCTGTGTAATGGGTTCCTCATTGGAAAAAACTGTCCCATGAGCCCTTGCTGCAGAGGGGAGAGGAAGCCCATATAAGGCTGCTTCCCCTGGAGCTCACAGCCATTTTGCTTTGAGAGCTTCCTGCCCACACACCCTCATGTTACAGCCTTCATTGAGCAATTTTGGGTTGCTGGTTGACAGGGCCAGAAATGAATTTGTTTCTCTCTCAACCTGATTGGCACTTGGTTGGGTTTTGTTTTTGCCTTTCCCTCAATGAAATCATGGCTTTCCTTTGTTAGATGGAAGAATGTTGTTTGTATGAGAGAGGAAATGGCATTGGTCAGGATCAACATAGTGTATGGGCCCCCCCATAAGAGGCCTGAGGGGAGGATGGGCCACAGCAAACCCAAGCGTGGGTTTGGTATCTGCCTGGTTGCAATCTGCGCCCTGGTCCCCCAGTGAGACCTTGCTTGCTTGCTTGACTTGCACAATGGCAAGTTTCAACCCTGCCCAACTCCATGGTACAAGTTTGGAATGATCCAAACCCAGTTGATCCATTCCATCAACATGGGGCTTGTGGAATGATGAATTGATCCTGGGACCCAGTGCTATGCCAACCCTTGCCCTGCCTGCTGCTGTCAGTAAAGCTTTGACCGGATTTTATCCCATCAACGTTGTACAGTTAGGTTATTTTGCTGCTCTCATGGGTCACATAATGCGCCTGCCTGGGCAATGTGTGATTCCTGTTCATAGTAGTAGCTTACCTTAGATGTTTGTTTTAGAATACTTGCCCACTTGATGCAAACATCACTGAATCCTGATGGTGTTTGCATTGCAGTGAAACATCGGGAAAGGGAGACACAATTAGAACAAGAGGAAAGGTTGAGAAGATTTTAACCTTGCTATCAATTAATCTTTTCCCTCTCCCATGGAGATAAAATTACTGGAGTATAGGCGGAGCTGCTTAGCATCTGTGAATGAAAGCATGGCAGGTGTTTGTGCTGTGCATTTGTGTAAGAGTCATAAATGCAGACAGTCTTAGATCTCTGAAAGTGAAGTGATGGTCATGGTGGACCATAGCTGCTCATTTATTGGGCAGTTTATTTAAAGTTGTCTTGTAACATATGTTTCTTTGAGTAACTCCCACCTGCAGGTTGGTAAGAAGATGACTCAGAATATCTCTTAGGCAACCTATCAGTCTAAATATATTCAAATTTGCTTCCAAACTAGCTCTTTTTTTCCTGGAAATGCCATCCTTTGTTAATTTAATTTTTATGGGGAATTTAGGTGAGATAATCCTAGCATTTTTGGTGCTGGCTTCCTGCTATTGTTGTTTTTCCAGACCTGGTTTCAACTTAGCTCTCTTCATGTGTTAATCATGAGGTGGGTGCTAAATAAAAGGAAAAGGGTGTGTGCTGCTGGCCTTACCACCAATATTGTCTCCCAGATCTGCTTTGCAGCCTCTATGCTTGTAGCAAAGGTCAGAAGGAGGAAATGGCTACACTCATGGAGTCTCCTCCATGTGATTAGCAGGCCTCAATGTGATTGGGCAGGGCTCCAGTTTATCTGTATGTACAGTGGTACCTCGGGTTACAGATGCTTCAGGTTACAGACCCTGCGAATCCAGAAATAGTACCTCGGGTTAAGAACTTTGCTTCAGGATGAGAACAGAAATTGTGCAGCAGCGGGAGGCCCCATTAGCTAAAGTGCTACTTCAGGTTAAGAACAGTTTCAGGTTAAGAACGGACCTCCAGAACGAATTAAGTTCTTAACCTGTGGTACCACTGTACTTCCATGAGTACAGCTGGCTTCCTCTTCAGACTTTCACTCAATGATTGCAGGGCGAGGGACTGGAGACATCGTGGGGGCCTGGCAGTGTGGCCTGCTTCCATTTACTGATGGGATTTGATAAATTTGTGAAGTAGACTTTGTGAGGGTGTAGAGGCAAATAGCCTACGAATTGCTCCTTGAATACCTCTCATAATTGCCCCATTGCCATTTTCTGTTCCTGCAGGGCAGCGAAGCATATATTCTGATTTGCTCTCATTGATTTTTCTTTTCATTTTTACAATGAAATGGTATGGTTTCTTAAAAAGAAACAAAAAATCAAGGAAAGGAAATCAGTCATTTGAGCTTCCTCTTCCCCCACAGGAACAGAAATTAAAGGAAATTGGGGGAATTAAGAGAGTATGTTCATCTGCACTCACCTGAAAGCCATAAAATGAGCTGAACCTTTGAAAAGGAAACTTGTAATTAACATTACTGGGATCTTTGCTACATGGGATTTACTTGGAGGGTAATGTAACGCCATTGGTGGGATTTCCAGTTCAATTCTGCTTCCAGGTAATTGTGAAAAAGCAGTGCCATTGCTGTAGCATGGCAGCAACTGAAAATAGGGTGGGGTGGGGGGAGTGAGAGATTTTTAAAAAACATTTTCTCTTTTTTGTCCACACGGCTGCAATTATGCAATTCCACTCAAGCAGCTGTTGACACCTGAGACCTATCGTGGGCAGATTCTTTTATTGATGTGGAGACAGATTGTTTTCTTGGGTGTTTTGTTTCTCTTGCGTGTGAGGAGAAGCAGCTTGAGCAATTTGTATTTTCACCAGCTGTCTTTTTGTTATAAAGCAGAAGAATAAGTGAAGATATGAGAAATTTTAAAAATACAAATAACAAATGGGCACACAGGCTTATGGAACACCACACACAAGCATTTATTTCTTCTGACAACCGAAGATTGCAAAGACTCTCAATGAAATTAAAAGGTGACATGTATAAAAGGGATGAAGGGAAATGGCTTTTAATACTAATATATAATTGTTGGACTCATTTCTACAGGATGCTTTAGAGATGACAGCTTAGTGTGTCTATAAGAAAAAGACATCACTATAAATAAGAAAATGGATGACATATACTGTAACAATTCTGCAGGTATCAATTCAAGAATGAGTTTGCATTTCTTTGCACCAGTTTCTACCTGTGCCTAGCCCACAAGAGAAGCATTTATGGACCACAGGTATGAAATTTACGGCATGTAATGCCTTAAGAGAGAATATTATGAAACTGATATACAGGTGGTACATGACACCAGTCAAGCTAGCAAAAATCTATCATTTGCCCGATAATAAATGCTGGAAATGTAAAGAAACTGAAGGCACATTCTTTCACCTTTGGTGGACGTGCCCAAGGATTAAGGCTTTCTGGGAGATGATTTATAACGAAATGAAAAAGGTATTTAAATATACTTTTCTGAAGAAACCAGAGGCATTTCTCCTGGGCATGGTTGGCCAATTGGTGTTAAAGAAGGATAGAACTTTCTTTATGTATGCTACAACAGCAGCAAGAATACTCATCGCGAAGTATTGGAAGACACAAGAATTACCCACTCTGGAAGAATGGCAGATGAAGGTGATGGAGTATATGGAATTGGCGGAAATGACCGGCAGAATCCGAGACCAGGGAGAAGAGTTAGTGGAAGAAGATTGGAAGAAATTTAAAGACTACTTACAGAAACATTGTAAAATTAAAGAATGTTAGAACGATGCTGGATTGAAGTTAAGTGGGATTTTTTAGCAGCAATGTTAAGGAACATATAAAAATGGATTGTTAACGGGTGATAATCTAAAGTTTTAATATATTAAGATAAAAGATTAAGATAAAACTAAAGAGGGAAAGGATTTGCTGAATTAACCAATTGAACGGGAATAAAAGAAAGGGAGGTGTGAGGAGGTCAGGGAAACAAGCAAATGAAAGATAAGCTATGGAAAGACTGATTTGTTTTTAATTGTTTTTATTTTGTATTTTCTTTTTTTTATTCTTTCTTTCTTTCTTTCTAATTTTTGTAACATGTTGAAAATTTTAATAAACATCTTTTAAAAAAAAAGAAAAGAGAAGCATTTCTGTTAAGTAAGCAAGAAAACATTACTGAATATAAATTTAATACACTGGTGCGTGTTCACACATTAAACACAATCCAGCAAATATTATCCTTGACTAAATCCCATTGTCATCAATAGAGTCGGACTACCCTAGAAATTACCCCATTGATTTCAGTGGATCTTTCACTCTAACACTTTTCATATTTGGGCTTAATTCTAATTGAGTAAATTGATTTTAGTCTTGGCCCCAACTCTTGTGCTGGAGGAGACTCTTGAGAGTCCCATGGACTGCAAGAAGATCAAACCTATCCATTCTTAAGGAAATCAGCCCTGAGTGCTCACTGGAAGGACAGATCGTGAAGCTGAGGCTCCATGATGTTGGGAAAGATTGAGGGCACAAGAAGAAGGGGATGACAGAGGACGAGATGGTTGGACAGCGTTCTCGAAGCTGCAAACATGAGTCTGACCAAACTGCGGGAGGCCGTGGAAGACAGGAGTGCCTGGCGTGCTCTGATCCATGGGGTCACGAAGAGTCGGACACGACTAAACGACTAAACAACAACAAAAGCAACAACAACTCTTTACTGGATTGTGCCCATTACATTTTTAGGATCCCCTTTGGCTACCTCATCTAGAACTCCCCTCTCCCAAGTCTGGCTACTTATCAACAGGGGCATATGGGAATTAGGCTAACTCATAGCTAACTCATAATCTGTATATAATTCTGATCAAATTTCTCTCTGAATTGCTGTTGAGCAAAACAAGAGCTAGAGATCACACATTCTTTATAAACATAATGAAATATGATTGAGAGGTACTAAATTCTTACCAGCCATTACTATTGCTTTGCTTTTAGTCCACAACTATACTTGAGATGCTGGTCACACAATGTTAATTTTCATAGCTCTATTCGCCAGAGGCTGGGTAGTCTCTTAAGTAGCTAGTTCAGCCATATTTTATTCGTATATGATAGGTAGCATTGCATTTATGGTTTTGTTTTTTAAATCAGAAGCAGGTAGCAGTCAGGGCCAATTCGACCCTGGAATAAAAATTGTCCCACACCTCAAATATAGTGAGGTTGGTTCAAAAACTTCAAAAGGTAGAAGGAACATAAAATTCAACACAACGCATTCTCTAAAGCCTTAACCATCAAGTAGAAGAGAATACTGAAATAAGTGGTGAAACCCCCCCCAATTTAAAATTTCTACGTGGCAGATCATTGCTAGGGAGCATCATTAAATTATTTTCAAACACTAATTTAAAATGTTACAATCCCTCATTGTATCAAAGCAAGATGTTTCTGCCTGTTCTGGAGATAATGTCCAAGATATCTGTCCACTTTCACCAACCAGATGGCATATTGGCATTGAAAAGTTTCATCAAATATTGTTGTGTGTGTGTGTTTGTGTGTGTGTACACACAAAATAAATTGTGACATGAACAACCTATGCAATATTCAGTGTTTATGTTGCATGAAAATCTACTCCTATAACGGACTATCTTGTATCTTTTACACTCCAAAGCACAAGATCCTTCAAAAACCTAAGAAGCTTGTTTCCTTACAGTAGGCTGATTTTCCAAGGACCAGTTCAGGTATTTACAAATTCACTCCAAGTGGAGTAGACACCAGCATGCCCAAGGATGCAGCTGAACACATGAAATAATACCTGCCCTGTTTTGTCCTGCACCACCCGTATTTATGCCCCTCTGCTCATGTGATTTTCTGATCGGAAGTGACAGTTGTTTCAAGGGATATGTAGGGTCAGATTTTATCTTCCTCCAGGTGGCTGAATCTCCAGGAAGTAACAGTCCATTCTCTATAGAGCGATTTGTAAACATCTCAACCAGCTCCTAGGGACATTGAAGTTTAATATTCCTCTGTTCTAGTTCACTGAAAGTGGTTTTTTATTTTATTTTATGATGACACAAGAGAGGTAGATACGGCCTGCTATTTTTCTTCATTTTAGCTCAGAACAATAAACTGTGACTATTGCCAAGTGTTTCTCATTTTGTTTTTGCTTCTGCTGACATCACAAACAAAGATGATGAGTGCAAAACAAAGTTTATCAAACACCAACGAATTTTGAGCACATTTTTGTGTGTGGTGAATGCAGCTCTTTCGTTTCCCTCATATGCACCTATGCCAGGACTGTGTACCCCCATTCTACAATAATGAAGCTGAGGGTAGTGATGGCTTTTTCCAGGCAATCCAGTTTCTGCACTGGGAAAAGCTGAATTATGTGACTGTTATGAAAATGGGACAAATGTATGTAATGCATTTTATTTTCCCTAGGTCTACCATTGTTTCAGTTTTGTCTAGTGATGTTTGTGCTAGTCCTGGAGTTGCATGCTGTTCAAGATATTAAATTACCAACCACGGGAAATTTTATTTCATGACCTCTGTGGATGCTGTGATATTAATAGGCATTATATTCCCTATACATTTTCATGTATACCTTAACCATCATAAGGATATTTTCCATCATAACCCCAAACAGAGGACATGTTCCCCAAAGCATTCTTCCTTTCTTTTACGAAACCTGAGATTTTTGAGGAGAGCCATTATGCACTCAGTACTATAGTCTACACTCTTCTTCTTGCTTAGTTCCTGCAGAATCATAACATGCACCCACTGCAGGCTCTCACACTTGTTTGTCTTAGGGACATGTGATGTTTTGCTATATCAAGTGAAATGCTTTGTAAACTGGGCTACTACCGATGTTACTTTCATACAGTGTTTCCCACCTATTCAACACATTTGTACCCTGCATATAAGGTTAAGCTACTTTACCCTCACAAAACCCAAATAAGTTAAATTAATTTGAGAGAGAAACAGTTTGCCCAAAGGCCAGTCAGTGAATTTCATTGTTGTGTAAGGAATTGAACCATATTCCCCACATCCCAAACCAACATTCCTGTCGAGCACATCAGTTCTCTGTGAAATTATAAAGGGTTTCCATAATTATCTATAACACAAGTGACCCAAACTTCTTCCTCTTTTTTTAAAAAAAATTATACTTTTCAAGTTTATACATTTCACTAATTTTACTATCATTTTGACATTTCAAAGCTTGACTTCTTCCCCTTTTTTCGGTGGTTCCTTAAATTTATTTTTTAATATCTTCTGCATATCCACATTAACTTAATTTGCTCATTTATTCATCTTCTGTAAATATATACTCTTATGAAACTGCAGATTATTACAATAAATTGTAAAGAGGTAAATTGTAAACAGATAAATTATAAATTGATCCAAACTTCTTCTTATCCCTCCCCACAACAACAGTATTCATTATTTATACTTTAGCACCCCGCCCCCATAAAACTAAATCTAATTAACTGGAAGCTGGGAGCTCTCCGTTCAAATGTCTCCCCTCAGCCATGAATTCAATAGATGGCCTTAGCATCTGTCTGTCTGTCTCCCCCCTCCCTCCTGCAGGGCCAGTTCCAGGTTTGAAGGGGTCATCACCAAAATCTATACTGTGTTTGGGCCCCTCCAACATCAATGGTTATCAATGGGTATCTGATAGATCAGTAATGCTGCAATGAATGGAAGGTGACTTAGACCTGCCATTTCAATTTTCTGCAATGCCCTGGGGTTACTCTACATTAGGGGCATTGTGGAAAATTAAAATGGCAGGTTCAGAGTAGGCATCAGCTACCTGGATAAGCTATGCAGGCCTATTGACCTGTAAGATGTGTATCATATTATAACTACTGAAATGATGGATATGAATTGTTCCAAGCACTTAAAAGCATAATATAAATACGAAGCATTAGTACTAAGAGAGAAAAATGATGCATTCAGAATCTCTAAAAATGTTGAACCCACATCTTTTTGTTTCTGATTTCCAATTCAGCCATGATACTTTTTTCCAGCATAGAAAAGAGCCAGCTATTCTCTTTAATCTTTCCTTATTGATTGCCTCTGCGGAAATTCTCTAGTACAAAGACTGTTTGTTGCACATGTATATGCTGTTTCTGCTATTGTGAATGTCTTCATGTGGGCCTTACAGGGATGCCCGACACAAAGCAAATGGGATACTTTCATCAGGTATTGATTTCATGAGAGTACCCATAATTCCGCTCTCATCTGATGATGACACCTGTTGTCCCATGGAAGACCAGGCCAGCCATGATCTTTTTGGTTGAAGAGAGAATAATGAGGATATTGTGGGTGGCAAACATCAGCATTTCTGCTGCTGTAACAGCAGAACTAAAGGTTGGGGAAAGAGCAAGCTAAAGGCCAGGCCATGGACAGACATGATGTGAGGCACCAGATGGTAACAGAAGACAGGAGCCAACAATATCCTTTTGAGATACTGGAATATCACTGAACCTTGATGACCTTGCATAATGCCGTAAAAACTTTGGAAGAAGAGTGACAACAATTTAAATGGAAAGTGGGGGGGGGGGAGTGAGAAGCGGTGCATTTAGGAAGCTGTTAACTGTGCAATGAATTGATTTTACCTTGACAACAAATAAACCTCCCTCTCCCTTACAGAGAAGATCATTCCAACTAAAGGCAAGTGCTTGAACTGTGCATATTTACTTCTGTACATACCTGTTTTGGGGAACTTTTTCAGTCTGAGGGCCACATTCCATTCTGGGCAAACTTATGGGGGCCACATACCAGTGGGGAGTGGGACCAGAAGTAAATGTTGACAGAACAACACATGTCAATTTTGCTTTTGTACTGTGGGACACTTTCACTACATTCTTACACACCCCTCTCTGCCCTCTGGGTAGGAAGTAGGCAATCTCAGAGTTCAAAGACAGCTAGCCACCCAAGGAGGGTGAAAAATTGGGACACTTGGAGGGTATACTATCTGAATGTAGTCTTAATGAAGAGTTGACCCCCTCTCTAGACTTTCGGATATCCTCTTAAGTATTGTGAGCCAATAGGTAGTTGCATAATTGGCAGTTTGGCTGCTCCTTATCTAAAGCCATTCTGGAATTTACCTTTTACAGTGGGACCTCAGGTTACATACGCTTCAGGTTACATATGCTTCAGGTTACAGACTCTGCTAACCCAGAAATAGTGCTTCAGGTTAAGAACTTTGCTTCAGGATGAGAACAGAAATCGTGCTCCGATGGCGTGGCAGCAGCAGGAGGCCCCATTAGCTAAAGTGGTGCTTCAGGTTAAGAACAGTTCCAGGTTAAGTACGGACCTCTGGAACGAATTAAGTACTTAACCCGAGGTACCACTGTAGTTACCTTTTATCCAAAGGAAAGTTTTCTGGGTCTCGCACAGGGAAGGGGGAGTGCTGGACAACTGACCATATCTTCAAAATCAATTTTTGAGACCTGACTCTGTTCTCGTTACTTCTGCAAAATTAGACTTGAGATTTAACACCTGGGAGCCTCAGAAGACCTCTGGAGCCTTCAGGAGAGCCAAGGATTTCAATTTTCAGGTTAGCAGCAGAAGCAGGGACACATGTGTCCTATTCCAGTCTGCCTCCATACAGAACTAAGCTGAAGTTCAGTAGCAGAGAAGTCTCAGTGAGCCAACCTGGCTTTCCATGAAAACTGTTTGATAAATAGACTGATAGAAGCCTTTGGGGAAGTGCTTTGTCACTTTCAAGAGAAATAAATGAATTTTTAATTAAGTTCATAATTTTAATGCCAAGGGCATTTTGGGGTGTGTCTAGTTTTTTTTTATATAAAAAAAACATGATTATGAGCCATCAAAGACAAGACAGAAAGATGATGAAGCAGTTGGAGTTCTATAACTTAGGTTCTGATGATTCATTGCTAATATTGTTTATTAAATACTGTCCTACATTTGCACTGATAATTAATAGGGCAATGATATATATTTTTTAAAAAAACCTTTTGACCAGAGAAGCATCAATGACACTGCAGCTCTCCAGTTCATTAAACTGAACAATGTTTTTCTATATCCCCCTTTCCAGCTTCTTCTTTTTTAAAAAAACATTATTTGAGAGGCTCCAAGACAAATAGTTCCGGTGGTTGCTTTTGTGTTAGAGCTGCCTGATGAAAATACAGATAACTTTCCCGTCTTTAGATTCCCTGCACAGTGGGAGACAAAGCAACCACAGTGCAGTGTGTTTGGAGACCAGCTCCTTAAAGTAGACAGAGGGAAGGGGTTGCAGCAGCAGGAGCCAGGAGTGTCAGGGTGGGAGAGACCAAGGCTGAGTCTTCAGCAAGAAATTTAATTTTAAAGGCATATGCTTTTTCTGGTTGCTACTCCACCTTGTTCCAAAACATGAAAACAGGTATGCTAAGAGAAAATGGAGAAAGGTGGACCAAACAGGAAGAAGAAGAAGAAGAAGAAGAGGAGGAGGAGGAGGAAGAGGAGGAGGAGGAGGAGGAGGAGGAGGAGGAGGAGGAGGTTTGGATTTGATATCCTGCTTTATCACTACCCGAAGGAGTCTCAAAGCGGCTAACATTCTCCTTTCCCTTCCTCCCCCACAACAAAGACTCTGTGAGGTGAGTGAGGCTGAGAGATTTCGGAGAAGTGTGACTAGCCCAAGGTCACCCAGCAGCTGCATGTGGAGGAGCAGAGATGCGAACCCGGTTCCCCAGATTACAAGTCCACCGCTCTTAACCACTACAACACACTGACTTTGACGTTATATACAGCTGTTAGCTTTTTTCTTTCTTTTTTTTTTTGGTCAGGGCACTTTAACACTGGATAAGAGGCAGTAAATTCTTTCCTTTTTTGAAATCATTTTTATTTGATTTTGCAAATATAAATTAATTACAATACCTGTTATATATCCACAAAGTGAGATTTCTGTGACTCTCGAGACTTCCCCCTCATCCCCTCAATGGGTCCTATTGTCAACATTTCCAACTGCATATTGTTTCATAGTCTATGTTTTATATCTATCCATATTGTCCATGATATTTGTTATGTTACAAGTGAGATTAAAATCCAGCTAATGTTTTCACCTGCTTACAGTGGTCTCCTAAATAAATTATATTTTTTCCCCATTCTTTCTTGAATTTCTTGTCTTCTTGGTCTCTGAGTTTCCTGGTCAGTTTTGCCATTTCAGCAGAGTCTAACAGCTTAATTTGCCATTCCTCTCTGGTAGGGACTCTAGTCAATTCAACAGACACTCCTTTACCTAACTGTGATGGAGAAAGCTTTATATTAGAATATCTGTCTGTCATGGGACAGTCCTGGAAAAAGGGGTTGTTATGATGTAGCTGCAAGATTATTGGACTTTGATGGGGTGGGTCCTAATTTCTGTGCTCAGCACAAAGCTCACTGAGCAACCTTGATGCAGACATTTTTGCATTGGCTCCTGGCTTATGTATTCCTTATGTAAATGCCTGAGGGATCCTGAATTACACCAGTGGGTGTAGCCAGTTGTCAAGCTACATGATCCATGGGTACCCTTCTACTACCCCTCATGCATTCATTAAATGTTTGAGGACATTCATTTCATCACCCCTATGGGGACTGAAATATAGAGAGGCATTTACAATTGGAAAGAGACAGACTGAGAGGGTTTAAGAGGAGCTGCTTGGTGTTGATGCAGGGAGTGGCAGACCTCTAGTGTAAACTAGGTTTAAGCAGAGGGGAGGACATAATAATCAGAGAAGAGGAAGATGAATGTGGCAAAAATGTTTTGATATGACTGAAGTGGGCAGGAATACAGCAAGAGATTATAATCATTTGAACCGTTGAAATGTAGTGGCTAAAAGAGTGTGCTATAAATGAGGAAATTCCCAGGCCTCTGCCCTGAACCCTGAACATGACCTTAGGCAAGCTGCTTTCTCTCAGCCTCAGTCCTCCCACCTGCAATCAGGGCGATAATAATACTGACTTACATTGTAAGCATTGCAACTAGATAATGAACACGAGGCAGTCTGAATGCTATAAGAATGCTAAGTTATCTGTATTTAGATGAGAGATGGTAATGCGACAGACCAAGGTATGAGATGTGAGTGTAGGAATGAACACTGAAAACACAGGAAAGAAATATGTCCTGGTCACAATTGCATTGAAATGGCAACATTTTTCTTTCTTTGTCCACGGATACATTGTGTCATGGACGATGAAAGGTACCAAGTACAATTCTCAGCAAATACAGATAGCAGTGATGTCTGATTCCTTAGCTGAGCTTATATTCATTGCCAGAATATCGACCAAAGTCTGGGTGAGAATCAGCAGTATTTTTGCACTGTTAAAAGCTGCAGGCTTCAATGTGCAAGTTGCTGGCATTGTGGAGCAACTATCTCAACAGCAATTATTTCCAGGCCACCATCTCTGCGGAATGCTTCTCCTTGTGAAATGTGTTATGAGGCACCGGCACACACCTCTCAACTATCCTGTCTGATGTACAACAAACCATTGAATAATACAGTTGGAAGAGTCTGATCCCATTACCTGCTCAGTGCAGGATCTGCAGCAATGTCAACCCCTGACAGACACCCTCTACTTCTAGTGAAAGAGAACCCACTCCCTTCTGGGGCATTCTGTTTCATTGTCAAACACACATACCATTAGGAAACTGCTCCCAATGGCCAGTCAAAAACTGTATCCATGCAGTCACCATACATTGGTTCCTGTCTTGCTGTCAAGAGCAACAGAATGAAAGTCTGTGCCATCTTCTGCAGGACAGTCCTTCAGATATTTCAGAGGTGGAAAACCTTTGGCCTTCCAGCTGTCACTGAACTACGGTTCCAATCAGCTCTAGCAAACGTGGCCAGTGGTCAGTGCCTGATTTACGTATAAGCTATATGGTCTATAAATGACCATATAGCATATATTCAACACAAAAAACAGCGACAATTTGTTGTTGACAAAGGACAGCTGGACATATAAAGGGCCCCATTACCTTCAGTAGCTTAGGGCTTCATCAAACCTAAATCTGGCCCTGCCAGTGGCCAGGGATGATGGGAATCGTAATTCAGCACCATCTGGAGGGCCAGAGCTTGCCCACACCTAAAGTATTTGAAGACAGATCTCACATCTCCCCTTAATCTTGTCTTCTTCAGGCTAAACAAAGTCAGCTGTTCTGATTGTTCCTGGTAGGACTTGGGTTCCCAGATTCACACCAATTCACTGTCAAGAGTGCCCATCTCTGATACACTCTAGTCTGTCAATGTCTTTTTAAAAAAATGTGCACCCAAAGCTGGGCACAGTACTCCAGATGTGGCCTGATTAGTGCAGAAGGGAGAAGAATCATGTGGTTTTTAAAAATCTGGACACTATGTCTGTTAGTGCAGTGTAAGGCCGCATAGTTTTAGTAGTTGCATTACACTGATGGTTCACCTCCAACCTGTGATCCGTTAAGACAGCTAGATCCTTTTTTTCACATGTACATGCAGGGCTTTACCTTCATGTCTGTTTAACTTCGTCTTGCTGGTCTTCACTCAGCGTGTGGAGACTGTTTCGGATGCCTTAAGGGGGTTATTTGATCATCCTCATGTGGAGGCTGCTGAAAACTGCTCCTGTCTCCATGCCAGCACCACACGTTCTGGTGGCTGCTGGTGCGAAGACTCTGGGTGGCAAGATCTGGAAGCACTGGAGGTGATTCTGTGCGTAAGAAGCAGGAATCCAGCACATGCAGATTTCCCTAGCACAGGGATAACAACGATGGAAAAAAGCATTGACTACTGAATAATTCCTTGGCTGTTGTACAACTGCTAGATACAGAGGAGATCTCTAAAGGAAAAATGATGGCTAACCCACTCCCTGTGCTTCCTATTATTTCAAAATAAGCCACAAAATTATTTAGTGTGATGCCTTCATACCTAATGGGAACATTACAGATCTCATTCGCCCTCTCTCAACCTTAGATGCCCATTAATGTTCTCCAGCTATATTCCTTTTGTCTGGAGAGAGAGAGAGAGAGAGAGAGAGAGAGAGAGGTGTGTGTGTGTGTGTGTGTGTGTGTGAGAGAGAGAGAGATTCACTCAGAATGGAGCTGAGGAGCTGATTAGACAGGAAAACAGCAGATGTAAATGTCAAATTTTCTTACATTTTTTCACAATATAAAAATAGCTTGTCAGTATCTTGATTTGGCTTTTGTTGTGTGTGCCTTGTCTGTTTTTACTGAGAAGTTAAGCTCATGTAAATTGCCCAGGAAACCTATGACTTTAGCAATAACCTGAAAAATAAAACCATCTGACACTGGTTGATATTATTTCTCTTTCATTTCTATGGAGGGAGGAAAAATGCCTGATCTGGATGCTAGTAATTGTTCTTGTGGATTTGGCAGAAAGTTCAGAAAAAGGTGATGCAATTCTCCACACCTTCTGTCATCAAACACAGAGGTTACCTCTTATAGCTAGATGTTATGGCACCATCCCATTTTAAGTATTCATGTCTCTGCAACTGTTGAGCGCTTATAAATGGCATCTGGTAAAGTCAGTTTTTATTATATAAAACAATATTTGGGCTCAATATTTGGGCTCAATAAGAAGCTTACAAGCTATACTGTATGAGGGATTAGTTATTTAATTTTCTTTCTTCTCAGGTGTCAATGCTTATATATATCAGCTTTTTCAACTTCGAATGATTCCTGCCTGAGCTTAGTGGCTTGTTTTCTTTAATTATTATTGTTAAAGAGGATTTCATATCGTTGAAGTGCATGAGGCCAGCCATTCAGAGCATGAACTTTACCCTGCAGTACAGTATTTTGTATGCCAGGAAAGATGCTGTTAAGCAAATAGGAGCAGGAACAGTGAAAATGTTAACTCCATAACGTTTCATAGATTTTAGTAGTGCTTATGGCCTGCTCTACATATGCAACTAAGCAGATGGCTGAATCCTGGAGTGGTTGAGTGGTAGAGGCTGCTGCTGGTAGAGGCTGCTGTTTTGCAAGGCTTTCCCATGAAAGGAAAGAAAGAAAGAAAGAAAGAAAGAAAGAAAGAAAGAAAGAAAGATTCAAGCCCAAGCCACACTATGAAAAAGTTAACCTGACAATAGCCAGGTTCACATTTCACTTTAATCTGTAGTTTAAAAGAAATACTAATTTAAGTGGAACTTGAGCTTCGCTGCTCCCCCACTTCATCTATCAGTGTGTCTGGTAAGAAAAAACCCAGAGACTGCCTTCACATTGTGTGTGACCTTGGAAATTGCAGTCAAATGTAACTATGCATGAGTACTAGTTAGTGCATGAAGGTGTTAAGACCAGAGAGATCTATTCCTAGACACAGCTATGCCACACCCCATTACCTCTGTGAGAGAGGAAATGAAACTTCTTTCATTCCTTTCCTCCCTCTCCATGCCATGTAACCAACCAGGGCAGACGTGTTTGAACTTGCTTCAAGATCAGACCACATGTTTGAAACTACATTATTTATTTCACACCCCAGAGTAATCTACCTGTTTTCTTGCTGCTGCTGCATGGAGTAACACAGAATCAGACCTTTGGATTTAGTAAGTAAAGCTTTTAAACTTACTCAACAGTGTGTTGTATGTTCATTGCTAGGGGATAGAGAGAGGAGAGGCAAGAGCTCTAAAGCAGACTAAATGGGATATGCAAAAGGGTTTAACAACCTATATTCCATATTATGCTGCTGATTAACTCTGAGAGTGTTGTTAATTCTGCTGCAGGGCTCTATCCTGCTGGAGAGTGCAAAACCCCGTGTTTTGAATGCAGCTGCCCAACTGATACTTTTAACCCACATGTGGATGAGATCTATTTTCCTCCCCCACGAACCAGCACTCATGGTTTGCTTTCCGCGAGCAAACTACCAATGGCAAGCCCAAACAAAGTTTGCATGGTCACATGAACTTTCCAGGAAGCTCTTCTGGGATGAGTTCTTGTGTGCAAAGAGCCTCACACCAAGGAACATGTGCAAAACATTTCTAAAATGCTTAAAGAAAAATAGAAAAGGCCTCAGTCACATTGTAGAGTTCCTAAGGTAAACACAGCTTTCTGCCCCCTCTACTGAATTTTTTCTCTCACAGAAACTCTTATACTCCCTGTGGATAAGGGAGAAATAACAATGCCTCTCTGAAAATCTGGTTGGGGGGAAACAACAACCATTGTTCAGCACTGTACTAGTTTAAAGTGACACGTGAAGCAGCTAAATGCATCACAGATTTCCATGATGCTTAGGCCTAGTTTACGCAAGGAGCCCATATGAGGTTACAGAATTCAGAAACAGCAGGAGTATGTATCTCATATTTTAATGTCTCCTCCCACATAAAAAAATCATTGAAAATAAAACAAAATGATAACACCAGAGAGAAGGTTTCTGGACATAGTCTATTTTCTGCTGTGCTACATTCTGCTTTGCTCCCCCCCCCCTTTTTCATTAATCATTAAATCATTAAAAAATGGGATCATCTGTTGCAATCTGAAATGGTAGAATTCCATTCCATTCCATTTAGCACAGTGTTTCTCAAACCTGGTTCCCAGCTGTTGTTGGATTACAATTCCCATCATCCCTGACCTGCTAACTAGGGATGATGGGAGTTGTAGTCCAACAACAGCTGGGGAACCAAGTTTGAGAAACACTGCTTCAAGCACTTGATTTTGCTGTATTTGTAAGCTTCATCTTCCTCCCGAGCATATCTGCTTATTGCATTTTTCTGGCTGGACTACAGTGCCTTTTACTCCTTTGTGACCAACAGAAGTTCAACGGATGCTGCTTTTCCCAGAATGAAAAATGTCTGTTGAATTTCTGATTGTAACACAGTTATTACAGGCAAAGGAGTCCTCCCACAGTGTAAAAATAGGTGGCAATAATTTATATCTCTGGAAGAAATTATGCCTCCAGACGGCGTTTAAAACTTAAGTCATCAATTCTCAGACATTTCCCCCCTACAAAGTGGCCCACTTTCCTTTTCAAATTTTAAATCCCATTTCGTAGTTTTTATACATATACCAAATTACAGTGCTGGTCATTCTGTATTACTGGCTTCAAGGGGATTCTTGGAACTAGGGAACAGGCGTCATGGCAACTGAAGGAAAGGCATCTCCTGATGTTACACACTCAGCAGTGCCTGGTATGACCAGCCTTGCTGATTTAAATTGTCATTATGAAAATCACTCCCTATCCTGTAGTAGCTGTCTGAATTCATAGCCTCCAGTACTACACACAGCCTTCTTGAAAACATAAACACCCTCCAAAAAGAACAAATTTATTAGATGCATGAGAAATATGGAAAGGCCAACGATCCTCCATGACTCTTCCATGTGTCAGTTATTTTGGGTCTGATCCAAATAACAAACCAATTTCTTTCTGCTTACCTCAGGGAGCATTGGCTCAGGTTCATGCACCAGTCCATTTTGGGTATGATTGGGTCACACATTGTCAGGTCTGGAGTCAGATGCAGGTCAGCCTTAAAGGAAGCAGATCTCTGTTGTCAGTGAAGTTAACTCTTTATTCAAAGAAACAAACATGCAACTCGTCTTAGTGGTCTCAGCCACACTTCCCAGTAGGACTTGGCTCTATGGAGTAGTTGCCAGGACTGAACACCCATCCCCTGCACCCCTTCTAAGGCCATTTCTCACCTGGATGCTTCTCAAGCATTCTCAAACTGCTTCTGCGCACCTCTGACCTCTGTTCTGCTCTTCTAATTACTCTGTGCATGCTTGGAGACCTGGGAGGATAGGAGCTTGTTGCAGCAGGAGAGGGAGACTCCCTGGATTCTTCAGCAGTCTCTTGGCCCCCCCTCCTCTACTTCAGGCCTAGAGTCTGAACTGCTCCCTGTCACAGGCTCTTCCTACTCAATACATCCTGTTGCCCCTTCAGCCTGTCCTCCCAATCTTCTCCCTCTCATCTTTCCTTGGTGTCCCACCACCAATCCCCTGGCTCTGAGCCTTCCTCCTCTGCAGTTTCCCTGGGGGGGTTTCCTGGCTGGTGCCTCCCACTGCTCCTCTTCGTCCAGCCAGTTCTTGACACACACGGGCGAGCCTTCACCTGTGCTGCTTGTTTTTGTGCAACCACACCAGTCACCTCCAATTGATTTGCTGGGGACCAATCCATAAGACAAACTAGTATACAAGCTATGGCTCAGTTCACAAAGTAAACAAAATAGGCTCTGCATGTATAGTCAGTGACTCTTGAATAGGCAGGTTCCCTGATCCAATGGAGAGACAACCTTCTGAATGTTCTGTTGACCATGCAAGGGAGAAGTGTCCTCTCCCATGAAGCTGTTTTGGAAGGGCTTTGAATGTGCTGTAAAAATGCAATGTGGGAGGGTAGCTGTCATTGCTGCCAGTGGCAAGCTTCCAATCTGGTATAAATAGTAGCTTCAAGGAAGGGGAATTTTCGGTGTAGTCAGGGTGGAGGAAATGGTTTAACCCCCATCTCCACCTCCCCAGTCTTATACCTTATGCGACTCAGCACCTCAATGTCTCAAGGACCACCTTTCGCCATATGAACTGGTGGCCCCCTCAGCAGGAGGTCTAAAGGGTGCCAACCACAAGAACAGGCCTTTTCAGGCTCAAAAGGCGCCATATGAAAACATTCCTTTTTAACTGGGCCTATGGCCATTGATGAACTAAAGCCTTTTTGGAGTGGGTAGGATGCTGGCAGCAGGGGTGGGTTTTAGTTATTGTTTATTGTTATTATGTTATGTGTTTTTATGTTGTAAACCTCCCGGTGATCTTTAGTTGAAAGGCGGTCTATAAATCTAATAAATAAACAGACACATAAATAATCATTTTAATGTTTTTCATTCCCTGATTTTAATATATGCATGTGTTTTGTGTTTTGTAAGTCATTTTGAGTTGCCTTTGGCAAAAAAAAAAAAAGTTTTAAGCAAATGTAATATTAATTATCTTAACAGTTCTGTGACTGCCTAATACATGATTGGTTGACCATGGTCCCAGTCTAGATTCTGTCCCTCTCTGTGCTGCTATTGAAATGCCCCCCCCATTAGATATGGGCAATGCATATCATGTAGTTTGGCCCAGAGAAGTAGGGATAACAGGGTTGTATGTGAGTTGCACCTTTTTCATTGTTTTGAAAGAGGAATTCAGTGAGCTCCAGAAATCGTTAGAGTCTCACAAAAGGAGCAATATAAGCCTCCCTTGTTTTTTGATTTATTCTCCAGTACACTTATATCCCAATGGAGAAGCTCCGAACTGCTTACAAATAGTTCACAGGTAGACTCTTACCTGGGAAATTTACAGGGGCAAATCCTGGAAAGCAGGTGGCAGTCTTCATTCTTTGGAAAATAAAATGGCTGACGCATCTGCTAAAATCCATTTTAAAGAAATTCAGCAACAAGAACGGGCAAATTCTGAAGTGATTAGTGTCAGCTTTGCATAGTTGCTCTTTTAAAGAGTACTTTAATTGAGATTCCTAAACAAACTTATCAAATGCCATAGTTTCTGTGAAGATTCTGCTTAGCTCTGGTGTTGGGAAGTAATGAGTTGAGGGCCCTCTGTAGTATAATAGGACAGATCACTTCCCCGTAGGGAAGGCCATCGTTAGTCCTATTTTCCTTGGGGAAAGCACTGCTTACACCACACAGAATCTAATTAGAGGATATTTTCTTATCTCTGAGTTTTAGGGATCTGAGCAATTTTTGCTCTTCCTTAATTAGCTATTATGGGCTGCTTCAATTACCTTTCAAGATGGCTGCTTCAGGTCTTTGCTGCATCCTACTTCGTCTGCACCAGTCAGCCTTATCTTTTATGTTCAAGCCTTGCATTTTTGGTCTGAAACATTAGGCTAAAATCCTCAAGCCTCCTATTAACTCACGATTTGTGCGCTGGTAAACCATACTGCCACAAATTGCTTGGAGATGATGCTGTTTGGAGGCTGTTTTTACCTTATTACTGCCCAGTAAAATGGGAAGACAGAGGATGAGATGGTTGGACGGTGTTATCAAAGCTACCAGCATGAGTTTGACCAAACTGCGGGAGGCAGTGGCAGACAGGAGTGCCTGGCATACTCTGGTCCATGGGGTCACGAAGACTTGGGACGCGGGTGGCGCTGTGGGCTAAACCACAGAGCCTAGGACTTGCTGATCAGAAGGTCGGCGGTTCGAATCCCTGCGACGGGGTGAGCTCCCATTGTTCAGTCCCTGCACCTGCCAACTTATCAGTTTGAAAGCACGTCAAAGTGCAAGTAGATAAATAGGCACCGCTCCTGCGGGAGGGTAAACGGCGTTTCCGTTCGCTGCTCTGGTTCGCCAGAAGTGGCTTAGTCCTGCTGGCCACATGACCCGGAAGCTGTACTCCGGCTCCCTCGGCCAATAAAGCGAGATGAGCTCCGCAACCCCAGAGTCGGCCACGACTGGACCTAATGGTCAGGAGTGCCTAAATGACTAAACAACAACAAAAATGGACCCGGACGCGGGTGGCGCTGTGGGTTAAACCACAGAGCCTAGGACTTGCTGATCAGAAGGTCGGCGGTTCGAATCCCTGCGATGGGGTGAGCTCCCGTTGCTCGGTCCCTGCTCCTGCCAACCTAGCAGTTCGAAAGCATGTCAAAGTGCAAGTAGATAAATAGGTACTGCTCTGTCGGGAAGGTAAACGGCATTTCTGTGCGCTGCTCTGGTTTGCCAGAAGCGGCTTGGTCATGCTGGCCACATGACCCTTGGCCAATAAAGTGAGATGAGCGCCACAACCCCAGAGTCGGTCACGACTGGACCTAATGGTCAGGGATCCCTTTACCTTTACCAACATGGACCCAAAACTCTGCTGTTGTTTTCCTGTGTCATAAAAATAAATAAACCAGGCATTTTTGTTTAGATATTCCAGATTAATTTTTTGCATGTTGGCAGAAAACCGGGGATTGGAAAAGGACTCATTTTTCTTAATGAATGCCTTGTAAACAAGGACTAAATTAGACTTCATGGCACCCTTGGCATAATGCCAGCAATAGGCCCCCACTTGACTCTAACCTGGGTCCTGGCTCAGTGCTAATGTGCAATACTACACATTTCTTCACCACCAGTCACACTCACCTCCATACAGGTGTTTTATAGATGGCCCAATCACTCACTGCATTTTAATGGGAGCTGAACCAGCTCATAACTCCAATATGCAGTGGTTCAGTTACCCAATACAGTATCAGACCCAATGCCCACCAGGGTGAGGTGGACTGACTGGCAGAATGAGTTGGCAGGGTTGGACCAAGCAGCAATGGGTCCTTCTGAGCCCAGTGTCCTTGGCCTGACGAGATTGATCATGGACACCAAGCCTGCTTTTATTTACTGTAACACACACACACACACACACACACACACACACACACACACAGTAAATACTGTATATATGGTACAATATGTCCAAGTTGCCACCATGCTTTAAAACCTTGGCCTGCCAACTGATCATAATTGATTGCCAACTACTTTCTTATATTGTAAGAAAAATGGGTATGTCCCTAAAAATGGCAGCCTTGTGCCACAGCGCCCCTTTAACATGTAAAAAAAAATACCTCATGCCTCAAAGTTACAAGATGGATGGTTTCATTGCCCATTTACCAGCAGGCATTAATATTGTAATAGTGTCTGAGCATGAGGTAAATTATTCTAACAATAATAATTTATTATTTATACCCCACCCATCTGGCTGGGTTTCCCCAGCCACTCTGGGCGGCTTCCAACAGAATATGAAAATACAATAGTCTATTAAACATTAAAAGCTTCCCTAAACAGGGCTGCCTTCAGATGTCTTCTAAAAGTCTAGTAGTTGTTTTTCTCCTTGAAATCTGGTGGGAGGGAGTTCCACAGGGTGGGTGCCGCTACTGAGAAGGCCCTCTGCCTGGTTCCCTGTAACTTGGCTTCTCGCAGCAAGGGAGAAGGCAGCTAGAAGGCCCTCGGCACTGGATCTCAGTGTCCGGGCAGAATGATGGGGGTAGAGACACTCCTTCAGGTACACTGAACCAAGGCTGTTTAGGGCTTTAAAGGTCAGGACCAACACTTTGAATTGTGCTCGGAAACGTACTGGGTGCCAATGTAGGTCTTTCAAGACCGGCGCTATGTGGTCTCGGTGGCCGCTCCCAGTCACCAGTCTAGCTGCCACATTCTGATTAGTTGTAGTTTCCAGGTCACCTTCAAAGGTAGCCCCACATAGAGTGCATTGCAGAAGTCCAAACGAGAGATAACTCCATGCACCACTCTGGCGAGACAGTCTGTGGGCAGGTAGGGTCTCAGCCTGCATACCAGATGGAGCTGATAAACAGATGCCCTGGACACAGAATTGACCTGTTCCTCCATGGACAGCTGTGAGTCCAAAATGACTCCCAGGCTGCTCACCTGGTCCTTCAGGGCCATAGTTACCCCATTCAGGACCAGGGAGTCCTCCACACCTGCCCGCCTCCTGTCCCCCCAAAACAGTACTTCTGTCTTGTCAGGATTCAACCTCAATCTGTTAGCCGCCTTCCATCCTCCAACCACCTCCAGACACTCACACAGGACCTTCACTGCCTTCACTGGTTCTGATTTGAAAGAGAGGTAGAGCTGGGTAACATCCGCATACTGATGAACACCCAGCCCAAACCCCCTGATGATCTCTCCCAGCGGCTGCTTGTAGATGTTGAAAAGCATGGGGGAGAGGACAGAACCCTGAGGCACCCCACAAGTGAGAGCCCAGGGGTCTGAACACTCACCCCCCACTGTCGCTTTCTGAACACAGCCCAGGAAGAAGAAGCAGAACCACTGTATAACCGTGTCCCCAGCTCCCAGCCCCTCTAGACGGTCCAGAAGGATGTTATGGTCGATGGTGTCAAAAGCCGCTGAGAGATCCATCAGAACTAGGAAACAGCTCTTGCCTTTGTCCTTTGCCCACTGGAGATCATCAACCAGTGTGACCAAGGCAGTTTCAGTCCCATGATGAGGTCTGAATCCTGACTGGAAGGGATCCAAATGGTCCGCTTCTTCCAGGCATGCCTGGAGTTGTTCAGCAACCACTCGCTCAATCACCTTGCCCAAGAATGGAAGATTTGAGACTGGGTGATAGTTGGCCATATTGGCCGCATCTAAAGATGGTTTTTTAAGAAGCGGCTTGATAACTGCCTCTTTCAGCGGGTCTAGGAAGGCTTCCTCACAGAGAGAAGCATTCACCACCCCGTGAAGCCATCGCCCAGCTCTTCCCGGCTAGCTTTTATAAGCCAGGGTGGGCAAGGATCAAGGAGACATGTGGTTGGTTTCACTTGTCCAAACAGCCTGTCCACATCCTTGGAGGTAACAGATTGGAATTGATCCCATGCAACTTGACTGGACAGGGTTCTAGCACTCTCCCGCCCCAGCCCTGCTCCCACATTGGAGTCTACCTCTTCCTGAATCTGAGTGACTTTATCTGCAAAAACCATTGCAAAACCGTTGCAGGAGATCATGTGGCTCGTACTGGGCCCCAATGGAGCAGGTAAAGGTACCCCTGCCCGTACGGGCCAGTTGTGTCCGACTCTAGGGTTGTGCGCCCATCTCACTCAAGAGGCCGGGGGCCAGCGCTGTCCGGAGACACTTCCGGGTCACGTGGCCAGCGTGACGAAGCTGCTCTGGCGAGCCAGCACCAGCGCAGCACACGGAAACGCCGTTTACCTTCCCGCTAGAAAGCAGTACCTATTCATCTACTTGCATTTAGGGGTGCTTTCGAACTGCTAGGTGGGCAGGAGCTGGGACTGAAAGATGGGAGCTCACCCCGCTGCGGGGATTTGAACCGCCGACCATATGATCGGCAAGCCCTAGGCGCTGAGGTTTTACCCACAGCGCCACCCGCGTCCCTTAAGAGCAGGTAGTTCTGCTAAATTGCAAACCACCTGAAAGAGTCTCCTGCTGCTGTTTTCTGCAGATGCAATAGAGGTGGTGAAGAAAGTCTTCTTCGCCGTCGCTACCGCCACTTGGTAGGCTCGACATTGAGCTCTAACCCGTGTCCGGTCAGCTTCAGAATGAGTTATCCGCCAAGAATGAGTTATCCGCCATACGAGAGAGAAGGCAGAACTTCCAACTTCAGTGACAGTCCCTTCTTTCTTACAATGTGCTGTTCTGACCACATCTGTAATATATGCCGAGTGTCAGGGTAGCACACAACCCTTAAAACTGCCCTGCTCAGCCCTTAATTCTCATGTGGGCTTCCCTTGAACTTGTTCCCACATTTTACTAAGAATTTGGCTTGCCTTTATGTATAGCTGCTTTTATAACTAATTAAACAGCAACTCTGTTAAGCCATGAATAAATTTATGTCATGGTACTTGCCCATGGTGGGTGCAGGGAGGGAGGGGGAAATGGTAATTTTACTACAAAGTGATTTAGTTTCAGAGGTTTTGATCAAATTAAGTGAAGGATCAAATTAGCTGCCAACTGGCAGATGAATTGTGGTGGAGGAAGGTGCTGTATTTGCAACTGCTGCTTTTCACATGCAAATGCTTATGAAGGGAAATGGGAGAGTCATGCACAGCTGTAACAGCTGGGCATCCATATTTTCATCCCCATTCTGTTCTGTGGTTGCTTTGTTTCTTCCTTTTCTGAATTTTCCAGAAAACCTATTAACATTTTATGTTTGTGGATGAGTCTGTTGTGTCTCATTTGAATCACCCTCATACAGTCACCCTGATTGTTTGACTCCCTGCCTTGAGATCAAAGGAAAACAAGTTAGCTGAGACAACATGGTAATGGCCTTGGCAAGTGATACCTCCCAACTCCCCCCACAACATGCTATTCTCATAGTGTTCTTCATCCAACCCTGTTTGTCGCTGTTCTGTTACTGTGATGGAAATGGAATCAGTCCTTAAGGTTTGGCTAATTTGGTCCCATAAGCTTCATAATTCCCAGGCCCAACACTTTAAAGCCTTCTTCTTCCCATTATTTGCCATCAGTCCTTTGTATGCGTAATTGTGTTGAATTTCCTTTAGAGCAATTCCATGTCACATAGGTACTCAGGGATGCCAAAGTCACTTTGTACATTTGTATGAGATTTGAAAATATCATTTGCCTGCCTTACATGATTGGTGAGTTTGGTTAAAAAGCTCTTTCTTGCATTACTGATTGGGTAAACTTTAGTACCAGAGAAAATATACAGGAGATAAATGTTCTTTTTAATTGTCCCTTGTGGCCGCCCCCCCCCCCCGGAGAGATTCCAGCCGGAATTCACTAATTTGGAGTAGACTTCCTGCTTCTCCTTAGTTCTTTGTTCTGAGACGACTTGCAGCTGTCTCTATTTGAAATGTCTTGAATAAAGGACTTTGGGAAACCATGTTATTTTGGGCCCTGTCTCATGTAAAACCTGGCACTGTTTTAGTACTGAAGGCTTTGCCTGCAAAAACTTGCATTTTTCTATCATTTTATGCTTTTTACTAGATTTAAAAAAGTTTTCTTTCATAAACCCCCTCTTACTTTTTAACTGCATATCATGCCGTTCAGATTTTCAGACATCAACTATCCACATTACTGCTGGATTGATTTACTTGGTTTGTTTCCAGATAATGTGGCTATTTTCATAATAGGATTTTAATACGACATTCTAACTTTCTGGAAAAGCCAGGGGCTGGCCATTCATTTGAAGCCCTTGCATGTTTTGACTTCTGGGCATTCAGATAGATGGGCTTGGACCAAGGCAGAAGCATAAGAAAACTCTGCATCACAGTCACCAACACATGGTGAAAGGGGGATAGATTTTCTATGTGGAGAAGTAGACATTCTTTAGTTTCATAGCTGCTGGTAAAGAGAAAAATAAGATATGGGAGAAATGCAATCCATTTCTAGAGAGGTGAAACATCGAGCAAATAACAAATATCCCAAAACTGAAAACATGGAAAATCAAATGTAGCCTAAAGGAGATTCAAATGTGGGAGCAGTTTCTATGTATTCCCTTGCTGGATTTGAAACTGCATGTACATTCCAGATGAAAATTATCATTTGGATGTAATAAGGCATTTGATAATGCTCTCCATTCCAACAAAATAGTCCTGAATATGTGTGCATGTAGATGGAAAGGCATCCTCAGCCAATGAGTATGTATGGTTGTATAAATCCCATCTGGAGTGTGGCCAGACATGGTTGTTATGAATCATATCTGGTGTATGGCTATTTTCCACAGAATATTTGGGTTAATTTTCTTGCACACCCTTTTTGGGGCATTGTGGGTTATGTGAGTTTGAGTTCTGTAGCAGGTGATCAAATTAACTGAAAGAGGAAAGTGCTGTATTTGCAGCTACTGTTTTCACATGGAAATGCTTATGAAGTCTTATTTTGGACACTTAATGTTGTAAAAAGTCAATGTTGGAAGTACATGAAGCTGCATCTCCTCTTATATATGTCCCCTTTTGCATTAAGGTCCTCTAGGAAGGCCTTATTTACTTTGGGTCAAGAAGGTATCCCAGTTTTGGATCTTATTGACATCCTCACTCTGGAACTAATTGGCAAACTCTTCTTTAATCTGTGGAAAGGCAGTGAAATAGTTTGTTGGAAGTCCAGGAAGGCTTCCAGTTGTTGCACTTGAGCCAGTTTTTATTGACTGCTGGTTTGATTTGTATCTGGACATTTTAGTGTGTTATGATAGCTGTTTTAATTGGTTTATCGATTTTACGTGTACTTTTATATTCTGTTTGTAAGATGCTGGGAAAGCTTGTCAGGTTAGTTGTCAGGCTATGAAAGAATGTTTGTGAGCACGCACAACAAATATTTACAAAATGGCACGGCTGTCTGACATATATGCAAGCACATTCAACATAGCACTCCTTAGAGCAGAGCTTTCCAAACTGTGTGTCACGACATGTTAGTGTGTCGGCTGCAGTGTGTCGGTGTGCCATGCGAACACTCCCCACGCTCCTCCCGGGGCTGGAAAGGGGTTAGTTTAACTTCCGGTTTGCTAGTAAAACTGAATTACTGTGTCACAAAATGATGCCTGTCTAAAAAGTGTGTCACCAAATGAAAAATTTGGAAAGCTCTGCCTTAGAGCAATTGAAGCATGAACTCTGTTACATATTTCAAAAAAATCCCAAACATTGAGGGTGGCCAAGTTTTACTCAGAGTAGACACATTGGCATTAAAGAACATGACTAAGCCTGGATCTGGACACGTCAAAGAAGTGATTCAGTTAAATGTGTTGTAAACTCATACAGGGAAATCCGGTAGGGACTCCACAATGCCATCTGGTGACACAGTGTTATATCGCATATACAATGCATATAAAACACTTGCTCTTTACCTGAGCCCTAAGTTACGGCCATTAATTTCACTGGGTCAACTCTGAGTAAAAATTAGCTGAATACCACCCTCAGTGTTGAGCTCTGAGTCAGTGAGATCCTTTGAAACAATGGAATGTGCATTTATCATGCAATAAAAAATAATAATTTAAAAATAGTTGTCTGAATGCACCCAGCCAGAGTGAAAATAAAACAAACAAAAATACAGCTCTTCGGGCCTGAAGTAAAGTACAACTGGTGCATCTTTCACACATTCTTAATGCACATGACTTTAAAGCAAAATAATTTTATTTGGTAAATGCTTTAACGTACTTTCCCTCACCCATACACCAGTTATTTTTAGATGCAGCTTATTTAAATGTTAGATGAAGCTTCCCCCTTTTTTTTTTGCTAGAAGGAGTTTAGAAAAAAAGTGAGCGACTGTGGTTGCCTGAAATGAAATATTAAAAGTGAAGCATCAAATGAAGCGTAGAACATTAGTTGCAAAATACATTAATGTTCATTTTCTGTTGTTGTTTTCCTACTCTTCGCATGCTGTAGATGGTACAAGTGGAGGTTTGTTCTCAATTACACCAGTGCCCTTTCTGTAATTATAAGGAACCAGGGACAGCGCAGAATTAGCAGATGGATCATTGACAGGGCTTTCCCCTACGCAGACAATGAGCTTCATATTTGACTCATCCTAAGCTGAAACCAGTAGAAAATAATGTGCTCTTCCAAATGAATTTCAGACCGCAAGTTTTAATACAGTGTGTGGGCTTAAAATGTATATTAAGCTTTCCAAAGGAGATAAAGCACAGCCAAGGCCTCCTCATTAGTGCTTTTCCTTCTCACGTTGACCTACTGCCAGCTTTAGCAATCTTGTTGTGTCTGAATTCGTACTGAAACAGCACTACTTACCTCTTTCCCCCTTTATTTCATAAGTGCCTTTTAACACACTCAAACACAGCATTTTATGTACAATAAACATTAGGGGAGGAGTAGGACCTCTGGTGGGGGAGACGTCATGCTCCTTCTGGGGTAGTTTGCCCATCTTTGGTCCCCACCCTGCACTCAGTTCTCACCTGTGGCCTTTAAAAGCTGTCAGCCTGGGAACGGCTTCAACCGGCCAGCTGAACCAGGTGAAGGTGGGCAATGGGTGTCAAATGCTTGGTGATTAAGGGACTTTCCCTGCATGATAAGACAAGCTCTGGAGGATTGAGCAGATAAGACCAATAGTGGCTCAAACATTCAAGAAGGTAGTTTCTGGTCAAGAAGGCGGTTTCTTCATATGTTGTAGAGGGAAGTGTGGGGCAGATGGGGCTTGTCAACCTGGGAAGGGAGCCCATCTAGGAGCAGGAAAACTCTAATCCTAAACCTCTGCTGCCTTGCAGGATCTCTTCAGGAGAAGAAAAAAAGCTAAGGAGTAAACCCTACACAAATCCAGAGTGGAGTCCCTAAGACAGTTGGGTGGCATATTGTACGCCTCCTTCTGGCGACTCCTGGAGCCTAGCTGGTGCCAAACATATTGCTCTGTGAGGTCAAGAGCGGGGTTTTGTTATCTGAGCAGCCCAGGACCTCCTTACATGCTGCCCAGGCTGGTGCCCTGGGGAAGTCACTTAGGTGCTACTAATGCAGCAAATACAATGTGAGAGGCAGCAGTTATGAGTTACTGATATCTGCAGCCACAGCAGGCGCTGTGATTCTCCAGTGGTTTGACTTCATCCCTGGAGTGGCACTCCATTGTATCTTGAGGCAGACAGATGACAGAAACAACATGAGTGCTGAAAAATGCCTTCCTCATTTTCAACGCTCACCACAAATACATTTGCTTTGTTCAGTGCTTTTTTCTAAAAAAATGTTTAGGGGTACTCTCATTTTCCTACTCATATTGAAATACTGCCCCTCAATGAGGCCAAAGTTAGATTCACAAAATGTTTAGGGGTATGCATACCCCTGCGTCCCCCAAGGAAATAAGCACTGGCTTTGTTCAGATATATTGTTGTGATTTGATTCTGGCCCTCTAGGACCACTTTCAGTTGATTTTGGTGGGTGAGGCCTCAGGACTGGGCTATTTCAGCTGACCCAGCCCATGGATTTGCAAGCTTCCCCCACCCATCCTTCCTCTGTGTAGCCTGCACTTATTTGAACAAATGTTAGTTGTCCATTGATGGGGCTGGAATTTCACCCACAGTCCCAATAGGCTTTCCCCTTTGTCACAGCAAAAATGTGCATGGTGTGTTGTTTTTTCCAAGAGATGTTGCTTTGGGGAAACACACGTCCAAACACAGTATTTCATAAGAAGAAGCAGAATAGATTGCAGCTAACAGTATGTGTACATCATTTCCAAAGCAGCAGGGTGTACACAGAACATAGCAGAAGTAGGGGTGAAGACAATGGGGTGTGTGTCGCACTGTCCTGCTGGAGGGCAAGCAGTTGGCTGATGTTATGGGTAGACAACTTGCTGCCCTACAGATGTTGTTGAACAACAACTCCTATCAGCCCCAGGCATCATAGCCAATCATCAGGGGTGGTGATAATTGCAGTGCAATAACATCTGGAGGGCACCACCTTGCCTATTCATGGCTTATGTTACCCATTAGACTTGCCATATTTATTGTAAACAAGAAGCTGGAATTTTCCACAATACTGTTAACAAACTTTAAGGTAGTTGGATCTCCGTATGGCACCAATAGATGGCACCAATTCATGTCATCCAAACATCTAGTTATATTCTGCGTTAGCACCTGTGTGTTGCGGTGGTTAAAGGTTTAAATTAACCCTTTCAGCAGCCATGAGCTTTGCACATACTCCATTCTGTACATCTCGCGCAGGAAGATTTTGTAAAGAGTGACTGACATTCACAATGTTCTCCCCCCTCAATTAATCAAGAAGGCTTTAGATTTAAGATGTTATCTCTTTCACAACTGTCCAGCACACTATTTGAATGCTCTGCTTCCTTCTTAAGAAGTGGCATGAGAACAAAGGGTATTAGGAGGAATGGAGAGCCAGACTGAATCACTCCGGAATTGCTGTTGATGGTGTATCGATTTACGGAAAAGATTGCTGAAATATTGTTAAGAGATGAGAACATAAAGCCAGGGTGGAAGCTAATTCCAAGCAAAACTAATGGGATGTGTAATGTTTTCGGAGATGAAATGACTCAGAGAGCTTGGTGGTAATCTTGCGGGTACATTTTAAGTTGGTCAATTCAGTTTAATTCTTAAACATGCCTTTGGATTTGGTTTGGCCTATTTACAATGGATCTTCCAGTATCTGATTGCGATAAGCGTAAAATATAGAAATGAATTCTATTTTTAAATTGTTTATTATCTCATCTGCTTTTCCTTCGTTCCTTCAGGGTAGAATTTGGCCTGATTCAGATGCCCTAGCTGTGACTGGAAGATTTTTGGCAGCTTGGATTTCTTATTTCAAGAATAAAATTAAATCCCTCTTCTCTTTTCTTTTGTAATTTAAATAGCTGATTGAGCAATTACATATGTGTGTATCAAGATCTATATCTATCTATCATCTATCTATCATCTATCTATCTATATCTATCATCTATCTATCTATATCTATCTATCATCTATCTCTATCTATCTTATCTCTCTCTGTGTAGGGAGGGAGAGAGAGAGAGATAGAGGTGTATAAACTCATTGGCCTTTAGGTCATATCTAGGAGTTGTCCATCTGGTAACAGTTTTCAGTTGCCAATGTGCTGTCAGTATGGTAGTCACAATCCTTTTCCCAGAAGGCCTAACTTTTCTTATATTGAAATATTAAATTATATTGAGGTCATAAAAGAGCAGAAATACCAGCACCTTGTGCTTAGACAGTCACTGCCTTGCCACTTAAATTAACATGATAGCTATCTCCAGGCAACAAAGATGCCCTAAGGGTTAAATGACAGCAAAACCTTTTTTTCTATTATTATTACTATTATTCAGAACTTTTTGGCAATGCCTCCCCTATGCTGGCAATATCCAGCTTATAGTTTTCAAATTGTCCACTCTCAGCAGACATTCTGATTTAAGATGGCCAGCTGTTCATCATTACTCACGGCCCTCATTAAAACCCAGATCTGCTGGGCTCATCATTATACAAAACACAACTTGCGGACTGTAGTGTAAATCAATGCAAAAGCTTGTACTTTGTGAAATGCCTCTGGTTTCCATCTGATTCTTCTGTTGCTTAGGAAATGTACTCTTGGTGCATATTTCTTCACAAGTTAAGTGTTTCAGGGCCCACCCTCCCTGCTCAGCAAATCAAGAGTCTTGGTTTTACATATGGATTTGAGTGGAACTAAATCATTTTTCTTCAGTTAAGTGATAATAAGTCCAATCTGCTTAAAGATATTCAACTGTCACATAAACCTCTGTTATACAACTCTGGTAGAATAGAATTGTAGATCTTGGACTAATGTTTAAAATGGTGGTGGATGAACTCCCCTTGACTTGACTCAGTTTCCACTCTTTTCTTCCTTCAAAGTGCTTGAAGTAAGCACCAACCGCTTTCATAAAGAGTTTGAAAAAGGCATAAGTGGATTATGTGCCATTGTAATTTAAACCCCATGCTGTACTCCCACTGCCTTTCAAGTTTCGTTATACTTGAAAATCAATAAAATATTTGAAAGAAAGAAAGAAAGAAAGAAAGAAAGAAAGAAAGAAAGAAAGAAAGAAAGAAAGAACAAGGCAGCCCCTTTAAAAAATGGTATGGAATCAGTACAGTTTTGTACCTTGGTTGTCGAACGCCCTGGAACTCAGACGTTTTGGCTCCCAAACGCCACAAACCCGGAAGTGATTGTTCCGGTTTGCAAAGGTTCTTTTGAAACCTGAACTTCCGACGGGGCTTCCGTGGCTTCTGATTGGCTGCAGGAGCTTCCTGCAGCCAATCAGAAGTTGCGATTTGGTTTCTGAATATTTTGGAAGTCGAATGGACTTCCAGAACAGATTCTGTTCGACTTCCAAGGCACGACTGTATTGTCTGGTTAGGAGAACAGCAGGGATTTCTAGACGTGGAATGTGGCAACTAATCCAACGTGTTAGCAGAGGCCAGTGCAATCCCACTAGTGCAATGGGATCTCCCCCTCCCCTTGCATACCTGCATACCTCCCACAAAACCACTCTGGAGAAATTCAGGAGAACCCCTAGAGCAAAACACGGGGTTGTGTGTAAGAGGAGGGGGAGAATTCCATCTGGCAAGCAACAATGCTTGCACTGATGGAATGATCAGAAAAAAAGCATGACGCTGATTTCCTCCCAATGCTCCTGGAGCATAAGTGTCATTTTCTCCTGAGGAGCATGATATTTATAGTTCATTCTGGCTTCTTAGTTAAATTGGAAGTAGCTTGGCATTTCATCTTAGCAGTGGAAGAGAAATTCAATTCTGTTTGCATTTAAAGGCAAACGCACATAATCCATCCTTTCCAAAACAATACGCAAAGTGAAACACAGCCATCTGTTGAAACTTGCACATCTCTGAATTTTGCAATGCAGTTTTCCAGCCAAGTAATGTGTACAAAAATGCATGTGCTGGGGTATATTATGCATAAAAACACTTATATTGGTGAAATAGCATACAAAAAATATATATAATGCATTATATAAGGGGAAATTATTTTTCAAGAATTCGTATATTATGCAAAATTGCCCTTCCTCTCCCTTGATCCACAAGACATTTTAGGAATGACTTTTTTCTGCTTGTAAATGGCACCTCTTCTTAAAAATAACAAAATGAATAAATTACGAGATGTTCAACAGGTTAAAAAAAGTCTCTCAGATGATCTTGGACATGCTAAATTATGAGAACCACCATCCTTGGCTTAGTGATTTACATGATCCAGAAGAGAGCCCAGCTAAGCCCTGGCTCAAATTAAGCCATTTGTTCAGCCTTCAGTGGAATGCTTCCTCCATTGAAGCTTTGTTCTAAATGCTGCACTATGCCTATATTTAGAAATGCAATCGTTTGGTTATAACCTCTCCCATCTCTTACTTGAAGCGTATGCAGACTGAAAAGAGAGAGCACTTTTATTCCAAAACGAGCTGTAAAAGCTAGAAAAATGTCAATTTATTAGGAGACATATTTTCCCTTAGGACATCTGCAGCACTTAGGTTCACAAGCCAAGTTGGAATGTTAATGTGCTTCTTTAAGAAGACGCTAAGTAGACAGACATTTTATTTCATTTTTTTTACGGTTTAACGTTTTGTTTATGCAAAGAGCTATATCTAGGCATTGCGGCATATGAGCTCCCCCCCCCCTTCTTCATTGCAGTATGTGGGACATTAGGTGATAACTTCCATTACTGTTAATGAGAGCTGCGTGTCTAGCTCACTGTGCTGTGCATGGGAAATACCTCATCCTGTTTTTCACAGTGCCGGTGACGTATTGCCCTTGTCCTCCCCTCTCGCCCCCGCTGCTATCTTTGCATTTAAGCTCCATTTCTGCCTCATCTCTCCCTGTATTCATAGCTCTTTATTGCAGGTGCAATGCTTGTAGCATTCCCCCTAACCAATGTCATATAACACACACCTTTTTTATTATTTGAATCCCAGATGTGACATCTTGAAGAGAGATGTGAGAGGAATTCAGTCTATGCCTATGAAGTGACTTGATCTGCAACTCCTGGAACCACAAGTGGTTGGGACAAATGTTAGCATGCAGTTTCAGGCTAAGCACACACACCACCAACAACAACAATACACATATCACCAAAATACAAGAACATGTCCAAAATACAAGTAAATGTATTTACAGTGCACCCCTTTGTACGTCTACTCAAAATTAGCCCCACTGAGTTCAGCGGGGCTTGCTCAGCAGTGTCTACAGAAATACAGCCTTAGGGAAATTTTAAGAGAAAATACATTAAAATGTATATTTAAATGTAAACTCCTATCTATCCATCCATCCGTCTATTGTAAACAGATTCAGGCGGAGATGGGATGGATTTGGGGGTGAAGCCATTATCCAGACCAGAAACAGGTGGATTTATCCATTCCTATTTGATGCTCTGGATTTCAAATGGTTTCTAACCCTGCAAGCTTCAAAAATCAGTCCTGATCTGGCTTTCTTGGTGCTCACCTGAGGCCCTTATAACCTGCTGAACATCTGATACCTCACGTTTATCAGTACATAGCAGGAAAAGGTCATATAAAAAGTGTGTCATGCACCAAGGGAGAGGCAGCAGGTAGCAATGCTGTGACAGATTATGAGAAGATAAGGTGGGAGGTAGTTAAAATGTGATACCATGCTTCACGGTTCCCCACTCAGACCCAATAAGTGCTTTCCCTTGCTTGCCTTTACTCTCCTTCGCACGTCCCCATAACTACCAAGCTTAACAATGAAGACAAAAGCCATCCAGACAGATGGTATAGTCTTAAAAGCAGCATCAGTGCCCCCAGAGCAACAACGTGCAAACAATGGACCCCTGTCCCCATGAGTCCTTCTTGCTAAGCGCCTGCAAATCTCAAGACTTACCGTTATTTCTCCTTCAAAATTTATTTCCACTCCCACCTAAATAGGTAAGAGTACCTAAGGACTAGCAGGCGCCAGCCATCAAGGAGAAGTATTTCAGCCTATATAGAAGCCTAGAGATGGGCATTCCTTAATAACATAAGTCAATAAAATTCTATGACATTCTTTCCCCTTTAAAACTTGATGCAAAATATTTGGCTTTTTATCCAAGCAGAACTCATTTCATGGGAGGTCTGTTGCTGCATAATGAAAGCAGAGAGATAGAGAGAGAGGAGCATGTTTGGACTGTTTTCCTAAGAAATGCTATTGATTGTAGCAGATCCTTACTCAAACTGGGTTATTAAATCAGAAACTTAATCTTTGTGTGCATTATCACTTCACAATCATCCATCTGACAGTCTGTAAAACACTGTGTGTAAATTAGGAAGGCAGGGGAAGGTTTGGAGGGATTTGCCCAAAGCTCTCTACTGTGGTCCTGCAAACTCAGCACTTCACAAATTATACAGTGCAGGAGAAAAGAAAATGGATGGGTCATAAAGTTTAAGGGTTCCCCATTGGGATATGTTTGTTTTAGGCACTTAATTATGACAAAACAATGTTAATGATTTTTCAATTGGAGACAAAGGCAGTAATGACCATTTCGGGGTTCTGTATGATTAACATGCTGCATGGGTATCAGAAATGGGTATGATTAGCTGAATGTTTGAACTGAAAGAAGGCAATTTACTCAAGGAGATACATAATGTAAATAAATATTTTGCTTTTAGAAATCAGTTCCTAAGCAGCCAAATCTGAAATAAGTGCATATGAAAGGTTGGTCCTAAATGAATAAGACAAAGAAGCAGGGATGCACAAAATGACAAATTTGGGGCAGGCTATTCGCAGGTTCAGATGTAACACCAAAACGAAACATGACTAAGCCTGGCAGGATGCTGAGGCCTGGGTACTCTTTCTCTTTTTCTTTTTGTACACCATGATTCTCTCTCTTACTCAATGGTTTGAGGAAAACCATAGCTTGCCATTTCATCCTAGGGATGGGGGGATAGGGGACACTGGGTTTAATTTACGGTACATTTCTAGCCAAACCTACCTAATGAAGTGAAACAGACCCATCCTTCAAAATTCAAAATTCACACATCTCTGAATATTACAGTGTAACTTTCCTGCCAATAAATGTGCGCAGAAATGCATTTACTAGGATTTACTAGAAATGCATTTACACATACAATTGCATATATTCATAAAAATAGCATATAAAATGCATTATATAGGGGGAAATTGCTTTGCAATAATGTGCATATTGGGCAAAATTGCATACCGTGTTGTGTATTTTAGGAGAAAAACATAGTAAAATGCTGCTGAATTTTCATGAGAACTTGCCTTTTGTAGAGAAAATTGCATACTGATGTGGAAATGTGGAAAACAGAGAGAAACTCAAATAGGCAGATTTGCCTATCCTCATGTCATCCAAATCAGCAATCCGTTGCTTGCTCCAAACCAGAAAGGGAGCCTAGGAATCATAGTGTGAAGAGCAGTAGGGAGTGTGCAAGCCCAAAGATTCTGCTGGAGGTTCAATTATTGTCAACACCATACAATGCTAAAAACAGCTAAAGCAGGTTATGATCAAGATAATAGGGTGGGTCCTAAAATATATATCTAAAGTGTCAAATGCCAGAGCAAAGAGGCGCATCTTGAGCAGAGGACAGAAACTACACAAAGAAGCTTCCAGACATACCTGTGCATGAGGGGAATCCCAAAGTTTATGGGCTGTCATGGGGCTTCAATCCCCTGGACTCCTGTGGGTGGTGGATGTGACACACCCACCCATTGAAGGTGGGAGCAGGGCAACATGACCAAGTCTGGGGTGATTTAACCTTGGACACTCCATGTCTAAAATAATCAAGAATTCAGGGGGTTCTTCATATGTGATAGTATATAATATAAAACTACAGCCATGACTCTTGATATTCCTGTGGCAACTTATTTCATCAATGAGGTATAAATTAAAGCTGAGGCGTGATGGAAACAAAACACCTATTTTTATGAGTGATAAAATTTGATGGTTTCACTATTAAAGGCATAGTTCTTATCTTCTGTCAGAAATGCTGATTCAGGTTTAAACAAGAATTTTACTTACAATACTCTGCAACAGAACTGTTTCTATTAAAACTATCTCCTCCTAGAATGGCGATCTGCTTTTATTCTTCCTGTAAAAGCACATCTAGCCCCTTTCTAGGTCCATCCCCTACAACTGTGGAAATTAAACAGGTTTATCTTGCCTGACAAAACCCTAAGCACAGCAGCTATTTCCGTAGCCAGACCCTTTCTGCCAGTCAAACTGTCAAATTCTCTTTGTCAATCTCCCTGTCTCCTGATTGGCCATTTCTCCTCTCTGCCATGATTGCCTAAGGGTCTCCAGGATGATGACTCAATGATCTGTCCGTCATAATGGGACTATCAAGAGCCACTCCTGATGATATTAGCACCCAAGAGGATCTGTAGGGAAGGAAGCGGACTTTCAGATGTTTGGGAAATTAGTCATTAGTCATTTAGGGATAGCACCTTGAATTGCCAGAAATGACCTGGCAATCAATGCAGCTAGTTTAAAACATCATGGTTTGATGCTGTAACAAAGCAAAGCTCCAATTCTTTGTTTCTTTTCAGTCTTTCCTCCCATCAGAATGAAATGAGCAAAGCATATATAGAGCTGGACTTACGCACAACATGATATTTTCTCCTTGGCTCTTTCCTGCTGGACAGTGATTCAGGAGGCAATTGTTATCCAAAACGTATGTGTGAAACCTGAGAAAACCCACAATGCCAGCTGATGAGTGTGATAGAGTGAAAATCTACCAGCTCTGAAATTCCCTCCCTACAGAGATGCATCTGGCACCTTCATTATTTAGTTTTCATCCTACGCCAAAGATGCATGTCTTTAACAGGTTCCTTGCCACCTGAGATACTTATATTTTAGCACCTGTTCTGCTCTCTTAGCTGCAATTTGTTGTAATTGATATTAATAAAATTGTAACCTATTGTGGGACCTCAAGAAACATGTCAAAATAGTAAAGGAAGGGGAGTGGTGATAATAATACATTTCAGAATCTACATGAGCCAACAGTGTGACGTGGCAGCTAAAAAAGCCAATGCAATTCTGGGCTGCATCAATAGGAGTATAGCATCTAGAACAAGGGAAGTAATAGTGCTACTGTATTCTGCTCTGGTCAGACCTCACCTGGAGTACTGTGTCCAGTTCTGGGCACCACAGTCCAAGAAGGACACTGACAAACTGGAACGTGTCCAGAGGAGGGCAACCAAAATGGTCAAAGGCCTGGAAACGATGCCTTATGAGGAACGGCTAAGGGAGCTGGGCATGTTTAGCCTGGAGAAGAGGAGGTTAAGGGGTGATATGATAGCCATGTTCAAATATATAACAGGATGTCACATACAGGAGGGAGAAAGGTTGTTTTCTGCTGCTCCACAGAAGCGGACACGGAGCAATGGATCCAAACTACAAGAAAGAAGATTCCACCTAAACATTAGGAAGAACTTCCTGACAGTAAGAGCTGTTTGACAGTGGAATTTGCTGCCAAGGAGTGCGGTGGAGTCTCCTTCTTTGGAGGTCTTTAAGCAGAGGCTTGACAACCATATGTCAGGAGTGCTCTGATGGTGTTTCCTGCTTGGCAGGGGGTTGGACTCGATGGCCGTTGTGGTCTCTTCCAACTCTATGATTCTATGATTCTATGATTCCGTGAAAGACTTAGACTATATTGCTTGTTTTTAGTTTAATACAACCTATGCTTTTCTCTTACTTAATCTTGACTTTTCTTTGGGTTTTTAATAAATTGTGATTCAGGAATAAGTAACAATTGAAACAAGGGATGAGGGTGGCGCTGTAGTCTAAACCACAGAGCCTAGGGTTTGCCAATCAGAAGGTTGGCGGTTCGAATCCCCACGACGGGATGAGCTCCCGTTGCTTGGTCCCAGCTCCTGCCCACCTAGCAGTTCGAAAGCATGTCAAAGTGCAAGTAGATAAGTAGGTACTGCTCCGGCGGGAAGGTAAACGGTGTTTCCGTGCGCTGCTCTGGTTTTGCTAGAAGTGGCTTAGTCATGTTGGCCACATGACCCAGAAGCTGTCTGCAGACAAACGCCGGCTCCCTTGGCCTATAGAGCGAGCACGCAAAACCAGAGTCATCTGCGACTGGACCTAATGGTCAGGGGTACCTTTACCTTTAGAACTGAAACAGAAATACATTGGTCAGCAGAGGAGTATGTAGAATGAGAGGCTGCTTCTTATTTAAATTAATTTCCAATACAGAAAGATGCCGTCTCTTCTCCAATATGCCCCTCTGCTGGCCAATGGATATATGTCCATGTTCCCAAAAGAAAGAAAGAGAAAGTTAACGGGCACTCCCTGCTTTCTTTGTGGCTGAGATCAATCTTCCTATCCATTTTACCTCATTAAGGCCCTGTATACAGCTAACACCATGCCTAGTCTTCTTATCTCTTTGAAAGATGACCCAGTAAAAACAAACAAACAAACAAAAACTTTGCATATTTTCAAAAACAAAGTCATTTGTGGTGGGCAAGACCTAAAATTCCAGTAGGTGGTTATTTGTAAAGAATAAAAAGTATTACGCACCCACACGTACATTCTCTCTCTTTTCCTGCCATCATAAAGGGTTTGACAGGATTAAGTGAACCATGCTGAAAGCTTACCATGGAAGCATCTGGTCTTTGGTTTCAGATGAATGCTTTTCATTTCATTGTCTGCTTGCTTGTGTGTGATGAATTTCATGGACTGACTCAGGTTGCGCACAGTGCCTTGCAGGCGAAGGATGTTACCCTGGGCAAAACATCCAGTGTCCTTCACAAGAGATTGGTTTCCCCTGAGAAACACAAATGCCATCTGAGCAGCCGTGATGCAATGGAAAACACATTCTTTCATTTTGTGATTTTTTTTTAAAATAAAACAAAACCCAGAAACCTACTATTTTAGGATAAACAACAAAAGCTCTGCCTAAATAAAAACTGTGACCTCAGCCATTCAAAAAAAGAAAAGAAAGAAAAGAAAAAGAGATGCCTTTGGTCTGGGTAGGCTAATCGAAAAACGTTTTGTGAAAATTGTGGAATAAGGGAATTGTGAGGACTTGCTGTGGACCCGAAGGTCATCTGATCCAACAACGGGCACTCACTAAGGCAGGATCACCTATGCCGAATTCCCTAATTACTTTTGAAAGACAAATATAGTCTACTGGCTTCATTCTATGCTGCTGCTTCCGCTCCTGTGGCCTAAGGTAAAGTTTGTATTGCATCTGTGAAGAGGCATTAAAAAATAAGAAACAGGGGGACCAGACCCAAATAAGCAGGCTACTATGAAACATCAGTGCTCTCTTGCACCAGTGTTGAGGAGACATTTGAGAACCTAATAGAGGCCTGCTGGAAGAGGTCAATGCCTATCTGGTCCAGTGTCTTGTTCTCACAGTGGCCAACCAGATGCCCACATACAAGCAATGTTTGGGAAGGAATGGGATTCCAAACCAAACGATCCCCATTCTGCTTCCTTTCTTCTCATCCTGAAATGAGTGCTAAGATGTAACTGCTGAAATGGCATGAATGCCAATGAATAATAGGGATGGATGAGGGATCTGTTTTAAACTGATTTATATGCAAAATGGGTGGTTCCGACCTGATTGAGCCTGCATCAGGCCACCACTTGCATTGAGTCAGTGCCTGCTTAGGTTAGACACACTCATGCCTGAGGGTTCAAAAAAAGTCTGGCTAATTATGCACAAAATTATACACAAAAATAGATGTATAATTCATATGGCAGAAATAATGTGTGCATTAATGTATATAATAATATGTGAGAATTGTTTGCATTTTCAGCAGAACCAGAGGGAAAATAACTCACTTTCTGTTGAGATAAAGAGTGAGAGGGGAATTACCGCATTTTTCGCTCCATAAGACACACTTTTTTCCTTCCTAAAAAGTAAGGGGAAATGTGTGTGCATCTTATGGTGCGAATGCGGGCGGGGGGCAGGCAGGAAAAGCCCCCAAGAGCAGCACACAAGCTCTGCGGCCAGTCAGTCCCTTCTCCCTCCTCACAGAAAAGCCTGCAGGAGCTGTGCGCTCCTTAAAGGGCGCGTGGCTCCTGTGGGCTTTTGCGGGAGGTGGGGGAATTGCCTGGCTGGAGGGGCTGCACACGGCTAAAGAAGCCAAGACAGCAAGTGGGATCCATCCCGCTGGCTGTCTTGGCTTGTGCCATAGCCGTGCGCTTCCTCTTTAGCCCCGCGCAACCTCTCCACCCAGGAGAGGCTGCGATCGGCTATGGCACAAGCCAAGACAGCCAGCAGGATGGATCCCACTCGCTGTCTTGGCTTCTTTGCTCTTTGGGGCTGAGGGGGGGGGAGAGAACCTGGGCTTCCCCTGGCAGCCCTGAGCAGCTCTGGGAGAAGCTGCTCTTTGGGACTGGGGAGAAAAAAATAATTCCCCCCCCCTCTTGATTTCCCTCTCTAAAAACTACGTGCGCCTTATGGTCTGGTGCGCCTTATGGAGCGAAAAATACAGTTGGAAAAAATCTGTGTGGGGAAGCTCAACATAGAGATTTTCAGAAAATTCCATTCTGAGTGGTGAAATCACTAGGATTTTGCCATGAGCCTGACCAAGCCGTACAGCAACAAAAAGGAATGGTACCCTGAAATGATTCTTCTTGTTTTCATGCCCCTAAAGCTCACTTTTCTGAATCTTTGAAGCTTGCACAAATGCCTTTGGTGATTCAGCTTCAGATGCATCTCTGCTAAAAACCATTCTCATTCTTAAAAGGTCACATAGTTCAGCTGAGCCACATAGGATCTAAAGCACTCGAATATCAGTATTGATGGATGGTGTTGTGCCAATGCTGAGGAAAAGTTGGTACCTTCAAGCTGAAAGAATTAGAATGATCAGACCTGTGGACAACCTGTCTGATGGGCTGGGAGCCTCTTTTCCTTTATGGACATCCTGACCCCACCTCTTAGGTCCTATGTGAAGCTAGATCTGTTAGGGCAAGGAGCGTAGCTTATTTAGTGGAGGAGCCTTTCCTGTGAAACAGGCACAGGAAACCCATGCAAGCCCATCATGAAACATTATGACCTTGAGCCATCCATCTCTCAATATTTTATTTAATCTTGGTTCTATCTTTCTGCAATTAGTATGGCTGGTCATGGGTGTAGCTGCCCCTACCCCCTCAATCAAGTAAAACAATAGAAATACACCAGTGGCCAAAATTGTGGAAACCTTTGGGGAAAGTATATTTCTGAGGTTTGATGGCTCATAACACCTGACTGGCTCTCTAAACACTCAAGCTCATTGGCTACATTCAAATGAAGTAAAGTTACTGCATATCAACCTAAGCAGGTTGTGCTTCCTTTTTCTGGTTATTTGGCTATACTTTTTAACAGAATACAGATAATTGAACAAACTTTGTTGCATTACATTCTTCATTAAATTATCTTTCCATTGATATATAATTTTATGGTATTACTCCCCAAAAAAGTGGTGTTATGAGCCATCAAACTTCAGAAATACACTTTTCCCAAAAGGTTTCCACAATTTTGGCCACTAGTGTACTTAACTAACTGACCAGTCTTGTCGACTCTGCCCCCCTGACAGAAGTCCTGTCCCCCCAACAAAAATCCTGGCTTTGCCATGTGGCTTCTTGGACCTGGAATAGGGAGGCAGGAAGCATCCATCTAGCTCAGTTTTGCCTACACTGACTCGCACAGACACTCCAGGGTTTCAGATGGAAGCCTCTCCCAGCCCTTCCTGGAGATGCCAAGGATCAGCTCTGGGACCTTTTACTTTCAGAGCATGCGCTTGAAGCTATGGCCCTTTCTTAACTCCCATTAGATGAGTCAAATGCCTTTCCTACCTCCTCTTTCCTTATGCAGCCCCCTGTCCCCCTTGAAATCAACTCCTGGGTACTGGAGGATCCTTCAGGGACCTTTTGCATGCAAAGTGTGTGCATGGGGTGTGGCCATCAGACCACCTTTAGTTTGAACTGCCCCTCAGGCTGTTTGTCAGAGTTGAAATGAAAAGAGCAATGAAAGGAGTTGTCTCTTGGTGTTTGTTCCTCCTTTCCTGGGATTTTTTTGTTTGTTTTCGTATTGCTGCTGTATGTTTTTCTTGGATAGATTTCATTCTATCATCAGTAGTCTTCCTGATTTCTGGAGAGCATCTGGCCTTTGGTATAAAAACAGCTTCTAAGTTATTAACATAGTTACAAAAACCTATATGGAGTCTTTTTATTCTTTGGGCACTGTAAATTGTTTAACCTACAAAATAGTAAGTGTCCTAGAAGCAAACATTAATGTGAAATTTCCCTCCTTGCCAACCACTGTTGGTCGGGTCTGAAGGAAGAAATACAAACGAGTTTCATATTAAAGCTTAAAATGGGACTTTTTATGGCACTTTTAAATATGATGCTGTGATCAGGCAATTGCGTAATAAGGATAAAAAAGGGGGGTTAGCCTTAAAATGGCTGTTTTCATTATTCTATTTCATGACTTAACAACCGATGCTTCAGAAGATATCTTCAGCACATAAATACTTGAACACGCAAAGTCCTGTGCCTTAAACTCTGACTTCAGCACTTAAAATTTTATAGGGTAATTTTTCTTCACTTGGAAAAGCTCTGCACTATCCCTATTGAAGATGTTTCGTGTACAAAGATGTATTTGCACACATCAAACACATACATTTATTGGACTGTGGCAGAAGTCAGACTCACAAAGTAGTTAAAAAAAATTAAACTTTGTTTCATGTCTTGAAGTTAAGAGTGTTGTTATAAAATGAAGGTATTTCAACTTTTTCCTGTTACATAGAATAGGTTAACCTTTTTTTATATTACTAAGTTTTCTCTGGAAGCTTTTTTTCTGTCTTGTTTTCACAGGAATAAATCCTCAGGGATATTAAATGCAAGGCAATATTCACACGAGCCCTCAAGAACATGTTGCTTCTGGGGCTTCAAGTCAAATACAGAAATTTGTGAATTCTAGAATGTTTCATCACAGCTAACTATAGGATTCTATATCAGCTTGAGAAGAGGAGTGGAGAGGGCTGCCATTGACTCTCAAAGAGGCTGTGAGTAGACACGGGGGTGAAATTTGATTCAGTTTGCATTATAGGTGAATTTTCCTAATTTACACTTTCCAAAATGCAGTTCTCCAGCCAAGCAATGTGTACAAAAATGCATATCCTAAGGGGAAATATACATTAAAATGCAAACTGGTACGGAGAACTGAACATCAGTGTGAAAAACTGAGAGAAACCCAAGCTGACAGATTCACCTGTCCCTAGTGAAAACATGTGATGGCGGTAGTGATCTCTTCTCTGCCCTTATGAGATTCACATCTGCCTGTTCATCATTATTAATCTAGGCGGTGGACACACCAAAACAACCTTGGATGCAGATCTCAGCACGCAGGCAAGAAGATATGTGTGCAGTGGTCCAACAAATAGCTTGGGTTCAATCCATTTATAATGGTATAAAGGTTAAAGCCAGCACTTTAAAATGGGGCTCAGAAATGCACCCAAATTCAGTGCAGCTGGTAGAGCAAAGGTCCTCACCCCCATTCATAACTCTGGTAGACACACTCTGAACAAGCTAAAGTTTCCAAACTGTGCTTAAAGGCAGACCTAGTTAGATAACTTTATTAAGATTCCATATATATATATATATATATATATATATATATATATATATATTAGTTATTTTGTTTTGGGCTTCTTTTAATTCAGCTGCCTTTAATTAAGTACACTTATTGTGATTTTATTACATTTTTATCTTTAAGCTGCCTTGGAAGAATTTAGCTTTTAAAGACCAATACAATATTTTAAAATAATAATAATAGTACAGTGTTACCTCGGGTTACAAACACCTTGGGTTACAAACACTTCGGGTTACAGACTCTGCTAACCCGGAAGTAGTACCTTGGGTTAAGAACTTTGCCTCAGGATGAGAACAGAAATCACGCGCCAGCGGTGCAGCGGCAGCAGGAGGCCCCATTAGCTAAAGTGGTACCTCAGGTTAAGAACAGTTTCAGGTTAAGAACAGACCTCCAGAACGAATTGTTCGTAACCAGAGGTACCACTGTAGTACTAAAAATATGGAACCATCAGAAATTTCCTAAAGGTAGTCGCTCTGAGATAGAGGCAGAGTTCTGTGGGGCTCTTAATACACAAAATCTAAAACAGTTCTGGTGAACTAAGAGGAGAGCACAGCGACCAATAAAAACTTTTTGTTTCTCACACTTTGTAAACACTTCAGTTGGTGCTCTTCATGCTGCATCAGCAACACAAATGGAAAGGATGGCATTTGGCTCAATATTGTTACTGCATAGAACAGATTGGATAGCCTTCTTTCTTACTGAAATGCAGCTTATTTGATATATTAGACATCTTCTAAGGAAATTTCAGCATGATATGCAAACCATGCCAAGTCATTTCACCATCATGTGTAACATAGTAGACTATAAATTTATTTGGCTGTCTCACTGAGGTTGTATATTTTCCCTGACAAAATTCTCAACTTCCATATGAATATACAATCCTTCTTTGCAAAATACTTTTTTTTTGGGGGGGGGGGGACTAGTTAATATATTTAATGCCTCAGTGCCAGACAGTATATTCTAATATGTCTCTTTATCAAAGACCATAGATTTTCAAAACTGCAGGAAAAAGATGGCTCTATTTTGGTTTGCATTTGAGTTTAGATTTAATGTAGCCTTTAAATAATTGCAAAAGGAGAGCGTATTTTGATTCTTTCCCAGCCTGCCTGAAGAAGTATGGGTCTTTCCAGCCACCAGAGCCATGTTGTTTGATTACTAATGCTGGGTGGGTGGGTTTGTTTTCTAGGAGACTACTCCTATCCCTTGTTGTAGAAATATATTCAATACAGGAAGCAATTATTCACTAATCTTCAGCAGTAGCAAACTGAATCCTATGCTAATCAATATAGCTCATCCACCACTGAATGCATAAGCCACTGTTCTGTTGCATCTCCCATCAGAGAGAAATGGGTAGAAAACAGAAAGGGGAGTGGCTAAGCACACAGCTTATTGCAAGGGGCTAGGGGGGCAGGCAGAGGCAGCCTATATATGGCAGCTGCTAGGTTCCTGTTGGTGACAACCAAATCAGCCATTATTGTGGGTCATGCTTCGCTCTCACTGGAATCCCCCATGTCTTCTCACAAAAGCAAAAGCACTTCCCCATTGGCGTATGTAGCAGCTATTTATCTATGGGAGAATATAAGGGCTTTGTCCAGAGGGGCATTGTTGGGACTGGAGGAGAAACTTGACTCTCCCACCCTACACAGGAATGTAGGAAACAATGTTATACTGAGGCTGCATACACTCTATAGTTTTGGTGCACATTTGAAACCTATTTCCCACCTCAGGGAATTTTGGACACTGTTTGTTAAAGATTGCTGGGAATTGTAACGCTGTAAGGGGTAAACTGGGACGCGGGTGGCGCTGTGGGTTAAAGCCTCAGCGCCTAGGGCTTGCCGATCGAAAGGTCGGCGGTTCGAATCCCCGCGGCGGGGTGCGCTCCCGCTGTTCGGTCCCAGCGCCTGCCAACCTAGCAGTTCGAAAGCACTCCCGGGGGCACGTAATAAATAGGGACCGCTTACTAGCGGGAAGGTAAACAGCGTTTCCGTGTGCGGCTCTGGCTCGCCAGAGCAGCGATGTCACGCTGGCCACGTGACCCGGAAGTGTCTTTGGACAGCGCTGGCCCTTGGCCTCTTTGAGTGAGATGGGCGCACAACCCTAGAGTCTGTCAAGACTGGCCCGTACGGGCAGGGGTACCTTTACCTTTACCTTTAAGGGGTAAACTACAGTACCCAGAATTCTTTGAGGGGGGAAATGCACTTTGAATATACTTTAAATATATAGTGCTTATGCAGCCCTAGCCAGACCACTGGTCCACCTAGCTCATTTAGTCTATGCTGACTGGCAGGTGGTTTCCAGGGTTATTAGAATAGAATAGAATAGAAATTTATTTGTCATAGTCCGTATATACACAGTATACACAACAACGAAAATCAAACACCCACCCAAAGACCGGCTTCACATACACATTTGCACGTACCTCCAACACTCTCATCCCATTCAGACATAATCTATAAAACATACATAATCCAGAATATAACATGACCTATTAAAAGCATAACATGACCTAAACCCTATCTCATTCCTTCCTACTCCCTACTTGCTATTTCTTACAACTGGCCCTGAGATCATTATTTAGTGCAATCAGAGCTCTTGGATAGAAACTATTCAGAAGGCGTGTGGTTCGTGTTTTCATTGTCCTATATCTTCTGCCCGAAGGCAACAGTTCAAAGAAGTTGTGAGCAGGATGGGTGGGATCTCTCAGGATATTGTGTGACTTCTTCAAAGTGCGAGACGTGAAGATCTCATCCAGGGTTGGTAGCTGGAGCCCTATAACATTCTGGGCAATTTTTGTTATTCTCAGTAAAGCTTTTTTATCCGTTTCAGAGCTGCTTCCATACCACGATAATATACTATAGGTTAAGACACTCTCGATGGTACTGTGATAATAGGACAGGAGTAGGTGCTGAGATAGATTCAGTCCCCTGAGCATTCTCAGGAAATACAACCTCCCCTGCACCTTCCTCACAACCATGTTAATATTTGCAGTCCATGAGAGGTCCTCAGAGATATAAATGCCCAGGTATTTAAAACTACCAACCCTCTCCACCTCCTCGCCATTTATGTGCAATGGTAAAAATACACTTTTCTTTCTCCTAAAATCAACTATGAGTTCTTTGGTTTTTTTGGTGTTAAGCATAAGATTGTTTTCTTTACACCATTGAATTAACCCCTGTACTTCTTTCCTGTAAGCAGTCTCATCGTTCTCACTAATGAGCCCCACCACTGTTGTATCATCCGCAAATTTGATGATTGTGTTGGACTTATACAGTGGGGTACAATCAGATGTGTACAGGGAATAGAGAAAGGGACTTAGCACACATCCCTGAGGAGCTCCTGTGCCTAATACTAGAGTAGAAGAATAGTAAGGTCCCATTCTCACTGTCTGCGGCCTGTCAGTCAGGAAATTCCTTACCCACAGACAGATCTTCTGATGTATACCCAAATTGATCATTTTAAGAAATAACCTGTCTGGCAAAATTGTATTGAAGGCAGAACTGTAGTCCACAAACAACAGCCTTGCGTAGGTTCCCTGTCGTTCTAAATGACTCAGTACAGTGTGGACAACGATGGAAATAGCATCATCAGTAGATCTATTTCTTCTGTATGCAAACTGGAACGGGTCTAGAGTGGATGGAAGACCAGCCTTAATATGATCTAGCACCAATCTCTCGAAACATTTCATAACGACAGATGTTAGGGCTATTGGTCTATAGTCATTGAGAGATACCACCACTGACTGCTTGGGGACTGGCACTATAATCGATGTCTTCAGACAGGTAGGGACAGAACCCTGCGACAGGGATAGATTAAAAATGTCCGTAAATACACCAGCTAATTCTGCAGCGCAGTCCCTAATTACCCGTCCCGTGATTCCATCCGGTCCAGCTGCCTTCCTAATGTTAATGCACCGAAAGGCACGTTGTACATCAGAGGTCTGTAGTAAAAATGGTTGTCTATCAGTAGTAGCTTCTGATGATGTGCTGGTAGCCAATGCTGTAGTGTCAGTAGTTCCAGTTCCCACCTCCAAGCGACTAAAAAATTGATTCAGTTGATCAGCTAAGTGCGCACTGCTGCTAGCCAGTTCGTTTTTAATATTTTGCCCTGTAATTTGTCGCAGGCCTTGCCATACTCGACGAGGGTCGGAGCTCTCAAAATGTTTTTCGATCCTCCGGCAGTACATAGCTTTGGCGGGGCAGGATCACATGCAAGACCCTGGAGTGTAACACAGCCCCCCCCCCCCAGTTCTGTGTTATTAATGCCCCAGCCAGGATGAGTGTAGACTTTGACTACATGAATTACACATTTCAGTAATTTCAGCTCTGGCGTGTGGCATCCAGATCCCTAAATCAGCAGTTACTGTGTGAGATGGTTTGAAAGCACATGGTGCACCTTCAAGAGCAATCGAAACAGTGAGTTGTCAAGCACAGGGAGCTAAAAGGTAAGCTCCAACCATTTGTCCCCAAGAGCATCTACTTTTCTGTTACCAAAGCAGAAATGCTCTTGATTTATATTTCCTTTTCGCTCTTTTATATCTCTGCTGAAATATAAACTGCCTCTCATTCAGCGTATAACAAATGAATGTGCGTTGGCAGCAGCTTGTGACATTCATGTAATATTTCCTGGATGCTCCCTGATTGGAATCTATCACCGGTGGAACATTGTGTGCACCCTGAATAGCGAGTCTGTCACCTTCTTTTAAATTCATTGAGAAGTGGCGCTGATAACGCCTCTCAGACCTTTCAAGGCGTATGCATATTAAGCTAACCGCTCCTGCATATATTTGTCTCCTGTCGTATTCTCGCCATCTTCTACAAGCTGAATACAATGTATCGAACTCGGCATCCAGCAATCGCGGAGGAGGATCCTCTCCGCCCCTGGAACTCGGTCCCAAAAACAGTACAAAATGAGAGGGAAAGGAGGAAAAAATATGTAAGGATGAGGACAGCCTTTGACTGCTCCTGCCACTCTTTGATGATGGTAATGTTAACAACAACAACAACAACAACATCTCCAGCCTGCAAAAGTACCCTGCCCGAGCACTGGAACTTTCTCTACCTGATTTTTTCCCCTTCCCCATCCCATTTTGGCTCCCAATATCTAAGAATTTAACCAAAATATTTACCTGAGAATGTTGGGATCAGGCTTGCTATTTCCCCACTCTGCGTCCAAGCATGCTTTTGCCAGTAGGTAAAATCCAGCAAAAGTTAGGCGCAGTCTTGGTGAAAGCGTATATTTTTGTTCCATTCAATTTCAAGGGAAGTGAGACATGCTCAGCTGTCTCTGGGTTGCATTCCATGCTAAAGCTGGGCTCTTCTTTTGATCGTCCATTTACTTGATGCCTTTATTTTTATTTGGCATTTTTCCCAATCCTGAAGGATCACAGTTGACTGTAAGATATGGGATTAGAGCCAGATAAATCTGAGTAGAAAGGAAAGTGTACAGGTCACTTGAGAGTGTTCCAGGCAGAAGTCTTAGCCTGGCGATAACATTGATGGGCAGTAGCTGATGCTGGTGAAGAAAGAACTACAGAAACCCACATTTCCCAGGTGTGGCTTCATTAGGCAACTGAGGAGACCCAGTGGGTCCACTATAAAATTTCCAGTGGTCATACCTATCTTAATTTAGCATTCTATCCTTGAGGCATCATATCTGACTGAATTTACAGGTGCTTCCCTTTTGAAGAAGGTCTGTACATTTATATCCTACCTTTCCTTTAAGGAGCTCAAGGCGGAGTTCATGGAGCTTCTCCTCCCCTTTTCTTTCTCACAACCGGGTAGGTGGAAATCCAGCAACTAGCACAAGGGCACCCAGTAAGTTTTGTGACTGAGTGGGGATTTGAACCCTGGGCCCCCAGGCCCTAGACGAACAATTTAACCACTACACCACACCAGAAGTGCAATTGTGCACACAATATTGAGGGGGATCAGTGTCACGTGCACATGTGACATCACGTGCGTGACACGCGCCATGCACAAATCATCAGGAGAAGACAAAGTATGGAGCCCAGCACCTCTGGCCCTAGGAGTTGGTGCCTATACGCTACACTGACTCTCTTACTACACTGGCTTTTTATGAGGTGACAGACGTTATACCTGAGGGGCCATTTTGCTCTTTATACCTTTTACTGCTTTATTGCTCTTCTCTTGCCCCTGGTCGCCCTCAGTCACAACTTCTTGTTTAAACTTCTTTTCTTTCCGCAAGGAGCAAACTTATTTCTTGTCTGTGTTGGATTTGCCCAGAACAATGTCACTCTTTCCCTTAGTCACGACAGCTTCAGTAGCCAAATTCTTATCCTGACATAGTAATAAAGGCTTTTGCATGATTTTCACAGTGTTGGAATAGCTGCAACAGCAACTTGAAAGTTCTGTATGACTTTTCAAGAATTTCTGTAAGCTTCCATTCTGAGGCCATCTGACCTTCTTCTTGACCTCTGCCTTGTGAGAAATTTCTCTCTCCTAAAACCGTTCTTCCTTTGTTCTTTCATGACTACTCTTCTGAGAGTGAAGCAATACCCAAGTTTTTGACAAGGCTAGTTGATTTAAAATATATATTTTTAAGATTAAATATTTTGCATCCCTAAACTTCAGTATCAACCATTGCAAAATTAAATGTTAGGTTGAAGTAGGGATGGTGGAAAAAAATTCAGTCCACATTTTAAATCATACCAACCTAATAAGATGGTTCTGAACTTATATGTGGATTGGAATGCAGCTGTTGATTGGATCACATACTTCTCTAAATATTCATATAGAATATCTTCAGAATGGAAATCGTATGATACAGGAATGTTGCCAGCTTAACAAAAGCACCACATCCATGTATAGTTTCTCTGACACAGGTTTATTTAATTTACAAATGTACTGAATTGTGTGAGGGTTGTGTGTTTTTTTTAAGAGCTCTCAAGGCTGCATAAATAATATATAACTTCTTAGCACATAAAAGTGGCACCATGGATTTTGGAAAGTTTATGGGAGATGGATTTGGCAAGTAAGAGTTAAAACACCCAGAATACAAAATGTTTGCAGCAGTGGTGCAAAAAGCACTAAAGCAGTTCCTTGGTGAACATTTCAACAGATTCAGCTAAAATAAAGTGAATTTGTATACGGATGCCTGTCGTTTTTGCACAATTTCCCACATTGACAGAACCATGGGCTTTGACGTAAATTTGGCATCAATCCTAAACCATTGTTTTGCTTCATACCATTTTGCTTTGTGCTGTGACTCTGTACTGCATATGTAATCCTTTTTGTTGAACCAATGATGGCCTCTGGAAATACATGCTAAGCTACCAAACTCTTTAGACTGAAGACAACTGGCAACACATAACCCTTCTCCTCCCAATAATACAGTAGTCCCAAATGTTAATTCAAAATAACAAGTCAAGTTTGATCACTAAGAGCTATTGAATATACAGGGTTATGGAGAAATCTATTAACATCTGAATGAAGATCTGGGAATGGACACAGTTCTTAATGGTCAAATCCTATGATGGGACTGACAGATCTTTAAAACCATTACACAGGAGGTACACTGAAAATTAAATGCTACTGGCATTTCTCTCATTCCAACCTGGAGCCTTTGGGCACACCCAGTTCTGGAATCAGGAACACTATTTTAGAACCTCTGAATTGCAAAGTACAGTATTGGAAATTCCCCCTGGACAACTCTGCTGAACCTTATCTTCTGAAGGCAGTACAACCCTCAGTTAGCTATGGAGTTGTCATAACAAAAGATTATTTTCATACTGGCTGTAGGTCAGTGGCAGAGCAAATCTGTTACGTATACAAGACCCCCGATTAGATATCCAGTGTGTTCAGGCAAAGGTAAAGGTAAAAGACCCCTGGATGGTTAAGTCTAGTCAAAGGTGACTATGGGGTTGCAGCGTTCATCTTGCTTTTAGGCTGAGGGAGCCGGCATTTATCCACAGACAGCTTTCCGGGTCATGTGGCCAGCATGAAACTGCTTCTGGCACAACGGAACACTGTGACAGAAACCAGAGTGCACAGAAATGCCGTTTACCTTCCCACCACAGCGGTACCTATTTATCTACTTGCACTGGTGTGCTTTCGAATTGCTAGGTTGGCAGAAGCTGGGACAGAGCAAGGGGAGCTCACCCTGTCGCAGGGATTCAAACCACGACCTTCTGAATTAGCAGATTTGAACCACAAACTTCTGATCAAGAGGCTCAGTGGTTTAGATCACAGTGCCACCCATGTCCCTTGTGTTCAGGTAAAGAATCTCAGATAATAGGTTTGGGAAAGCTTGTGACACACCACCATCCCCAACAATCCACTACTCAACTCAGGAAACATTGTGCCTTCTACGAATGACCCAGTTTTACCTCTCCCCAGCTAAGTGACAATTGAATTTCAGCATTTATCAGGATGGACGAGAATTTTCAGGAAAGGAATTGCTTTTCAGCTCTTTTTATTGCACATATTCATAGAACCAAGGGATTGTAGAGTGGGAAGGGACTTTGGAAATCACTTAGCCTAACCTGTTCAACGTAGGAATCTTGCTCCAACAGCAGCCCTGATAGATGGCCATCAACCCTCTTCTTAAATACCTCCAGTGAAAAATGGCTCTCCAATTCCTGAAGTGGAATATTGTCATGTCATACTGTTGGGTAGTTTCTCTTGAAACAGTTGAAGGGTACCAGCTTCACAAAGGCTGGTCTAAAATGACCTGGCTGCACCTCTGCTCAGAGGATCCTCCAACCCTGAAGACTGGGCATTTTTCAGAGCACTGTTCCCCTAGAGACTGAGCGTGTGTTGTTTCTCTGACACTCACCCTTCACTAGGCTGATCAGCCATCTGCTCCAAGGTTGCTTCCTCGCACAGGTGTGCGGCAGCAAATTAATAGGAAGGAGCCACCAGAAATAAAGTGCCTTGCACTTTATGATCAGTCACCCCTCATTATTTATTCCCTTTCAAGCCACTGCAAAATGTCCACTTGGGATCTGCATCAATGGGAAAGTAATCCTTCAATGCTACTTACTGTTTGAGAGTTCAAGCCCGATCATTTGTTAGGCTCCAGCCCAGGATGCAGAGCTCCTTCACACTCTTTGAACTTGTCAAATTGCTCCAGGAAGGGCTGCAGAACAGAAAAGGATGAAGCTCTGTTGCTGAATAGCTGCAGTGTGTGCCTTCCTGCGTATAGAATATCTTTGCAGCACATGTCAAGTGCTTTACCTATGCCTGGAAGTAGGTGCCTGGTTTATAACTGTAAGATGCATTTACAGGAAAGGCTGTTTATTACCCATTTTACAGGTCCATCACAGACCCTGTGCAAAACTGGAAAGTCGAGTCCATTAGCCTCAGCCAGATTCTCAGGCACACCTGGCTTTTAGTTTTAGAGGCTGACAAATCCAGGACAGCCCTTGATAATTTAAAAGACATAATGTTGGTGATATGTGATCTCTTTTATTGGGTTTTGTGCGTGGAGAGGTAATGTGCCAAGTTTCTATGTGGGAGATCCAGCTCATTTGTCCATTCAGCCTCAATGATGGTGGTGATAAGAATTCATTTCATATATGCCTCACTTCCAGTGAGGGATCTCAAAGTGATTTACAGCTGAAAAGCAGATTCATCTGACAGGGCTGCAGACACTAAGAGACAGTTCACTAGCACTAGCTACTTCCTGCTGCACTAAGGATGTAGCTTCCCTCTACCTGGGAAAACTGCAGGGCTGGATCAACCACAGGGCTACAATGCCATTTGCATTCTTCATTCTCGTTTGAAGAACCAATCAGTTTTGCACCAGATTGGGTTTTGATGATTGACCTCTTTCTTAGGGGTCCCAGATGGGATTGCCTTTGCTTAAATAATTGCACAAGGGCTTTTTGTAATCATATCACAGCCGAAGATGCCTTACAAACATTCATCAGTGCCACATGGAGACAGCAGAGGGAGCTTCTACATGGCCAGGAGCAGTCTAGCTTGAGGAGGTAAGAATTCCATTGGCACTAAATCCTTATGCATCATCTTATGGCCTGTTGCACTGGAAGTTAGCTAGCTGCCTTATACCTCAGTGCCTTTGCAGGTAGTGGTTCTCCAGCTTCTCAGGCAGAGAAGTCTTTCACATTACCTTCCGCCTGGTCCTTTTAACTGGGGATGCCAGGGAACAACTACATGCAAAGCAGGTCCTCTACCCCTGAGCCATTGGCCCCTTTGGAGAGGTCCAAAGGAATTAGGCTGCCTTTTGCTTTAGATAAAATTGGACCAGTCCAACCATTTTCAATGCTATGATTTAACTTCATTGTTAAACATTACTCGCTAGTGCTTAGAAAGTGGCACAGCATGAATGGCAGAGCAGGTTGCAAAACCATTCACATCCATGTCCACAAATCACAGAACAAGCGGAAAACATCTTAGATCTGTGCTTTCTACGAACGGGACAAGCGGAAGGGTGGAGAAGCCATGAATTCAATGGGATTTTCTTTCTAGTAAGTGGGTTTAGGATAGCAGGGCTGGAGAACCACAGCCTAAATGTTGCTTAAACAATCATGGTGACAAGTACTTGGGTGATGGGTGTCATATTAAACATATTTATATTTTCCACAAGTGCAAGGGAGGTGGTAATGGTTCAGGCAAGTTAGGTGGAATCGACATGCATATAAAAAACGCTGTGAAAATGATTTTTTAAAAAAATGTTTTGAAAAAGACATTGAAATTTGCATAGCTCGTTGTCACCATCTAGTGTCACATTTGTATTTAAAATGTTTTATTTGCAGTTGTATAGCCAAGTCCTCATTTTCATTTTTTAAAAGAGAACATACTGGGCCTGGCTGCTTCCTACAGAGCTGTGCAATGCAAAAAGTTGATGCCTAGGGAGCCATAAGAGGAGGAGAAAGGTTTGCTGGAAGATAACGCCGCCTGCAATTTCCTAATGAAGAACCGTGGCTTATGAAAGGATAAGACGAGGGCCTGAAATAGAATTTGGAGAAAAGAACAAAGTTCCCTAAAGCATAATTAACTAGGAAGATTTTTTTGTTAGGCAATTTACATTAATCTTCAGAAATGAGAATAAAGCTGATGGACAATATGGAAGTAACTAGAGTAAAGTCATTTCCCACCACTTCCTGAGCAGCTTCAAATTGATTTTTTTTTCTTACAAAAAGTAAGTTTGATTCCATGAAGAGGCCTTGAGGGCAGTAATATAAAATTATATGGATATTTAACTGCACCGCATTGCTGTGCTGTAATTAAGCCAAAGTACCTTGCAATTATTCCACCAACTGGGTTAATAGATTCAACAGCAAGGCAAACCCAGGCAGCATGGTTTTTTAATTTATTTATCTATTTATTTTGAGGAACTTTTGATAGGCAAAAATTATAAATGAAATGGATTTGCATTTCAGATTCCTAAAACCAGCCAAAATAATAATAATTCTAATAATTGCTTTGCCTTCATTCCCAGCGACTGAAATGTTTAATTGCCTCTTTGCTCGTTGTTTTTAACATGATACAGAAACCTTGACAAAAAAATAGAGATTCTCAAAATATGACTCACAGTAGGCTTTCATATGTGCCCCTGAGTTTACAGTGAAAATAGCAGAAGAAAACATGGAAGGTCTTTTCCCGAGCAAACAGTAACATATGGCATATTAAAACTCTGTTTTCTCTGTACTGCAGTGTGGTTGTATTTAAAATACCAGGTGAATGAAAGGGGGAAGCCTTTCTACAACAAGCAAACCCAAGTAAGTATTGTGTGATGAAGGATGAGTAAATTTTCAGTAAAATTTGTACATGTGACTGCAGGGTGTGGGGTGTGGAGTGGGGGTAGATAAGTGAAAGGTAAGATGTTTTGCTTGGAGAAAGTCCCAGGTTCTGTAGCATCTCCACAGAGGGCTGTGAAATGCCTTTTTCTGAAACCCAGTGGAGCTATTGCTAGTTTGTTCAGGGGGTGTTTCAACATCTTTAAAGGCAGCGACGAACTGAGACAGAGACGAGCAGCCAAATCTCCTCATTTTAGTCCCTTGTAATCGCCAGCAGTTTTATGCTGGATATGTAAACCACACAGATGTCTTCTCTCTTCATAAATATTAGCACTAATGGCTAAACGAGAGAGAGATACATTACTAACACTTTAATAAAGCCAGAAGTGCTGACAATTAGCAGCGAAATTGCTCATCTCTAGTCCACTTCCCTTATTACTGATGGTATGTGGTTTCCTCTTGTCATGGAAACTTTTGCTGGTGCGCCCCTGTGGATACTGCAAAAGAACTCCTGTGGTGTGGGCTCAGTTAGAAACCTCTCATTGGAATTAATAGCCAATGGGCATTTACTGTATATCGATGAGAGCATAAAGGTCAAAAATAGTTGCATTCATGAAGACCATTTCTGAGATGCTTCCCATGTTACTTACTCTGATGTGGATGTGAACACCAATGAGCATTGGGAAGGAAGTTCTTGAGGGAAAATAATCATGGACAAGAACAAATTAGGTGCCCTTGGGAACCAGTGATGGGCCTGTGGGTGGTGTTATCATGAAACCTACCCTTTTTGGTGAACTTCTTGGGTATTTCCCCAGGACTGATGAGGGAATGCCTGGCTCTGAGTCAGTAAGATGCAAACTGGACAGAGCAATTCAAACGCTCCATCAGCCACATTGGAGGGGCTTGAGATGAGGGAGAGGTGTCTCTCAGGCCACCTGATAGATGGTTAAATTCTGGGAAATAATCCACAAGGATATAAACTGTGGCATTTGAATACAGTGGTACCTCAGGTTACATACACTTCAGGTTACATACACTTCAGGTTACAGACTCCGCTAACCCAGAAATAGTGCTTCAGGTTAAGAACTTTGCTTCAGGATGAGAACAGAAATCGTGCTTCGGCAGCGTGGCGGCAGTGGGAGGCCCCATTAGCTAAAGTGGTGCTTCAGGTTAAGAACAGTTTCAGGTTACGTACGGACCTCCGGAACGAATTAAGTACTTAACCTGAGGTACCACTGTAGTTTATATGTGATCAAAGGTGCCATTTAGGGTGGGTGGTCTGTGGTGGCTTCCAGTTCCTAGTATTTTCAATCAAATTATGGTTGTTTTTAGCAGCACATCTGGGTACTAAAAGTACAATCATGGTAACTACAACATGCCCTCTGAAATCGCACTGCTTTGCTCCCATTGACCTCTACCAGAGGATAGACCTTTAAGCCATGCAGTGAAACACTTGTCATCCATGGCTTTTGTGTGTGTGCCCAAGTGAGCCCTATAATGTTGCCCCTGAATGTCTCATAGTGAGCAAAACCTACATTGACACCGCTAGTCAGAAATAAGGGCAAATATGCCTTTCCCAGCACAGGTATTCTGGTTAGTGTGGGGAAATAACTCTTGAAGGAGCCCCCATTTGTAGTTGCCTCTCCTGCTTCAGTGGCTGCTGTCTCTGTTGTCTGCTTGCTCCAACCCAGCCCCAAGGATGGAATTAGATACAGGGTGACATTGCCTGGCATGAGAAGGTGGTGCCTGAGTGATGGCCATCAGTCTGCCTGATGGAGTTTGACTTGCATCACTCTAGAGCCAGAAATCATTGATTACTCTTGCTCCGCCTTGCTGTGATGACCTTCATCTTTTGAGTCTTTGTTTTCCCCATCCATCAACCACCTTTTTTTTTGTTTATTTGCTTGTTTTCTGTTGTCATTTTCAACCAGCTCCTTTAATCTCCCCTAATTGCTGATTAAAGATAAGGAGTTGAACTGACAGCTTCAGCAGAACATCAAAAGGCAGAAGGGGAGTTCCTTACAAAAGGTTGGACAGCTGCTAAAATTTCTTCTGCTGCCAGCAAAGGCTTGCTGGGAAACGTTTGTGGCCATTTAGCATTCTGAAAGTCTTCAGCGTTGGTGGAAGATAGTTAAACTATGAAATTCATTGCCACAAGATTAAGTGATAGCCAGCCATTTGGATGGCTTTGAAAGGGGATTAGACAAATTCATGGAAGGTAAAGCTACCATCATGATAGCTATATATTTAACTTCAGTATCAAAGGCAGCATGTCAATACCAGCTGGTGGGCCATGGTGCGGAGAGGCCTTTAGTCTGACCTGGTAGGGCTCGTCTTATGAAGTGGTAAAGGGACAATGTTTTTGGCATGGATTTAGGTTAATACATTCAGGTTCCCAATGCTAAGAGGGTGCCAGATGAAACAGAGAGAGAATGTTCTCCCCCTTCCCTCTTTGCTAAACCTGATGATTGTTTTTCAATTGTGTATGCAAGTCACCTAGAGATTTCTGTATTCGGCAACAAATAAATCAATAAATAATACATATCCCTTCCAGACCTATAATTCTAAAAGTGAGGTCATACACTTGTATATACCAGACTGACCCACATCGAAGTGCAAGCCTATGCAGTTTGTGCAGTTTTTAGCTATCCTTGATTCTACCCATTTGCCAAAGAAGAAAATGGGCTTTCTGGGCACATGCTGAGGGTGCAGCCCCCTTCCTTCCTTCCTTTCTTTTTACTGGCCTTGCTCTTGTGCCTTTAACCTGTTACACAGAAGTTAAGGGGGAAATTTTCATTTCTCTTTATCAATATGGTAGGAAATGTTTTGCCTGCATAATTTCAGAGCATCCTGCAGTTGTGAAAAGACACAGGAGCAGAGCTAGTAAATAGCTGGCGACATTAGATAGGGGAACTTTGTGAAATACAGTTCTCCCTGCTGTTTTCATGGGAGAATCATGGGAGAACAGAGGCACCCATGTGTGGAAAAGGTGGGGGAGTAGCAACATTGTTGTGTCACACATGCCCACTGGTGTGAATGATATTTAGTGCAACATACAGGTGTATCAATAAAAAATCCACAGTTCCACAACACAACAGGTATGGCAGTGTAAAAGGACCATTAGAAAATGGGATAGAAGCTCTAGCATTATAATCCGGAAAACTAATACAGTCTTCCCTATGTCTGAATGCACCAGCGATCATGTCCAAATGATGAGGCTAAACTGAATCAGTGAATGTTTATATGCTATAGGTGCAGCTCAGATCAGTTAAAAACAATAGGATGTGGGGTGTTTTTTTTACCATGAATTTCAGTAGGATAGCATCTACAAACACACACAAGGAAATAAATCTGCAGCCTCCAGAATACAATGGGAGGCTTTGCAGAACAGATTTGGAAACATTGTGGTACCTGACTCTTGACAGAAGTCTCCATGCCTTGAAAAGCATGTGAGGCAGGAGAGAGTCTGCTTGCCTCCACTCCCTTGCTTCCTCCGCGCGTGAATGAAAAGGTACTTCTAAAGCCAAAAGGATTTTTGAGATGTGATCTGAGCATGAAAGCGAAGCACCCACTTCCTATTTGTCTTTCGTACACAAGCAACTGACTGAGGAAGTTATAACACAGCAACAAGCAAGATGACTGTGTCGTATTTGCTGAATTTCCCAAAGAAGTGGAGTAGAAAGAGCCGAAGCTATTTGGGAACTGACCTGGAAATACATTAAATCCAGTAGGCGGAGATGAGAGGGAGAGAGCGCAGCAGAGAGAAACCTAATACCACACCAGGGAAAATAGCATTCTAATTACCCAGGCTGTGTCAGTGGAAAGTTTATTCCTAAAGGAAATGGAGGGCCACGGGTTCAAAAACTGTGTACCTGACATTGCATACCGACTTGTCATAAAAATTATTTCCATAAGTTAGAGGAATTAAGGATTCCAAGCATCAGATCCCTGGGGGATGAAAAGCAACACTAAAGTGCCTGATTCCAAGCCTTTGAAAGTCAGTCGGAGCCTACCCTTTCCTCTGACATCAGCAAGCCTTTGCATTTAGATCTAAGGGACATTTTCTCTTGCTGTACCATGGCTGTGCATCCAATTCAATTCAGCAGAGGCAGCAGCATCTGTGCAAACGAGAGCAGATGATTTCTTTCCCTGTGCGAGTGTACCAGGAAGAGAGGGGGTGGGTGTCGGTAGTCACAGAAGGGTGATCCAATCTCCCTTAACATCCTCTGTTTCAGCATGATGATGGGCCCCCGCAGTGGGGCTGTTTGCATGTCTTTGGTCTGAGCTAAGCAATGCCAGCAGTGCTTCCTGGAACAAATGTGTGGGCCAGGAGGTGCTGTGGGGTTTGCACAGACAATGAGCTCCAAGGTTGCCTTGGGGTAGCAGAGATGACATCTGTTTTGGAGATGAAGCAAGTGTGGCGGCTTAAAGTATCCCAGAAGCAACCCCTGGAGGCATCTGTTGGCCTCCATCAGTCGAATGCCTCCAGCCAGATCATCACATCCTCTTCTCTTCCATCTCATGCAGTAGCAAAAGCCAGCCTTTAAAAACAAGGCAGGCATGCTATCGTCTGGGAGATGCAATCTGCTGCTGCTTATCTAAGCAAATGATTGAAGGATTTGCACCTTCCTCTCTTCCTCTTTGCAAGGGATTCCAATTTGCAGGCTACAAAACTAAGTCTACATGGCAGGGTGGTCCAGGGATTCCAATCAAGCCAATTAGATTAGATTTATTTAAGAGCATGGCCAGTATTTCTCAGAGCACTGCCAAATTTCCCACTGTTCCTTTCCAGCAAATAAATATTGGAAGTTGCTACTGAGACTTCGTTTTTTAAAACCAGAACATTAATTGCAAATGAAATGGAATGATGTCATCCAGGAAACGTCAAATGAAACGGCACCACATTTTAAGCAGACCACCTACAACAGTTTACTACTTTTGCTGACAAAGCATTTGACTATGCATATCTCACATGACACAGGGAAAGATGAGCACTGTTCAGAGGTGTGTAATGCACAGCACTATATATTGGCAGCAAATAGGAGAGAAGATAGGAGAGGAAATTCTTTCCTAGCACCCTGTTTTTTTCAGGGAACTATGGAAATCCTCATCCACATGTGAAGGCAAGTGGGAGAGAAATATGCTGTTTTTCAGGTAAGGTTTCCAACCAAACCAAATATAAATGGCCCAGCCTGAATTTGTTTGTTTTTGCCTCTGAGCCAGTTGGCAGAATTTTTGTATGAGAGCCAGTATGTTGGACATTTTATCAGCATGTTTTGAGTAGTACCAGAATTTGGAGGGGGCAGAACTAGGATGAAGTCTGGTGGGACAAGTGGAATCAGCAGTTCACAAACAGGCTTTGAAGTGCATGGGCATCAGTAGCCAAAATACATATTTGTTGAGCCGGCTCTGAAATTGTCTGAGTCTTCAGAGCCTGTAATAGTTACTTCCCCGAACCCAGTTTTTACTCATCAGACCAGTTTTCAATCTATGTTAGTGAATATATTTCATGATATCTAACTGTAAGAATCAAATTCTGGGGCATATATGTTTTGACATTCACATTTTAAAAAATGCTATGTTGGAATAGAGACATCACCTTGCCAACAAAGGTCCGTATAGTTAAAGCCATGGTTTTCCCAGTAGTGATGTATGGAAGTCAGAGCTGGACCATAAAGAAGGCTGATTGCTGAAGAATTGATGCTTTTGAATTATGGTGCTGGAGGAGATTCTTGAGAGTCTCATGGACTGCAAGAAGATCAAACACATCCATTCTTAAGGAAATCAGCCCTGAATGCTCACTGGAAGGACAGATCGTGAAGCTGAGGCTCCAATACTGATGTTGGGAAAGATGGAGGGCCCAAGGAGAAGGGGACGACAGAGGACGAGATGGTTGGACAGTATTCTCGAAGCTGCCAGCATGAGTTTGACCAAACTGCGGGAGGCAGTGGAAGACAGAAGTGCCTGGCATGCTCTGATCCATGGGGTCATGAAGAGTTGGACACGACTAAACGACTAAACAACAACAACAACATGTTGGAATATGTCGCTAAATCCTATGAAATGTCTTTTGGCTTGATTACTATCTCCATCACTTAATAGCAAAACAAATGTCAGAGCCAGTGTGGTGTAGTGGTTAAGAACGGTGGACTTGTAATCTGGTGAACCGGGTTCGTGTCTCCGCTCCTCCACATGCAGCTGCTGGGTGACCTTGGGCTAGTTACACTTCTCTGAAGTCTCTCAGCCTCACTCACCTCACAGAGTGTTTGTTGTAGGGGAGGAAGGGAAAGGAGATTGTTAGCCGCTTTGAGACTCCTTCCGGTAGTGATAAAGCGGGATATCAAATCCAAACTCCTCCTCCTCCTCCTCCTCCTCTTCTTCAAATACAGTAGGGAATGATGCCAGAAAATCCTGCCATTGCCTGTGTCCAAAGTGAACTCTTGTTCACAAGAAATTGGTGGAATGTAATATTATATTGTACTTTTCCTTCATCCCCTAAGTAGGTATTTCTCCCTCTTTCTTGAGTTTGGGATCTTGTCTCAGTACCTGCTTTCAATGTGCCCTGTATAAACCAAGAGCATTCTAGAATGTTATCACACTCCTCTGCAACAAAGAGATATGTATGAGGTTCTTTGGCTGACAAATCAATGTGAAACAGGAGTCCATGAGCACATTGGAGTGCAGTGGTGACTCCCCACCCCTGCACACCTGGATCGGCCCCACCCCAAGACAGAGAGAAAGCACTTTTTCAAGCGTTATGGGTAAAAGTAGGATCCAGTAGAATTAATCTGAGCATTGAAAAGCACACAGAACTGAAAGAGGAAGTAGGAGAGAGCATCACTCTTTCAACTTCCTCTTTCAGCTTTATGCTCTTGGAGACATCATGTGCGTGACCTCCCCCATGATGACCCCAGCCACCAATCAGGCTTGTGCTTCAGCATCCCACCCTTTCATCAGCAAAGTCTCATTCTAGGGGTTCTAGCCAACAAAGTTGGCCCCCTGGTGCCAGCACAATAGCACTCTTTCCCTCCCTCCACACGTTCTGGTGAGTCCCCCAACTTCTGGAGCAAATCGGAGTTGCATGTAAGATGAGAGGAAGAAGGAGTTCCATTAGATAAGCAGGTGACCATGCATGAATGGGATGACATTTCATGGGATGCAATCCCTAATTCCATTCTAGGATGTAACAACATATCGGGAGCTTGTTTCTTTAGGATTTTTTATGATCAAACTGTTGTTTTTATGATTCAGGTGAAGTGGAGAAGGGACATCAGCAATGAGCCTTGTTTTCGCTTAATTATAAATTCAGCTTGCCATCTGCACCTGAACCTCAGTACAAGTCCCCCTCCCCCTCACGATACCACTATCTTGTTATACACACACAATTTTATACACCACTGTTTAAGAAAATGACTTCGTTCAACTCCACATGATTCCATATAAGTGCACTTTGTGAAGCTGCATAATGATTTTTGGGTAAGATGCTATCTAAAAACCTGTGGGTGGTCTGTAATAAGTGTAAGGGGCAGATGATGTGATTCTCTAGGCAATTAGAAAGAGACAACAGTGGTGCAGGCATAGAATGAATGGAGAGTGGCTCGAGAGTCAGGAAATAATTCATTGCAGGAATGGGATTGTCTGCGTCACTTACTTATTTACTTACTTACTTATAAAACCATGGGTTTTATGAATGGGTTCTTGTACAACCAGCATTACCAGCAGCGGAGAAAGAGTCAGGACCCCATGGTAATAAACCAGGCACCAGGGAAAGAGTGGTGACTTTTGGTTCCTGAAGATAACCCTGCACTTATTTGTTGCTAGCTTGTAAGTCCTTCTGAGTACACATTGCGGCTGTTCAGAGGGGACACAGTTGAGTCAGTGGAAGAACACCTGGCTTTGCAGGCAGTAGGTCCCCAATTCAACCCCCAGCATCTCCAACTAGGGCTATGAACACTCTGGAATGCAGCAGTATGGACAATACTGAACTTAGGAACATAGGAAGCTACCTTATACTGAGTCAGATTCTAATGCAGAGCTCTGGAGGTAAAACTACCTTCTTGGTGTGCTCTCCATTGCAGAACTCTGTCACCAGTAATAAACAATGTCCTCAAAAATTAGTCATTCATCATTTCTGGTGTTCTTCCCAAGCTCAGAAAGTGCCTCGAACAACAACAGCAACAAAATATCCCAATAAAGCCAACTGAGTCCCAGCCAATGTAACATATTAGGGCAATAAAGCTGGTTTTGTGATGCAACTTTATAGACAGAGAGTGGTCAACTAAATTTTACTCGGAGAAATTAATGACAATGACTAAGTTAGGCCTGCTCTGAGAAACCTTAGTTGAATGCTAACTAGAGATTTCTTCTTTAAAAATAAATAAAAGCAACCGGACAAAAAAGATCTCAAGAAATTTATTGAATTTTACCACAGGGGTGTTTTCTTATCCCAGCCAATGTTACTATACTTGGATTTTAAAAATGCCTCATGACTTTTTCAAAAAGAAACTGATCCAGAGAAGCAGAATTTAGTGTCCTTCTCGTAACAGAACACACATGGCTTTGTTTGGGGACATTTTTAATACCATGAGATATGTGGGAATTTAGCTTGGAGCTGAAAAACGTCCCCCCCAAACATGTTCAACAAGTTGCCGTGCATTCTTGAAGTAATTCGTACTGTGCCATGAGGTCCTACATGTGTCTCCTCAACAGTAAGCTCACTCAGGTACATGTGCATAGGATTGCAGCATGAATAACTCAAAACAGAGACTGATCACGGTTTTGGTTTTTTAAGAAAATGTATTTCAACTTTGCCAGTTTGCATGCTTATTTTGATATGTGTGCTGTAACTTAAGTGACACTGAGAAGTCACATGCATTCTTTAAAGAAAATTTGTAGAGGTGGCGCTTCAGAGCATTTGGAAGCCTGGAAAGTTTCAGCAAAACAACAGGTGTTGGTCTAATTTCAAATATTTGACTGCCTGTTTGGCTCCTCTCTAGCTGCAAACTTCAGTTTGTTTGCTTTTTAATGTCTAAATCAGATGCTAAGAATAAACCCAGCAGGACAATTATGAGCTTTCAAGGGGATGGCATGTGATACGGGAAGAGTTTTGGAACTGGTATGCTTGGAATGCAGTTTATTTTTTATTAGGGGTGTGTTTGCTGATAGACAGTTCAGCCCAAGTCTCATTTTTTAATGTGCCACATGGCATAGATCTGTTTCATCCCACTTTCATGCAGATTTTTTGTAAAATAGAAATCCTGGAAAATCCTTACAAAAATAAAATAGCATGAAAAATGTTTTCAATATACTTAGGAGGTGGTCTGAAAGCGGCTTCTCATCTTTCTTTTTTTCAAGCAGACATGGGCAAATCTGTCCATTTTGGTTTCTCCTATTCCCATTCTTAAAGTCCTCATGAGGATTCATCAGCATTCTGCACTTATTTCTCCCAATATATATATATATATATATATTGGTAAGGGATTTTCCCCCAGCTACACATTTTTGAAAAGCAACATCCCCCAATATAACCCAGTTATATATCACTGATATATTCTGCACACTGCACCCCAGTTCTATGCATTTTTGTACACATTAGTTGGCTGGAAAAATGCATTGCAAAATTGGAGGAAGTGAGCATTAGGGAAGGATGGCTGTGTTTCCATTTGTGAATTGTTTTGGAAAGCGTGAATCAAAATATGATCTGAATCAAATTTCTCCCCCATTCCTACTTCCAAGAAACAGTACTACCTGCACAGAGCAGCGGTTAGCATATGGGGCTCCAGCTGCCATGTACATTGAAATTAGTGCTGCAATTTCTCCTTGGAGCGATTGTGACATGCCATCATTCTCAATCAGATTGCACAGAGGAAAACATGTCAATCTGTAGAGAGCCACTGGGCAGCCATTACATACCCACCCAATACAATCTTCCTGAATGTAACAGCATGCAGGGTAGCCCACATATGAGGCTGGGTGAAGCAGCTGTCTCAGGCGGCAAGATCCGCAGGGGCAGCAGATCCCAATGCAGATCACTATTCTTCCCTTCTTTCTGATATAGATATGCACTCACCCCTCTTCTTCCTTGAGAGGCACCATTTTGTGGTTCACCTCAGGTGCCAAAATATCTTGTGTTGGCTCTGACCGTGTGTCATCAGTTCCCATCACTCCTAGGGAAACGGTGGCATTCTTTGCACTACATAAAATCATAGAATTGTCAAGTTGGAAGGGATCCCAAGGATATGTGATGCAAGGAATCTCAGCTAAACCATCCATGGTGGGTGGCCATCCGACCTCCAACGAAGAAGAGCCCACAGCCTCCTGAGGGGGCCTTTCCACTGTCAAAGAGCCCCACATGCTAGCCACTTCTCCAAGCAACTGCTATCACCCTCCAATCACCTTGTGGTGGAATCTGGGAGGAGTGCAGATTCCAAAGTGGACCCACTTCTAATCTGCACGTTGGTCTGGGCAATATGGATTAGGCGAATCCAATTTGGAAATGGAGTTTGCCAAGTTCCTTCCCCACCTGTGTGTGCCTGTGTATAATAGTCATACAAATAGCAAAGAAAAGCACAGAAATGATTGCCCTCTGTACTGGGCTGGGATTTTCATTCCATTTTCATCTGTCATTTACAAATTGCTGCCTTGATTCTACCAAGTCAGCACTTCCTTGTCCGTTAACAGAAATGTGAATAAGATGGAAGGAAATGCATTCTGTGATGTCAAGGTGCATTAGTCAGTGCCCACTGATTGACTGGAGTTTTAAATGCAATCCGGAGAAAAGAATGACCAGCGTTTAGGTTCAGGGACTGAGACAATCAAAGGCCGCTTCTTTGGGGATGTCTCTCTCGGTTCTTTATTGTGCTGCCTCAATGCAGCGAAACAGCCAGGGCTGGCTAACAGAACACACTAGGGGAACATTTTTTCCCCTGACATTCACAACTCCAGTGTGCTGTGTGGAACTACTGGCAATTTACCCCAAAGTAGGTACAAAGGAAGAAGAAGAAGAAGAAAAGAGAAATATTTTGGTTGCTTGAATGCTTTCTGGGCACATTGATCACAGATTTCACACTCCTTGCACTCCATCAATATGGCAAAGTCACCTACTGGAGGTAAGTTAGCACAAAATACAAGTATATAATGGGATAGCATGCCTGAGTTTAGATATTTTTCAGAGTCTGGGGAACCTAAATGTGTTTTCCCCTCAAGTAGAGTTTTCTGCTTGTTTGACCCCTTAAAAACTGCAGAAGGTCACAATTTTTTTCAGTCACAAGTATCGAATAGAAGCGTATGGACCACGTTCATAAAAGAGTGTGCAACTGGCTGCCTACAACAGGATTCTTTTCTATCTTTTTTCAAAGGGCCAGTCCTTTTTATGTATTTATTTATTGCTAAAAATGCCTTGGATCTTGATCACCTCAGGGAATCTCTTCTTGTGAGCCCTTCCTTCTGAAGAGGCCCTGCTCCAGATTCTGCCAAGGTCTTCTATTTAGCAGTCCTTATGCTGGCATGCTCTGGTCCATGGGGTCACAAAGAGTCGGACACAACTAAATGACTAAACAACAATGCAATGAATCTTGCTTCTGAGCAGTGTCTGCTCCAGCTTTAGGAGGGCACTAAGGCAAGACACCTTCCAACTCCTTTCCACAAACACATTGCCAGTTGCCCCTACTTAGGGGCATACGAAGTGGGGGGTAGAGGAGGCAGGCCACCCTGAGTGCCACTCTGGGGTGTGTGTGTGTATGTGTGTGACAAGATGACCCCTTTCTCCCCCCAGCTGTAGAGCGGCCGATGGCACGCAGCGTCCATACAGGCTGCCGCTCTCGCACGCCGTCCATACAGGCATCTGTACAGTCGCCGTGCAAGTGGCGGCCCATATGGAGTGTGCATGTGTGGCAGTCCGTACGGTCGCTGTGCGTGTACACTCCATATGGGATGCCGCATATGCACACACCGTACAGGCTGCTCCACCCCAGGTACTGGAGAGTGTTCCTCCGCCACTGCCCCTACCCCATAAATATTATCCTGAATAGTGGTTTGCACGACCCACTAAGGAAGATTATTTAGGCAGAGACCATTTTGTGTGGGGGTTCTGTTCCTGACTCTTCCCTTTCTATTGTTTGCCTGATGGGGGAAAAATACAGATATGGAGTTTGTTCCTGAACCAACCAAATTCCAAAAGTTGGTGCTATCCCTGCTTAGGAGTGAAAATAGTGGTTCACTAATATAGGAGTAGAAATCTAGTCTTGTTCTACTGTAAATGACAGTCCTTCTGGCAATGTCCATTATTAGGAATTATTGACTCAAGTATATTTTCTTGCTTGCTGCCTGCAGTATATCTTTCTAACTGGATTTGTATTGGATTTATCTTTTTATTGTACTTTATCTAGCCTCTATAAGAAAGAAAACAAAAAATGGGGCGGGGGGAGCCGGACTGTGATCAAGTATGACAAAAGGAATGAGAGAAATTCCTCCTGTCTGCTCCTTGGCCTTTCCTGATCTCCTCTCTGTGCTGCCTGCATCCCAATCTGATTGAACTCTACCTCAACTAGGATAATGTTTAGGCCTGTAGTGAAGTGGAATAGCTGCAGTTAATGTGGCAGGAAAACAGGGATAGCTAACCCCCCACCAAGAACTAAATTCACACAGCCCCTCCTCAGCTGATCCAAGTAGTTCAGCTGAGAAGAGGGAGTATCTCCCTTTCCCAATCATGAAATGATTGGTCTGAAGACTGGGAAGGGGGTGATACACATCTCCCTCAGGTTTACATCTCTCGGCCTACCCCAGCACTGTGTCTACTTTATTTTATTTTCTACTTTATTTAATTTTTTTCCATTTCCAAAATTGGGGGGGGGGGGGGGGCTCGCAAGGATTAGATTAATTGGGTGGAGTGGTTCACGAGCTAGTAAGCCCTGTATCAGAAGATGGCTTCTATTTGAAATGAGTGAAAAAGGTCATACAGTCGTACCTTGGATCTCAAAAGCCCTGGAACTCAGACATTTTGGTTCCCAAACGCCGCACACCCGGAAGTGATTGTTTGCAAACATTCTTTTGGAACCCAAACATCCGACGGGGCTTCCGTGGCTTCTGATTGGCTGCAGGAAGCTCCTGCAGTAATTTGGTTTTTGAACATTTTGGAAGTCAAACGAATTTCCGGAACGGATTCCATTCGACTTCCAGGGTACGACTGTACACACATATACAGCTGCAAATAAAATGTTTTGAATGGGTTGTAAAGTGCAATATACAATTGTGACACTATATGGCGAAAGTGAGTGATAGCAAATTCAATGCATTTTTCAAAAGAATTTTTTTTAAAAAGAATTTTCACAACGTTTTTAACATGTGTGTTAAAATGTGTAGATTCCACCCCCCCCCCCAGTTTTATCCACTTCATTGAAGCCTTTTTGCTTCTAGCCCATTTCCCATAATGCTGCACCATCTTCTAAGGTGATAATTTCATCAATTTCTAACAAGATGGGCTGTCCCTTAACTACAGTGGAGCAAACATAAGCCAACTGATAAAGCGGCACAATTTTGCTTGCCAGCCCATGGTAAGGACCTATAAATGGCATTTCTCTGATGTACATGCTCAGTCTCTAATGCCCTATCTTTTCTTGTTAATCTCTCCTAATGCTGATTACATAATTAATGGCACTCCTTTCATACTGGCCTCATTACTGCAGTGCACCTCTGAGGGCAGTTACTATTAAAATTTACTGTACCTTGCACTTTCTGGGAAAACCGTTGTCATTATGTCTGAGAGAAGCTCTTCTTTTTTGAGCCAGATTTGTCTAACTCGCCCTTGTTGAATCTTTGCCTTCATCTTGCTTCACTCACATGAATTACGCTGGGGGGAATTTATGCCTACGCCCTTCTGAAGAAATCTCTGCCCAACTGTTACGGAACAAGGGTTTTTCATTGTCTGAGCTCCTGTGGCGAGACGACTTATCTGCGTGGGCTGAGTATTGCTCAGGGAGAACATCTCTTGGTGCCAATGAGGCTGCCCTGGTGTTTTACACCCACTTTTTCTGTGGCACAGCCACCGACACTAATGTGCCACTTGCCATTCCTCATTTTTTCCTACTGAGGTAGGTTAGGCTGAGAGACAGTGACTGGCCCATGGTCACCCAGTGAGCATCAGGGCTGATTGGGGATTTGAACCCTGATCTCCCAGGTCCTAGACCTACATTCTAGCTGCTATGCCACACTGGCTATGTGTGAACATATGGGAGGCGGCGGGGGAGCAGGCAGGTGGGAAAGTTGCCTGCCTGTTGGATCTAGTGCCATCTCTCCCCTGTAACAATCAGTAGGGCTCTTTGGTTGTTGGTAACAGTGACTCGTTTCCATAGCTGTCAAGCGTCCCTTATTTGAAGGGACAGTCCCTTATTCCAGTGCCACGTCCCGTTGCTGTCCCTTATTGATGGATGTCCCTTAAATGTCCCTTAAATGATGCCCCTTAAATTTCAAAGGAAGCAGCTCCTCTCCCTCCCTCCCTGCCGGCCAGGGAGAAGGGAGGCTCCAACTGTGTTGCTTGGCTGTGTTGCTCAACCAATAAGAAGTCTAAGAACGACTGGAGGGTGGAGCTTGCATGCCTTGTGCTGATCAAATCGGCTGCGTTGCCTGGGGACTTACCTTTGCTCAGCGCTTCCCAGCGGAGGGGTGACAGTGGTTTTCCTTGAGGCTTCGTTTGGCTGCTGGCTGGGCTTTCTGCCTTTGGCTCAGAGGGGCTCAGAAGTTGAACATGCCTGTGCTGAGTGCTCGGATCAGAATCGGATGGATACATCATCGACGGCCCACACCCTTGCCGGCAAAAAGGTCTGTCTGGAGCGGGGCACATGGTGGGGGGAAAGGAAAGGAGATCTCGTGGGGGGCGGCTTTGAATTTGTTTTGGAGGCTCCTTCGATTGACTTATGGGGGAAAAGAAAGGAGCTGGTTGACTAAAATGGTGGGTGACTGGCGATCTCGTGGCGAGGAGGGGAGGCTGTGTGTGTGTGGCTAGTTAATGCAAGCTGAGGAGGTTTCTGAATGCTGGACGCCATTATGTTGCACATGCTGCTGCAAACTTTGCAGTGCAAAGCCAGGCCGGGGAGCCATCTTAAGTTGAGGCTGCATAGGCCTTGTGGTGCATGTGATTCAGATTCTATTCAGTTGAACCTCCAAGTTGGTTGGACAGTGTTCTCGAAGCTACCAGCATGAGTTTGACCAGACTGCAGGAGGACAGGAAGACTGGAGTGCCTGGAACAGGTGAGGCTGCAGGTCCCTTATTTTGGCTGCTGATCCCTTATTTTCAAATCTGTAAGTTGACAGCTATGCTCATTTCAATGTGTCAGCAGAGATCCCAGGAATGTGGGCAAAGGCAACTGCTTGTAAGTTGGTATTGGCTGGCCTATTGCTATGGGGACTTACATATAACAGAAGATGGTACATATTCAAAATCCCCCCATACATTACAGTGATTGTCCTGAAAAACAATAATAATAATAAATAATAAATTTTTATTTATACCCCGCCCTTTCTGGTTCAGAAAACCAGGCTCAGGGTGGCTAACAACAAATTTAAAACAATTGATGCAACAAAAAACAGCTTTCTAACGGCACGATGTCTTTTATTGGCCCTGCAAGTGGATTGGGATTTTTATGCCATTTATGGAAGAGCAGGCTAAAATGTCTCACTTTCAAGATGTAAATTATTTCACACTAAAAATTTTTGAAGAATCTCCCTGTCAAAAGGCAGACTTAATTCCTCCCCGCTCCCTTAAATTCCACCCCGTTACTCCTTGATACTTCTCTTGTACCAGTGTAAATAATTCATGGTCTTCCTTGGTGTTTATAGCCGTCAAATATTTATGGATACTTATGTCTCCCCTTAGTCAGAGCTTGGATGAATTATATATATTTAAGCCTTTTAATCTCTCCTCATAAGTGAATCCTCCTAAGTACCTAAGGGACACATTTTCAGAAAGTATTTAAACCCATTTCAGAAATGATTTAGGAATAAAAAGGGGAAAGGGTGCTCTCACACATGGTATTAAAAGTGCCGTCGAGCCTCTCTCGTGCAATTTTTGGAGCACTTGCAAATGTTCTTATAGGGCAGAAAGCAGAAGAAAGTGATTTTTAAGTTGTATGTGCACTCAAGACAAAACAGGTTTCATGTTTGAATTACAGATGAGGAGATATAAAATAGCAGAGGCTCTGAGTCATGAAAATCCTAGAAGTGCTTTCCGACATCTCAAGGGAAACTGTGCTAGCTTGCAACTAGCCAACCCACATCTTACTTTCTAATATTTGAAAAGAATATTTCACAGCAACCTAAAGAGGCATCACTAGGTAAATGTACGCAGGTGTTATAATTACAATTTCATTTGATTTTCTATTCAGTCCATTTTAAGTTGATATCAATCTATTTTGATTAAACTGTAAGAAATGTCCCACCCACTTTTTGTCATTTAAATAAATTCAATAAATAAATACCATGTGGCTCACAGAGAGATCACAATGATGCAATGAACAGGTTAGCCATCCCCTTACTGTACAAAACCCAGTACCTAGTCTTGGTGCACAATTCTCAATTTCCACAGCAGAGCAGATACTATGTTTAATAGTTGACTCTGCCATTTTCAGCCCAAAATTCTTTCCTGCGGCTCAGTAGAAGACAGCCTTCTGTAATTGGCTTCTGTAGTATTTGTGTGTGTAGCAAAGTATCCCATTATGCAGTTTCATTAAACCTCAGCAGTGTAGCTACTTCAGGTTTTTAACTATTGCATTTCATCCTTCACAATCCCATTTAACATGCTACCTACTTTACAGTGTTTCACAAAAGGCCCACTTAACTCAACATTAATTCAGATTTTTTAAGGGCCACCCTGCACTGTCAATTGCAAAGGACTCAATTTCCCATCTTTTCTCTATACAACAAGTGCTAGATTGCCTTGGTGAGCTGTTCCACCAGCTCTGATGAAACCGGTGAGCTCAGTATGTATGGCATTATCCCCGAACAAAGGCAAAGGAAGCAATTGGCTGTCCTTCTGAGGAAGCAGTTGGCTGTCCTTCTGACAAGTTGCTTTGGCGGGACCACAGAGGAGCCCCACTGATAGGCGCCGGCTCGCTTCTCATCAAGTGCCAAATTTGCTGCTTCGCAGAGGTCTCCATTGAGAACAGAGTGCAGCAGCGGCAAGGGTTAAACTGAGGCACTAATGAGGCAGCTTCCTGAATTTGCAGGAAAGTCCCTGTTCGCTTTGGAGAAATACTAATGGAAATATTGCCATTGTTAGGCCTCCTTACGCTACAGCGTGCTGTTCCTCCTTGCTCAAAGCACTTCTCGTTAACTCAGTAGCTCTTTCAACTACCCTATAAGGTAGATGGTCATTAATTCCACTGCTGTCATTGTTATCCAGTGACAGTGAAGGCAGTGAAGGTCCTGTGTGAGTGTCTGGAGGCAGTTGGAGGATGGATGGTGGCTAACAGATTGAGGCTGAATCCTGACAAGATAGAAGTACTGTTTTGGGGGGACAGGGGGCGGGCAGGTGTGGAGGACTCCCTGGTCCTGAATGGGGTAACTGTGTCCCTGAAGGATGAGGTGTGGAGCCTGGGAGTCATATTGGACTCACAACTGTCCATGGAAGTGCAGGTTAATTCTATGTTCAGGGCAGCTGTCTATCAGCTCCATCTGGTATGCAGGCTGAGACCCTACCTGCCTGTGGACTGTCTTGCCAGAGTGGTGCATGCTCTGGTTATCTCCCACTTGGATTACTGCAATACGTGGGGCTATCTTTGAAGGTGACTTGGAAACTGCAATCAATCCAGAATGCATGACTGATGACTGGGAGTGGCTGCTGAGACAATATAACACCCGTCCTGAAAGACCTACATTGGCTCCCAGTATGTTTCTGAACACAATTCAAAGTGTTGGCTCTGACCTTTAAAGCCCTAAACAGCCTTGGCCCAGTATACCTGAAGGAAGAAGAGAAGAAGAGTTTGGATTTGATATCCCGCCTTTCACTCCCTTTAAGGAGTCTCAAAGCGGCTAACATTCTCCTTTCCCTTCCTCCCCCACAACAAACACTCTGTGAGGTGAGTGGGGCTGAGAGACTTCAAAGAAGTGTGACTAGCCCAAGGTCACCCAGCAGCTGCATGTGGAGGAGCGGAGACGCGAACCCGGTTCCCCAGATTACGAGACTCCCAGTCTTAACCACTACACCCCAATGGTGTCTCCACCCCCATTGTTCAGCCCAGACACTGAGGTCCAGCTCCAAGGGCCTGCGGGAAGTGAAGCTACAGGGAACCAGGCAGAGGGCCTTCTTGGTGGTGGCGCCCGCCCTGTGGAACGCCCTCCCATCAGATGTCAAAGAAATAAACAACTATCTGACTTTTAGAAGACATCTGAAGCCAGTCCTGTTTAGGGAAGTTTTTAATGTTCGATATTTTATCACTTTTTTATTCCTGTTGTTGGTATTCTGTTGGCAGCTGCCCAGTGTAGCTGGGGGAACCCAGCCAGATGGGTGGGGTAAAATAATAAATTATTATATATTATTATTATCATCGCCATATATTGATTTTAATAGTTTTTTGAATCCCACATTTTTATGCAGCATATTCAAGGTGGCTCTTAAAAGATAGCGCTATCTCTCTCTGAAGTTGGGTTGGAGTGACTACACGAGCTTCTTGGTGGGTGCATTGCTTATGAGTCTGGGGAAGCAGTGGGCAGATCAGCAAGGTACGAATGCATCGGCGGAGTCAAAAAATGCATTTTTATATGCTATTTTCATACATTTGTAATAAACACTTCACTCCAGTATATTTTATATATTAAATTTCAACCCTGTCTTCCTCCCAAAGGAGCCCAGTATGCATCTTTGTACAAATTACTTGTTGGAAAATTGGATTGCAAAATTTCGAGATGTGCGAATTTCAAAAGATGGCTGTGTTTTTGTTCCTGAATTGTTTCAAAAAAAGCAAATTAAGTCATTTCGCCTTAAATGTGAGCTGAACTGAATTTCTTTCCCATCCCTGCTATGAACTCACCCTGGATACATATTGGTAACCAACGAAGTTGATGTAATATCCAAGCAATCTGATCCAATTCATAGGGCATAGCTTTTTAAAACTCTGACAAGTAGAGATGCTTCAGGGATGTGATCTCTGAAATTTTCAGTATAACATCGTTGATCTCCACCCTTCAGACTCATGTGTGGATTGGAAATTGGTTCCCCACCAGCTTTCCTACTTCCTGAATCTTTTAACACAGTTCTCAGCTCAAAACTCACAAAGACAGTAATTAATAATAATAATAATAATAATAATAATAATAATAATAAATTATTTCCAATCAAGTGTTAAAAACAATACAGCATTAAATATTAAAAACTTCCCTAAACAGGGCTGCCTTCAGATGTCTTTTAAAAAAAAGATAGCTGCTTATTTCCTTCACATCTGAAGTGAGGGCGTTCCACAGGGCAGGCGCCACTGCCGAGAAGGCCCTCTGTCTGGTTCCCTGTAACCTCACTTCTCGCAATGAGGGAACCGCCAGAAGGCCCTCGGTGATGGATCTCAGTGTCCAGGCAGAACGATGGGGGTAGAGATACTCCTTCAGGTATACAGGACCAAGGCCGTTTAGGGCTTTAAAGGTCAGCACCAACACTTTGAATTGTGTTTGGAAACGTACTGGGAGCCAATACAGATCTCTCAGGACCGGTGTTATGTGGTCCCGGTGGCCACTCCCAGTCATTAGTCTAGCTGCCGCATTCTGGATTAATTGTAATTTCTGGGTCACCTTCAAAGGTAGCCCCACGTAGAGCGCATTGTAGTAGTCCAAGTGGGAGATAGCTAGAGCATGCACCACTCTGGCAAGACAGTCCACAGGCAGGTAGGGTCTCAGCCTGCGTACCAGATGGAGTTGGTAGACAGCCGCCCTGGACACAGAATTAACCTGCGCCTCCATGGACAGCTGTGAGTCCAAAATGACTCCCAGGCTACGCACCTGGTCCTTCAGGGGCACAGTTACCCCATTCAGGACCAGGGAGTCCCCCATACCCGCCCGCCCCCTGTCCCCCCAAAACAGTACTTCAGTCTTGTCAGGATTCAACCTCAATATGTTAGCCGCCATCCATCCTCCAACCGCCTCCAGGCACTCACACAGGACCTTCACCGCCTTCACTGGTTCTGATTTAAAAGAGAGGTAGAGCTGGGTATCATCTGCACCATCTGTATAAATATACAGGATTTAAAAATGAATATTTTGTGAAAAATGGATTTAGAATTGGGTATTTTGAGAGAAAATATATATTGCAATGTGTATTTAAATGGAAAAATTCATGCACCCCCTTTTTTATAAAAAAAATCCAGATTAATGCAGAAATGGAACAGAACAAGCATGTGATACAAATACAGAAATAGGCTGATCTGTTCATAGCTATTGGGCAAATTTTGAACTTATTGAAATGTATGGAATATCTTCAGGGGCAGCTCTATGTAGACCATGTTAAAGTAGTCTAGTCTGGACATAACAAAAGCATGAAAAGATATTACTACACGAAGAGCACAGAAGCTGAAAGATAGTGACTTTCCTAATACTAGATGGTGAACTCTTGGTGACTTGAGATTTAAACTGGGGTCCTCCAGAATTGTTCATTATGCTCTAATTATCAAGTTCATCCTTCTCAGACATTTTCAGTTTCTTAAATATCTGCCAGTCTCTTTCCTCTAGCTTTTATACGCAGAATGATCATTTCATGCTTAGTCTTGAGTATGTTCCATATATTTTCATTTGGTGCTTCTTATAAATTGTATGATTTTGATGTTTTGATTTGCTTTTATTGTATTCATAACCATACAATAAAATTTGCATTCTATCAAATTGAATAAAATACCTGTTTAATTTCAGTGTTGAAAGGGTTTTGTTCTTCCTTTTTATTATTTTTATTTTTATTTATTCAGCTAAGAAAGTGGCTTGAGGCAGGGAACCCAATATAGTGTCAGGCATCTTGGAAACTGATTAATAGAAATACAGAGGTCATTTATGTCCATGCAAGTGACCTTTCCCAGATTTGATCTTTTTACCTTTTCTGGTGAAGACAATTAAATTGCCTGGATAACACTATTGTGTGTTGGCTGTCAACTCTCTGTCGTGCCCTAGTTGATAACTATTGTTAAAATGTGGTGATCTGTCAAGCCATTTATTTCATTAAAGACCTGCAAAACAGATGGGAAGACAGTGACGGAAGTCAGATAGGATGTGCTCAGCAATACAGTGAGATCTTTTTATTATCCTTCTGTACAAATAAAACACCCTTTTATTTCAGCATTTCACAGATGGAACAGCTCTTTAGGCAAAGCACATTTTGGGATACCTCAGGCTTCTAGGAAGAAAGTGCTATAAATCGCAAAAGGGAGATACGAAGCCAGAAGTAGATGAAAAAGAGCAAGGGGAAGGGAAGAGAAGGGAAGAATAACAATAGGTACATTGCGAAATAGCCTGAGGAGGAACTTGGCTCGCAGGAGAAAACGGTTGCTGACAAATCTTAGTCAATATCACGTTCATGGTCTTCGTGACATCCTTGGGCCAACTCACACACATGCGAATCACTTGTTTACTTGATTGATTAGAACTTGGTGGTAACTTAAAGCTCAGTGCTGCTGTGCCAAAACTTGATGATTTTCTTCCCCTATGAAAAGGGCTTCCATTTTTCTAGCTCATTTACAGGGCACTTTAGAATGTCTTTATAATTTTGGTTGTTATGAGCTCTGCTTTCCTTATTGTTCTGAGATGGCCAAAGGTGATGTGCACCTTTTTCTTTCTGCTGAACATTTCTCCAGTGTGCTGCAGCCTCCCCAGCTGCTCACCCATTCTGATCTGAAAAAGGCCCATGGAAGAATTTAATACTTAATGTATTTCACTGGGCTTTAATTGAATGGCAGGGGAGTCAGGAGGATTTCTGTGGAGTGCTATGATCAGTGCACTAACAGATTTGTTTTTTACCATTCTTTTAAAAATCCGCCTTCATGTCTTTAAAAGTAATAATGATGATAATAATAATAATACTTCATGTAAATCTTCAATGATGGTATGCTGTCAGGAGATTTCCCAGCATGCATTTACAGGAAAGGCCAGTCAAGGATATAATGCAGTTTTCAGAAAGTTCAGGCACCAAGGGAAAATAATAATAATAATAATAATAATAATAATAATAATAATAATAATAATGTGACAGAATGCAGAGTATCAAAAGCCCGACGACAGAGAGTTATTCAGGCAGCGTTATTTTGTTTTAGATATTTTATAAACTTTGTCCCCCTCCCCATCTTGAACACCATATACTATCTTTCTGTTGCAGTGGCCTTTGACTTTTGCAGAATCATACATCTCAATCTATTCTTATCTGTAAATGATCCTCAACTTGTAGGATAAACTAAGCAATGCTTTGAGGCAAATGCATATTAAGGAACAGAATGACAGCAATGATGTTTGTTCGAACATACAGGCTTTGATTTACAGTGGGGTAGGTTGCAATAATAGCTTACCACTTACCTGGCAGTAAGCCCCATTCAGTTCAACAGGACTTATTTCTGAGCAGACATGGTTAGAATGGTGCTGTTACGTTGATTTTTGCTGGTGTACGTGTGCTCCAATCTGACTTTCTGCTGTTTGGATTACTGGCATTTCAGTTACTAAACCTCCAAGTTTAAAAGCACAGCAGAAACCACTGAGTTTTGCACGGCTGCTAGGCAGTTCCAGCTCATTTGAAACTTTGCTTAGGGCCTCCCTGCTAGAGTGTTCAAAAAATGTCAGAGCTGCACATGGAGAGCAAAAGAAGCAGGCAGGCCCAAAGATGCTGCACCTTTTCGAACTATGAAGGCACTCAGTTGAGGGAAACACGGCTTCCTTTGATCTGTGGCCGAGTGCCTCCCTCTCCTCAGGTGACGAGCACTGATCCGTGAGGAAGCCCTCTTCAGTCCGCCTGCCTCCTGACATATTGCCGCGCTTGCTGCTTTGATGCTCCCCTGCTTATTGTTTTGATATCTCTCCCTTTTCAACATCAGCCAGGAAGGATTCCACTGAACCTCGCAGTGAACAGGACTTGAAGGCTGTTTCTGGTTGTTTGCCTGTTTTCTTTTGCGAGGAGCAGATGAGGTTTGGATTCACAGAGCTTTTGTTGTTGTTGTTTGGTACCTATTATTTTGGCATCATCTGCCCTAAATTAACAAGTTAGTCATAAATCCAAGAGATCTCTTTAGAACTTCATGCTAAGCGAGGAAGGCGATCTGTATTAGAAAAACAAAAAACCGCATTCTCTGCTTGTCTGAACTGTTCACTCCCAGGTTTCACCTCCAGCTTTCCTTAGGCAGCTAATTAGTGGATGCACATAAGCCTGTGTCCTGAAGGACATTGCGCATTTCATTAGTTGTGGTGTGCTGCATATGGGCGAAAGCCGCCGGGGGATGAGATGCACAAAAGCAGAAGATGTGTGCTAGTCCAAAGGATGGAAACAAAGCAGCTAATGAATGTCCGGCATCCATCTGATGCTCTCCTGCAGTCAAGATGCTTTGACCCAACCCAAAGATGCTTTCACTAGACTCCCTGTTGGGATGCTTTCTTACACCCCACCTCCCAAAATAAGCACGCAAACAACCTCCACATTCTGATGTCTCAAAGGGAGTTTTACCGTAAGTTGAATTTTAAAAAAATGCTTAGTTATGCTTTGGGGGCTTTTTAAAAAAGCCAGCTGTCCTCTGGCTTTGAGCCTAATGATTCTACCACACAATGGAAAAAAAAAACAACAACAATTATAATCTGTGCTTTAGCAATTTAGCTAATAAAATGTGTTGCATTGGTACTGAAATCAAATAAACAATGAAATCAAATATCAAGGTTTTCTTAGACATACAGTGAAAATTCAGTATTTTAAAATAGGTTGCGAATGTGCTCAGATCTTTTTATGTAAGACATTTTATTTAGTTTATTCTCACTGCGAGAAGTGAGGCCTCAGGGAACCAGGCAGAGGGCCTTCTCGGAAGTGGTGCCCGCCCTGTGGAATGCCCTCCCATCAGATGTCAAAGAGAGAAATAATTATACGGCTTTCACAAGGAATCTGGCTGGGTTGTAAGAAAGAGAATGTTGGACTAATTTGCCTTTTATCTAATCCAGCAGGACTCTAAGGTTCATATGTAGGACTGCCATACGTCCAGAATATCGTGGACACCACCAGTACCTGGCACTCGAAAATGGCGTCCAAGCAGAATGTTCAATTCCCCTTGAAAAATGTCTGGGAAAACCCTAATGCATGGCAACCCATGTTGAAAATTGGATTCTTCTTCCTCTTCTTCCTCTTCTTCTTCTTTTTCTCCTTCTTCATCTTCTTTTGAGGGGAAACAGCCAGTGGCGCTTCCATCTCAGCAGCCTTTTCCCTATCTCTCAGAGAACCATTCGTTGATTTATCTCCCTCCCTTCCTAACCCTGAAACAGTGCTAAGCCAAGCCGTATTGAAAGCCAAGTGGCAAGGCAGGAAGGTGTGTGAGAGGGAGCTTTGGTCTGGCTGGAAACTTTGGGAATTCTCTCTGCCCCTTCAGTTCCCAGCCAAGCGGATTGCCTGGTCATGCAGGATCCGGCCAAGGGGGCACCCTGTGTGTGCCAGCCTGCGCATGGTCATGCAGGATCCGGCCAAGGGGGCACCCTGTGTGTGCGTGTGCGTGTGCAAGGGTGGGAGAGCGAGAGAGAGGAGGAGTAGAATGGAGAGGGACCAAGAGACAGGCAGCCACTTCTCAGCCCCCCACTCTCATCACCGCCCAATCAAAGCCCCCCAGGACAAAATCAGTAGCAGCCCCCCCCCTCTCGGGCTCCCTCCCCTTCTTCTGACACACCTCCTCCATTTCTCTCTCTCATTTTCCATCCAACGATCCTTCCCCCCCTTCTCCCCCCTTTTGGAGGACTCCCTCCAGAAAACAAGAATATACTTGGCTCAGGGAAACCCTCCTTTCCCTCAGTTGGGACTTACTGATTTAATTCTCCTCACTCTCTCCTTTACCCTCATCTCTGCTGCGCTTCCTGACTGCGCCCCCCCCAACGAGTTTTCCTCTTGCTGTGATTTCTGATTGCTTCCCCCTCGCTCACTCTCCCTTTCTCTGCTGCTGCATTCCCTTGCTCCCACCCCAGCCTCTCACCATTGCAAGGCTTTTTCAGTGTTTGTGCCTCCGCTCTGAGCCCGGCTTCGGCTGGGGAGGGCGGGATATAAATAAAAATTTATTATTTATTTATTATTATTATCCTGCCTCCTGTCTGGAAGCCCCCCCCCACTCAGCATCCTCTTCTCCTTCTCCTTCTCCTTCTCCTTCTCCTTCTCCTTCTCCTTCTCCTTCTCCTTCTCCTCCTCCTCCTCTTCCTCTTCCTCCTCCAGACCCTCTTCCTTTCTTTCTTTCCTTCCTTCCCTCTCTCTCCTTCTTCCAGGATCCCTCTTTCATTCTCTCCCTTTCTCCACTTCCCTGACTCCCTCGTCCCTCCTAGGGCTACCGTAGCACTTCAGGCAGCTCAGTTTGGAGCGATGGAAAGGGAGACGCAGGCAGATCTTGCTTTGGAAAAGCAGTGCCAGGGCTGCTGGAGCATCCAAGAACTCTTACACCGTCTTCTCAAAATCAGGCAGGTTTGGGGAAGGTAGCAGGAGATCCATCCCCCAAACAAAGCTCAACACCTCTATCCGGATTTTCACTTTTGGAATATGGCAACCCTATTCACCATTTCTCAGTCTAAGTTACCACACATGGTTGCTTTGAGACTAAAACAAAATGATACCACCTTGATCTTCCTGAATTGATCAAATGCTCTAGCATGAACACAGAGGAACCCCAATTTGTGCTCTGATCTGCACTTGCCCAAGGGAAGTTTCTTTCACTCAAGAGCCATTGGGTCAAGGCTATAATGTGGAAAGCTCTGAATATCCTTATTATGTGCCTTGTGTTCATTCCTACACCTTGTTCAGAATTCCACAGGTGGGTGTTTATGCAAACGTGAAACTAGGAAACTTTGGTAGAGGTGATATTTTCTGTAATATAGTTACATGGACAATGTGCTTCTGACTATTTGTCATAGCCAAACAGTACTATTTCTCTTGTACGAATGCAGGGTGGATGGAATTACCTCTTAAGCTTGATGGGGCCCAAGCCATCTGCTGCTTTGAACGCTAACACCAACACCTTGAATTTGGCTCTGAAGCTTTCAGAGCTTTTAGAACTGATAGGGCATCACGCCCACCTTACCAACCTAGCAGCTGCATTCAGTCTCTGGATCATCTTTGAGAACAGCCTCATTTAGAGTGCATTGCAGTTGTGGGAGATCACTAGAACATGGACAACTGAGCCCAGACTATCACAATCCAGGAAACAGTCATAGCTGGAGCAAGGAGTTGCATCCCGTGCTCTGCTCATAGAGTCCTGCTGGTGCAAAGGGGCTTCTTATTCCTCTTGCCTCCACAGTCCTACAAAGCTGCTCAAGAGAGTTCTCAAGTCCTTAACAGCTGATTTTGAGGATGCACAGAGGGCTAAAGGAAATAGGAGAGGAAGAAGAAGCTCTGTTGAGAAAATGGAAGTCTTTTGTGCCAGTGGAGCTACAGCATTGAATGTGCCTCAAGATGTGCAGACATATGCTACCTGTTAACAATGACCTGCCATGTGATTTTTGAAAAGAAAAATCAAAATGTCATTGGTTGACTTTTTGCTTCTTTAATCTGAATGCACTGCCACCCCCCTCCTGCCTGCCTGACCTGTGATTTTCAAGTTATCTGTGGCTCGTCTCCTGCCAGTAAATATAGGCCACTTGCTGTATCTTTTCAGCGGGAGCTGCTTTGCCAGCCGCACTAAGGAGCAACCATCAAAGTGCTAAAATTAGTTTTGCACTGCAGTGGCAACAAATTAAAAATGGCATACTGTTACACCAAGTAGCTCACACTCATGCCAGCTGATTTATGAGGTCAGGAGTAAAAGGATTCATCACCTGGCATTATCTCAGCCCATAGTTAATGCCTGTTCTGTCACTGAGGCATGGGGGGAAATTATAGGAGGAGAGAAAGGTCTTCTCTAAAGACAAGAGCTGTTTACAAAGGACAGCTCTCCACAAGATACCTTGATAAAATAATTGCCTCTGTAGGCCACAGCTCCCAGCATGGAAAACCATCCTTTATAATGTTGAGTTGGAGCGATCACCATCCACTCTTCTCACATTCCATTTATTTTATTTTATTTTCTGATTGTTAGCTACTTTATTAAAGAACCAAACATGAAAAAGACATTGCCTATATGTATATACATGTAAAACACACATTCTTCAAAAATAAATATTATCACATTTTTTAAAATAACAGGCACAAGGGATCTCCTTTTTATTTTATTCTACTCCTTCTCTCACAGAAGTGAATGAGGGAGTTGATGTTCTTACATTGTGCATTGACCTTTTGCTGTCACTCTGTTACTCTTCGATAACTAGTTAATTTATTTAGACATCCATGCAGCTTTCTGTAATCTGTTTGTTCCCAAATGGCTAAAAAGAAATGCCAAATCATGCTAAATCCCTATTCTTGTCCTTTCGCCATGCAGATTCGCTGGGAGGCATGTTCATCACTGGCCCTCCCTGGTTTTCAATCTGAGAACATTCAAAACAACATTTACAAGCTGCTTCAGACATTGCTTATGGTCACTTGCTTCATCACAGTGAGGAGGGGAAACCTCTTGACCTCCAGTTGTTGGTCTGGACTCCAGTAGTAATTATCCCCGACTGTTCATCATGTTGGCTGAGGCTGATGGGAACCACATCTGGAGGGCCACAGTTTTCCCATTCCTGAATTATAGGAATGGTCCACTCCATATGAGAAATATGTGCCAGAGTTTCACAGGTCTCCATTCTGATGACATTCACAGTTGCACACTAGAGTTAGGAGCTTTGGGAATCACAGGGATTTCTGTGGCTATGAATCTCCAAATGCACTTTGCATTGGTCCAATGAGGCCCTATTAACTAAAGTCAGTTGCACTGAGCTTGAGACCTGCTCCTGAGTGATGATGGACTTTCAGCGTGAGCAGACTGCTACCACCAGGAAAGAAAATGGATAAAAGGCAACGGCTAAACAATTTCTCAGCAAGCTGCTCTACAGCAGGCATATGGAGGAAGGATGAAGAAAAGTGTCTGTATTTGCTCTGTGGCAGCACAAAGATATAGATTTCTAGACCTTGGGCTGATCGTATTTCCACATCAAAAACACTGTAATAGCTTAAAAGTTGCAGACTTGCTTCCTGAAGGGGAATCAGTAAAAAATAAAAAATAAAAAATCCAACAGCTGTTTAAAAAATGCTATAAATTCATATATTAAAAATATTTCTTAACTTCCCTCCATTAAAAAATATCCAGGTGGTGCAGAAAAGTGTAAATAAAACTAATTCACATAAATTCCATTTAAAATCAATAAATCAACATAAAAATGCAAGACAAAAGGCATATACTGCCCCCCCAAAAAACCCCCCCCACACTAGAGAGTAGAATAAAGCAAACTGCAAAACTCTAAAATGCACCTGGCACTAACAAGTGTCAGATATGTCTCCTTGGGGAGCGTATTCCAAAGTCAGGGTGCCTTTGCAAAAAGGACCTTCTGTTTTGCAGAAGCACAATCTACGTCTACTAAAGAGTAGAGATAGTGGATATGTCAGTTTTGGTTTTTCTGTGTCTCATCTTTGCATTCTTCAGTTCTCCAAATTTCTACATCAGTTTGTATGTTCATTTGTTTTTAAATCCTCATAAAAATTCAGTAGCAAATTTAGGGTGAATTCCTCATCATTTTGGCTTAAAGATATATTATAAATATTATATTATTATAAATAATATATGTATTAGATAACAATCTCCTCTACTGTAATGCATTTTTGTATCTTATTTAAGGGAATTAAGTAAACTTGCCTATAAATGCAAACTGAATTTAATCATTCACAGAGGGTAGCGCTGTGGGTTAAACCACAGAGACTAGGGCTTGCCAATCAGAAGGTCGGCGGTTCAAATCCCCGTGACGGGGTGAGCTCCCGTTGCTTGGTCCCAGCTCCGGCCAACCTAGCAGTCCGTCAGAGTGCAAGTAGGTAAATAGGTACCACTCCGGTGGGAAGGTAAACGGTGTTTTTGTGCGCTGCTCTGGTTCACCAGAAGTGGCTTAGTCATGCTGGCCACATGACCCGGAAGCTGTACGCCGCCTCCCTCGGCCAATAAAGTGAGATGAGCGCCGCGACCCCAGAGTCAGTCACGACTAGACCTAATGGTCAGGGGTCCCTTTACCTTTACCCTTTAAATCCCTACTAAGGAGTATTTGGAGAAGGGCTTCTACAGAAAATATTAATAAACAGGTAAGCTGGTATAGAAAGAATTGTGCCTTTGGGTACCTGGGTCCTAAGTCATTTAGGATTTTTAAGATAAGTACTAGTACCACCTCCCTGAGTTCAAAAAAATAGGCAGCTCCCCAACAACCACTTCCCACCCCATTGGCAGGAACACCAGCATGGGCTGGGGGGTGGCAGGAGGCAGATAATGCTAGCTCTGGACTGTGGAGCTTCAGATAAGCATCCCACCATAAGCCATGAATTCAAGTCCTGTCTCAAAACTGATTGACCAAATCAGTGATCATTTGCAAGGATGCACATTTGGTCCTAGCCAGTCACATGAGTTATGTTTCATGATAATCAACTTTATAGATATTTGTTGCACTTGTATGCACCAAACCAATTTAAATAGACATACTTATGTTCCACAGTAGCAATAACTGCATCTTCTGTTTACCTTGTTCCTCCAGGTCATCTGATTTGCTCAAAAACTGACACATGTCCTTTGCTTTGGTGAAAAATCTATGTTTGCATACCTTCCAAGTGCCCCATTTTAAGCAGGACGGCCACACTTTCTTTGAAGGCGGCCTAGGCTCTGACTTCGTCCCGCGCACCCTGATTTGCATCATCTGGAATGGGGGCTATGGAAGCAGCTCCTGCATTGGCATTGGGAAGAAATGCTTGCCAGATGTAAAATTGGAAATTATTTATGTATGCAACAACAGCGGCAAGAATTATATTAGCGCAAACTTGGAAGACAGAAGAAATACCAATGAAAGAACAATGGCAAGGGAAGCTTATGGAATATGCAGAACTGGCAAAACTAACAGAAAAATGACATGAAAAGGACAACAAAGACTGTAAAAGAGAATGGGAACCATTTACAACATATATGAAGAGGCAACATAAAGAAATGGACTCATTGGCAGGGTTTGAGTAAACAATCACAGCTGTATACAACAAGAAATAAGACTATATGTATTGAGAAAATCTTGGGGAAACAATACGCAGGGTGAACAATATGGAAATAAAACAAAACGTGCTTGCCCACCTTTGGGAAGGAGGTGGGAGGGCTCTTGAACCTTGCCAGGGCATCGTGCCTCCTTCCCTAAGCTGGGCAGAAGCTTCCTGGGCTGTGGGAAGGAGGTGTGAAGCCCGTGTCCCCATTTTTAGCAGAATGTTGGCGCAGATGTGTTTGTTGTCTTTTATGCCTAAACACCTTTGTGAAATAGAAAAAGGTGTGGGCATATGGATGCAATTTGCAAAGGACACAGCGCATGCTGCCATGCCTAGTTTCAACGGCTTCAGTGGGACTCTTAATGAGAGGAAGCCTTATGACCATGACTATGGAAATAAAGTCCTGAATTTGTTTAATTAGGTACTCCCCCCCCCCCAAAAAAAAAAACCAGGACTAGAGCATGGTTGGAGTCCCACTACATACCAATGAGGCAATTAATTCCCCAGGCAGATAACAGAAAGTCAAGTCATTAGTAGCTCTCTATTGGGCAGAACTTTTAATTATTCAGCATAATAAAGCTCCTGTTTGGGGCTATAATTCTCCCTCCGATACCCCACAGAGATTTTCCAGGTGAGTAATTCCAAAGGAAGATACCTTGCCTCTTTTTGTGGTGTATCCTTTCACCTGCAAGTTAATTAACTTGCAGTTTAATCTTCCATAGGAACATATGAAGCTACTACCTTACTCCAAGTCAGACCATCGGCCTACCTAGTATTATTTACTTTTAGTGGCTACAGTTCTCCAAGGCTTTGGACAGCAGCTTACCGTGCTGTTGCTTGTCGAGGTCCCCAAGCCACCCCAAATAACTCACACATCATGCAGAAATTTTGTTTAAGGTTTTTGGCATAATTTTTGGCCACAGCTTTATTAAAATACAAAAATGTGAGTGGTTGCTTAGGCATTGGTTGCGACTATCTGCCCCCCAGTGGCGGACAGACTGACATTTCGCAAGCCTGTGAAAGTCAGAAAAGGGGGATACATTTTGGGGATAGCGACGGAGCAGGGAACCTGCCCTCAGCCCTCCCCAAATGCAACCAGGGGCTCTTGCGTGGCCCCTTGACAGGGTTCGGACAAAAGCAATGGTGAGCCCCTGTATTCCTTTAATGGAATCCCTTGCAGCAGCAGCATTAGAGGGGCAGGCACAGCCAATCCATGCCCCTCAACCAACCAAACCACAAACCAGTGCCTAACCGCAACCTTACAAGTTGTGACGATTTGCTACGCAGTAGGCAAAAACCAAATGGCACCAGTCAATCAGCCAGATGGACAAAATTCCTACTGGGCCCCTGCCCCAAAAGCAGACAACCCCATGACAGGCATAGCAAGGTCAATGCGAACAACCCTTAATATAGGGAGGGGGGACGGGCAATCCGATGCACGGAGCGAAAAGAGGAAGCTCTAGGGTTTGTGCAGGGAGTCTTAACATTTCTGGCTGTCAATCATGAAATGGCAACATTAACTTCTTCCCAACAACAAGGGAAGCCCAATCACAACAGTGGCCAATGATCAATTAGCCCGCCCCACAACTTTGGAGTGTCTTGCCAGCCCCAACCGCAACATGTGCTCTCCATGAAGGAGAACATGCTTTGCTGTCTGAGATCCTTTTCGATGGGGATGCAGAAGACTGATGTGTGCAAAGTGTGTGTATGAGACATTTTTTTAATACTTTGCTTTCCGTGGGAAACATCCAGAACAGTTTCCCTCCCCCCCCCCCCCGAGTGTGGTTCTTTAAGGCCACTTCTCCTGTTTCCCATTACAGCCCTCTTACCCACTAAACTACCATCTAAGCCACACTAGAGAGCTGGATTTAAGGGAGTGTGACCAGTTAGCCAGCACTGGATGCTGAGCTGAGAGGGCGCCACAGTGGGGGCTACAACAATGATGAACAATGGAAGGCGAGAGGTTGGGGGGGCAGATTTTGGCATGGCACAGGGCACCATTGAAACTTTAAAGCCCAAAGTCTGCTACTGCATGGTAGCATGTTGGGGCAGGGAGATAACTGAAATGAAGGATTGCACTGGACTTTATTCCAGATCTTTTTAAAAGTTTTGTCCTGAAATGATAAGCTGGAGGTTGGGGAGCACCTGGTAAGCGTTTCCAGTACAGCACGCCCTCCCATCATTTCAACTGATATAGGCAAATAGACCTGATATGCTCACTTTAGAATAGGGCTGTACAAAATGTCCTCAGACATTTTCAACATGAAGAATGTGGAGAGCAGTGGTTTAATGTTTTCATGAAGGGACTCATCGTGTTCACTTTTTTAAATGGCTAGTTGCTGTTATTTAGTTTTCTTCCTGGTGCCACTCAACCCTATTTATTTTCTTAGTCTGCATGCTCCCTACAGGAGAGTTAGAGGTTTTTTGTCCCTTGGCTGTGGCTTTATGATGTCATCACACAAGTAAATCTGATTGGCTATTAGAATTAGGGATGGTTTGGTTCACATTTTCATGCGACGTTACCTAATTCACACTTCTTGAAACTCTACGTGAACTAAAGTGCAGCTGTCCTTTGAAATTCACACTTCTCAGCCAAAAAGCATACAAAAATGCATCAATTAAGGGGCAGTGTTCATAAAATGCACATGGCATAGAAACATGAATTAAATGATGCACACAAAATTGGGTATATAAGGCAAAAATTAGGAAAAATGCACACTAAAATACTGACAGACTTGCATGAGGAGTTAAAAAAAGTTGAACACGGATGCAGAAATGTAGCAAATTCAGTGGCAGAGGAAGGGGGTGTGGGTGTTGCAGGCCACCCCGAGTGTCATCACTGAGGGGGTGTGTGTGACAAAATGACAAAAATATGAGTTTTTAATAATAATAATAAATTGGGCTCACGAAACCTTTTAGTTCAGTCAACAAACATAATGAAATGCGGCAGGCATTAGGCGCCACACCGTGGGGGCCGGCACTTACCGTGGGGCCTGCAGCATGCCTGAGCCACGCTTCTGTCCTGGGAGTGACGTGGTGGCTTGGGCACCTGAGGGTTCCATGCTGCCTGAAACGGCAGTGTGGAGATTGTGACTGCCCACCACCTCTCCCTCAGCTGCCCTACAGCTGAGGGGGAAGCAGCGGAGAGGCTCCATGCAGTGCGCCCCACCCCTTACTGCAGGACGTGTATGCTGCACCGGTCACCTAAGCAGCTAGCTACACTGCTGAGCAAATTCAATTTAAGATTGAAAAAAATGAGAAATGGAAAGAAACAGAAAGTGACAGATTAGTCCATCCCTGTAGCATCACCACGAAGCCAAGCCAGCCCTTTGAGGTAATGCTTCTTGACTTTCCTCTGGCACCATGTAACATGTAACTGAAGAAAAAAAGTATGGCAACAAGTAGGAGCGAGGAACATGGCCACCACCACCTAGACTGCCATGAGGAGCAACACCACCAGTAAGACAGGTGAACATTTCACCCTTTTTTTCATTGTCTCCCAAAAAATTACCTAAGAGGAAGAAGGATAGCTTTGTGTAGCCTGTGTTTAGGGCCCCTTTTTATCTCAGTCCAAGGCAAGAAATATCCAGTAATAAAAACCTTTTTAGTTTCTTGAGAAGGTTTGAAGTCTAGGATTTGTTTTCGTTTTAATTTTTTCAGACTCTCATACATCACCTACTCTTCTAAGGCTAGACTGAGTTGACATACTTATTCAGACCATGGGATAAGTGCCATATATATTATTCTTCCATGCCCTTTGGAGACATTATAAAATATCAGGATGATCTATAATTGAGGGGGAAATGTTCAGCAAAAGTTACATTTATCTCCTTAACCTGTCTCCACCCTGGAATAAAACTCCTTTAGGAGTCTTCAGAATTGTGCTTACTTCATAGAAAGTCGCTGCCTGGTGCCTAGGGTTAAACGAGACAACCAATTCAGAGTTGCAGGCAAACAGATCCAGGAGCAGGATGTCAATCATGTCTAAATAAATCCCACCTTGCCTCCTGTTTCTCAGAATTGTTGTTTCTCAGTGGCTCCTCTCCAAGCAAGCTCAGTGTCAGAGAGAATCAGAAACAGGACACACAGCTTTCAGGACATGCATTCAGTCTTCTCTTGGGTTGCATTTGATTGGGTCCACCTAAATGAGTAGTTTTATAAAGGGTTGGGGTGTGGGCTTGCATGCCAGCTTAAAATAGACGATACATTTTATTTTGCTTGCATGTTAATGAAAAGCTACCTAATCTGAACTTCTTAAAGCAGTATGTGAACCAAAACACAAATATCCTTCAAAATTAGCACTGCTCTGAATATTGTGATGCAGGTCCTTTTTTTTCTGGTGGGACATGGGGGATGCATACCCCTAAACATTTTGTGAATCTAAGTTTGGCCTCATTGAGGGGCAGTATTTCAATATGAGTAGGAAAATGAGAGTAACCCTAAACATTTTTTTTAAGAAAAAAAGCAATGTGCGGGTCTCTAACCAAACAACATGTGCAAAACAATTGCATGCAATTTGTGGCATCTAAACACTCCCACAATCTCCTTGCTTTGACCACGAGAAGCCAAAGTCTGATCCAGTAGGAGGCAAAATAAAAGGAGAGTCCTGTGCATGTTTCCTTGGGATGAAAGTCTTATTCCCTACCTCCACAACTGGTGATGGTGATGAAAACTACCTGTCCTGGATTAGGCTTTCAGGCCAGAAGAATGCACACACAACTTCCTCCTTGGGAGTGTTTAATGGAGCGACATGATGGTTAAGGGCACTTTGCCTCAAGAAGTGATAAAGTTCACTTATTATATGGGATGAGAATCTCTACCAAGCTGTGTTTTTAATTGACATATACATCTGCTTACCAATTTGCATCATTTTATATAACATTGCATAGAGCATTCCATTTGTAATACTTGATGTGCTGTAGCGCTGCTGATAGGCTGTATTCCATGTCAATTCTCTTCCATGAATATATCTGTATTCACATCATTCAGACTATGTTATGGATCAAAACTGATAAAAAATTCATAAACTAAAAATACTCCCTTGGACGTCACTTACACAACTTTTTAATTTAATTTTAATTATTAATAGTGTAGTTGCGCTTTTTCCTTTCTGCTTTGTGAAATGTGTGGCTGCCAGAGTATCTGCCTGACTTCTCTACTTTTATAGCTTTTTCAGCAACACCTTCAAGTTCCTTGAAGCATTTTTTCCCCTCATGCAAAGTTAATTAGGCAGTAATTTGTCAGCATTATTTTCACAGATACTATTGCGGTTTGACATTCTGTGATCAAGACGCGCTAGCCCAAATCCGGAGATATTTGCATCACTGTGCGTGTGAAGATCTCTCCCCAAAAAGACGTGGCTGGGGCTATCAGCCTGGGCAAGACAATTGGCTCTGTGGATCCCTTCAGGCAAGTGATGGGCCAAGTCATGTGATCACCATAAACAGAATAGGAGGGACATAGCTGGCTACCTGTAGTAAGCATTAGGTTGTAGGGGGTGTCTGTCTCTCTAATTTTGTGTTATGCCACACTTCCCGTGGCAGCCATATTGTGTTATGTCACATCCCCTCCACCCCAAACAGTAGATATTTTAAGGCACTCCCTTAAAATTTTGAAATGTGCCCACTGATCCAAAATGTTGGGTGCCCCCTTGTCCAAAATGATAGTCTAATATTGCCTCTGGGGTACCTGATGGTTGGGGATAGAGGAGAATCACTGAATCATTGAATGAGATACTCTTCGGAGCTTGGGGAAGGTGAGAGGCATCCAGCCAAGGAAGAGAGAAAGAGACAGAGAGAGAGAGGATGAAGTTTGGAAGATACAGGATAGGGTTTCCAACACAAGGACAGAAACGCTGGTCCATCAGGGCTCCTCTCCACATGGTGCAAACCCTACATGCATGTAAGGCTGCCTCTTTCAGACTAACACTGATCACATATCACCCAGGGAGCATATCTAGCTGATAAATTTAGATGAACTAATATGGTTCAGTTCTGATGCGGGACTTCTCAATGGGAGACTGCATGCTTTGCTTGCAGAAGGTCTGATGTTCAGTTCCAGACATCTCCAGGTGAGACCAGGGTAGACCCCTGCTTGAAACCCTGGAAATCCACTGCCAGTCAGTGTTGACAATAATGAACTAAGTGATCCAGAGGTCTAACTTAAGACAGCTTCTTAGATTCCTACGCACATTGCAGGGGAGAGGGCAGTGTAGTGTTTCAAGTTTGCTATGCCTTCTAAATGATTTAAAATGCATTTGTATTATTTAAATCACCGCAAATGAACACCAGCAAGTAATAAAGGCAATAACAATGCATAAACAATTCCATCCGTCTTCTAATCTTGATGAGCTTTTATATGTAATAGTGACATCCGTACAGCTGGTTCTGAAAACCGATGATATGTAGCCAATCAATCATACATTTCCATTTGGAGCGTATTCTGTGCATGCCTTATAGTCCTCTTTCTGGTTACATTATGCTTAGATCAATAGAGCTGAAATAAATGGAGAAAAAACATCTAGCCACCCCCTCTCTCTTCTACAGAACATTGTCTCATCACAACATTCTACTATAACCTCTGAGAATTCAAAGCCTTACTGAAAATTAACTGGCTCCACATCGTTGGCAATCTCATTCACACCATCTTTGTTTCCAGTCATTCAAATAATTGTAATTTCAGCATCTCTGCACATTAAGTTTCATCCATGCTGACCCATATCTATTTCCCAATTAAAATGTTAAATTATATCTGATTTTTGCTAAACAGATTTTCCTTGGGAGGCATTAGGACATCTTCCAACATTTCCGAGTTCTAAGGTTTCCCAGGGACAGCAATTACATATAGCAACAAGTGTCCTAGTTCCGTATGTCAAGGCAAGATTTAATTTTTCTCAAGGCATCAGGAGAATGCATAACTTAATGTAGAACAGCTTGGATGCACCAGTCAAATACACAAACAAGCGCTGAGTTCATCAGGTGGCACTTTTTGCAACTGACAAATGGGGAATTTGTGTAATGGCCAGGCCAAAGATGTGGGTATAGTTTGCACAAGGTCCCTTGAACTGGTTCCCCTTCAAATAAGCCAGCTAAATCAAATAAGCCAGTACTGCACAGTTGTCTGACAGTACTTCAGGCTGTGACCACAGGTGTCCTCCTTCCACCAAATTCATACATCAAACCTGACAGAAGGAAGAAAACCAAAACATACTGATGGGTGAGAGACTAGAACAGTCTCAACTCAGAGCTCACAATGTGGGCATCCCTCGCCTTTCAAGGGGCCAGCTGCACATATGCCTTAAGTCCAAAACTTTGTACTGCAGCCACCTTCCATCAAGTCTGGGACATTTTTTTCTTTCATAAATCTTCTTTATTTCAGTTTTCCCCAAGTGTTTTGTGGCAACAGACACAGAAGTAAACCTGCTTCTATAGCAGGATTGGATGTGAAACTTTGACAGCCCTATTCCTTTTCTGTATGAATGGTGGAAATAGGTTTGTCTACCAACGATAAATCCCATAATGTGCAATTGCTGGTGGGAGCAGGATAGTGTGAGCTAAGTGATTAATTTTTATAAGTTTTAAGAAACAGGTATTGGTGTCAATAAGCAGATCAGAGAAAACAACAACAAAAGTACACAACCATATCAAGAGCTATTTAAAATGTTTAATATATCACTAATACTCTGCCTTAGGCATCACAGAAAGCATTGATCCATTCCCAACGGAATCGTGTTCACAGTACTCATAAAAGTGATGTTAAAATGGTCTGTCTTCATATTTTTTAGCCCTTCTAAAAATTCACTTAGGTCATTTCACAACTGTCCCTAACCATAGCTCAACATCTCTGTGGTTTTATATCATTTGGAGAAGCTCATCTTTATGTTCCTTCTATCAAAATGTGTTGCAAAAAGGGAGCAGAAGGGAGAAAATGTACCCATCTAAATTGCTTTAGCAAGGCTTGCCCCTATTGTTCAAACACTTCACCTCATACTTCTAAGCATTTTTTTTAAAAAATGACTGAGATAAAGTTATGGTTAATGTCAGTGGCAGAGAGAAGTATTGGAGTCTTCAGTAACTTTGGCATGAACCTAGAAATAGCGGGTGGTTAACATAACTGAGTGCCTGACAAATTCTTTCTCTCTTGTAATGTGAAGCCAGAACTGGTGTAGCACTCGGACTACAGACTTGGATCATCAACCACAAAGCATGAATCTACCTCAGGCACAGCTCGTGAGGATAAAAGTGGACTCTACCACCTCAAAGAAAAGGTGAGATGAAAATGCTCAGAACTGGCAGAACATCTGCTTTGTATGCACAAGGTCCCATGTTCAATCCTGTACATCTCCAGATTGTATTGGGAGAGACCATGTAAACAGTATTGAACTAAATGGGTCAATACTCTGACTCAGTACAAGACATATTCATATGTTCCGATGTAGAATAATAAATAGCAGTTTCAGTTTCAGAGTTTTGACATGAGCTGCATGCCCACTTGGATCAAAGCTAGAGTACCAGCTAGGAAGAGGAGACAGGAGAGAGATAGATAGATAGATTTACTGTGGGAGGAAAATCTGAGTCTTCTCTAGCTATAGCAGTCCTAGCTAGTCAGGGATGACATAATGAGTGTGAGGCTCTCGCTGCACTACATCGTCTTGTTTGACTGCCTGTGGGGCAGCATCACTGAGTGCAAGTAAAGTCAGTTCAGAAAGATAGCAATCCATTGCACTGCCATCACTCTGAATGGATGTACACTTTAAATGCCCTCTTTGATGTGATTGCTGGCAAACTGTTACAGGAGGCAACATTTTTCAGTGCTGCTGAAAGTTCACAAATGTGCTGCACTTTTGGCTCAGCTTTAATTTAACCAAGTGTGAAAGATAAAGGTAAAGGACCCCTGCAGGGGTGTGTCACATGTCCTGGGGTGGGGCACGCCGTCTGCAGGGGCGTGGCGCCCAGGGCGGGCGGGGGGACAGTCGTGATGGCACCCTACTGGGATTGCGATGCCAGGGGTGGTGTGCTCCCCCCGCACTCCTCTTCCTCCGCCAGTGGACCCCTGGACGGTTAAGTCCAGTCAAAGGCAACTATGGGGTTGAGGCGCTCATCTCGCTTTCAGGCCGAGGGAGCCAGCGTTTGTCCACAGACAGTTTCCCGGTCATGCGGCCAGCATGACTAAACTGCTACTGGTGCACCGAAACACCATTTACCTTCCAGCTGCAGTGGTACCTATTTATCTACTTGCACTGGCGTGCTTTCGAACTGCTAGGTTGGCAGGAGCTGGGAAAGAGCAATGGGAGCTCACCCCGTCACGGAGATTTGAACAGCTTACCTTCTGATCAGCAAGCCCAAGAGGCTCAGTGGTTTAGACCACAGGCGCCATCTGTGTGCTGTGTGTGCGCGTGTGTGTATATGTGTGTGCCCAAATATGTGTGTACGCATGCACAAAAAAGTTTTGGTATTGATTCTTAGTCTCTGGGTTGCCTTTTGTAGCAATTCTTTCAACTTTATTATCTTACATCATGTACGATAAAATTAGCTATGATGGTTTTATGCATGCTTTTGATACTGAATGAAATTGCACGGGTCGAGACTTTTCTGCAATTTTGAATGGTGAACATTTGGGGCAATTTAAAACAAACTACATTCTTTATAGATCCAACTTCTCTGCTGATGAAAGCTTTGGCACCTCATGCTCAATCATCAGACGGCTGTGTGCATGGTGCCTCTAGTCCACCCTTTGTCTTTCTCATCCTGTTTTCAATAGGATTCTCCTCTGCCACAGAAGAATTCATTTTCTCCATCTCTTGGGCCAATTGCCTTACTGTCAGTGATAGAGAGAACCTCTTGAAATCTTTATCAGTATAAATACCCACAGAGACTGAATCATGGCAGATTCCATGCTCACACCTGCTATTGCAGGTTTCTCCAGAGCTGACTGGAGAGACCATTCAGTGAATCTTCTCTCCCTCTACTTTTCTCTGTTCTTGCAGGCTGTGAAAACAGAGCCTTAAAGACTTTGATTCACTGTGATAGAGTGTACTAGACAGACTATGCTGTAAGTAAAATGGGAGGGTTAAAACCAATGGAATGAAAGAGACTGACCTAAAAGCACTGAACTTTCACGGAAGTAGTGGCTGGATCATGAATTAGCTACCATATGGGCCATGGCAATGATTCCTTCCTACCTTGTAGGAGAACTTGCCCATTAATGTTCTAAACAAGCTACATATCAGGGGTGGGCACAGCAAAGCCTGGCAATGGTGGGACAAGGGGACATTTATTTACAGAGGTTTTCCACTTAAAGAGCGGAATGGAATCTCATTCATCAAGGAATGATGTAGCAAGAGATCTCCAGGTTCAGCATGAGGTTGATGGGGGAACAAGCAAACAAAATGGAAAGGAATTGCCTCAAGACAGCTTTTGCCAACCTGGTGCCCTCCAGGTATCATTGGACTACATCTCCCATCCATGGTGGCTGGGGCAGATGGGAATTGTAGTTCAATGGTATCTGGAAGACACCAGGATGGTGAAAATTGCCTTAAGTGGTAGAACCTTTCCAACTGGAGGGAGACAGAGGTGTTTTCTAACCAGCTGGTTTTGAGGCACCATGAGATTTGATGCCATTATGCATAGGGGATGCTTGTGAACTGCATGGACCTGATTGACAGTTCCCAGAATAATGCATGGACTTTGTTCGCCAGCAGTTTTCAGTCTCCACAAATGCTCCAGCAAAGTTCTCAGCTCAAAAAACTTATCAGAATGCACTTTTAAAATGTATTTCATAATGCATGTTTTGACAGAACTAGATTTGGAAATGCATATTTTTCTAAATACCGTATTTTTTGCCCTATAGGACACACCTCGTGTTTTTTTTTTTGGGGGGGGGATAAATAAATAAATAAATAAATATTCCCCCCCCCAGCCGCATTGGATTAAGAACGCTGCAAACCTGCAAGTAGGTGTTTTGGTTTGTGAACTTTGCCTTGGAAGAAGAACATGTTTCGCTTCCTGTTGAGTGTGTTCCATTTGTAAATTGAGTCCCCCACTGCTATGGGAAAGCACACCTTCGTTTAAGAATGCTTTGGTTTAAGAATGGACTTCTGGAACGGATTAAGTTCGTAAACCAAGGTACCACTGTATTTGTGCCACTTTCTCTGAAGTTGATCTGCAAGATTGGGACGTTGGTAATCTAGCTGTTTACTGTTCTGGTGCTAGTATTTTGCCTAGTGGCTCCACCTTCACTGCAGAACACATTGCCCCACAATGCACAGGTGCCTGCCTCTCTGAATGTCTCTCACCGTTTCAAAAAGGCATTTTTGCTCCAGTGGAGTTTTGCCTGTTAATGATATGCTGTTTGATGTTTTAACTGCGGTTTCTGCCTTTGCTGTATTTTAATGTATCTTTTATAGTTCTATATGATCTTGTGTTTTTATTGTTGTGAGCCATCCTGCAAGCTGCCCTGAGTCCTCCATAGGCAGTGGAACTGCAGGATAGAAATGTTTCTATAAACAAACAAGCAAATAAAAAACACCCCCTTGCATTCAGCCATAGGAAACCTCGCTGGTCCGACCTAAAGGCAATTTCATGGCTCATCTTTGATCCATTCTGCATTTTCACCAACCCGATGCACTGGTTTTATTCCAGACACAAACATTTCCTTCAGTCTTTTAGCTAGCAAAGAAGAAGCCTGTGCTGAGGGGCTTGCTTTTTGTGTGTGTGCGCGCACTTAATCTATTAATTAATTTATATAAATTTATAGCCTGTGCTATCCCTGAAGTATTAGATTGGGTAACAACAACCTTCCAGGAATAAAATCAATAAAAAGGGATCATAAAAGATTTAATGTCCTCATAAACTAGTCAAACACACAACTAAAAGAAATTTTTGCTTACTGGCAGCCGTATAATGCTGTCCTGAATCCAAAGGTCCTAAAGACCAGTCTCTGGGAGAATCTTAGATGAAGGTTTGGATCCAGAGTTGTTCTTCCGTGAACCCAAGGGCCCCTTCTGTTTGTGGAAAGGTCTTTGCTCCAGTGGAGACTCCCCTGCTGGAAAGGGAGGAGGCTCTCCCTTCCCCCTGCAAATCCCCACACTATGTCCCATGCTGTTCCAGAGGTTCGCCTTTGGAGCAGAGTATCAGGGAACTGAAAAAAGGAGGAGGACTTAATAAAAAAAATGCCCTCTCCTTTCTTTCTCCAGCAAGAGGGTCCCATGAGCAGAATTCTACTTGCCTCCTCTCTCGATCAAAATGTGACTCTTTAGTGTATCTTCACAGTAAGGGATTTTCCCAGAAATGAAGAACAATGCCAATAACACTTCTTTATGTTCCTTTGCAGGATGAACTTGGCACATAAACGAGTCGCTCTGCGTTGATCCTATAAGTCATCGGTAAGAATAGCATGTCCACAGATCATTGTTTCAACCCAGTGTGCAGAACTGCTGTACACGTCTGCCCAAAATGATGGAGTGCAAATGTAAGCAGCATTCAGACCAATGTGCAACATAGTGCTAAAAAAATGTGTACTATGAATCCTTCAAGCATCTACCCTAGAAAATCTAATAAGATTGGCATAAATTTGACCTAGACTGATTATTAAGGTGGCAGCGGCGGGGGGGGGGGGGGCAGGGGGCAGAGATGATTCACTTTTCTCATCAAAGCTATGAAAGAGGTCTTACCAGTTTTGAGTATTCTCGTGAACATCATATTCATTATTCATTTAGCTTCATTTTTAGGCAGGCCAAAGTTCAAGATTCATTAGACTGTTATTCAGTAGTCTGATTAGTTTAAAATGTGGAATCTGATACACCAGTTCATTTATTAATCAGTAAAGTTGACTTATTTCAGTGTAACTTCTTTTGACTCATTTGGTATTATGTCAGACTCAAAAGTACTGATTTAATGAATATCAAATAGCAAATGTGCAGTTCAACCATGAACCAGAAACTATAGGATGCCTGCCACACTTAAGGCATACTGAACTAACAAATAAGACTTTAGGCTATATCCCTAACTAAAGTTCCTCTGCTGCTGTTTATTGTGTGGTGGGGGAAAAGTTTGTTTTGTTCAAGTTTGAATATATCCAATTTGTACATTCTAAACCAATTAATGAAACACAGCTATTTTATAAAAGTTACACATCTCTGAATTTTGCAATCGAGTTCTCCAACCCCAAGTTCTGCATATTAAAGAAAAGGATTTGACTTTTTTTTCCATTTGTGAAAATAATGTACAGAACTATTTTATATTAGGGGATATGTCTTATTAAAATACATATATAAGAGAAAATGCAAGGAACTTAGGAAAAATGTGTATAACATTATATCTGAATTTTCATGCATATTTAAAAATAAATAAATCACAGGATTCGACTAATGAGTCTCATCACTGGAAGCCTGCCCAAGAACTTCCACTTGCACAGTGAAGTCCCCCACCCACCCTGTCCCTCTCCCCACTTCTCCAGAATTGGCTCTGGTGGGGGAACAGAAGAATCCCAGAACTGTGTTGTGGGGAGAAGTGGCTCAACCCACCTGGCTAGCTGAAAAGCTTGGAATTATCCCAAGAGCATGGTACTGAATTCCTTCCCAATTCCCATAAATGAGAAACTGAGAGTAGTCAGTTTTGTCAATCCCTATGTTAACTAGATAGATGATGAATGAACAACAGAAATGTGTGTGGAAATGGGTACATAAAGATCGGCAGTACCAGTTATGGGCAAATGCCACCTTTGCCTTTCTTTCAGAACTGGCTTTGCCCCACTTTCATTTCAATTTGTTCCTTCACCTCTCCACTTTGGACTTCTCTATTTTGTCCCTGCTCCATCTGCTGGGCTATTTGCTGCTCATCTCTGCACACTCCCAGTGCCAGATTTACATATAAGCTAAACAAGCTATAGTTTAGGGCCCCACTCTCTTGCCCCCCCCAATATACTTCTTAATTGTATTCCACTATTAATATAAAGGTAAAGGTAAAGGTACCCCTGCCCGTACGGGCCAGTCTTGACAGACTCTAGGGTTGTGCGCCCATCTCACTCAAAGAGGCCAAGGGCCAGCGCTGTCCGAAGACACTTCCGGGTCACGTGGCCAGCGTGACAAGCTGCATCTGGCGAGCCAGAGCCGCACACGGAAACACCGTTTACCTTCCCGCTAGTAAGCGGTCCCTATTTATCTACTTGCACCCAGGGGTGCTTTCGAACTGCTAGGTTGGCAGGCGCTGGGACCGAACAGCGGGAGCGCACCCCACCGCGGGGATTCGAACCGCCGACAGTTCGATCGGCAAGCCCTAGGCACTGAGGCTTTAACCCACAGCGCCACCCGCGTCCCCAACTATTAATATACTTCTTCTTAATTGTATTTCAATTCAACAATTACTTTGGTAAAATACATATTTTGTTATGCGCAAATGGCTTTAGATACCTATTAAGTCCATAAATTACCATATAGCATATATTCAACACAAAAAACAGTGACACTGATTTGTTGTTGACAAAGGAAAGCTGGACATATGAAGGGCCCCATTACCTTCAGTAGCTTAGGGCCTCATCTAAACCTAAATCCGGCCCTGCACACTCCCAATAACTCTGGTCTCTTTGCCTCCAAGCATGTTAAACATCAGTGTGTGGTATAGTGCTTTAGAGTGTTGGACTAAGACCTGAGAGAGGGGGGTTTAAATACCCACTCAGCCATGAAATTCACTGGGTGATCTTAGACCAATCATGGTCTTTCAGCCTAACCTACATCACATGTTTGTTGTGAGGAGAAAATGGGGAAGAGAAGTGTCACATGCGTGACCTGGAGCTCCTTGGAGGAAAGCTGGAATATAAGTGGAGAAATGTTTGCTATCTTCACCTGCATAAAAGACAACATATTGTATTCAATGCTTCATGTGCATAGTTCTGCAGGCACAATGGGAATTCCATTTCTTCTCCTCCTCTGACCCCTGTACCCCCCCCAAAAAAAATTTCTCCATTGGGTCTTAGCCAGATGGGCAGGGTATAAATTATAAAATTATGATTATTATTATTACTCCAAATCTGATTTGAGGGTGTGCCAGGGGCTGAAGGGGACAGGAGAGGAAAAGGAAGCTCTGTTGTATCAGCAGAGCTGCAGCAGATACCAACAGCTTAATTTCTTCAACTGGAGATTTAATTTCCATCTAGCATGCAAAAGATCCTCAGCTGGAAAACATGGCTTCCTATAGCCGCTCAGCTCAGCCAGGGCTTTTCTTCTCTTCCCAGGATTATCATCCCTTTGAGAAGACAGTGATGGCAGGCCAGAGTATGCAAGGCAGCTAACCCCTCAAGGCCTGTGACCAAAAATAAGTAAAAATGGTGGTTTCACAGAGGCCTGCTCTGGAATAACAGCCCAGTGAGCTCGAAGAAATGAACCATTGACCTCGCAAAAGTGATTTTGTCACAATTTGGCCTTTGCAAGTAAGGGAATCAGAATTTGTTCTTTTTGCTCAGCTTCATCTATTACAGCCCCCACCCCCAAAGTAGAAAAAAGTGGGAGCTGTAGGAATAACATGTAAAAGCGAATCAACTGAGCAAAACAAAGAGAAAACAGCAGTCAGTCGGGAGCCAGCTGGGGCCTGGAATGCCTCCATTTATGTCTGAAAGAAGGGCCTTTATTTTCACAAAGGAAGTTGGCATTTTCTAAAGGAACTTGGTGACTAAGTGTCCCGTCTCCCACTGATTTTCAATTATTCTAGTTTTTCTAAGTCTGCAAAACAACACCCATTTAGGAATCCCAGCTGAAAATGCCCAGCAACTACTATCTGGGGTTGTTATTTTAACCATTGGACCAAGGCAAATAACCCTGTTATGCTCTTCTGTTGTTGAGGGGCTCCCTCCCCATCAATTTATGAGTTTTTAAAATGGGTCATTAAGAAAAGGATGGAAAGTTCTAGATGCTCCCATTCATGCATCCACTGGCGTTTCATAGGCAACAATGGGTAAAAGGTATAACATAAATTTGAAGGGAATTGAATAAGATAAGACAGCAGTCGTGCTGAGCTCTGGAAGCTGGCCACTATCCTACACACCCAGGCATATTTATGCTGCAAAACACAGGCGATTTTGTAAAACATGGTCTGGAAAAACAAACTTGGAACTCAACCCATAAATTCCTGTTCTAAGATTGCATATACCATCAACAAATTCAAACATTTAAGAAGATGAAAATACATTGCACCAATATTTACTTCTCCCATTTTCTCATCAAAAATCTGCTAATAGGTCAAAAGAGATAAGGAGGACATTCAGGCTATTTCCCACCTACTTTATCAGACAGAAGTTGATTGCATGCAAATGACTCATAAGGTAAAGGCAAAGGTACCCCTGCCCGTACGGGCCAGTCTTGACTGACTCTAGGGTTGTGCGCTCATCTCACTCTAGAGGCCGGGAGCCAGCGCTGTCCGCAGACACTTCCGGGTCACGTGGCCAGCGTGATGAAGCTGCTCCGGCGAACCGGCACCAGAGCAGCACATGGAAACGGCGTTTACCTTCCCGCTAGTAAGCGGTCCCTATTTATCTACTTGCACCCAGGGGTGCTTTCGAACTGCTAGGCTGGCAGGCGCTGGGACCGAGCAATGGGAGCGCACCCCGCCGTGGGGATTCGAACCGCCGGCCATGCGATCGGCAAGTCCTAGGCGCTGAGGTTTTACCCACAGCGCCACCCGTGTCCCTGCAAATGACTCATAGACAGAAATTTTAAAAAGCAAAAAATGGGTGAATCTTATTAACCTGGCCATCCAAACTCCTGTTCTCTTTCTTTCTCTGAAAATCAACCAAGAGCAGTTGGTGTGGTGGGATGGTGTCATGGAACTGTCGTGCTGTCATTGTCACCGGCACTGAATCTAGATGGTTCAGGGGTGGGGCAAGGTGGTGGGGGTCAGTGCCATAGAGCTGCTCTACTGCCATAGCATCCATGTAAGTGTCAATGACACTGGTGTCAAGAGGGTTGCTCTGCTGCACTGCCCTGGCTGCTCTTGGGATGAACTTGTACAAAACAGCCCAATATTTTCCTTTTGATTTCCTGTTTGGCCACACTCTAGGTTAACATTCTGTTTCTGTGGCCTGAGACACACTCCATAGTTTGAAATCTAATTTGAATATGTTATATTTTTAAAAGTGATTCCTGTCAAAAGAGCTGTTTGTTTACCGGATGCAGTCATGGCCTCTCAGCATTTCTCCTCTGTTTGGAACCAAATTATGAGGTAAATGATGAGACGCCAGTTCACCTTGAGGAAAAACTAATGGATCTGACTTGGTATGAAGACGGGATTAGATATTCAGATATCTGCTTAGACATCAACATTAAATTTGCAGACAACTGATGACCAGCCATTCAATGTCTCGTTGAACCTTAACTGGCTCGCTTCAGACAGAAGTTGGGAATCTTAGAGCCAGGGGCCAAATGTGGCCTTTTGGAGTTCACTAGTTGGCCCTCAAAACTCTCCCCATGCCCCTTCCCTTTCCTCTCGCATGCTCTCCCCCACTGCTTTTGCTGGGCTTCAATGTGCCCTTGAAATCTGATTGTGCATCAATGGAGAATGGAGAGATGTTGGCTTGTGTTTGTGTAGAAACCTCTGACTTTTCTGGCCAGAATGTAGCCTACAGCATTCAGTATCACATCCATTGCTCCACCAGCTTTTTCCTCTGGCCCTGCCCACCCCTGGAGAGCTGATCATGAGGGAACGTAGCATTTGGGCTGAAAGAAATTCCACACCCCTCACTTAAGGAGTACAAGCTTTCATTGCTGTGAATAAGGTTGCAGGTGAGGTACCCCTTGAATGTGCCGTGTCTTGGTTGACACAAGATGCTGACATCTCTGCTGCATGCTAGCTTGGAGTCTTAGTGACCATGGCTCTCTCTTTGGTGGTTAGTGTGAAAATAGATGTGACCACATATTTGAATCACTTAGTCATTGTTTTTAACTTAATTAATCAGCACTCTGAGAGGACATGGATCCAAGAACCCTATTTCCCTTACTTTTTCACAGCCTTATGTGTACACTGTGTCAGGGGAGTCAGTGGCATTGACTTACATGATTATCTTAGCCCAGGTGATAGCTATGCACCTCACTCCACCCCCAGATTACTGTATTAAGATAACACTTCAGGCTAGAGTTTCCAAGCAAGGAAGGTGCTTACTAATCCTGTTTATCCATTAATGGGATTATGCATACACTTCTGCAGTACATTACAGCATCGGGGTGAAGAAAGGGATGTGCTTCTTTTAACTTTCCATTCACACACTTTCATCCTTACGCTTTTCAAAGTACCTTCTAGGCTTCCTTTGCTTTTTCTTTCTCCTCCAGTTTAGAAGTTAGAAATGTGAGGAGTCAGAGTACATGCTTAAGGAAATCTACTCTATTTCCTCATGAGCTTTCCTCTCCCCTTCCCCCAGATGCATTCTCACAACCCTAAATTTTATTACAAGGTGTCCAGCTTGCTTTTTCAGAGTTGAGAGAATTTCAGTGTAAGTAGCATCACCCAAGAGAATGACCTTGGCTATAGAACTCACTCATCTGGAGGGACCATAACTCAGCAGCAGAGCTCATGTGTTGCATGCAAATAGGCTCCAATTCCTGGATGAAGGGTAATCTGTTCAAAAGACAAGCGGGCTCTCTATGACAACCTATGTGAACACTTTTCAGACTGTAATCTAGAACAGGGGTAGGCAACCTAAGGCCCGTGGGCCGGATGCAGCCCAATCGCCTTCTAAATCCGGCCCCGGGAATCAGCGTGTTTTTACATGAGTAGAATGTGTCCTTTTATTCAAAATGCATCTCTGGGTTATTTGTGGGGCCTGCCTAGTGTTTCTACATGTGCAGAATGTGTGCTTTTATTTAAAATGCATCTCTGGGTTATTTGTGGGGCATAGGAATTCGTTCATTTCTGGGCCCCCCCCCAAAAAAAATAGTCCGGCCCCCCACAAGGTCTGAGGGACAGTGGACCGGCCCCCTGCTGAAAAAGGTTGCTGACCCCTGATCTAGAAGGTGGTTCCTTGAAAGTTGATCAATGGAAGTTCCTTAATGAGAGGATCCCTGATATCCCTAGATATGCCATGAGAGATGCCATCTGAGCCAAACTGAAGAAGGCCCAACTCTCACATCCCACCCTCTGTTGCCAGCTACTTCAAGAGGGAAAAACAATTTGGAGGCTAGGATGGGCCAGGAGATGGAGGCAGGAGCAGCACCTTTCATGATGAGAGAGGTCTGCTGAGCATCCCCTCCTTCCTCTGTGTTTAGAAAATGAAGAACACACAGGGAAGCTGGCAGCATCTTTTAAAGGCCAGGGATCATGAAGGTAAAACCCCATGAACCCCAGTCAGCATCCCAAGTTACCTGCTGCTAACTCCCCACCCCTCACACACAGCCCAGATAATGTATGAAAGAATAATCTAACTCTGACATGATGCTTTCCAGATGTTGTTGGAGCCCATCTCCCATCTATTTTGACCATTGACCATGATGATGGGAATTGAAGACCAACAATATCTGGAAAACACCACATGGGCCTCTCTTGTCCTGATGATTAGTTCTCACTGAGGGTACCATTCTGAGCGCTTAGAAGGCAACCTAGCTTGCCATTTGGAATAGGCCACTGAGTCCACCCCTCAGCAATTCTTGGCCTAGCCTCCAGTGGCAGAGCATGCCCTTCCTCAATTCCAAAACTCAAAAAGCTTGTTCTAACCAACGGATGTCTTTTCCACAGAGGACAAGTATTCAAAGCAGGCCATAAAATTGTCATGAGTTATAAATCAATGAAATTAGTACTGCAAAGCATTTAATCAATATTAAACTGACAATATCGGCAATGCACAGAGCCATATTCTATATGCAGCTGCAGATGTAGGCATGCTAGCAGGGAATCTACCTGTAGCCTTCAGCTGGTCTAATACAACCATTCAGGTTTTTTAAAAAAATATTACCCAATTTCACCTGAGTACTTTTAAGAACAGGATCAATAGGCACATTGGAATTTAAATTAGAATGTAAGCAGATGTGGAGCTGGAGGTACCTAAATTTGTCAACCGCAGCCTACTTGGGTACACACAGACTGTGTGTTTTAGCATTAGATAGGTTCACCATGGTCTCGGTATTGATTCTATTAACGCTGGTTTATAGTTTTTACTGACTTGGTTGTCATTCGTCATGAATGAAATCTGTGACCGAAAGAAAGGAGGAGCACATCTTTGCTTAAACTTTACAGCTTATTCCCTTGGCAACTGAAATCAGGTTCAGAAAAATGCAAATGGCAGTGTCCTGTTATATGGGTTCCCCCCAGCCCGCCGCCACCATCTTATATGTCTATTTATCATATAGACATGGGGCAGGCAGGGGGAGAGACTGCTTTTTTTTTTAATGATTTCTACAGTAACATAAAAGGTTAAAAGGTAAAGGACCCCTGGACAGTTAAGTCCAGTCAAAGGTGACTATGGGGTGTGAAGCTCATCTCACTTCAGGCTGCGGGAGCCGGCATATAATGTTGGTTGGACCTTATCATATTACTGAATCATTTTAACAGACCTTCAGCACTGACCAAGCCCCAGATAGTCATCATACCTCAGATAAAACTTGGGAAATGCCACCAAGCCCATGGAAATTCGCAAGCCATGGGGTAAAGGGAGCTCCGCTTGGTTATGACCAAGCATAGTTAAGTTTTCCTAACCCAAATGATCTGCAACTTGTGCAAGTGTCTTCTATATGTCCTCGTGTGTGTGTGTGTGTGTGTGTGTGTGTGTACACACACAGAGAGACACTATATATATATATATATATATGCAGGTTTTGGTGTCCTCGGGTGTCTTCCCGTGTAAAAGTTGGGGTGTCTAGGCGACGTTTCGACGAGGTCTCACTCGTCATCTTCAGGCTGGTGCTTTCGGCTTCTTGTTACTGGAACAGAGCAGGATCTCAGTGTTTGAGTTCCTATAAATACTGTTGAGGAGGTGTGGTGTATAGCCTCCAATGTTCTGGGCAGAGAGGAGGTTCCCAGGCTGGTGTGCCTTTTCTTCTTTTGTTCCTTAATTACTTGAGGGATATCTTGAGTGATTTCTTGAGTGATTTCCTGAATCCCACTTAGGTGGGTCATTAGGTGTGGATTAGTTGCTAAAGCCTTCGTGTCTTGAACTCTTGAACTTTGTGAAGAGTTTTTCTGAGAAGATGGCTGTACTGCACTTGGTTGTGCTCTGGCTTGGCTTCGTGTATAGGGGCGAGCTGTGGTTTTGTGGCCTGTGCCAGCCAGATCTGTGTAGGGATTGCAGGGGGGTGCAGCATCCGGAGGTGCCACCCTGGTTTGGCTACTGGATGGTGTCTGTAATTTATCTGTGGAGAGGGTCTGGGTTTGGGTCTGGTGTGGTTGATTGGTGATGGCGTTCTGTGTGCCTCTGGATCTGGTGTCAGATTTTGTGGGGAGGGCTAATTTCCAGATGTCTGGCAAGCGGGATGTGTCGTCACGCTTGTTCATGTTGTGAGGGTGTTTCTCTATCTCGATGGCTTCCATGATTATTCTCTTGTGGTGATGTTCCATGTTAAAGAGCAATTTGGAATCTGCAAAATTAATTTCGTGTCCTGTTTCTTTCATGTGTTGGAAAAGAGAGGAAGTTTTTTCTTCTTTTTTGACGGCATTCTTGTGTTCTGCGATCCGTGCATTTATTCGTCTGTTTGTTTGTCCAATGTACGTGGCTGGGCAGACTTTGCAGGGTATTTCATAGACCCCTTGGTTTTCCAACTGAATTTTATCCTTGGGGTTTCTGAGGATATTGGCTATTTTTTGGTTGGTGCAAAAGGCTGTTTTGATATTGTGTTTATGGAGGATTTTGCTAATTTTATCTGTAGTGCCCTTGATATAAGGAAGGAGGGCTATGCCATTGTTTTCTTCTGTGTCTTGGTTTTTGGGGGGTGTTTCTTTTTGGATTAGCTTCGTAACCCTGTTTTGCTGGTATCCATTGGCAATTAACACATTTGAGAGATTCTGTAACTCAGTTGTCAAGTGGACTTCGTCAGCCAGGCGTTTGGTTCTGGAGATGAGAGTCTTGGCTACGGAGTTTATTTGTGCAGGGTGGTGGTGTGATTGTGCATGTAAGTAGCGGTTGGTGTGTGTTTTTTTCCGGTAGATAGTGTGTCCTAGGGAGCCACATATATATATATATATATATAAGTACAGTGGTACCTTGGGTTAAGTACTTAATTCGTTCTGGAGGTCCGTTCTTAACCTGAAACTGTTCTTAACCTGAAGCACCACTTTAGCAAAGTTCTTAACCCGAGGTACTATTTCAGGGTTAGCGGAGTCTGAAACCTGAAGCGTATGTAACCTGAAGCACATGTAACCCGAGGTACCACTGTGTGTGTGTGTGTGTGTGTGTGTGTGTGTGTGTGTATCCCTCCTGGTCTCTGCTAGCCCCCCAAAACACAAAAGCACATTCTGTATAAATGCAGAATCCCATTTTACAATTTGACCAGGCAAGGAAATGGATATTTGACCCATAATATAGTTGTCATTCAAACCTAAGCATATTTACTCAGAAGGAAGTCCCACTGAGTTCAATGAGGATTGCTCCCAGGGAAGTCCTTATGTGTTTGCAGCCTTAAGTGTTATGAGCGAGGCAAATTCATACTCTGGCACAGGTAATTTCAATATTCAAAATTGCTGCGATGCTGTGCTTGTAGTAATGTTTCATGCCCCTGTGCACAGATATAAATATAAATAGCATGGAAGCAAGCGGGAAAGGAATTTACATATGCACCACATAGATTTTCATGTAGTTCAGATTCTGTTTATAGTCAAGCCTTCACACGTTATTGTCAGCTGAGGCCTTTCTCTGTGTGACACCTTCAAAGGACGTCTGCAGCATGGCTATAGGAGAGCAAGCCTTTTCTGTGGTGGCTCCCCACTTGCAGAATACTCTCCACAGGGAGGCTGCCCTGGCAGCTTATCATTTCTTTCAGCACCAGGCAATAAAATAATATCATTTTTACTAGAGATTTGACCCTTCATTTGAAAGGTTTCAAGTACCTGTTGCTTCTTTTACTTGGGCAGGATTTGTAAACTAAACTGTTATTTAGGTTTTTATTGGTTGTGTTGGTTGTAATTAATTTCAGTGTTTACAATATGTTTTTAAGTCACTTTCAGTGCCGGATTTACGTATAAGCTAAACAAGCTATAGCTTAGGGCCCCACTCTCTTGGGGAGCCCCAAAAAATCTAAAGGGAAAAAAATCTGGATGTACATTTCCAAAATATAAGATAAAAAACAAATAAAATAATACCTACACACAGCAAGTGTGTTTTGTTGTGTAAGTAATGGGCCCCAGCTGCTAGCCTGCTCCCTAAAATATCACTGGTTTGCTCATTTCTACAGTGGTGCCCCGCAAGACGAATGCCTCGCAAGACGGAAAACCCGCAAGACGAAAGGGTTTTCCGTCTGCAGAGGCGCTTCGCAAGACGAATTTCCCTATGGGGTTGCTTCGCAAGACGAAAAATGAAAAAAAATGATATTTTTTTTTCTGCTCCAAAACCCCTTTTCCTGAAGCGCTAAGCTGCTGAAAGCATTTTAGCAGCAAAGCCGCTAATCCCCCAAGCCTTAAAAAGCCGTTTTTAGCCCTTAAAATGTCAATAGCGCTAATAGCGCTACTCCGTCAATCGGCTTGCTTCGCAAGACGAAAAAACCTGCGGAACGGATTCTTTTCGTCTTGCGAGGCACCACTGTATATCAATTACTATGTTAAAATACAAATTATGCTATATGCAAATGGCTTTAGATACCTATTACTTCCATAAATTACCATATAGCATATATTCAACACAAAAAACAGTGACAATTTGTTGTTGACAAAGGACAGCTGGACATATAAAGGGCCCCATTACCTTCAGTAGCTTAAGGCCTTGTCAAACCTAAATCCGGCCCTGGTCACTTTGGGTCACTTTTCTGAGGAAAGCGATTAGTTGCCATCATTCAGGCATAGAATTTCTTCTATGGGGAAGGAGAGAATGAGGTCATGGCACTGGAGTGCCCCCAATGTCACATGCGCAGCTAGCCCTGCCTTTGATACACATCCCCAAAGGGGAACATCTGCCTGACTAGCTAACCTTGCTTATGTCCTCCATGTGTTTGGGATCCCTGTG